>NC_059159.1:139364423-139989423 GCF_019923935.1 Bubalus bubalis
ACACATTTGTTTGGTAAATGCAAATATTAGTTCATTAATAAAATGCTTTACTAAATTTTGAATAACATCCTTCAAATGGAAATTTCTTATTTTTCAATTGTTATTGTTTTATAGCTAAAGAGCAAGCACATCAAACGCTAGTGGTTATTACTCATACAACATTAATATAATTGAAAATAATTTTGTTGAGGAGAAGGGGGTGTTAAAAAAGTGGTCTGCTCTGAGTGTCAAATATACTAGGTCCTCTGTGAGAGCTATCTCAAGGTCCCTACAGATTTGGAGTAATAATTTTGATGATTAACCAAAACCAATTTTCTTCACGGCAAAGTGAGTAAGGTATCATCAACACTGGCCCTGTGGCATTCTTTTCAGCATTATCACAGATGTCATACATAAAACAAACAAATGAACGATAAAAAGTACAAGCAATGAAAACAACTCATTGCTTCTGTGTTAAGGCAAAGAACTAAATGTAAAATTAATAATAGTAACAAAATTTGGGGTGGAAAAAGTTACTTATTCACTTGAACCCTGGTCTGTCCCCATCACCCCTGTGTCCCCACTTCAGTGAACAGTTCCCTTTCTTGGGAGCCAAGTCTTTGCTAGGTGCTGTGTCACACACATACAATCCTCTTAAGGTAGATCCTGAGACCATCCTTTTGATAAAGAAATGCGGAAAGGAGAGATTAAGCAATTTCTCTGAAGACTCGTGGTTACTATAGTTACTACGCAGAAGGAGTTGAGAGTGAAGCCTGGTTTCTGGTTTCAAAGCATCTCCATTTGTGCTACTTCTGAAGAGCAGAAACTCCTCATCTCAAATTGTCCGATGAGTACTTAGAGAGTTTGCTCTGATCTCGATCTTGTGTCGATCGCTCTTTTGCTCCACTCTCAGGACTGCAGGCTGCTATAGGGTAAGGTTAAGCGGTCAATGACTGCTGCACCCTAAGCTCCACGCAGTGCTGGGGGCTGCACACGCATCCGGTCTTTGGCTCTTCGCCACGTCCTCATCACAGAAGGAATCCGAGGCTCGAGGAGGAGAAGCATCACCCTGACGTTGCTAACCACAGAGCACAGGCTTCCAATTGCTGTTCTTCACAGGAGGGCGTGGAAAGCCACTTTAGTGTTCTTGCCTGGAGAATCCCAGGGACAGAGGAGCCTGGAGGGCTACAGTCCCTACGGTCTACAGTTCTACAGTCCGTACAGTCCATACAGAGTCTAACATGGCTGAAGCGACTTTGCACGCACGCACACAGATCTTTCGATACTTCTCCCTGTCATGTGCTTCTATTTCTAGGCTTGATTAACTTACGTAGACTCTCTCTGCTTGCTTTAGGTTTCAGGTCAGATTTGGGCCTTTCTTATTATTGCTCCAAGGACCAGGCAGGTGTCACAGCCTCCGCTTCTACCAGCTCTGAGATGTCCTAGTGACTTGCAGGATCAAACCCCTCTGTGATTGGGAGAGAGTGGGAAGGCAGAGGGTGGGGTGGAAGGAAAGAGGGGATGCTTCTTGGGTATTCCCATCTCCTCCTCTTTCCTAATCTGATATTATCACTGGGCTTCTGCTGGCTGCTATTTAAATAATTTGTATTTTATATTCCCACTCTTTCATTTAATTTTTTAATTCGGGCAACGTGTTCACATGGGTCAAATATCAAAAAGCATTAAAAGGTACCCACGGAAGAATCTCTCTTCCACCCTTGTTTTGCCCCAACCCCCGCCCCCCGTTGCGTTGCATCCACTGCATGGTAACCCTTGTCGCAGTTTGTTGTTGTTTAGTCACTAAGTTGTGTCTGACTCTTTTGCTACCCCACAGACTGTAGCCCGCTGCCCCTCTGTCCATGGGATTTCCTAGGCAAGAATTCTGGAGTGGGTTGCCATTTCCTTCTCCAGGGGATCTTCCTGACCCAGGGATTGAATCTGTGTCTCCTGCATTCTTGTCTCCTGCAGGTGGATTCTTTACTAGTGAGCCACCAGGGAAACTCACTGTTGCAGTTGTATTTTCAGGTTGGGTGCATGGGGTGGGGAGGTGTCCATAAAAATACAAGCAAATACTATAAATTCTTATGTCCATCTCTTTTACAAAAAATGGTAGTGTCCCATACTACACTTTTAATTTAACGAGCCTTTCCATGGGGGATGGGTGGGAAAGATGAAGAGTATATCTGACAGTGATCCAGGGAATTTACACTTCTTAGTGAATTTATAGAGCAGTGAATCTGAGGAATCTATAAATTCAGACTAGTAAAAATGCGTTGGACTTTTTTCTTCTATTTTTTCTTCCCTCATTTTCTTTCTTTTCCCTCCCTCCCCTGGTGTCTTTATTTTGGGGTGGGTAAGTGACTCCTTCAAATTTGGTTTCACTGCACAATACTCCTGATGCCTAACAGAGTTGTGTCTCTGCTGGCAGGTTGTCCCCCACCCAAATGAGCGGATACCCTCTTGTCAGCTTTCGTGAGAGACTCAAAGTAAAATGTGCCTCTGGGAATTAATCTGCCCATCGAGTGTAATTGTGCTTGGGTAAATACTCAGCAAATAATCAAACTCTTTCTGCTTCACTACTCCTGGGAAGGCAGTGCTTTGCAATGCCAGTTCAGAGGGGCCCTTTGACCTGCTCTTGTCAACACACCATGTGGGGATTTTCCTGCCAGGCCAGCACTACCCAAAACTGCCAATTCTTAGTCAACATTTGAGTAAACATTAAGTAGAAACCAACTGTGTAGTTTGGGGAGCTAAACAGACTTAGGAATGTGTAGCAAGACAAGGGAGGGGGCTCAAGCTGTGTCCCTCATTCCTGTAAATGGAGACAGGTCCCTTCTCTCTGCCCTACAGACGGGTTTCACCTGATATGAACGTGCCGGACACCTGACTCTGAGGTCCATTGGCAATCAATCTGCTGTTAGTCTGTCCAGGTATTTAAAAACATGGTGGCAATAATCTGGACAAATTCCTTAGAGGATATAACTATTACATTGTGGTTTTAAAATTTTCCTCCTGTGGTGAACGCCTCTGGTAGGCCTCCTAAGCATTCTTAGCCTTTCAGACATGTTAAGATTGTTATAGCTGTGAATGGCATGTGGGTGCCTGTGTTTCTTCCCTGCTGGAAGCATCTCTTATGTCCCTGGTGATGTCCAGCTCTGGGTGGTTATGAGTGGAAATTGTTGAGGGGCTCTTGGCTGTCAATGTATTGCTCAGGAGTTTTCCCTTTTCCCACAGATGTGCTATTCTGAAACGTAACTTGATGTGGACGTCCATAGAAAGTGGTCTCCCTCACAGGGGACCTTATACTTTGGTGTTGCTAGTGAGGGAGGGGGCTGTGGTCAGTAGCACAGTTGGTGATGGTTAGCCAGATGATTCACCTCAGGATTTTCTCTGCAGCTCCCATGGAAAGACGTATGGGCCAGCCCTGTAATTCAGGGGTGGTCTATCCTGGTGCTGGCTGGGCTTCAGGCTATATGGTATAGACAGAGAGAGGAAAAGGCAGCCAGCGAAAGGCAAGAGATTCTTTCCTGGTTGAAAGCAGTTGTTAATGGTAAGCTTTTCACTGGTTCTGTGTCTGCGTGTGCTTGCGTGGTGGTGATTTGAGTTTGGGTGGAGAACAGGGGAGATCACTCTTCTTTCCTGGAGGAGAGAATCTCTCCTTTAGACTACTGGTGAGTATGTGCATGCTCAGTCTTGTCCAACTCTTTGCAACTCCTTGGACTGTAGCTTGCCAGACTCCTCTATCCATGGGATTTCCCAGGTAAGAATACTGTAGTGGGTTGCCATCTCCTTCTCCAGGGGATCTTCCCCACCCAGGGATCAAACCCCCATCTCTTGCATCTCCTGCATTGGCAGGTGGCAGGTGATTTCTTTACCACTGCATCACCTAGAAGGCTCCTTAGACTACTGGGGGTTTGCTCAACTCTGCCTTCCTTCCTCTCTTCTCTGCACTGAGGTTGGAGCAGCCCAGGGAGTGCAGAGGGCTGTTGGCTCAGGGCCCCGTCTTTTCAGGGTAACTAAGTTACTTCTCTTCTGGGGCCATCCGTGTGCTAGTCTTTTCCCCACTTCCTGGAATTCTTACCACCATCACCACTGCCCTCTCTCCTGCACTGTTTCTGGTGTCTCTGTGTCCTTAGGAAACTCAGGGCTCCCATATCCCCCACTATTTAAGGTCAGATGTAGACTGGCCCTGTCTCATCAGTGCCTTCATTCTTTGCTTGGTCCTCAGGACCTCTGGTACCTCACTGGGGTTCAGACACCCATGCTCCATGGGAGTCCTAATTGCACATGCCCCCTTGCTGATTTTGAATGTCCATTTTAGTCTCAGACTTAGAAGCTGCTGCAGGACTCAGAGCTCCTGGACTCAGAGCTCGTGCTGTCATGGCAAGGTTATCCTGATCTTTCTGGTTTAAAGGAAGGGCTGTCTTTAGCGATGACAGTGGTCAGTTCATTTCTATGTTATTGCCACGGGGCTGGGAGAGACTGGAAAGAACACTGGATTTGGGGCCAAACAGACAAAGGATTTGAATGCTGGCTTCCCCACTTACGGGAGAAGGAAATAGCAACCCACTCCAGTACTCTTGCCTGGAAAATCCCATGGATGGATGAGCCTGGTAGGCTACAGTCCATGGGGTCGCGAAGAGTTGGACACGACTGAGCAACTTCACTTTCACTTTTCACTCCCATGCATTGGAAAAGGAAATGGCAACCTATTCCAGTGTTCTTGCTTGGAGAATCCCAGGTAGAGGAGCCTGGTGGGCTGCTGTCTATGGGGTCGCACAGGGTTGGACACAACTGAAGCGACTTAGCAGCAGCAGCAGCAGCAGCTTCCCCACTTACTAGGAGGAGACCTTGATGAGTTTCAGAATCCCTGGGCTCTTGTCTAGAGTGGGAGGATGATCCCCACCTCTGAGGCTCACAGTGGGACATTCAATGAAATAATGTTCATCCACCACCTGGCACAAAGTTGACATGAAATAATGTTAGTTTCTTTTCCTTGCCTTTCTTTTAATCCATCCCTTCCCCCTCCTGTTACTACATTTCCATATGCCTTTCCTACAGCTGGGACGTCACACCTGGATTGCAGCACAACTCCTCTGTCTTTAGAATGCACTGCCGTTTTCCCTTGAGAACTGTGACCCACCACCTACACCATTTTCACAAGTTATGGTGTAACCTGAGCCAGTGTTAGGAATTAGCACATGCATTAAAAATCTCCTGCAGATGTTTTGCTTTACGTGGTGATGGAGAGCCTGCTTGTTTCCAAGCAGATGTGTTGGTTGCTATCTGGCATTATAAAAGGAGGCTTGACTCGTGAACTCAAGTGAGGATATGTGGACAAGTGCTGTAGCTTATTTACTTGAACTAGGCAGGATGTATATTGTCCTTTGTGGCCACAGGATAATGAGGTGGTAGAAAGCACACAGGAATTTCAGGACACACAGCCAGTCATGGCTTAGGATGCAGTTGTAGTGTGCCTTGATCTGATCCCCTTCCTGTCATCTCTTTCCAGCCTGGCCTTTTGTGCCTGAGACTGATAGCTTCTGCTTGGAGGGACTTGTCTTGGAGACTGACATGTGGATGACTGGACAAACCCAGGTCTTTAGGCATAGTCCAAAGCATGCCTTCTCGATGGGAGTGACTTCAAAACCCTGAAAGTCATGAAAATTGATTCTTGGGGAATGGAAAAATCTTCTTTTTATGTATAAAGCACAGGTATGCATAGAATACATAAACTGATATAAGATATGCTTGTGATATTAAAATTTCATGAGAGAGATTTAGGGGGAGAATGTCTGAAAAGTCTCCTTAAGGGGGAAATAATGCAAAAAAAAAAATGTTTGAGAAAGAAGATCTATGGATTCCCTGGTGGTTCATTGGCTAGGAATCCACCTGCCAATGCAGAGGACAGGAGTTCAATCCCTGATCCTGGAAGATCCACATGCTATGGAGCAACCAAGCCCATGTGCCGCAGCTACTGAGCCCATGCTCTAGGGGCCCTCGAGCTGCAACTACTGAAGCCTGCCTGCGCACCTGCAGCCTGTGCTCTGCAACAAGAGAAGCCACTACAATAAGAAGCCCGCACACTGCAACCAAGAGTAGCCCCTGATCGTCGCATTTAGAGAAAGCCTGTAGGAAGTAATGAAGATCCAGCATAGACAAATAAAGAATAATAAAAAAGAAAATCTAAGGTTCTTGACTTTGAATGCACACTAGAATGATCAGAGGAGCTTTAAAAATCGTGTGGCCGAGGCTGCACCCTAGACTAGTCAAATCAGAATCTTTGGGCTTGCCTCAGGCTTTAGCATTTTTAAGATGCTCCAGATAATTCCAACGTGCCACCAAGTTTGACAACTCCTACTCTGGAGCCCTGATACTCAAAGTGTAGTCCACAGACCAGCAACATCAAGGTCACCTGGGAGGTTGTTTGAAATGCAGACTCTCAGACCTCCAGGTGATCCTTTTGCTTACTGAAGTTTGAGACACACTTGAAGACATGTTTATGACTAACAAAACCTGAGAAGTTTGAGACACACTTGGACACATGTTTATGACTAACAAAACCTGAGAACACTTCAGTGCAGCTGTACTAATCCAGTGTCAGCATGTTTCCAGCTATTTGTTTCAGGACTTTATCGTTGGCCTTTGGACTGAGAGGTCCAGTGTACTGGGGGTAGTCCAAGGTTATATTTGTGCTCTGATATGTTGGGGAGCCCTGTGCAGATGGCTTGTTCCCAGGAAGAGAACCAGTGAGAGTAAAGGGGCCAAGTCCAGTCAGCCGGAACTGAGAGAGGTAGGATCTCATCATTAAACCAGCTAGCTTAGAGTTGGTAGTTCTTGGGCAAGAGACTGATGCATAGAAAGTGAGGTCCCATAGAAAATGGGACAAGATTAACTTGGAAGTCTATAGGATGAACAGGGGGCTTCCCAGGAAGCACTAGTGGTAAAGAACCCACCTGCCAACACGGCATAAGAGAGTTTGATCCTTGGGTTGGGAAGATCCCCTGGAGGAGGGCATGGCAAACAACTCCAGTGTTCTTGCCTGGAGAATCCCATGGACGGAGGTAGCCTGGCAGGCTGCAGTCTATAGGGCCACAAAGAGTCAAATATGACTGTAGCGACTAAACACACAACACACAACACACAACATAGGATGAACAAGAATGGAGAAAGACTAGGAAGCTGATGAAAGTGCTGGAGTCTTGCTCAGATATCTTTGTGACATCTGCCAGTAATTCATTTGTTAATTCATGTATTCTTTCAACAAACATTTGCTGAATGATCACTACTTGGATCTGAACTGGAGTAGTTGTTATGGGAAAAGAGAAGGATAAATATGACAGATCTTGAAGGGAAAGCTTTGGAAGTAATGACCCAAAGAAATATATGTTACGAGTTAGTTTTGATCAACTTAAAATTATACTTCAAAACTATTATTGAAATCGACAGGTGCAGTCTTTTTATTTTGAGCATTTATTGAGATATAGTTGATTTACAATGTTGTATTAATTTCTGAACAGCACAGTGATTAAGTTATACATATATTTATACATTTTATTTTCCATTGGTTTATCATAGGGTATTAAATATAGTTTCCTGTGCTATACAGTAGGATCTTTTTGTTTATCCATTCTATATATAGTAGTTGCAAAGTCTTTTTATATTTAGGGTTAAGAACATAGTTTTATAAATGGATGACTTAGAAACTAAGTGAAGAATTTAATGTCATCTGTGTTAAACAAGAAAAAAGTCACTTCAGGCATATTTTCACTTCCTGTTTTAGATGGTCATAGGTTTGAATTAGAATCTTGAAATATTTCTTTGCTATTGGTGCAAACCAGGCCTTGATATTTTATTAAATGTTATTGTTGTTCAGGCGCTAAGTCATGTCTGACTCTTTGAGACCCCACGGACTGCAGCGTGCCAGGCTTCCTTGTCCTTCCCTGTCTCCCAGAGTTTGCTCAAATTCATGTCCATTGAATCATTGATGTTATCTAACCATCTCATCCTCTGCTGCCCCTTTCTCCTTTTGCCTTCAATCTTTCCCAGCATCAGGGTCTTTTCCAATGAGTCAGATCTTCCCATTAGGTGGCCATATTATTGGAGCTTCAGCTTCAGCAATAGTTCTTCCAATGAATATTCAGGATTGATTTCCTTTAGGATTGACTGGTTTGATCTCCTTGCTGTCCAAGGGACTCTCAAGAGTTTTCTCCAGTGCCACAATTCAAAAGTATCAGTTCTTCAATGCTCAATTTTCCTTATGGTCCAACTCTTACATTCATACATGATTACTGGGAAAACCATAGCTTTGACTATACAGACCTTTGTCAGCAAAGTGATGTCTCTGCTTTTTAATATGCTGTCTAGGCTTGTCATATTGGCTCTTGATATAGCTTTCTTTCCAAGGAGCAAGTGTCTTAATTTCATGGCTGCAGTCACCATCTTCAGTGATTTTGGATCCCAAGAAAATAAAATCTGTCACTGTTTCCACTTTTCCCCCTTCTATTTGCCATGAAGTGGTGGGACTGAAGGCCATAATCTTAGTTTTTTTAAATGTTGAGTTTCAAGCCAGCTTTTTCACTCTCCTCTTTTACCCTCATCAAGACACTCTTAAGTTCCTCTTCACTTTCTGCTACAGGTGGTATCATCTGCATATCTGAGGTTGTTGGTATTTCTGCTGGCAATCTTGATTCCAGCTTGTGCTTCATCCAGCCTGGCATTTTGGATGATATACTCTGCATATAAGTTAAATAAGCAGGATGACAATATATAGCCTCAATGTACTCAAATTGCCAACATCCACTGGATCATCGAAAAAGCAAGAGAATTCCAGAAAAACATCTATTTCTGCTTTATTGACTATACCAAAGCCTTTGACTGTGTGGATCACAATAAACTGTGGAAAATTCTGAAAGAGATGGGAATACCAGAACACCTGACCTGCCTCTTGAGAAACCTGTATGCAGGTCAGGAAGCAACAGTTAAAACTGGACATGGAAAAACAGACTGGTTCCAAATAGGAAAAGGAGTACGTCAAGGCTGTATATTGTCACCCTGCTTATTTAACTTCCATGCAGAGTACATCATGAGAAACACTGGGCTGGAAAAAGCAGAAGCTGGAATCAAGACTGCTGGGAGAAATCTCAATAACCTCAGATATGCAGATGACACCACCCTTATGGCAGAAAGTGAAGAGGAACTCAAAAGCCTCTTGATGAAAGTGAAAGTGGAGAGTGAAAAAGTTGGCTTGAAGCTCAACATTCAGAAAACAAAGATCATGGCATTTGGTCCCATCACTTCAAGAGAAATAGATGGGGAAACAGTGTCAGACTTTATTTTGGGGGGCTCCCAAATCACTGCAGATGGTGACTGCAGCCAAGAAATTAAAAGACGTTTACTCCTTGGAAGGAAAGTTATGGCCAACCTAGATAGCATATTGAAAAGCAGAGACATTACTTTGCCAACGAAGGTTCGTCTAGTCAAGGCTATGGTTTTTCCAGTGGTCATGTATGGATGTAAGAGTTGGACTGTGAAGAAAGCTGAGCACCGAAGAATTGATGCTTTTGAACTGTGGTGTTGGAGAAGATTCTTGAGAGTCCCTTGGACTGCAAGGAGATCCAACCAGTCCATTGTGAAGGAGATCAGCCCTGGGATTTCTTTGGAAGGAATGATGTTAAAGCTGAAACTCCAGTACTGTGGCCACCTCATGCGAAGAGTTGACTCATTGGAAAAGACTCTGATGCTGGGAGGGATTAGGGGCAGGAGGAGAAGGGGACGACAGAGGATGAGATGGCTGGATGGCATCACTGACTTGATGGACGTGAGTCTGAGTGAACTCCGGGAGTTGGTGATGGACAGGGAGGCCTGGCGTGCTGCGATTCATGGGGTCGCAAAGAGTCGGACACGACGGAGCGACTGAACTGAACTGAACTGAATGTACTCCTTTCTGAATTTTGAACCAGTCCATTGTTCCACGTAAATTTCTAACTGCTGCTTCTTGACCTGCATACAGGTGTCTCAGGAGACAGGTAAGGTGGTCTGGTATTCTCATTTCTAAGAATTTTACACAGTTTGTTGTGATCCACACAATCAAAGACTTTAGCACAGTCAATGAAGCAGAAATAGATGTATTTTCTGGAATTCCTTTGCTTTCTCTGTGATCCAGTAAATGTTTAATGCCTTTTCTATGTACAAGCTGGGTTTAGAAAAGGCATTAAATGTTATTAGAGGAATGTAAAACTGATGAGTCCATCACGGTTCAGACAGACTCGGGCTGTAAGCTGATATATTCCTGAGCCAAGCTGTCTACCTCTTGGGGTTCCTGCATCTACTTGACTACTGCAGGGCTAATTATTCTAAATCATAGTCTCATAACTGAACTGATTGAGGGTTACTAGAATAAAGCAAATGCTTTATGTGGCTAATGGTTTAGACGTTTTCAGGTCTCTGTCTTTAGGATGATCCATGTACAATGTGCTTAATTCTCCCACCAACATTAACTTCTCACATTTAAAATGTTGAATTAAACAATTTAGTGTCCTTGACAGTGTAATAGATTTTGTTTAATAGCCAATGTCTAAACCTGGACCCAGTTCACCTCATTTTAGTTAATGTATTTTTCCCACAAGGAATGTTTGATGTAAATCTATCAGACATGTATGGATCTATGTGACCTCATAAACCCCTCTGAAGGTTACATAAGAATCATCATTCACATGCCTATTTCATCCCTGATGGTAAGGATGACATGAAAAAGTAAGAATGGTGCAAAATGAAGAGGGCATGTCACTCATTTGTTCCCTAATCCTGGAAAAGAAGGTATTAATATGTCCAACATCCATGAAGAAACCATTAACCTTAAATGCTGATATTAGGAATCATATTTAATTATAATACTATATGGGCTTCCCAGGTGGCCCAGTGGTAAAGAATCTGCCTGCCAATTCAGGAGACAGGAGTTTGATCCCTGGGTCGGGAAGATCCTCTGGAGGAGGAAATGGCAACCCACTCTAGTATTCTTGACTGGAGAATCCCATGGACAGAGGAGCCTGGTGGTTGCAATGAGTCAGACACAACTTAGTGACCGAGCACACATAATACTATACAGTTACAGGGTTTCATAAAATCCTTAAATTTTCTTCTCAGCACCATTATGAAATTGGTCAGGTACTTTCCCCCCTGCCCTTTTCAAATCATGTATATAAAGCCCAGAAACAGTGGACAGAGAGGAGCTTGGTCAGGCCTCTCGTTCACTGAACATTTCCCTATGCTGGATTTCCTGTTATGAGGACGGAGAAGCTCCTCTGTGGTCAGATCACCTGTGTCTTGATACCAGTTCTGCCATTCACTACCTCTTGGCTTCACTTCTTCATTTACTTACCTAAGACACACTTGTTTGAACACATTATTCCAGGAATAAACTAAATGCATAATATTTATGGACTTTCCAGTCTCTACAATTGTCTCTAGTGGGCTAAATTAAGTGAATGCAACCCTTGTTCCTTATCTGTAAATGGGGATAATAATACCAAATTCCTGGGATCCAGGTGAGGAGGAAATGAGCTGGCAGGTACTCAATAAATGGTAGCTAACTCTGAGCCTTTAGTAGGAACTACTTACCACTACATGGGTAAAGATTCATGGATCCTTTCCACTTGTGTGGGCATCGACAGTTTAAAGAATAAGATGTAAGGCTGCTTCCTGGGCCTTCAAATAATGAAACTTTATCTTATTTTGTAAACTGCCCAGAATATTTAGAGAGCTCTGTTCATAAAAAAGGCACTCAACAAACTTTTGCTGATGAAGAATTTCATCCTTTCAATGGTAAATACATTGAGGACCCAATAAGAGGCTTTGAATTTGCAGACAGATTTACTCTCTAATGAACTGAAAACATTTTGTAGAATGACATTACTATTTAGTCCATATTTTTATTCAGACTGGCAGAGTTGGCAAGGAATAAGACCTCCAGGTCATTCCTCTTAGTTAACAGGTAGACAGGTTAGAGTCTATTATCTGGAAAATTGAGGTAGAATAGAGTTGGAGAGAAAGTTCATAAATGGACTTTGATATGCCTTTAGGACCTTGAGCAGGCTATTGATGTGTGTGTGGCTGTGTGTGAGTGTGTGTGTGCAAGAGAGGGATAAAGCCTTTGAGAATAGGTGTGTCAAAAAAGAAGCAACACAGGTAAAAAAAGAATTCTATTGTTGTTGTTCAGTCACTAAATCATGTCCTACACTTTGTGACCCCGTGGATTGCAGCATGCCAGGCTTCATTGTCCTTCACTGTCTTCCAGAATTTGCTCAAATTCATGTCCACTGAATCAGTGATGGCATCCAACCATCTCATCCTCTGCTGCTCTCTTCTCCATGGGATTCCCTGGTGTCTCAGATGGTAAAGAATCTTCCCACAATGGAGGAGACTCAGGTTCAATCCCTGGTTTGGGAAGATCCCCTGGAGAAGGGAATGGCTATACACTCCAGTATTCTTGCCTGAAGAATTCCATGGACAGAGGAGCCTGGCAGGCTACAGTCCATGGGATTGCAAAGAGTCAGACATGAGTGAGCAACTAACACACACAAAAGGAATCCTAGGGAACAACAAATTTAACAACACATTTAAAGGGTGGAAAAAGTAGGTGGAGGCAGAAGAGGAGGTCTTGAGAAGATCTGTTCTTCTTCTAGTGTCCCCAGTCTTGGTGATCATTCCCTGGTGGCTCAGTTGGTAGAGAATTACAGGCGGCTGTAATACAGGAAGTCACGTGCAATTCAGGAGACCTACGTTCTATCCTTAGGTCAGAAAGATCCCCTGAAGGAGGGCAACCCACTCCAGTATTCTTGCCTGGGAAATCACATGAACAGAGGAGCCTGGTGGGCTATGGTTCAGGGGATTGCAAGAGTTGACTTAGTGACTAAACAACCACCACCACCACCTGGTCATCCAAGCCAGAAACCCAGGCATCATCTTTGACATCACATTTTCCCACATCCCATCCAAACCAGATCTTGAAAATTCTACCTCCTTAATCACATCGTATCCATTTCTGTTTTTCATCCGGCTGACAACTTTAGTTCATCTCACATAATTCTGTAGGTTGGGAGTAAGGGCTGTCTCCGTTCAGTTCAGTTCAGTCACTCATTTGTGTCTGACTCTTTGCGACCCCACGAACTGCAGCATGCCAGGCCTCCCTGTCCATCACCAACTCCCGGAGTTCACCCAAACCCATGTCCATTGAGTCAGTGATGCCATCCAACCATCTCATTCTCTGTGGTCTCCTTCTCCTCCTGCTCTCAATCTTTCCCAGCATCAGGGTCTTTTCAAATGAGTCAGCTCTTCACATCAGGTGGCCAAAGTATTGGAGTTTCAGCTTCAACATCAGTCCTTCCAATGAACACCCAGGGCTGATCTCCTTTAGGATGGACTGGTTGGATCTCCTTGCAGTCCAAGGGACTCTCAAGAGTCTTCTCCAACACCACAGTTCAAAAGCATCAATTCTTCTGTGCTCAGCTTTCTTTACAATCCAACTCTAACATCCATACATGGCCACTGGAAAAACCATAGCCTTGACTAGACAGATCTTTGTTGACAAAGTAATGTCTCTGCTTTTTAATATGCTATCCAGGTTGACTAATGAGCAGAATTTTCCCAAACAATTTGGAAAGGTTTAAGAGAGTTGCTTTCTTTCTTTCTTTCTTTCTTTCTTAAGAGAGTTTCTTGGAGGAGTCCCAGTACCCTGATGATCCACATGATAAGTGAATTGGATTTGGTCATTAGTTAGTGTTAACCACACTCCCTTTTAGCTGGTTCAGTGCTTGGTGTTAGGAATGCTATCCACCTGGCCTTCTAGTCTTGCCAACTGGGCAGAATACATATTATCTGTCCTTGGGGTGGTGAAATTGTCTTCAACTCAGATATGTGAGTGATTTACAAAAGCAAGCCCTTTTTCTTTTAATGTGCTGCACAAATGAAGGCATACCAATAGCTTCATAGAAGAGTTTGCTGAGATTTCATATATTATAAATGTTTATGCTCAATGGAACTGTGATTTCAATGGACAGCTTTGAGCTGGTGACTTGAAAAATCTCACAGGGAATCATTTGGACAGCCAAACAACCTCTTGCATGAAATTAGCTTGGTTCCCATCTACTGCATTAGATTTGTTTAAAAGTTGTTTGTTACGAGACTCAGAACTTTGAAATCAAACAACTCAGGCTTCTAGAATGGGTCATATATGACCTGCTTCACTCTGGACTATGTTGTTCCATTGCTCAGTCATGTCCAATTCTGAGACCCCACAGACTGCAGCATTCCAGGCTTCCCTGTCCTTCACCATCTCCCGGAGCTTGCTCAAACTCATGTTCATTGAATTGGTGATGCCATCCAACCATCTTGTCCTCTATCGTCCCCTTCTCCTCCGGCCTTCAGTCTTTCCCAGCATCAGGGTCTTTTCTAAGAAGTCAGTGCTTCACATTAGGTGACCAAAGTATTGGAGCTTCAGCTTCAGCTTCAGCTTCAGCATCAATTCTTCCAATGAATATTCAGGGACTGGACTATGACTCACCTACAATTTTGATTAAAAAAAAAAAAAAGCAGTTCTTTTCCTAGTTCAGTGGTTGTCAATCTTAACTATACATTAGAATCACATTGAGAGCTTTAAAAAAGTACTGATGCCTGGGACTCAGGATCTATTTAAATCAGAATCTCTTGGAAATGAAACCTAGTCCTTGGTATGTTCAGAGAATTCCCCAGATGATTGTAAGGTACAGTCAAGGCTGAGAATCACTACTCCTTGTTAACATATTTTGAGTTTCTATGGCATTATGGCCATGCTGATGTGAATTTCGAGTTAGTAGGCTTGAAAATCAGCAATTACAGTAGAAGATAAATGTAATTAAGTATATAATGTTGAACATCTCAAATGTCTTCCAGTAAAATTGCATTTATAAATGGCAGTCTTCTGAAGGTTACCAATAAAAAGACAACATGTATTCCTGAAGCTTCCATGAACACTGGACTTTCCTCCAAGTCATGTCCAATTGTCAGTTTCTACCAGGGACCCTCTGGATTCAACTCTGTTATCCATCAGATATCTCTATGGCTCATACACATTGAATTGTGACCTGCCCTCATCACACTGTGGGTTCCTAGAGGACATACAATTGTCTGGGTCACTTGTATCCTGAGCAGCTGGCGTATGCCCACAGTGTAGGGGTGGGAGAGTGAGTATTAGTGCACACTTGTTGAATGAAATAAAAGGTCACTGGTGGAGAAACTTCAGACATTTAGAATTGAAATGGCTCTAAAAGATGAAATAGTCCATCTAGCTCCTTCGCAGATAAGAAATTTGACCCTTGATGGTAAGTGATTTGCCCAAGTTCAAACAATTTGTTAGAGGCAGAATCAGAGCTGGACCCCTAGTCTTCTGATAGGTCCACTTTATGAAGTTGCCTGAGAAGACCTCATTATTCTATAGGTGGGGCTGCAATTAGTGAAGAGCAATTTGCATTATTTAATGCCAGTTTGAAAGAATAAAAATAGAATAATGAAATACGTTAGCATAAACAGTAAAACTGAAAAAAAGTATGGCTGCTTAGCATCTATGCTAAATATTTGACTTGTAATAATAAAATGTTCAGTTTGTCACAGATTTTGGGGTATAGCAGTGACATAGTTCTGACTTCACTGTTTCTCTCAAGTCTGGAGGAAACATTGTAAAATAACTATTCTGACAGTGAGGATTTATTTATTATTATTATTTTTTTGTCCTGCTTGTTAAGAGTGACAAATTATCTGGATAGAGTAAAGAAATCCTATGATTAGTTTAGAAAGGCTTGGCTAGATGGACAGACAGATGGGTGACGGCAGATAATTAGAAGGAAAGATTTTTCTACAAAAGGGAAATTCATCTCCATACACAAGGATCCCCAGACTCTGAGATCTAATGTCTGATGATCTGAGGTGAAGCTGATGTAATAATAATAGAAAGAAAGTGCACAATAAATGGAATAGTTTGAATCATCCTGAAACCATCCCTCCCCACCCTGGTCAGTGGAAAAATTGTCTTTCACAAAACCCATCCCTGAGGTGCCAAAAAGGTTGAGGACCACTGCCCATATAGACATTCCCATCATGCATCTTGTCAGAGACATGGCAATAGGCTTCCTTCAAGATATTATTGCAGATTCATAAAATGGATAAATTTTTAAAGAACTTTTGCAGTTCATATAAAATACTAGATAAAATGGCTATTTTCACTTGGCTGAGGATGACCTCCAGGATTTGGAAATATCAGTAATATATACTGTATTTATTTAGTAAGATAGAAATCCTTTGGGGAGTATGTAGACCAGGTTGCTAAGCATTTTCAGAATGAAGCTAGGAGAGGGCTCAGTTAAGTCTGGTAACTCTGGTGCAGAGCTGTGAATTGCCTGTCTCTTCAGTTGTGTTCCCTCCAAGCCCAGGTTGCTCTGATTCAAGGTTCATAGCCTGGATCAGCACTGCGAGTCTCTGTATCTAGGTAACTTCAGGAGACAAGAGGCATAGTACCACAGAAATAAGCTCAGGCCCTGCATCTTCCCATGGCTATTTCCTGATTTTCTGCATGACATCTCCCCCATTGTCTCCCATGTTCATTTGCTTCAAGGATTTCGGCAGCTAGATTAGTCCCTCAAAAAGTAGAGTGAAACTCATAATTTGTATTTACCATAAATCCTTGCAGGGGAACCTCTAAGAGATAAAGACACTTATCTCTTATTAGAAAGTCATGTTCTTTTCTTCATACTGACAGACTTGGAAACACAACATCTCCCCTCCCATCTTGGCTTTTGGGATTTAGTGGTAATTCCACTAAATCTGTAGCATATCGGGCACATACCGATCCGGGGAGTTCCCCTTTCAGTATCCTATCATTTTGCCTTTTCATACTGTTCATGGGGTTCTCAAGGCAAGAATACTGAAGTGGTTTGCCATTCCCTTCTCCAGTGGACCACATTCCATCAGACCTCTCCACCATGACCCACCCATCTTGGGTAGCCCCACATAGCATGGCTTAGTTTCATTGAGTTAGACCAGGCTGTGGTCTATGTGATCAGATTGACTAGTTTTCTGTGATTATGGTTTCAGTGTGTCTGCCCTCTGATGCCTCTTGCAACACCTACTGTCTTACTTGGGTTTCTCTTACCTTGGACAAGGGGTATCTCCTCACAGCTGTCCCTCCTGGCCTTGAACATGGAGTAGCTCCTCTCGACCCTCCTGTGCCCATGCAGCCACCACTCCTCGGGCGTGGGGTACAGGAGATATGTGGACATTATGCTACAGAAGATCAGTGGAGAAATAACTCCAGAAAGAATGAAGGGATGGAGCCAAAGCAAAAACATTACCCAGTTGTGGATGTGACTGGTGATAGAAGTAAGGTCCGATGCTGTAAAGAGCAATATTGCATAGGAACCTGGAGTGTCAGGTCCATGAATCAAGGCAAATTGGAAGTGGTCAAACAGGAGATGGCAAGAGTGAACATCGACATTCTAGGAATCAGTGAACTAAAATGGACTGGAATGGGTGAATTTAACTCAGATGACCATTATATCTACTACTGTGGGCAGGAATCCCTTAGAAGAAATGGAGTAGCCATCATGGTCAACAAAAGAGTCCGAAATGCAGTACTTGGATGCAGTCTCAAAAGTGACAGAATGATCTCTGTTCGTTTCCAAGGCAAACCATTCAATATCACAGTAATCCAAATCTAAGCCCCAACCAGTAATGCTGAAGAAGCTGAAGTTGAATGGTTCTATGAAGACCTACAAGACCTTTTAGAACTAACACCCAAAAAAGATGTCCTTTTCATTATAGGGGACTGGAATGCAAAAGTAGGAAGTCAAGAAACACCTGGGGTAACAGGCAAATTTGGCCTTGGAATATGGAATGAAGCAGGGCAAAGGCTAATAGAGTTTTGCCAAGAGAACGCACTGGTCATAGCAAACACCCTCTTCCAACAACACAAGAGAAGATTGTACACATGGACATCACCAGATGGTCAACACCAAAATCAGATTGATTATATTCTTTGCAGCCAAAGATGGAGAAGCTCTATAGAGTTATATAGGAGAGCAAAAACAAGACCGGGAGCTGACTGTGGCTCAGATCATGAACACCTTATTACCAAATTCAGACTTAAATTGAAGAAGGTAGGGAAAACCACTAGACTATTCAGGTATGACCTCAATCAAATCTCTTATGATTATACAGTGGAAGTGAGAAATAGATTTAAGGGACTAGATCTGATAGACATAGTGCCTGATGAACTATGGACGGAGGTTTGTGACATTGTACAGGAGACAGGGATCAAGTCCATCCCCATGGAAAAGAAATGCAAAAAAGCAAAATGGCTGTCTGGGGAGTCCTTACAAATAACTGTGAAAAGAAGAGAAGTGAAAAGCAAAGGAGAAAAGGAAAAATATAAGCATCTGAATGCCGAGTTCCAAAGAATAGCAAGGAGAGATAAGAAAGCCTTCCTCAGTGATCAATGCGAAGAAATAGAGGAAAACTGTGGCGGATTCATGTTGATATTTGGCAAAACTAATACAATTATGTAAAGTTTAAAAATAAAATAAAATTAATTTAAAAAAAAGAAAAAAAAAAAAAAACAGAATGGGAAAGACTAGAGATCTCTTCAAGAAAATTAGAGATACCAAGGGAACATTTCATGCAAAAATGGGCTCGATAAAAATGGTATGGACCTAACAGAAGCAGAAGATATTAAGAAGAGGTTGCAAGAATACACAGAAGAACTGTACAAAAAAGATCTTCACGACCAAGATAATCACAATGGTGTGATCACTCACTTAGAGCCAGACATCCTGGAATGTGAAGTCAAGTGGGCCTTAGGAAGCATCACTACAAACAAAGCTAGTGGAGGTGATAGAATTCCAGATGAGCTATTTCAAATCCTGAAAGATGATGCTGTGAAAGTGCTGCACTCAATATGCCAGCAAATTTGGAAAACTCAGCAGTGGCCACAGGACTAGAAAAGGTCAGTTTTCATTCCAATCCCAAAGAAAGGCAATGCCAAAGAATGCTCAGACTACCACACAATTGCACTCATCTCACACGCTAGTAAAGTAATGCTCAAAATTCTCCAAGCCAGGCTCCAGCAATATGTGAACCATGAACTTCCAGATGTTCAAGCTGGTTTTAGAAAAGGCAGAGGAACCAGAGATCAAATTTCTAACATCCATTGGATCATAGAAAAAGCAAGAGAGTTTCAGAAAAACATTTATTTCTGCTTTATTGACTATGCCACAGCCTTTGACAGTGTGGATCACAATAAACTGTGGAAAATTCTGAAAGAGATGGGAATACCAGACCACCTGACCTGCCTCTTGAGAAACCTATATGCAAGTCAGGAAGCAACAGTTAGAACTGGACATGGAACAACAGACTGGTTCTAAATAGGAAAAGGAGTACATCCAGGCTGTATATTGTCACCCTGCTTATTTAACTTCTATGCAGAGTACATCATGAGAAACACTGGGCTGGAAGAAGCAGAAGCTGGAATCAAGATTGCCGGGAGAAATATCAATAACCTCAGATATGCAGATGACACCACCCTTATGGCAGAAAGTGAAGAGGAACTCAAAAGCCTCTTGATGAAAGTGAAAGAGGAGAGTGAAAAAGTTGGCTTAAAGCTCAACATTCAGAAAACTAAGATCATGGCATCTGGTCCCATCGCTTCATGGGAAATAGATGGGGAAACAGTGGAAACAGTGTCAGACTTTATTTTTTTGAGCTCTAAAATCACTGCTGATGGTGAAATTAAAATCACTGCATCTATGAAATTAAAAGATGCTTACTCCTTGGAAGGAAAGTTATGACCAACCTAGATAGCATATTCAAAAGCAGAGACATTACTTTGCCTACAAAGGTCCATCTAGTCAAGGCTATGGTTTTTCCAGTGGTCATGTATGGATGTGAGAGTTGGACTGTGAAGAAAGCTGAGTGCTGAAGAATTGATGCTTTTGAACTGTGGTGCTGGAGAAGACTCTTGAGAGTCCCTTGGACTGCAAGGAGATCCAACATGTCCATTCTGAAGGAGATCAGTCCTGGGTGTTCTTTGGAAGGACTGATGCTAAAGCTGAAACTCCAATACTTTGGCCACCTCATGTGAAGAGTTGACTTTGCAAATGAAGACCCAGCACAACCCTGATTAAATAAATAAATAAACTAAAAAAACTTTAGAAGATAGGCGATGCCCAAAGTTATATACATCAGAAGAAATGTAGGGGCTGGGAGATGGGGAAGGTCATATAAATAAATGAAGTAGGCAGAGTGTTTAACAGTTGGGAATTATGAGGACAGAGGCATACAGAGAAGCGAGTTCCTGTTGAAAAGGGATGGATGCTCCTCCCTTCCAGACTTTGCAGCATCTTGGCAGATCTTCTGAGTTTGCTGAGGAAGTTAGAAATCTGGGTGTCTATATTAAAATCTCTTCTTTATAAAATTGTTATTGACCAATTAAGCCACACACCCCTGGGCCCTATATCTGGGGAATGCCAGCCAGGGTACACCCCTTCACAGTTAGTTTCTGAAGTTGAACTCTGTCCAGTCTTTGAAAATCAGGAAAGTGGGGGCCAGAGTGTCCCATGGGAGAGGCCAAGGATCAACCATCACAGAGTCATGGTCACCCGAATTCTGCCTGACCTGCTCGTCCATTTTCACCTGGATCACAAGGTGGTCCGAAAGCTTTGTCTTTGGTTTCCACCTTTGAATTCCTGTCCTGTGTGCTAGTAACATGGTGAGTTGAGTAATTGTTCTTTCCCCAAGTCAGTGAGCTAAGCCTTCTTTGTAGATAATGCAGTGTTATCCAACGACAGGGACAAAGCCAACAACTCAACTCCTTGTCGACCTCTCATCTGCTTTTTACCTCATCATCTCCTTTTGTCCTGGGCTTCCTTCATTGTGCAATCAATCCTGGTATTAAAAACTCTCTTTAAATATTCAAGTACTTTCTGACTTCTGATTAGATTCTGAGCAATTTGATAAAACTTTCACATAATATGTTAAGAATTGTTTATTAGTTTTTTAAGAATTAAGGAGCCTCCATACTGTTCTCCCTAATGGCTGTACCAATTTGCATTCCCACCAACAGTTAGGAGTGTTCCCTTCTCTCCACATCCTCTCCAGCATTTATTGTTTGTAGATTTTTCAGCGATAGCCATTCTGGCTGGTGTGAGATTGTATCTCATTGTAGTTTGACTTGCATTTCTCTAAAAGTTAGTAATGTTGAACATCTTTTCATGTGGCTATTGGCCATCTGTATGTCATCTTTGGAGAAATGTCTCTTTAGATCTTCTGCCCATTTTTTGAGTGAGTTGTTTGTTTAGAGGTGGTTAAGCATCATGTTTTTACATGATGCATTTACAAGCTGCTTGTAAATTTTGGAGACTAATCCCTTATCGGTCACATCATTTGCAATTATTGTCTCCCAATTTGTGGGTTGTCTTTTCATTTTGTTTATTATTTCCTTTGCTTTTCTAAAGCTTTTGAGTTTAAGTAGGTTCCACTTGTTTATTTTTGTTTTTATTTCCCTTATTCTGGGAGATGGATTGAATAAGATACTGCTGCAATTTATGTCAGAGAGTGTTCTTCAAAAATGTGCAATCCCACTCCTGGTCATATATTTGGAGAAAAAGATGATCCGAAAAGATACATGCACCCCAATGTTCACTGAAGCTCTGTTTACAATAGACAATACATGAAAGCAACTTAAATGTCTTACTAAAAAATTTCAGGAGGTAGAGGATGTCCAAAATTATACATCATGGGAAATGCAGGGGCTCGGAGATGGGGGAAGCAAGCAGGGCGTAACAGTGTCTTTCCAGATCTGTAAATACAGAGGAATGGATAAAGATGTGGTACAAAGAAACATACAATGGAATATTACTTAGCCATTAAAAAGAATGAAATAATGCTATTTGTAGCAACATGGATGGACCTAGAGTGTGTCATACTGAGTGAAGTAAGTCAAACAAAGAAGAAGAAATGTCATATGACATCCTCTATATATGGAATCTAAAAGGAAATGATACAAATAAACTCACAAAAGAGAAAAAGACTCACAGACTTAGAGAATGAGCTTATGGTTGACAGGGAGAAGGGATAGTTAGGGAGTTTGGGATGGACATGTACACACTGCTATATTTAAAATGGATAACCAACAAGGGCCAATTGTATAGCACATGGAGCTATGCTCAATGTTATGTGGCAGCCGGAATGGGAGGGAGTTTGAGGGAGAATGGTTACATGTATAAGTATGGCTGAGTCCCTTCTCTGTTCACCTGCAGCTAGCACAATATTGTTTATTAGCTATAGCCAGATACAAAATTAAAAATTCAAAAAGAATTGTAGATTAGTTTATTAATATTTTTCCCTATTTACATTAATTCAAGGTCATTGCATTAATGATTATGTTTTTAAAATAGCCATTTTGGTCCACTAACACAGCTTTCAAAATACTGTATATTCATTTCTGTTAGAATTGTTTAGAGAAAGAACTTTAGGAATTCATGTACAATGTTGCCACAGGTGATTTTATCCTGAAACCAAAGCACTGTTTTCATAACAAAACTTTTTTTTATTATCCTCCTATCAATAGTATATGTTTGTGATCACTAAATACGATCATTTATAGTATTTTTTAAAAATCACCTTTTTGAGGTATAATTTATGCAAAATACAATGCAAACACTTTAAGTATATGTACAATTTGGTGAGTTCAACAAATGCAAGCACTGTGTAACACTGACACAATCAAGAAGTAGAAAATTTAATCATCCCCAGCAGTTCCCTAAATCTCTTTTATGGTCAGTCCATCCAACCCAGGGTGCTGTTTGCTTTCTGTTACTACAAATTAGCATTTCCTTTTCTAGAATAACATATACATGGAATCATACAGTATGTTTTTTGTAGTGTCTAGCTTCTTTCTCTCAACACATGATTTTTAAATCTAGTCATTCTGAATGTGAGTACTTTTTTCTTTTTGGTATGGATTAAGTAAAATTAATCTATTTACCTTAGATGGAAATTTGAGTTGTTTAAGTTTGGGGGTGTTATGAATAAAGCTGTTATAACAATCCATATACAAATCCTTGCATGAAAAAATATTTTGTTACTTGAGTAAATATCTAGGAGCTTTGTTGCTGAGTAACATGGAGTATATGTTTAACTTTATGAAAAAATGCCAAAATGTCTCTAAAAGGTAGTCATGCCATTTTGCATTCCCACCAGCAGTGTATGAAAGACCTGGTTACTCCACATCTTCACTAACAACTAGTATTATCACTGCTTTTTATTTTAGCCTTTCTAGTGAAGTGGTAACTCATTAGAGGTTTTTTTTAAATGAATTTTAATTTTTCCCAAATTTTATTGGTATAACTGGCAAAATTGTGTAGTTTAAGATGTATAATATGATGGTTTGACATACCTATATATTATGAAATAATTACCATAATAAACTAATTAACACACCTTATCTCACATTGTTACCTTTTTTTTTAATGGTGAGAGTTCTTAGGATCTCTTTCTTAGCATATTTAAAATATACAATGCTGTATTACTAACTGTAATCACCATGTTGTATATTAGATACTCAGAATATATTCATCTTATAACTGGAAGTTTGTAGCCTTTGACCCAAATCTTTCCATTTCCCCCACTCTGCCACTACTGAGCCCCTGGCAACTACCATTTCACTTTCTGTGAATTGGACACATTTAGATTCAGTATACAAATGAAATAAAAACATATTCATCTTTCCGTGTCTGGTTAATTGCACTTAGTATAATGTCCTTCAGCTTCATGTTGTCACAAAAATCAGCATTTTTGCTTTTATGGCTGAATAATATTCCATTAGTGTATGTGTGCACATGTGTGCATATCGCATTATATTTATCCATTCATCTGTCAATCAATACTTTGGTCATTTCTATATCTTGAATATTGTGAATAATGTTGCAATGAACATAGGAATTCTGATATGTCTCCAAGATCTTGCTTTTATTTCTTTTGTATATATGCCCAGAAGTGTGATTCCTGGGTCATATGGTAATTCTATTTTTAATGTTTTGAGAAACCTCCATCCTGTTTTCCTAAATGACTGCATCAATTTACATCCCTACCAACAATATATAAGTGTTCCCTTTTCTCCAAATCCTTCTCAACATTTGCTATTTGTTGCCCTTTCAATGGTAACCACTCTAACAGGTGTGAGGTGATATCTCATTGTTTTTTGATTTGCATTTCCTTGATTACTTATTGTTGTTGAACACCTTTTCATGTACCCATTGGCCATTTGTATGTCTTCTTTGGAAAAATGTCTATTCAAATATTTTGTTCATTTTAAAAATCAGGTTATTTGTTTTTTGTCTATTTGAGTTTTAGGAGTCCTTGATATATTCTCAGTATTAACCTCTCATTAGATAAATGATTTGCAAATATTTTCTCCTATTCTATAAGTTGCCTTGTCATTTTATTGATTGTTTCCTTTGTGGTATATAGTTTTTTAGTTTGATGTGGTCCCACTTATTTATTTTTGCTGTTTTTGGTCTGTGCTTGTGTTGGCCTATATAAATAGTGTTATTGCCAAGATCAATGTCAAAGAGTTTTTCTCCTGTTTTCTGCTAGGAGTTTTATGGTTACATGTTTCCATGAGGGCTTTGATTTGCATTTCCCTTATGATGAGTGATGTTGAACAACTTTTCATTGTGTATTAGCTATTGTCATGTCTTTTTTGAAAGTGTTTGTTAAAATCTTTTGCCCATCAAAATAAATTAGACTGTGTGTCTTATTAATAGTGAGTTGCAATATATATATAAATATAATATAGATATAGTAAATGTTTTCTTTTGCTCTCTGATATGTCTTTTTATTTTCTTTTATAGAGCAAAATTTTGTACTTTGAAAAGCATTAATATAATTTATCATTTTTTAAAATGATTTGTGCTATTTTTACTCAAGAAATCTTTGTCTACTTTAAGTTGGAAGATTTTTATCCTATGTATTTTTATGTTTTCTTCTAGAAATTTTATAGTTTTAGCTTTTAGTTTAGATCTTGATCAATATAAAATTAATTTTCATGTATGACTTAAGGAAAGGGTTGAGATTTTTTCTCAAATGGATATACAATTGTTCCAGCCTTCAGTAATGTGATTTTTTTTAAACCTTGTTTACAATACCATTCAACTCTTGCAATTATGAGATCATATAATTACTAAAAAACTGCCTCCAAGGAAAGAGAAAAACACATCGCATTTGCTAGATCTTTTCATATTCCTCTCTCTTGAGCACATAGAAGACCAAGACCACTCATTGACTCCTTTGTAGTCAGGCAGGTTTGGACAATTAAATGTGAGTGGAAACACATGTGTTACTTTTATCCAAGGCAGTGAGAAACCCCTACATGACATTCTTACTGTCTTTTCTCTGTACTGGTAATTAAGAAAATCTTGTGTTGGATGGAGGATGGAACTATGATTAAAGGTAAGTCACCCCTTGAAGGACTACTTGTTAAAGAGTCAACTCTGGCCCATAGTGGCTTTTGTATGAGTGACAAGTAAATTTTAGTGTTTTAAGCCTCTAAGATTTCAGGGTAAATTTGTTACTGCAGCATGACTTATCCTATACTGACTAACATATTTATTTCCATTCTTTTTCTTTTTATAAATAAGTCTCTCTCAGCCTCTAAAAAAAAAAAAGAAAGAAGGTGAAGTCGCTCTGTCATGTCTGACTCTTTGTGACCGTATGAACTGTAGCCTACCAGGCTCTTCCATCCATGGATTTTCCCGGCAAGAATACTGGAGTAGATTGTCATTTCCTTCTCCAGGGGATCATCCTGACCCAGAGATTGAACTCTGGTCTTCCTCATTGCAGGAAGACCCTTTACTGTCTGAGCCACTAGGGAATCCCCCAATCCCTGCTAAACGAACATTTAGTGAAATTGTTCAGGCTAATGTGACTTTGACAAAAATAAGGTGATTAAGGAGTATCCTTATACTATGAAATAATTTATAAGAACCAGAATAAAAGGACTATAATATCCCTTTAGGATGATTTGGGGGGGGAATCTTGCATATTTGGGAATATATCATTTGAGTGTTTGATCTTTAAATATTGATGCTTTATGCTGTAGCTAGAGGATAAAAATATATTGGTGTGGTGCCTGAACCTAGGGCCTAAGATATGACAGTCCAAGATGCTAGTTAATATTTTCTTTTCATAAGTTATATTTCCTATAATAAAAGATTTTAATAGGATCCTAGGCCTCAAGTGTTTTCTGGATGTCTAAGGGTACAGCTGGAAAAAATATTACAGAAGTTTCCTGTAGCTTCTAAATTATATACTCTGAGTTCTTGATCTGGTACATTGTAAAACTCAGGTATAAGCCTATTCCAATGTTTCGCCATCATTTCCAAGACAAAACAGCCAAGTTCAGAAGAACTTACCACCCCACCCCTTCTCTCTCCTTGTTTTCTTCTTTTAAAAATTTATTTATTTATTTATAAGGAAACTAAGAGAAAGTAAAGTCCATTAATTTCCAGGAACTTACAGTTGATTAGATAGTTGTTCAGTTGTTCTGGTTTTTCATTGTTGTGTAGCGAACCACCCCAGAACTCAATAGCTTAAGGGGTGATCATTTTATTATAGAGCATAATTTTGTGGGTCATGAATTAAGGCAGGGTGTGGATGGGTAATTTTCTACCTCCATGTGCCATTCAATGAGATTGCTTGGTGGTATTCAGCTTGTGATGGGCTAGTCTGGAGGCTCCAAGGTGGTTTTGCTCACTAGTCAGGCACTCTGGTAGGCATAGCTAGAAGGTAGGATTCAACTGGCACTGTCTACCACGGTGCCTACATGTGGTCTTCCTAGCAAGGCAGCCTCGGGGTAGTTGTGCATTTTCACGGTGAGATGGGGCCCCCAAGAGTGTTCCAAGAGATACAGGTAGACATTGTAAAACTTCTTGTAATCTAGTCTCAGAGTTCCCAGTGTGTCACTTCTACTTCCACTTCTTAGTCAAGCAAGTCATTAAGTCAGCCAACATTCAAGGGAGGAGAATTGGATGCTACCTCTCAAAGGTAGGAAGGGTAAAGAATGAGTGGTCATCTTTAATTTATCGCTGGAAAAAATTAGCAAGAAAGTATTTGCATGACTGCTGACAAATGCTTGTAAGAGCCCACAATTCAGCTTATGATCACGATATGCTGAGAGAATATGGAGTCAAAGAGTGATCCAAGTAAGATGCCACCAAAGGAGCTTTGGAAAGGTCCTTGTTCCTCAGGCTGTGTTAGAGGGCATCTGTGAGTCTTTATGTTTCTGGGTACTGTCTTTAGTCTTTGAACAGCTTGTAATTCATGGTGAAGCCACTCTCAAATGGGTGGTACTGAAATAATTATAGAGCCTTAACAATTTTCCACCCTCATTACCTATTATTCTTGGGAAGTATTTTGGGAACTCCCAAAATGAAACCAACTGTTGTTCTACTTGTCAGTGTTAAGTGTTACTTGGCTAGAGCAGTTGGCCAGTGGCTATTTACGTGTCTATGTTACCAACAAGTTTAAGTGGCTGCTCGCACTAGCATTAGCCAGAAACCATATGGTCTTATGGAGACTATTACAGAACAGACCCCCCAAGAGGAGAATATCCATTAACTGAAGATACAACAGGTTATAAGGGAACATTTCCTTGTTCAAACAAGCCATCTTCTGCCATCACCAGTTGGGCCACCATTTCTGTTGAGAAAGGCTTCAGAAAGCTACATCCCAGAAGGTGGTGGCTTCAAGAAGCTGGCATTTGCTCCCCAGCTTCACTCCTCTCATTCCCATTCCTATTGCTACCAATACAGTCAGTCTTCAATTAATCATATTCCCTCTTTGAGGATCTTGTCTTTTCTTTTTGTATTCTTTAGGTCAGCAGAGATGGGATAACATCATCTAAAATAACTTTATTAAAGAATATAAAGCAGGAAGAAATTATCTCAGAAAATACAAATTATGCAACAGAATCTAAGTTCAAAGTCACAGGATAACTACAGTCTAGCCCCAGAAGGCTGGGTTCAAGTTCCAACTTGGTGTTTTCTTTCTTCTCCTCTAACTTGTTCTGATTTTCAGGAAATGTGCTTAAGTGCCACTTTATTATGTTCTTTGGACAAAGGTAAAAAATGCATTAATGCTAAAAACACTTCCCTCTTGCTTTGTCTTTAACCGCCATGTTATTTATGAGCCTCTCATCCATTGCTTCATTTGTGGCCAATTGGCAGGGCTGTAGAGAAGCCAGACACAGCATCCCCAGGCTAGTAACTCAATCAGGCTTTAAATTCTTAGTGATTTAGTAAGGAGACATCTTCCCTGGCCCCCAGAATGTAGTGTGTACACTGAGTTTAGCATGGTCATTGTAAAAGGGGATTCTGAAGTCAGATTACCTTTACACCTAACTCTTGCTTTTGAGCCTTTACTTCTCATCTGTAAAATGGAAATAATAATAATGCATACTTCACAGGGTTGTAAATCCTAAGAGAATAGTTAGGTATAGGGTGCTTTAGAATAGTTCTTGCTATAAATTCTTAAAAAATGTTAGCTGTGATGATGATAATCATGCCTACAGAGAGCCAGAGCTTTTTCTTTAAACAACTTTTTATTGAAGTATAGTTAATTTACAATGTGATATTAGTTTCAAATGTACAGCATAGTGGTTCAGTTATCTTTCTATCTATCTGGATATATTCTTTTCCATTATAACTTATTACAACATATTGACTATAGTTCTCTGGGCTATACAGTAGGTCCTTGTTTATCTGTTTTATATACAGTGTATGTATCTGCTAGTCCCCAGCTCCTAATTTATCCTTCCCTGCCTTCCCCGTTGGTAACCATAAATTTGTTTTCTATGTCTGTGAGTCTATTTCTATTTTGTAAATAAGTTCATTTGTATCATTTTTTTTAAGATTCCACATATAAGTGATATTATATGATATTTCTCTTTCTGTGTCTGACATTTCACTTAGGATGCTAATCTCTTGGTCCATCCATATTGCTGCAAAATGGCATTATTTCATTCTTTTTATGACTGAGTAGTATTCCATTGTGTATCTGTACCACATCTTCTTTTTCCATTCATCTGTTGTTGGACATCTAGGTTGCTTCCACATCCAGGCTATAGTAAATAGTGATGCAATGAACATTGGCTTGCATGTATCTTTTCGAATTAGAATTTTTGTCTAGGACCAGAGCTTTCATTCCTCTAGAGAACAGCCATAGCTCTTCACTCCTCAGCTGTAAACAACTGGGGAAGGAGAAGTTTCAAATAGAGTGTCACAAACTCCCTAAGGTGTAAGAGGGATGGGAAGCTAGATAGTGAGAAGCGGGGAGGAGGAAGCTGACATTTAGAGAGTGCTTGCTTTGCACTCGACCTCATAAGAGAGTTTTATATGTATTGTTTATGGAATTTTCTCAGCGACAGCATGAGGTTCTACACACATCTCTCCTCCCTTTATATTTGTGGGAACTGAGGCACAAAAAGTTTGAGTAACTTGCCCAGAACAACAACAGAAAAACTTAGAAAAGTAATGCCCCTGGTTAATCTTAACCAGTATTTTCTTTAAAAGTTGAAGTTAGACTCTGTCACTATCACTTTTTGGCTAAGAAATGGTGAATTTTAGATAAAAAGACATTTGAGGACCCATCTTTTTAAAGCTGTAGCTACCCTTCAAATACTATTACCAAAAAATTTTTATTTACATGCTATTCTATGTTATGGTGTGCTATGCTATGCTCTTGAATGCTATGCTATGCTACTCTGGTCGGTTCATTCATTTATTCATTCTCCAAGTATTAACTGAGTGGCTCTAGCCACTCAGTTACTACTACTACTCAGGATACTACTACCACCAGGAAGTATCCCAGGTGTGATGGATTCATTATCATATTAGTCAGTGTGATTTATAGAATAATGGCATTCCCCCTCCACCTGCAACACATTCATGTTACCTTATGTGGGAAAGTATTTTTTTCAAGAATGTTTAAGTTAAGGATTTTGAGATGGGGAGATTATCCTGGATTATCTAGGTGGGCTCAAGTAGTCATGTGTATTTATAAAAGGAAGGGAGGAGGATCAGAGCCACAGAGAGATGTAACAATGAAAGCAGAGGTTGGAATCATATGCTTTGGAGATGAAGGGAGGGTCCACTTGCTAAGGAATGGAGATGGCCTCTAGAACCTGGTAGAGCAAGGAAACAGACTATGCTTTAGTGAGTGCCTTCAGAATAATACAACCCCACCTCAACCTTGATTTTAGTTCCATAAGACTTATTTTGGATTTCTGACCTCCAGTATTGCAAGAGGATAAATTAGTGTTATTTTATGCCCCAAAGTGTGTGGTGACTTGTTACAGAAACATTAGGAAGCAAACATAGTAGGGAAAGGCAGAGTATGATGCAATAACAAACAACTTCCGAATCTCATTGACTTATCACAGCAGAGGCTTGTTTCTTATTTACACTACCAGTCCACTGAGGGACAGATGAGGGCTCTGCTCACTGTTGTCAGCCAGAAACCCAGGCTGATGGAGGCATCATCACAATACATGCTTCCATAACCACTTCACCTTTACGTGGAGAGTGGTTCATAAATCTTTCTCCTGGAAGAGACAGAGCACTGTTGTTCACATTCACTGGCCAAAACAAATCATATGGCTATGCCAAACTTCAATTGGAGAGGGAACATATACTCCTACACATGGAGAAGGAAGGAAACTGAAGATGGGGTACTAATCCTGTGACTTCTCCAACAAGGGATAAGAGCCTATTCTCTTGGTCCCTAATTCTCATGGAGTTTGTATTTTTGGTCCCTATTCTCATGGAGTTTATGTTCTGTGTAAGATGGAGATTGAAAAAACAAAAATAGAAACAAAACCTGACTAGATAGCAAAGGGTGTCAATTTTAGAACTTGATAAATGTTATGGAGAGAATAAAATGGGGTGATGTGACAGAGTGGTGGGGTGGCCCCTTTTGATTGATGATCAGGGATGGACTCTCTGAGGAAGTGGCATCTGAATTGGTAGATGAGTGACAACAGTCAACCATGAATGATTTTGAGACAAAGTAGTTCAGAGAGATCTAAAATCACTACTTTCTGCTGCACTAAAGAAATTAGAAAATCTTGGGGAAAGATATTTCCTTTTGGTCTGTTTCTACAGGTTAGAACAATTGTTTATGACTGGAGGAAAACTGACAGCGCACAATGGTTCTTAGACTGACAAAGATTCCATTACAAAATTTCAATAAACCAGAATTTTGTATGAAACAGAGTGCCCTTTGCTTCATGGGAGCCTTGGATCCTTGGATTTGGACTGGTTTCTAAAAGATTGGAAATGCCCCCCTGGAAAGGACAAGGAGGAAAATCATTGAAACAGCCGTCAGAGGACTCAGCAGAGAATGACTGAGTAAAGAAAGTTGTTTCAGTGCTTGACTTGAACTCGTTGGCTGCATGACTCATCAGAACACCCAAGGTTTTAGTGAGGGAAGGTGTCAGGCCATGTGGAGGAGAACAGACAGCGCACAGTATAAACCAGCTGGCAGGAAAGGATGTCAGAACATCCAAAGTATAAACTAAAGGTCAGAAGCTTCAGTTTGGGACACACCCAGAAAAATAAACAGCTCTGGATCTTGTTGGTTGGAGTCTGGAGAAAAATGGTTCACAAACTCTTAGTGGAAAATTGTCCACAGAGAGCTGTAAAACCTGGGAGAAGGGGCGATAGAGAGGAGGCAAACTGTCTCTGAAGAATGGAGCCAGAACAGTTCAGTGTCATGTTAAAGAGCTCATTCACCAGGACCCTGTATCAGAGGGTACCTGGGGCAAGGACACAATGCCTGACAACATTGAGCCCCCAGAAAAATCCATATACTTCTGCTTATGGTCCATATTCTACTCCTAGTTCCGGGGAGCCTACCTCTCCATCAGGTGCCTTCTCCACTCTGGAGAACCTTCGGTATGTCTGGAAAACTGCCCTGCACTTCTTTTGCCAGTAGCTGCAGCAGAGGGCTGAACCCTGCCTATCTATCCTTGAAAAATGTAAATATTCTCCTTTCAACCCTTATTGACAGGTGGATGAGCTCATTCTGGACAAGGAAAAACTAATACAGTTATGTAAAGTTTAAAAATAAAATAAAATTAAAAAAAAATAAATAAAAATTACAAATCCAAAAAAAAAAAAAGGATGGAACATGTAATCAGGGAATCTGGGTTTAAATCTTGGCTTTTCTTAGATGGAATTCTTTGATAGAGTTTCAATAAACAGTGATTTTGTATGAAATAAAATGCAATTCTTGCTATTATGTAACCTTAACTTAGAATGACCTTCTGGTCTACCTACCAAATTTCTCCCCACTTGCCAGTGGCCTAGAGCCAGTTTCTGCCTCTGTGACCCTTTTCTGGTCACAGAAAACAGTTTCTGCTTAATGATAGACACTGACAATATTCACCCTCTTAAGAGAAACTTTGCTCTTTAGCTACATGTCAAACTTTACCCTGAGCCTTCAGTGAAATAGTAATGTTAGATAACAATGCTATAAGCCTAATTATGAACAACAAACACATAGTTTTGGGGTAGAAGATTAGAAATAGGTGAGGGTTGTTACCTAAAATTGAACCTCAAATTCTGAGCAATTGCCAGAGATATGTGTGTTGGATAGTATATGAATTTTTGGTAAGCAGCATTAGGCACTCATCTCTTGTGTTCTGCATCACATACCCTTGGTCCATTTGATTTCACCCATAGTTTTAGTGGATAGTTCTGGATAAGCTTGAAATATCCCACCAGAAGCCCAGATTTCCTCTGGTGTCATGGTAGCTTGCCCAATCAACATGAAAACACAACCCTAAAGTGTGGGAAACCAGTGCAGGCCTCAATTAAATGGAGGAGGAGGCCAGGGAGTAAATGCCCCAGCTGTCCATTGCTAAGGTAGGCAACTCTGAAGCTGTTTTGTAGGTGAATCAGGAGATCCTGGCAGACTCTTTAACAAAATATTGCAAACTAGGTAAATTAAAAAACACAAATTTATTGTCTCAGTTTTAGAGGATAAAGTACAAAATTAATGTGTTGGCAGATCCCTACTCTTTCTGACAGCTTTAGGGGAAGATCAGTGCTTATTTTGAGGGCTTGGGGAAGTTACTTTACTTCCCTGAGCCTCAGTTTGTGCTTTCATAATTAAGCATAATCCTATATTCTCTGTCTGTAAAATCATGAGTCTCAGACATAACACATAGGAAACTCTTAGCATGACCTTTGAAATGTTGTCATCTATTATTATTTATGTTATTGTTTATTTATTTTTTATTATTGATAATTATTTATCATCGTGTTCTTTTTAAAAATTTTCTTATTTTAATTGGAGGCTAATTACAATATTGTAGTGGTTTTTGCCATACATTGACATGAATCAGCCATGGGTGTACATGTGTTCCCCATCCTGAACCCTCCTCCCACCTCCCTCCCCATCCCATCCATCTAGGTCATCCCAGTGCACTAGCCCTGAGCACCTGGTCTCATGCATCAAACCTGGACTGGTGATCACATATGATAATATACATGTTTTAATGCTATTCTCTCAAACCATCACACCCTCACCTCCTCCCACAGAGTCCAAAAGACTGTTCTATACATCTCTGTCTCTTTTGGTGTCTTGTATATAGGGTTATCATTAACATCTTTCTAAATTCCATATATATGTGTTAGTATACTGTATTGGTGTTTTTCTTTCTGGCTTACTTCACTATGTATAATAGGCTCCAGTTATATACACCTCATTAGAACTGATTCAAATGTATTCATTCTTTTTAATTGCTGAGTAATATTCCATTGTGTATATGTACCACAGCTTTTTTATCCATTCATCTGCCGATGGACATCTAGGTTGCTTCCATGGCCTGGCTATTATAAACAGTGCTGCAATGAACACTGGGGTACATGTGTCTCAATTCTGGTTTCCTCAGTGTGTATGCCCAGTAGTGGGATTGCTGGGTCATAAGGCAGTTCTATTTCCAGTTTTTAAAGGAATCTCCACACTGTTCTCCATAGTGGCTGTACTAGTTTGCATTCCCATAAACAGTGTAAGAAGGTTCCCTTTTCTCCACACCCTCTCCAGCATTTATTGTTTGTAGACTTTTGGATAGCAGCCATTCTGACCAGTGTGAGATGGTACCTCATTGTGGTTTTGATTTGCATTTCTCTGATAATGAGTGATATTGAGCATCTTTTCATGTGTTTGTTAACCATCTGTATGTCTTCTTTGGAGAGATGTTTGTTTAGTTCTTTGCCCCATTTTTTGATTGGGTGATTTATTTTTCTGGAATTGAGCTGCAGGAGTTGCTTGTATATTTTTGAGATTAATTATTTGTCAGTTGCTTCATTTGCTATTATTTTATCCCATTCTGCAGGTTGTCTTTTCATCTTGCTTATAGTTTCCTTCATTGTGCAAAAGCTTTTAAGTTTAATTAGGTCCCATTTGTTTATTTTTGCTTTTATTTCCATTACTCTGGGAGGTGGGTGATAGAGGATAATGTTATGATTTACATCAGAGAGTGTTTTGCCTATGTTTTCCTCTAGGAGTTTTATAGTTTCTAGTCTTACATTTAGATCTTTAATCCATTTTGAGTTTATTTTTGTGTATGGTGTTAGAAAGTGTTCTAGTTTCATTCTTTTACAAGTGGTTGACCAGTTTTCCCAGAACCACTTGTTAAAGAGATTGTCTTTTCTCCATTGTATATTCTTGCCTCTTTTGTCAAAGATAAGGTGTCCATAGATGTGTGGATTTATCTCTGGGCTTTCTATTTTGTTCCATTGATCTATATTTCTGTCTTTGTGCCAGTATCATGCTGTCTTGATGACTGTAGCTTTGTAGTATAGCCTGAAGTCAGGCAGATTGATTCCTCCAGTTCCATTCTTCTTTCTCAAGATTGCTTTGGCTACTTGAGGTTTTTTGTATTTCCATACAAATTGTAAAATTATTTATTCTAGTTCTATGAAAACTACCATTGGTAGCTTGATAGGGATTGCATTGAATCTATAGATTGCCTTGGGTAGTATACTCATTTTCACTATATTGATTCTTCCAATCCATGAAGGTGGTATATTTCTCTATCTATTTATGTCATCTTTGATTTCTTTCATCAGTGTTTTATAGTTTTCTATACAGAGATCTTTTGTTTCTTTAGGCAGATATATTCCCAAGTATTTTATTCTATTCGTTCCAATGGTGAATGGATTGTTTCCTTAATTTCTCTTTCTGTTTTCTCATTGTTAGTGTATAGGAATGCAAGGGATTTCTGTGTGTTAATTTTATATCCTGCAACTTTACTATATTCATTGATTAGCTCTAGTAATTTTCTGGTGGAGTCTTTAGGGTTTTCTATGTAGAGGATCATGTCATCTGCAAACAGTGAGAGTTTTCTTGTTTTCCAATTAGAATTCTTTTTATTTCTTTTTCTTCTCTGATTGCTGTGGCCAAAACTTCCAAAACTATGTTGAATAGTAGTGGTGAGAGTGGGCACCCTTGCCTTGTTCCTGACTTTTGGGAAAATGCTTTCAATTTTTCACCATTGAGCATAATGTTTGCTGTGGGGTTGTCATATATAGCTTTTATTATGTTGAGGTATGTTCCTTCTATGCCTGCTTTTTGGAGGTTTTTTTTTTTAATCATAAATGGATGTTGAATTTTGTCAAAGGCTTTCTCTGCATCTATTGATATATAATCATATGGTTTTTATTTTTCAATTTGTTAATGTGGTGTATTACATTGATTGATTTGCAGATATTCAGGAATCCTTGTATCCCTGGGATAAAGCCCACTTGGTCATGATGTATGATCTTTTTAATATGTTGGTGGATTCTGTTTGCTAGAATTTTGTTAAGGATTTTTGCATCTATGTTCATCGGTGATATTGGCCTGTAGTTTTCTTTTTTTGTGACATCTTTGTCAGGTTTTGGTATTAGGGTGATGGTGGCCTCATAGAATGAGTTTGGAAGTTTACCTTCCCCTGCAATTTTCTGGAAGAGTTTGAGTAGGATAGGTGTTAGCTCTTCTCTAAATTTTTGGTAGAATTCAGCAGTGAAGCCATCCGGTCCTGGGCTTTTGTTTTTTGGAAGATTTCTGATTACACTTTTGATTTCTGTGCTTGTGATGGGTCTGTTAAGATTTTCTTATTTCTTCCTGGTTCAGTTTTGGAAAGTTGTACTTTTCTAATAATTTGTCCATTTCTTCCAAGTTGTCCATTTTATTGGCATATAGTTGCTGATTGTAGTCTCTTATGATCCTTTGTATTTTTGTGTTGTCTGTTGTGATTTCTCCATTTTCATTTCTAATTTTGTTGATATCATTATTCTCCCTTTGTTTCTTGATGGATCTGGCTAATTGTCTATTTTATTTATTTTCTCAAAGCACCAACTTTTAGCTTTGTTGATTTTTGCTATGGTCTCTTTTGTTTCTTTTGCATTTATTTCTGCCCCAATTTTTAAAGATTTTTGCTTATTAATAAGTGTATTATTTATCATTGTATTCTATTATTTAATTATTATCATTTATTATGACCAGATAATAGGTCAGCTTAGCCTCTAAACCATCCGGAATAAGCCAAGTTTGGTAATGGAGAACTAAAGAAACTTAAGGAGTCTATCAGTGAACTATACCCCCAACAGTGCTGCATAACAAACCAGCTCAATAACCAATGACTAAGCCAGTAATTGTTTATTCTCCATGGATCTGTGGGCAGTTGACCCTAGCCGAGATCTGTTTCTAGTGTCTCTCCTCATTCTGTGGGCACCAGCAGGTTGACTCCACTGGGACCAGGGCTGGCCTGGGCGTGTTCTTCTCATGGCAAAGGGTGAGGCACCAGAGGGCAAGTCCATCACCCAAAGATCCCATGTCATATCCATTAACCTTCAATTTATCCAAACAAATCACATGCCTGGATCCAGTGTTGAGGATAAGGGAAATGTACTCATTCCTCTTCACTGAGAAGGATTTCAAAGACCCATGGCAATAAGAATACAGGGTGAGAGGTGAATGATCAGGCCATTAACACATTCTCTTTCAGGGAGCATCTAGATATAAGTTACTAGTAGAAGAAGAGGATCTCATGAAGAAGACCTCAGAAGTAACAGATGGAGATGTTGAAAGGGAACCAGAAAACTGCAGGGTCAGGCCAGCGTATGAAAAAGGAGATTCAAGACTGTCCAGTGCTTCAGAGGGGACCCTCAAAGTGAAGTCTGAGGAAAGGATTTTCCAAAGGTGAAGTTGTCAATGGCTTTTAGAGACTATCTAAATAAGTAGGTCACTTAGTTAATCTTTTGATAGCAGGGCTGAGCTGGCTGATCTGCTCCCATCCAGAAGCAAATGAGAAGTGTTTATTGCTTTGTTTTCATCGTCAAAAAGGGATAGAGAAAACTTTTGTTGTTGTTCAGTTGCTAAATTGTGTCCCACTCTTTGGGACCCCATAGACTGCAGCATGCCAGGCTCTTCTGTTTTCCACTATTTCCCTGAATTTGCTCAGATTCATGTCCATTGAGTTGATGATGCTATCTAGCTATCTCATCCTCTGCCTCTCCATTCTCCTTTTGCCTTCAATCTTTCCCAGCATCAGGGTGTTTTCCAGTGAATCAGCTCTTTGTATCAAGTGGCCAAAGTATTGGAGCTTCAGCTTCAGCAACAATTCTTTCAATAAATATTCAGGGTTGATTTTGTTTAGAATTGACTGGTTTGATCTCCTTGCTGTAAAAGGGACTCTCAAGAGTCTTCTCCAACACTATAATTAAAAAGTATCAGTTCTTTGGTACTCAGCCTTCTTTTTGGTCCGACTCTCACATCCATACATGACTACTGGAAAAACCATAGCTTTGACTATACAGACCTTTGTCAACAAAATGAGGTCTCTTCCTTTTAATATACTGTCTAGGTTTGTCATAGCTTTCCTCCCAAGGAGCAAGTATCTTTTAATTTCATGACTGACATCACTGTCCTCAGTGATTTTAGAGCCCAAGAAAATAAAATCTGTCACTGCTTCCACTTTTCCCCCTTCTATTTGCCATGAAGTGATGGGACTGGATGCCATGATCTTAGTTTTTTTTTTTTTTTAAATGTTGAGTTTCAAGCCAGCTTTTTCACTCTCCTCTTTCAGTCTCATCAAGAGGCTCTTTAGTTCCTCTTCACTTTCTGCCATTAGGGTGGTGGTATCATCTGTATATCTGAGATTGTTGATATTTCTCCTGGCAATCTTGAAAGAAAGCTTTGGGAAATTATAATACTGGCTCTTTATTAAGTGCTTTTTTGGTGTGCTTTTAATGCTCATATATGTTTTTCTGTGTTAACTATACTTAGTACAAGAAGAGAAAGGTGCTAAATAAGCAGTCAAAAAGAGGAAAAGTAATATTTGCTTTTCTAGTTTTGGTGGTTTGCTAGCATGTGCAAATACCTAAAGTGAAACACTGCTTTGAAATCCAAGTTTAATTAAATTCAAAAAATTAAGAAAACACAATTGTTGATTAAGTCAGCGAGCAAGCCCAGTGCACACATGGTGCCAAAAAGATATTACCCAGGGCCATCTGCATCAGTGGTGTGGTTACAATCACAAAGCACAACATGCACAGAGCAGGAGGATTTGGTAATAAGATTGAGCTGATCAAGGGAAAATTCTGTGATTTCATGCTCACAGTCTCTTAAATTAGAATTGTAGTTGGCAATTGTGCAGCTGCTTTTTTTTTTTTTTTTTTTTTAATAGTCCCCAGCCAGAAAAACTTTCTCCTATTTTGATCCAGGACTGTGAATATCCGATTTGGAAATGCATATCTGTTACAAGCTTTTGTGGATTTGCTTTTACAGGAAAAGTTAAACCTTGTTTGGGCTAGGTAAGTCTTGAAAAGACCTTGAGGGGTCTTGAAATCCTCTTTTCTAATATTTTTTTGACCATTTTCTTGAAGACTCTTGGAATTGCTATAAAATTTGTGTTTTTGCAAATCTTTGATGACTCACACAACTTCTCTCAGCCAGAGTGGATAGAAATTGCTCAAAATACATATCAGTGGAAGAAAACAAAATAGGAATGTAAACAACACATATGATAAAATACATACAACTCTGAATATCAAACACATGAGCTCATTGGCTGAGAGATCTCACAGTATGGGATACTAACTACCAATAGTCAAGACTGTCAGTAGGATATGTGTCATGTAACTTCATTGGCTGAGAAAATGGTTAGCATTCAGTCAGTTCAGTTCAGTCTCTCAGTCGTGTCTGACTCTTTGCGACCACTTGGGCTGCAGCACACTAGGCTTCCCTGTCCATTACCAACTCTCAGAGCTTGCTCAAACTCATGTCCATTGAGTCAGTGATGCCATCCAACCATCTCAGCCTCTGTCGTCCCCTTCTCTTCCTGCCTTCAGTCTTTCCCAGCTTCAGGGTCTTTTCCAATGAGTCCAATCGCATTCCAATAGTATTCAGAATGAGAACCAAATGGTGTGCTGTAGTTGATTGAATTTTATATTATACACACACACATATATATATATGTGTGTGTAAATAATAAATATATATGTATATAATGTAAACATATGTTATGTAATACATTTTAAATGTACAGCTTTCTAATACATTATATATTATAAACTTTTTCAAAAAAGAAATTGTTTCAAAAACAAATAGCATTTTAACAGATGATCAGGGTAAGTGTATATAGATTTTCTCCCCTTAGGAAACTGGAATTTTGCATTTTCAACTGTCTTTTGTTACTAATCCTAAATTCTTGATTACTGTGCCGTTAGCTCAAGAGGCAGAGAAGGCGATGGCACCCCACTCCAGTACTCTTGGCTGGAAAATCCGATGGACAGAGAAGCCTGGTAGGCTGCAGTCCATGGGGTCGCTAAGAGTTGGATACAACTGAGCGACTTCACTTTCACTTTTATGCATTGGAGAAGGAAATGGCAACCCATTCCAGTGTTCTTGCCTGGAGAATCCCAGGGACGGGGGAGCCTGGTGGGCTTCCGTCTATGGGGTCACACATAGTCAGACACGACTGAAGTGATTTAGTGAGTGAGTGAGCTCAAGAGGAACACTGGCAGATAAACTTGTAAAAACACCAGACAAGAAGCAGTTTAAGTAGGTCAAGTGAGCTGGATTGTAACAAACCTGGAGCAAAATAAGAAAGAATGGACAGCCTGACTTTACGGTTGAGATGACTTTGAGGGAGGGAGATTTAAAGAGAAAGAGCTATGGTCATGTCTTTTCTGACTTAGATCCAAACAGGAAATACAGTGTGTGACAGTAAATGCCAATATGCCTCAGTCCCTTTTACAAAATCTCTTATGTTTTCATTTATTTTTGTTTACTTATTGGTTAAAAGCAATCATGTCAGAAAGCTATGGAAACAAAATAAAATGAAGGCAATTAGTGTATATGCTGCAAACAACTGTTTAGATTCTTTCCTTCCAATTCAATTACTATTAGACTCCTCTTTTTTGATAGAGTTCAAATGTGACGCAGTTCCTATATTTTTGTTGGCTAATTGGTGAAGAGTAATGCAAAGGAATTTGGGAAGTTGTCACTGGAGGTTCCCTATATTCCTGGCTCTGCTTCCATTTCCAAAGTACTTTATACTCCTGCTGCTGCTGCTGCTAGGTCGCTTCAGTCGTGTCCGACTCTGTGCAACCCCATAGATGGCAGCCCACCAGGCTCCCCCGTCGCTGGGATTCTCCAGGCAAGAACACTGGAGTGGGTTGCCATTTCCTTCTCCAATGCATGAAAGTGAAAAGTGAAAATGAAGTCACTCAGTTGTATCCGATTCCTAGCGACCCCATGAACTGCAGCCTGCCAGGCTCCTCCATCCATGGGATTTTCCAGGCAAGAGTACTGGAGTGGGTTGCCATTGCCTTCTCCACTTCATACTCCTAGCTTAACTGAATACTGATTTTCCGTTCAGTTCAGTTCGGTCGCTCAGTCATGTCCAACTCTTTGCGACCCCATGAATCGCAACACGCCAGGCCTCCCTGTCCATCACCAACTCCTGGAGTTCACTCAGACTCACATCCATCAAGTCAGTGATGCCATCCAGCCATCTCATCCTCTGTCATCCCCTTCTCCTCCTGCCCCCAATCCCTCCCAGCATCAGAGTCTTTTCCAATGAGTCAACTCTTCACATGAGGTGGCCAAAGTATTGGTTTCAGCTTTGTCATCAGTCCTTCCAATGAACACCCAGGACTGATCTCCTTTAGTATGGACTGGTTGGATCTCCTTGCAGTCCAAGGGACTCTCAAGAGTCTTCTCCAACACCACAGTTCAAAAGCATCAATTCTTCGGCACTCAACTTTCTTCACAGTCCAATTCTCACATCCATACATGACCACAGGAAAAACCATAGCCTTGACTAGACGAATCTGTTGGCAAAGTAATGTCTCTGCTTTTGAATATGCTATCTAGGTTGGTCATAACTTTCCTTCCAAGGAGTTAAGCTTCTTTTAATTTCATGGCTGCAATCACCGTCGGCAGTGATTTTGGAGCCCAGAAAAATAAAGTCTGACACTGTTTCCACTGTTTCCCCATCTATTTCCCATGAAGTGATGGGACCGGATGCCATGATCTTCGTTTTCTGAATGTTGAGCTTTAAGCCAACTTTTTCACTCTCCTCTTTCACTTTCATCAAGAGGCTTTTGAGTTCCTCTTCACTTTCTGCCATAAGGGTGGTGTCATCTGCATATCTGAGGTTATTGAGATTTCTCCCAGCAATTTGATTCCAGCTTGTGCTTCTTCCAGCCCAGTGTTTCTCATGATGTACTCTGCATATAAATTAAATAAGCAGGGTGAATAATATACAGCTTTGACATACTCCTTTTCCTATTTGGAACCAGTCTGTTGTTCCGTGTCCGAGTTCTAACTGTTGCTTCCTGACCTGCATATAGGTTTCTCAAGAGGCAGGTCAGGTGTTCTGGTATTCCTATCTCTTTCAGAATTTCCTACAGTTTATTGTGATCCACACAGTCAAAGGATTTGGCATAGTCAATAAAGCAGAAATAGATGTTTTTCTGGAACTCTCTTGCTTTTTCCATGATCCAGTGGATTTTGGCAATTTGATCTCTGGTTCCTCTGCCTTTTCTAAAACCAGCTTGAATATCTGGAAGTTCATGGTTCACGTATTGTTGAAGCCTGGCTTGGAGAATTTTAAGCATCACTTTACTAGTGTGTGAGATGAGTGCAATTGTGTGGTAGTTTGAGCATTCTTTGGCATTGCCTTTCTCTGGGATTGGAATTAAAACTGATCTTTTCCAGTCCTATGGCCACTGCTGAGTTTTCCAAACTTTCTGGCATATTGAGTGCAGCACTTTCACAGCATCATCTTTCAGGATTTGAAATAGCTCAACTGGAATTCCATCACCTCCACTAGCTTTGTTTGTTGTGATGCTTCCTAAGGCCCACTTGACTTCGGATTCCAGGATGTCTGGCTCTAGGTGAGTGATCACACCATCGTGATTATCTTGGTCATGAAGATCTTTTTTGTACAGTTCTGCTGTGTGTTCTTGCCACCTTTTCTTAATATCTTCTGCTTCTGTTAGGTCCATACCATTTCTGTCCTTTATCGAGCCCATCTTTGCATTTTAAATCCACTCTATTCTTCTAGTAAAGAGTCATTTGAATCATGAACTAGTAAACTGAACCAGTGTAGCCATTCACACAATGGCATTTTCTTTTGTTTCTGACACTTTGTATCTATATGTGAGCCATGTCACCCATGAGGTGTGGACCACAGTCTAAAGGAGCTTGGGCTGATGGCATCCCCTGTGGGTGATCTCCTTTTATGTTTTTGCTTTCCTTTAATTCTAGAGTAAACCCTTACTTTGAAGAATTCAAACTACATCTTCATGGAATTAAAGAGAAAGTGTTCTGTGATTCCTAAGTTGGGAGAATGTGGAGGAATTCAGCACACAGGCTGGAAGATCTTGATTTCCATGTTCCTGGCTTAGAGGAGGGGTGTTGGGATGGACAAAGCATAGACAGTAATGGGGAGAACCCAGTGTCTTGATCCTTTCACACCTAAAGCTTCCTCTCCTGGTTGGTATTCTAACGATGATCACTTAGTATTGGTTAAAAAGGCATTCTTCTTCAGATCTCTTTCCCATAGTTGATTTGTGTGGACATACAGAATCTGATATTTCTGTAGCAAATTTATTCAGGCTGACTGAGGCAAGGTGCAGTCACTTAACAGGAAACATTTTGCAGAGTTGCATATTAAAAACTCTTCATTCATTCTGTATCTGACTAGGCTTCTCTTCATATATGTTGACAAAGTACAATATTAAAAAGTTAAAAAGCACAATGACTATAAAAACATATAGTAAGAATAGTAAGGGCTTCCCTGGTAGCTCAGCTGGTAAAGAATCTGCCTGCAATGCAGGAGATGCTGGTTTGATTCTTGGATTGGAAAGATCTGGTAGAGAAGGGATAGGCTACCCAGTCCAATGTTCTTGGGCTTCCCTGGTGGCTAGCTGGTAAAGAATCTGTCTGCCATGTGGGAGACCTGGATTAAATCTCTGAGTTGGGAAGATACCTTGGATGAGGGAACAGAAGAATATATAAAAGACTGAACTAATCAATGAGGGTACCAGCAGGATGACAAAGTGGCTACAAAGACAGATATGAAAAACTGATACCTATCCTGATCTTTCTTTCTTTTTTTTCTTCCTTCCTTCTTTTCTTTCTTTCTCCCTCCCTCCCTCCATCTCTTTCTTTTCTTTCTCTTTCTCTCCATAACTCTACATATGTCTGATTGGGACAGGATCACTGGGACAGGATGCTCAGCAGGGCAATAAACAGCACATTGTGAGGTTATGGTCTCTGCCAGACAGTAATGATTGTTGTTGGGTCTAAAAGTTAACTTCTAACTTAACCCAGTCTAGGACTTGATCATAGCAAATGAGAGTCAAAGTGCCCTAGAGTGGGGATCAGGGTGCCAAACGGCCTGCCTTCAAGGCTTATTCTCTGTAGCCTAGGGTCACAGCCACACCCTTTCATTTAGCATAAGTAAGTAAGTAAGTGAAGTCGCTCAGTCGTGTCCAACTCTTTGCGACCCCATGGACTGTAGCCTACCAGGCTCCTCTGTCCATGGGATTTTCCAGGCAACAGTACTGGAGTGGATTGCCATTCCCTTCTCTGGTGGATCTTCCTGGCCCAGGGATTGACCCTGGGTCTCCTGCATTATAGACAGACGCTTTACCATCTGAGCCACCAGGGAAGTCATTTAGCGCTGGAATGGGTGAATTTAACTCAGATGACCATTATATCTACTACTGCAGACAGAAATCCCTCAGAAGAAATGGAGTAGCCATCATGGTCAACAAGAGAGTCTGAAATGCAGTACTTGGATGCAATCTCAAAAACGACAGAATGATCTCTGTTCGTTTCCAAGGCAAACCATTCAATATCACAGTAATCCAAGTCTATGCCCCAACCAGTAACACTGAAGAAGCTGAAGTTGAACGGTTCTATGAAGACCTACAAGACCTTTTAGAACTAACACCCAAAAAAGATGTCCTTTTCATTATAGGGGACTGGAATGCAAAAGTAGGAAGTCAAGAAACACCTGGAGTAACAGGCAAATTTGGCCTTGGAATACGGAATGAAGCAGGGCAGAGGCTAACAGAGTTTTGCCAAGAAAATGCACTGGTCATAGCAAACACCCTCTTCCAACAACACAAGAGAAGACTCTACACATGGACATCACCAGATGGTCAACACCGAAATCAGATTGACTATATTCTTTGCAGCCAAAGATGGAGAAGCTCTATACAGTCAACAAAAACAAGACCAGGAGCTGACTGTGGCTCAGATCATGAACTCCTTATTACCAAATTCAGAGTTACATTGAAGAAAGTAGGGAAAACCACTAGACCATTCAGGTATGACCTAAATCATATCCCTTATGATTATACAGTGGAAGTGAGAAATAGATTTAAGGGACTAGATCTGATAGATAGAGTGCCTGATGAACTATGGGCGGAGGTTTGTGACATTGTACAGGAGACAGGGATCAAGACCATTCCCATGGAAAAGAAATGCAAAAAAGCAACATGGCTGTCTGGGGAGGCCTTACAAATAGCTGTGAAAAGAAGAGAAGTGAAAAGCAAAGAAGAAAAGGAAAGCTATACGCATCTGAATGCAGAGTTCCAAAGAATGGCAAGAAGAGATAAGAAAGCCTTCCTCAGCAATCAATGCAAAGAAATAGAGGAAAACAACAGAATGGGAAAGACTAGAGATCTCTTCAAGAAAATTAGAGATACCAAGGGAACATTTCAAGCAAAGATGGGCTAGATAAAGGACAGAAATGGTATGGACCTAACAGAAGCAGAAGATATCAGGAAGAGGTGGCAAGAATACATAGAAGAACTGTACAAGAAAGATCTTCATGTCCCAGATAATCACGATGGTGTGATCACTGACCTAGAGCCAGACATCCTGGAATCCGAAGTCAAGTGGGCCTTAGAAAGTATCACTACAAACAAAGCTAGTGAAGGTGATGGAATTCTAGTTGAGCTATTTCGAATCCTGAGGATGATGCTATGAAAGTGCTGCACTTAATATGCCAACAAATTTCGTAAACTCCACAGTGGCCACAGGACTGGAAAAGGTCCATTTTCATTCCAATCCCAAAGAAAGGCAATGCCAAAGAATGCTCAAACTACCACACAATTGCACTCATCTCACACGCTAGTAAAGTAATGCTCAAAATTCTCCAAGCCAGGCTTCAGCAATTTGTGAACTGTGAACTTCCAGATGTTCAAGCTGGTTTTAGAAAAGACAGAGGAACCGGAGATCAGATTGCCAAAATCCACTGGATCATGAAAAAAGCAAGAGAGTTCCAGAAAAACATCTATTTCTGCTTTACTGACTATGCCAAAGCCTTGACTGTGTGGATCACAATAGACTGTGGGAAATTCTGAAAGAGATGGGAATACCAGAGCACCTGACCTGCCTCTTGAGAAATCTGTATGCAGGTCAGGAAGCTACAGTTAGAACTGGATATGGAACAACAGACTGGTTCCAAATAGGAAAAGGAGTATGTCAAGGCTGTATATTGTTCACCCTGCTTATTTAATTTATATGCAGAGTACATCATGAGAAACACTGGGCTGGAAGAAGCACAAGCTGGAATCAAGATTGCCAGGAGAAATATTAATAACCTTGGATATGCAGATGACACCATCCTTATGGCAGAAAGTGAAGAGGAACTAAAAAGCCTCTTGAGGAAAGTGAAAGAGGAGAGTGAAAAAGTTGGCTTAAAGCTCAACATTCAGAAAACGAAGATCATGGTATCCGGTCCCATCACTTCATGGGAAATTGATGGGGAAACAGTGGAAACTGTGTCAGGCTTTATTTTTTTCGGCTCCAAAATCACTGCAGATGGTGACTGCAGCCATGGAATTAAAAGACGCTTACTCCTTGGAAGGAAAGTTATGACCAACCTAGTTAGCATATTCAAAAGCATCATTACTTTTCCAACAAAGGTCTGTCTAGTCAAGGCTATGGTTTTTCTTGTGGTCATGTATGGATGTGAGAGTTAGACTGTGAAGAAGGCTGAGCGCTGAAAAATTGATGCTTTTGAACTGTGGTGTTGGAGAAGACTCTTGAGAGTCCCTTGGACTGCAAGGAGATCCAACATGTGCATTCTGAAGGAGATCAGTCCTGGGTGTTCTTTGGAAGGACTGATGCTAAAGCTGAAACTCCAGTACTTTGGCCACCTCATGCGAAGAGTTAACTCATTGGAAAAGACTCTGATGCTGGGAGGGATTGGGGGCAGGAGGAGAAGAGGATGAGATGTCTGGATGGCATCACTTACTCAATGGACATGAGTCTGAGTGAACTCTGGGAGTTGGTGATAGACAGGGAAGCCTGGTGTGCTGCGATTCATGGGGTCACAAAGAGTCGGACACGACTGAGCGACTGAACTGACTGAACTGATGGCAACCCACTCCAGTACTCTTGCCTGGAAAATCTCATGGACGAGGAACCTGGTAGGCTGCAGTTCATGGGATCGCTAAGCGTTGGATACGACTTAGCGGCTTCATTTTCACTTTTGACTTTCATGCATTGGAGAAGGAAATGACAGCCCCCTCCAGTATTCTTGCCTGGAGAATCCCAGGGCTGGGGGGGCCTGGTGGGCTGCCATCTATGGGGTCACACAGAGTCGGACACGACTGAAGCGACTTAGCAGCAGCAGCAGCAGCATGGCTGTTTTTGCACTACTGTAGCAGGTTGAATAGCTATGACAAAGACTTTCATAGGGTCTTCAAAGCTGAAAACATTTATTGTTTGGGCCTTTATAGAAGTTTCCAACCCCTGGTCTAGAGACTTAGTCCAGTGATCCTTTCGTAGGCTTTTTCGGAAATGCTCTAGAATGACCCTGAGGCCTTAATTTCAAGGTGTGGATAATTTTTCTCAACAACATTATGCATATGTGCATAGATGTATATTTTACCTTAAAAATGCTAAACCTACTTAACGTATGAATTTTCAAAATAAGGGGAGCCTAATGGAGCTAAGGCTAATTCCTATTGCCCATCAAGCGTGACTAGGTCCAGGAGATGGTCCCTGATCCTGAGTTGCCCCCTGCCTCCCCGCCCTGTCCCTAAGTCCAGATCAGGCACTTGTCCTGCTTGAATGGGCTCCGAGTGTCTCTGTCTCAGCAGCATGACTCTTTATCGTTGTCTATGTGCCCCTCAGAACTGACTACATAACTTGCAGTGCCCAGTACAAAACAAGAAAGCAGGGCCCTTGCTCAAAAATTATTGAGAGTTTCTATACAGCAACACTAGGACAATAAACTGAATGCACTGAACTGCCCAGTTCATACACCCATGGTGCTGTTCTGTTACTAGTTACTGGAATTTGATCTTCTTGTCCTATTCACTTTTGCATCCCAAGCACAGTATTTATGACATATAATAGGCACTGGGCGAATATCTGTGGAATGTTATTGATTGTCCAACACGTTTTGTAAAAAAAAAAAAAAAAAAGAAAAAGACTTCTTCAATGATGTTATTTTTAAAAGCTCTATTTATTTTCAAAGCCACATCATTGCATAAAATACTTGTATGCACATATTTAAATGTAAAGGAGGTTATATTGTATATTTAGTATGCTGTATGTGAGTGTTCAGGCTTCCCCTGTGGCTCAGCTGTAAAGACTCCGGCTACAGTGCAGGAGTTGCAGGGGACACAGGTTCAATCCCTGGGTCGGGAAGATCCCCTGAAGGAGGGCATGGCATCCCACTTCAATATTCTTGCCTGGAGAATCCCATGGACAGAGGAGCCTGGTTGCAGAGTTGGACACTACTGAAGCGACTTAGCACACATGGACATGTGAGTGTTCGCTTTTCTTCTTTTCTTTTTTTTTAGTTTTTGTTATATTTGTATATTGGCATCTGGAATTTTCAATTTTTGTTAATTTTTTGTGGGATCTTTAGTTTTAGCATGCAAAACTTAGTTGCTGTATGTGGGATCTAATTCCCTGATCTGGGCCCCCTGCATTGGGAGCACAGAGTCTTAGCCACTGGACCATCAAGGAAGTCCCTCTTCATCTTTTTTTTTTTTTTTTCCTGCTTCTTATGATCAATAATTTCAATTTTCCTGTCTTGAATTGGCTGCTGCTTTCTTCTGCCTGCTCAGGTCTGCTGTTGAACTCCTCTATTGGGTATTGCTATTCTGGGTGAGATGGGATCTTCATCCCTTGATAATGCTCTGGCCATGTCCACTTCTTGTGGACCCCTCTGTCAGGATCTGCTAACTGTGCTGCCCCTGTGCATTCCAGGCTGTCGCCTGGTTCCTCCCCTACTTCTCCCAGAAGCTGCCCCTCATCCTGGTACAGACACTCAGTTGGATGGTATTCAGTGGAGAGGAGGGGAAGGAGATCTGACTTCTTAGGTTAAATTAGTTACGGGAGTATCAAAGCAGCGTGCCTTATGTCTCAAAGTCTTGGCACACTTGGTGGAATGGCATTTGTGGAGCTTACATTTTTTGACTTTCCCTCCACACCCACTCACTCAGCACACCCACATAAAATTCAGACACAGATTAAGGTTTGGAGGCACATCTTTGTAATACAATGCTAGGCTTTTCTGCGAGCTCAAGGTTGTCTCAATGTCCCTTTCTTAAGAATCCTTTCCCATAAAGCTTTGTAGGCCTTCATAGAATAGACTTTTCTGGAAGGCCACACCCTGTGGATTTATCAGACAGGCTCAGACAGTTCTTCCCCAGCACAAAACATGTTGCTCTGTTGCCCCATCCACCTCAGCTCCTTAAATAGCTAAAGACATATCTTGTTTTCCCCTCATTTCCGTTGAACTTTATTCAGATCCTCTGGGAGAATCAATGATTCATTTAGCACAATGGAGAGTCCACTTATATTGTAATTAGCCAAACTTATTTAGCATGTTTTATGTATTCAGGGTTTCAGATAGTTGTCATGTTTGCTCAGAGTCCGTTTTTAAGAACACAGCATAACTATATATGCGTATTTGTCATGTTCTGGCGGGTCATATTGGCCAGAATAAGAGGGAACAGCAGATCATGTTTAGGCAAGGATTTGGTTCCAGGCCATCACCCACAGGGTTGCAAGAAAAAACCAAACAAACCATAAATAAGTACAAATGGGTTGTGAGTTTTAATTCATGATGATTAATCCACAGAGTTTACATTTGAAAATTAAAAAAATACCTTATATCAAAATATAGACTTTAGCTGAAACCTCTGATGGGATTTTTCCAAAGTCTTTTGAAAAGTTAATTCCATCTTAAAAGCCAGCACTGCAAATGGCATTTATACAGCATTTACCATGAGCCAGGCACTGCTTTAAGCATATCAGAAACATGAACTCATTGAACCCACAGGACAGCCTTATGATGTAGGCACTTTTACATATTGATTCCTAGTTCACATCTAGACAGAGCTTTCCTGTTCTTTTGCAAATATACACTTCTGTTTGGAGAAATGGGCCATGATGTTTATTTTACACTAGAACATGTGTATGATTTCTAACTATGCAGATCATCATGATTTTTTCCCATCAACAATCAATAAATTAATACAATTTTCCTCTAAAAATAGTTCTCATCTCTTAATAGGTTTAAGATATTTAAAAATAATTTTATTTGTCTTAGAGAAGAGCAAATATAAGGATAAGCTATCATTTTGTCAGAAAAGAGTAACATGGAAATTTACATTACCATACGTAAAATAGCTAGCCAACGGGAAATTGCTGTATGGCTCAGGAAACTCAAACAGGGGCTTTGTATCAATCTAGATGGGTGGGATGGGGTGAGAGATGGGAAGGAGGTTCAAAAGAGGGGATATATGTATACCTATGACTGAAAAAAAAATTTTATATCTGTCTTACAGAAGAACAAATAAAAGGATAATCTATCATTTTGTCAGGTTAACTGGTCTGATGAAGGCAGTTGACATAAATTAAGTAAGCAATTGGTACGAAGACATGAATTAATAAGAAGACATGAATTAGTTAACCTCTATAAAACTGTTCATGTGCAATGACAGTAACCATCTCATATATTCATACATTATTCAAGTGTATCATTTATTACATGTAATTAATGGCACATGCATGGCCTATATTTTCTGGTTTACTAACTATTCTGTCCATATAAACAGACCCTTGCTTGTCAAACCACATGTCCTGGTCACTGTTTCAGAAGCTGTGGTCACTACTAATAGAAGAAGGTTGGGTTTTTGAGGCAAACTAGGATTTTTTCCCCCCAACAATCAATAAGTTGCACTAATTTCTTAAAAATGTTAAACACGAGTCAAAATCCCTTTTGAAGCCTAAGCCGCAATATGTAAAATATTTCAGGTTAGTGTTTCTAAAAGAAATTTACATGCTTCATGTTTCTGAAGTTTCTCAGAACTTCAGGCAGTGCATACTGGATTGCTTTTATTTTTATAAGAAAATTTGGCCCTTTTTACAGATTCACTCCTTATCACTTTTATTATGGTTTTGGAAAGCACATATCTTTGTTTGGTAGTTCCACAAGTATACTTTCTGCAAGATAAAAATTAAAGTCCCACAAGTAACAAAAATACACACAGGATCAGATACATGCTATAGATCACTGAACATGTTCACTTTCATCTCTGTTGACCTGGAAAGCCCAGTAGTATAAGTATATGTTTACCTCTTTACGTATTAGTCAGAGTAGAAAGTGAATGGTTGGTGTAAGGGAGTTGAGTGAGTGGAGGTAGGTCTGAGTTCTGACTCTATCAGATCATCAGCTTTGTCACCTGTGTGTGACTTAACAACCCCCAGCTAGCTGAGAGGGGGAGAGGTGGGGACACGGGAGTGACTTCCTCATACACTTTCTCTTAGAATAGGTCTTTTCAATAATTCTACACTAGTAGGTGGACTTGCCAGGTGGCACAAAGATAGAGAATCCACCAGCCAATACAGGAGACATAAGAGACTTGTGTTGGGAATGTCCAACACAAGTTCAATCCCTGGGTTGGGAATGCCCACTGGAGAAGGAAATGGTAATAACCCATTCCAGTATTCTTGCCTGGGAAATCCCATGGACAGAAGAGCCTGGTGGGCTATAGTCTATGGGGTCATGAAGAGCAGGACACGACTAAGCATGCATGCATGTGTGTATATATATATCTAGATTAAAGGTTGGAGGAAATATATCAGGCTCTACAGCTTGTTTACTTGTATTTTTCACTTCATATAATGCAGACATCTTAGCATGTCAATATATTTAATTCCACATCTTCATTTTTAATCATTAAAAGTGCTTCTCTGTGTATTATGTTTCACCATTTACTTAAAAGTTTCTTAATTGAATGACACAGAGTATTTGCTTTATTGTTATTATAAACAAGCCTGAATGATTGAAAGCACGTCTATGTTCTTCTGTTATTATTTCCTTATAATAAATTCCTAGAAATAAAGCTCTTTGATCGAAGAGTGTGACCAGTTTAAAGAATTTTAATGTATTATGTCAACTTCCATCTCCCTCCCTCCCCCAACCCCCTAAAAACTATACTTTAAGAAAAGATTTTCAGGGAGGGAGGTGGGAAGGATATTCAAGTAGGAGAGGACATGGTAAACCTATGGTTGATTCACGTTGATGTTTGGTAGAAACCAACACAATAATGTAAAGCAATTATCCTTCAATTAAAAATAAATAAAATTTTTAAAAAGACTCTCAGTGAAAGCATAGGAAAAAAACACAGAAAAAAATCTCATTAGTTTGGTAGTTCAGTTCAGTTCAGTCGCTCAGTCGTGTCCGACTCTTTGCAACCCCATGAATTGCAGCACGCCAGGCCTCCCTGTCCATCACCAACTCCCGGAGTTCACTCACACTCACGTCCATCGAGTCAGTGATGCCATCCAGCCATCTCATCCTCTGTCGTCCCCTTCTCCTCCTGCCCCCAATCCCTCCCAGCATCAGAGTCTTTTCTAATGAGTCAACTCTTCTCATGAGGTGGCCAAAGTATTAGAGTTTCAGCTTCAGCATCATTCCCTCCAAAGAAATCCCAGGGCTGATCTCCTTCACAATGGACTGGTTGGCTCTCCTTGCAGTCCAAGGGACTCTCAAGAGTCTTCTCCAACACCACAGTTCAAAAGTATCAATTCTTCGGCACTCAGCTTTCTTCACAGTCCAACTCTCACACCCATACATGACTACTGGAAAAACCAGAGACTTGACTAGACGGACCTTTGTTGGCAAAGTAATGTCTCTGCTTTTCAATATGCTATCTAGGTTGGTCATAACTTTCCTTCCAAGGAGTAAGTGTCTTTTAATTTCATGGTCTGTTTATTAGTCACTTGTATTTCTTCTTTTGGTAAGTAACTGATCATTTCCATTTCTCACTTTAATTTTTTGGCTATAATTTTTTTAATATATTAAAAACATGAACTTTTTACCAGATGTTAAAGCACTTTCTCCTGTGTGTTGTCTTTGACTTTATATATGATGTTTCTAACCATTCAAACACTTAAAATATGTCAATTTTTCTCTTTAGTTATGTAGTTGATCTCAAGATCACCTTCACAGTAGGATTATAAAAGCATGTGTCTATATTAATTTTATCTTAATGTTTTAAATCTACCTGGAACTTTTGATATATGATATAAAATACTGACCTCGCTAGTCCAATTATTTATTCACTAATTAATTCATATTTTCTGGTTGCTTTGAAAATGTTTAGTATTTTTAGCAGGGAGAGAAAAACCAAGGTATTGTACATTTCAGGTGAATCTGAATTCAAGGACCATTCATAGCATAAGAACCACAGGCTGTTTTCCTGATAGCAATGCTACATTCCTGGACCTTCCATCCTGGCCTTGTCAGCTTGGTCATCAATCCTCTTTTTCTCTAAGATCTTGAGAAGTTCTCTTCTTTGATCAAAGCCTTGGAAATATCATGCTCTGTCTAGCAAATAAATTTACAAGTTATTGGCACCAGTGGAAAAATGAAGGGAACAGAAAAGCTTTCTTCTGAGACCCATAGAAAAACAACAATTAAACAAATAACTGGCCCAATACAAGGTGAAAAGCCGCCTTTTTCACCTTGTGAAAGCCGACATGAGGCTTTTCCCCTTGAGAACGCCAATGTGAGGATTACAGTGAGGAGCGTGTCGTTGGGTCACGTCACTGCACACACCTCTTTAACTATCATGGCCACAAAGTGGGTGGATCTCAGCTTGCGGCACAGCCTGTGTCAGGTTCAGGATGTCTGGAAATAGGAAAGGTGGAAGGAGATCATGCAAACCTCAGCCTGATGTAGTAGACTGACGGCCCTTATTGTCAGGAAATTCTCTTTTATATCTAACAGTTTTGTGCTCATTGAATTTAGTTGGGTTTCCTCTGAAAACTGGTGCCTGGCTTGCTCTTCTCTGCATTGTGAGCTGAAAGCTATCAGATGGTGTCCTCCAAGCCTCTCTTCTTTCACAAGCGAAGCCTCTTTTTATTTGGATAGAGTGACCTCATGATCTGAACTGATCATAAAAATGAACATGAGAGGGACAAACGGGATGCGGGATCAGATTTTCCAGAGGTCCCAGCAAAACCTTTTCATTCTTTTTGAATCAGAGGATGATTAAAAAACATAGAATGAACCATATATTTTCTTGTTTCCTTAAAATAAGACCTTGTTGATTAATTAAATTCTATCCCGAATTCCATGTGAAAGAATGTGTATTTATTTCCACTTGCTGTTCATTTATGCAGCTATTAATTCAATCCATGTTTATTGAACACATATTATGTGAAAGGGCTAAAACTAGAATTTGACTTTCTGTCAGGTACTTAGCAAGGTGATTTTTAAGATATTTTCTGATTTAATCTGCACAAAAATTTTGTAACAGAGGTATTATTATGTCCATATGACATATGCAGAAACCAGGGCCCAGAGAGGTTAAGTGGCTTATTTCAAGGACACTCAGTTCGGTTCAGTCGCTCAGCTGTGTCCGACTCTTTGCAACACCATGAACGGCAGCACATCCGGCCTCTCTGTCCATCACCAATTCCCGGAGTTCACTCAAACTCATGTCCATTGAGTCGGTGATGCCATCCAACCATCTCATCCTCTGTCATCACCTTCTCCTACTGCCCTCAATCTTTCCCAGTATCAGGGTCTTTTCAAATGAGTCAGCTCTTTGCATCAGGTGGCCAAAGTATTGGAGTTTCAGCTTCAACATCAGTCCTTCCAATGAACACCCAGGACTGATCTCCTTTAGGATGAACTGGTTGGAGCTCCTTGCAGTCCAAGGGACTCTCAAGAGTCTTCAACACCACAGTTCAAAAGCATCAATTCTTCAGCACTCACCTTTCTTTATAGTCCAACTCTCACATCGATACATGACCACTGGAAAAACCATAGCCTTGACTAGATGGACCTTTGTTGACAAAGTAATGTCTCTGCTTTTCAATATGCTATCTAGGTTGGTCATAACTTTCCTTCCAAGGAATAAGCGTCTTTTGATTTCATGGCTGCAGTCACCATCTGCAGTGATTTTGGAGCCCCCCAAAAATAGTCAGCCACTGTTCCCTCTGTTTCCCCATCTGTCTGCCATGAAGTGATGGACCAGATGCCATGATCTTAGTTTTATGAATGTTGAGCTTCAAGCCAACTTTTTCACTCTCCTCTTTCACTTTCATCAAGAGGCTCTTTAGTTCTTCTTCACTTTCTGCCATAAGGGTGGTGTCATCTGCATATCTGAGGTTATTGAGATTTCTCCCGGCAAACTTGATTCCAGCTTGTGCTTCCTCCAGCCCAGTGTTTCTCACAATGTACTCTGCATATAAGTTAAATAAGCAGGGTGACAATATACAGCCTTGCTGTACTCCTTTTCCTATTTGGAACCAGTCTGTTGTTCCATGTCCAGTTCTAACTGTTGCTTCCTAACCTGCATACAGGTTTCTCAAGAGGCAGGTCAGGTGGTCTGGTATTCCCATCTCTTGAAGAATTTTCCACCATTTATTGTGATCCACACAATAAATATTGACATAGTCAATAAAGCAGAAATAGATGTTTTTCTGGAATTCTCTTGCTTTTTCCTTGATGCAGCGGATGTTGGCAATTTGATCTCTGGGTCCTCTGCCTTTTCTAAAACCAGCTTGAACATCTGAAAGTTCACGGTTCACGTATTGCTGAAGCTTGGCTTGGAGAATTTTGAGCATTACTTTACTAGCTTGTGAGATGAGTGCAGTTGTGGAGTACTTTGAGCATTCTTTGGCGTTGCCTTTCTTTGGAATTGGAATGAAAACTGACCTTTTCAAGTCCCATGGCCAGTGCTGAGTTTTCCAAATTTGCTGACATATTGAGTGCAGCACTTTCACAGCATCATCTTTAAGATTTGAAATTACTCAACTGGAGTTCCATCACCTGCACTAGCTTTGTTCCTAGTGATACTTCCTAAGGCCCACTTGACTTCACGTTCCAGGATGTCTGGCTCTATGTGAGTGTGAGTGATCACACCATTGTGATTATCTGGGTCGTGAAGATCTTTTTTGTATAGTTCTGTGTATTCTTGCCACCTCTTCTTAATTTGAATTAGGTCATACCTGAATGGTCTAGTGGTTTTCTCCACTTTTTCAGTTTAAGTCTGAATTTGGCAATAAGGAGTTCATGATCTGAACCACAGTCAGCTCCCGGTCTTGTTTTTGCTGACTGTATAGAGCTTCTCCATCTTTGGCTGCAAAGAATATAATCAATCTGATTTTGGTATTGACCATCTGGGGATTTCCATCTGTTGAGTCTTCTCTTGTGTTGTTGGAAGCAGGTATTTGCTATGACTAGTGTGTTCTCTTGGCGGAATTTGATTAGCCTTTGCCCTGCTTCATTCTGTACTCCAAGGCCAAGGACACTCAGCAGGCATGTATTGAAATGGGATTTAAATGCATATCTCTCAGAATTCTGGTCCATTTGTTCTTACTATTCTAGCAGCGATTCTTCTTCTTTTGAAAAGGATCTTTTTATTTCTCCCTAATTTAATTGCTTTACTGTTGGAGAACATGGCGTTTATGATGCTTAGTTCTTTGGATTTGGAGAAGCCTCCTCTGTGACCTAACACATGCTCTGTTGCTATAAATATTTTGTTTACTTGAAGAGATTGTATATTCTGTGCTGGTGCTGTGTTATATATATTCATTAGATCAAGTTTCTTAACGTGGCTATTTAAATCTTCTATATCTTTACTAACCTTTGGTCTGCTTGGTCTATCAGTTTCTGTTCGAAGATGTTAATATCATCCACCATGATGATATATTTGCCAAATTCTTTTTGTCATTCTCTTAATTTTACTTTATCTATATCTATATATCTTTGGCTCTGCTGTTAGATGTATAGAAACTTATGATTTTTATGTTTTTGTGATCATTTATTCTAATCACTCTTATATTGGCTTTCAAATGGTCTTTCCTTCTGCTTTTCCCTTTAGTTTCTATTTATCTAATCCAAATACTGATATACCAGCTTTGTCTTGGCTAGATATTTGCCTGATTATTTCTCTATCATCTATCTATCATTATAGACAGATTTAAAAAGAGGTGATAGAAAAACACATTTATTATAAATATATATTTATATATTACATTTATATTATATGATATGTGTTTTTCTATCATCTAATTTTATGCCTTTCTGTGTAATTTTGTTTCAGGTATGCTTTTTGTAACTAGCACAGATGTTCTTAACACACACAAACACTGTGTTTTAATAGTGAGTTGCATTGTGAGCACTTCTGAGCTGGAGTTGCTTTCTGCTGCCTATTTTGTGTCTTTCCACCTTCTTTGATGTTGTTCCTTCCCTGTGTCTGATGGACTAATAAACTTTCCTTTTGACTCATCTGCTGTTTGGAAGCTAAAGATTACACTTCCCTCCTTTTAATGGTTACCCTTAACATTTTAACATACATATTTAACAGTATACCTTTCTAACATTATTTTAAGTTTTGTCATGCTTCCACTTCCTGCCAGAGGTCACAGAACCTCCACATGCTGGGCCAACTCAGTGACTGTTGGCCTATCTCTTCACTTAGTCAAGAGTTTTGGTTTTACCTTTTGTACCATCTCCCTCCCCACACCCATCTGGATGTCTGATCCTTGGTTCATCTCTCCATTAATCTTTCAATTTTTCTCTCCTAGCCTTGCCCACTGCTTTGCCACAGCTCTAGCTCTGCTCATCAGTTTGTACTTCCCTTCCATTTATTGTCCACAGACATGTTGGAGTCTGACTGTGACTTCTTTGTCTCACTTAAAAACCAAACCTATCACTGCTACACATTTGGGATAGCAGGGGTGTGTCAGAACTTGAAGTTGCAAAGCTGTCCTGACTGGAATTCTCTAGCATAATTTTAAAAGCATCCTAAATAGTTCTTGGTTTTAGGAGGAGCCTTCTGATTGAAAAGCATGTATCTTGTTTGTTTTTCTTCTATGTGAAAGACTCCCAATTCTCCAGTTCTTCTCTTTACTATCAGCATAGCCCTCAGCACATACCACTCCTTTGTAAAAATTACAAAGTGCCCAGGTGGCTGCAGCCCCACAGCCTGTGGGTTGAGGGCAGACTGCATTTCAGCCCCTGCTCACTCCAGCAAAGGTTCTTTGTGCAGTGCAGAAACCAAAACCCCCATACAGCCGCTTTGTTTATAGTAAACTTGCTAACTGAATTATGAAGGGGCATCCGGTCCCATCACTTCATGGCAAATAGATTAGGACACAGTGGAAACAGTGGCAGACTTTATTTTTGGGGGGGCTCCAAAATCACTGCAGATAGTGACTGCAGCCATGAAATTAAAAGATGCTTACTCCTTGGAAGGAAAGTTATGACCAACTTGACAGCATATTAAAAAGCAGAGACATTACTTTGTCAACAAAGGTCCGTCTAGTCAAGGCTATGGCTTTTTCAGTAGTCATGTATGGACGTGAGAGTTGGACTGTAAAGAAAACTGAGCACTGAAGAGTTGACGCTCTTGAACTGTGGTGTTGGAGAAGACTCTTGCGAATCCCTTGGACTGCAAGGAGATCCAGCTAGTCCATCCTAAATGAGATTAGTCCTGGGTGTTCATTGGAAGGATTGATGTTGAAGCTGAAACTCCAATACTTTGGCCACTTGATGCGAAGAGCTGACTCATTTGAAAAGACCCTGATGCTGGGAAAGATTGAGGGCAGGAGGAGAAAGGGACAACAGAGGATGAGATGGTTGGATGGTATCACCGACTCAATGGACATGAGTCTGGGTAAACTACGGGAGTTGGTGATGGACAGGGAAGCCTGGCGTGCTGCAGTCCATGGGGTTGCAAAGAGTCAGACACGACTGAGTGACTGAACTGAACTGATAAACTACAATTAGTGTGTTGATAGAACTTACCAATGATTCTTTCAGAATTCTTGCCAAAAAGGCTGGTTGGTATGTGTTCATGGGGGGTGTTTCCTGCACGTGCAGTGATAGAATTCCCCTGGCACTTGGGCTCTGGTCAGAAAATTTTGATGTTTGCCAAATAACCTTGTAGTAAATTATACACTGTGTTTTAGGCAGGGAGGAATCCATATCTTTTATCTTAACTTTTAGCTTTTGTTTTATACCTTAAATGTGAATGTAGGTAGAAACATCAGAACAATCTCCTATTTTAAGGGAGGCTAATAGCAACAATTAATAATCAAGAGAATTGTAGAACGCTAATATATATTAACAGAGGTGTGCTTGTTGGTGTTGAACAAAGTCAGAACTGACTTTCTGGAAAGAACAAGCTATGATATGTAGTGTTTGTGAATGTCTGTAGTGTAAAAACTTCCACCATAGCAGATTTTAAGGTATCACTGCATTGATATCACAGAACATAAAGTTGGGAAGAAAGACATAAAATTGTCTCCAGAACACCACTGGGTAACATAGTATGTGTATCACATAAAATAGGACATTGATATTTGTATTCCAATTATGAGTGACAGTTTTGAAACTGCATTTTCAAAGTTCAAAGAATAGTCAGTCTAGGACTTGCCTGGTGGACCAAGTGGATGGGAATCTACCTACCAGTGTGTGAGACACAGGTTCAGTGCCTGCTTCAGGAGGAGTCTGCATGCTGCGGAGCTACTAAGCCTGTGCACCACAGCTCCTGAAGCCCACATGACCTAGAACCTGTGCTCCGCAATGAGAAGCCTGTGCACTGCAACAGAGAGTAGCCCCCGATCTCCACAACTAAAGAATGCCCTTGCCAAGCAGCTAAGACCCAGGGCAGCCAAAAAAAAAAAAAAAGATTTATCAGTCCAAAACACTATTCAGCAGGCAACAGCCACAAACTTGAAGTCTTGTGCTGAGCATCGGCTTAGTTCCAGACAGCCAACAGCTGCAGTACAGAGCAGATCCAAGGGGCAGATGACAAAACCCATCTGTAAAGTCTTTGATCTGCAGTGTATAAAGATGAGCGGCTGCTACTCTAAGGTTATTATTTTGAAGAGGCTAGATAACTTGAATTTAGAAAATTGTAAGTGGTTTTCAAAGATATTATTGTGGATACTTGCATGTTTTCCGACTTTCCTGTGTGCAGCATCCTTTTCCCATGGGAATTCTGGTTATCTCACCATCACCTGGTATTCACCTGCCTTTCCAGAACTGTTCTGTCAACCACGTCAGTGCCATTCTTATGGTTCATGTATTTGGTGTCACAGTCAATCTTGTAATTTGGTGTAATGTTTTGGACTTCGTGGCTACCTTAACTTATCAATGTATTGATTTTAGAGTTATGATGAAATGATTTTTCTGGTCATTTGAAAATGTCATCATGTTTTCTTGAGCATTACACTGATGTTGTCGACAGTATCTTTTTGTTACTTAACAAAATGGCAGACTTGGAGTACATCGTTTACTGCATTGAATTTTTTACATTTCTAGCAAAGACTTATAGACAGATACACCTGAAATCCTCTCCACCCCTTCTTTCCTTAGGAAGGTTTTGTTTTTTTATCCGAAAGCCATAGGTAACTGGTAGACATGCATTTGACTGAATACATTTATGAACTCAGCTTTTGCAATTTTATCTTGGACATTTTAATAATTCTTTCACACAATTTCTTCCCTTTTTCTTTAACCCAGTTAAAACAGGTTTCCATAGTGACTACACTAGGGTGGTTGATTTCTTTCCCCCCAAATTTGCAATGTTCCAGATTGAATTATGCTAAAAGTACAAAAATGGAATTTGCCTTCCAGGAAAGGTAAACCACTTCCCCAGCAGCAATGTTTTGTTTTGTCTCAGTGTTGGCAGATGACACCCATTTTCGTTAATTCTATATATCACACTTTGTAGAGTGCACAAATTGGAATAAACATCAGAACCCAAGTCAACATTTCCCCAAACGATGGCCTCAAATTGTTTATCTAGAGACTTTTATAGTTCTAGAAAGAAAAATGTGTTCCGTGATCAAAAAAAGTTTTGGAAAATGAAGAATACTCTATTTTCTCTTGACAACTTACAATGCTTATTACCCATTAAAGTCAGTGGTCTGGTAGGTAAGAAAACAATAACAGCAACAACTAACAAAGTCTCTCTCTCTCTCTCTCTCACACATGATCATTTGCTTAACCATATATTTTGAGAATTTTTTTTTTTATATACCATGTCTTTAAATACCTTTTGAAAAGACATTCTGTGGAATATCAGTTTGAGGAAAATTTGCTCAAAACTCATCAACTAATTATGACCATATTACAGACCCTTCTAGGTTTTATTGTTTTGGGAATTGCAGCATTTTTACACCCTTTAAGCAACAGGCCTTAAATAGAAAAAACAAAAGGAAATTAATTCTAAGATTGAATAAAATGTTTCTTGGATTTATCCATGAATACTTTAGCAAATGTTTCATTGGAAGGACTGATGCTGAAGCTCCAGTACTTTGGCCACCTGATGCAAAGAGCTGACTTACTGAAAAAGATCCTGATGCTGGGAAAGATTGAGGGAAAAAGAAGAAGGGGGTGGTAGGGAATGAGATGGTTAGGCAGCATAAGTGACTTAATAGACATGAATTTGAGCAAACTCTAGGAGATAGTGGAAGACAGAGGAGCCTGGCACTGCAGTATATGCATGGGGTCTCAAAGAGTTACGACTTATCCACTAAACAGCAACAACTTTGGCAAATGTGGTTTAACATGAATATGACAATGTCTCACTAAATAAAAATTGAAGGCACTTTTGCCTCTTATAAAATGTTTCACTAATATGCCAGAAGAGAAAGTTTTGCATATCTGATTGTTTCATGCTGCTGCTGCTAAGTCACATCAGTCGTGTCCGACTCTATGCAACCCCATAGACGGCAACCCACCAGGCTCCTCCGTCCCTGGGACTCTCCAGGCAAGAACACTGGAGTGGGTTGCCATTTCCGTCTCCAATGCATGAAAGTGGAAAGTGAATCTATAAGAATTATGGTGATCTACCAGTTAAATCCTTCGTTTGTTATTGTATGTTATTTGTTATCAGTGAAGTTGTTAGCATTGCAACTTTGTATATGCATCTGCATAGCATTTTAAAGGTTTGTTTGAGTGGTTATAACTTGTGAATAAATACTTCACAAAGCTTGAAACATCTTAACAAAGGGCTGACATTCCTTGGGAACTACTGCAGCTTTCACCGTCATTATCTAGATAGAAAGTAAATCAAAAGATTATAGCCTGTGGAACAGCTAAAGCCAGAAGAAATATTCCTTAACCTAATATAATGCTAAAGCAAAAGATGGTTATTTAGAGGAAATTAAGATAGTATAGAAAAGTAGACAGAAAAAAATAAAATCAACCCACAGTTATGATATTTAAACACAAACATTGTCAGTATTCTCAGGGCCTTTTCCTCAGTCTTTCTTTTTCTTTTTTTCTTAATTTTATTTTATTTTTAAACTTTACATAACTGTATTAGTTTTGCCAAATATCAAAATGAATCCACCACAGGTATACATGTGTTCCCCATCCTGAACCCCCCTCCCTCCTCCCTCCCCATTCCATCCCTCTGGGTCGTCCCAGTGCACCAGCCCCAAGCATCCACTATCGTGCATCGAACCTGGACTGGCAACTCATTTCATACATGATATTTTACATGTTTCAATGCCATTCTCCCAAATCTTCCCACCCTCTCCCTCTCCCACAGAGTCCATAAGACTGTTCTATACATCAGTGTCTCTTTTGCTGTCTCGTACACAGGGTTATTGTTACCATCTTTCTAAATTCCATATATATGCGTTAGTATACTGTATTGGTGTTTTTCTTTCTGGCTTACTTCACTCTGTATAATAGGCTCCAGTTTCATCCACCTCATTAGAACTGATTCAAATGTATTCTTTTTAATGGCTGAATAATACTCCATTGTGTATATGTACCATAGCTTTCTTATCCATTCATCTGCTGATGGACATCTAGTGCTGGGAGCCGGCATATTGCATATTGAGTGAGGATCTGTAATAGCTCAACTGGAATTCTATCACTGCCGGGAGCCAGCGTGAGCACTCCGCCCATGACAAAGGTCATGAGGAAGGAGGCTCGGCATACGCAAAGGCGGGATCGAGCCTCAGGAGTCCCCCTGGAAATTCTCGAGCATCTACCCCCAAAACCAGAGTCTGCCTACTTTCTGCTTTGTGCTTTCACCTACACCTCTGACTTTACGGGGGGCTGTCTCCCACTGCCTCTCTCTGGAAAAAGAGTTAGCTTACAGCTCCAGTTAATAATTCCTGGGTGTGACAGTGTTTAACCTACAAACTCCTTTGGAAATCCTCTAGCCTGCCTGAATAGGTTTTTCCGGCCACATGTGATTGTTCAGAGCCTCCCAACTGTGAGAGGCAGGAGATGTTCTAAACTGCCTAAACACAGATTCCTTTGAGTAGTTAAAAGATTGATTAGAAATTGTATTGGTGAAGGGTTTTTCACTTGTTGGGCCAATGTTTGCTGCTAAGTCTCCATACTCCTTACCTACTGTGTCCTTGGCAGTGTATTGATTGATATAATGGGTGTATAGAAATGTAAAATGCAGCTTTGTCCAATGCTTTTTGGAAGGCTGGCGCCTGACTTTGGAATAATCACCTTTAGAGAAAGATAAGTTTCTTAAAATGTTAACAGGCCTCCTGGCCAGAAGATGATGTCTATCACCTGAACTTTTGCATATGATAAGTTTACAAGAAAAAAGCCTGGCTTGCTGCATGACTCTACCCTTTCCCCCATTATCCTCTATGCATAACTTAAGGTATAAAAACTACTTTGGAAAATAAAGTGCGGGCCTTGTTCACTGAAACTTGGTCTCCCCATGTCACTCTCTCTCCCAAATTCCAGCTGAGTGTCCATCTGGAGCGCGGATGTCCTCTGCGACCATTTATTTGCCTGGGCTTCTAAGACCCACTCGAGAAGGTGTCTAAGGTGGGGCACCTTCCGCTATTCGAGAGGGCGCCTGCGGCCTCCGTGGTCAGAGCTAACCTGGTGTCACGGGTTATATTGATTTTCCGCGTAAACCAAGCCACTCAGCTTCTTTTCTCCACTGAATTTTCCTACTGAGCTATCCTTATTTCAGCCGCTTTTCTCCACTGAATTTCTTCACTGAGCTATCCTCATTCTATTACTCTTTATATCTTTGATGAATAAATAATTAAATAGGTCGCCGACACCATCCCCGCTTCGAATACCCTGGATCAGCCGGGGCTGGACCCCGGCAATCTAGGTTGCTTCCATGTCCTGGCTATTATAAACAGTGCTGCGATGAACATTGGGGTACTCGTGTCTCTTTCCCTTCTGGTTTCCTCAGTGTGTATGCCCAGCAGTGGGATTGCTGGATCATAAGGCAGGTCTATTTCCAGTTTTTTAAGGAATCTCCACACTGTTCTCCATAGTGGCTGTACTAGTTTGCATTCCCACCAATAGTGTAAGAGGGTTCCCTTTTCTCCACACCCTCTCCAGCATTTATTGCTTGTAGACTTTTGGATCGCAGCCATTCTGACTGGTGTGAAATGGTACCTCATAGTGGTTTTGCTTTGCATTTCTCTGATAATGAGTGTTGTTGAGCATCTTTTCATGTGTTTGTTAGCCATCTGTATGTCTTCTTTGGAGAAATGTCTATTTAGTTCTTTGGCCCATTTTTTGATTGGGTCATTTATTTTTCTGGAGTTGAGCTGTAGGAGTTGCTTGTATATTCTCGAGATTAGTTGTTTGTCAGTTGCTTCATTTGCTATTATCTTCTCCCATTCTGAAGGCTGTCTTTTCACCTTGCTAATAGTTTCCTTTGATGTGCAGAAGCTTTTAAGGTTAATTAGGTCCCATTTGTTTATTTTTGCTTTTATTTCCAATATTCTGGGAGGTGGGTCATAGAGGATCCTGCTGTGATGTATGTCAGAGAGTGTTTTGCCTATGTTCTCCTCTAGGAGTTTTATAGTTTCTGGTCTTACGTTTAGATCTTTAATCCATTTTGAGTTTATTTTTGTGTATGGTGTTAGAAAGTGTTCTAGTTTCATTCTTTTACAAGTGGTTGACCAGAGTTCCCAGCACCACTTGTTAAAGAGATTGTCTTTAATCCATTGTATATTCTTGCCTCCTTTGTCAAAGATAAGGTGTCCATATGTGCGTGGATTTATCTCTGGGCTTTCTATTTTGTTCCATTGATCTATAAGTGAATCAGCTATATGTATGACATGTATCTCCTCTTTTTTGGATTTCCTTCCCATTTAGGTCACCACAGATCACTGAATAGAGTTCCCCTGTGCTAAACTGTTCTGTTTTTAAACAGTACAGAGGTATGTTCACCGTGAAGGTAACTAACTTCATGATCTCTCATTTGAAAAAAAAAAAAACAAAAACAGAAAAACCTTCCAAGGCCTGAGAGGCTCTAGACCACTGATGTTTACAGTGATTATAGAGCCTTCCCTGGTTATTGATATATGAATTAATATAATCAAGTTTTGTAAGTTTTTATTCATTGTATATGTTCTTTCTTTTAAAAAATTGTTCACTCTTTTTCTGCCTTCTCTGATTTTAACTGAACATTTTATATGATTCTATTTTCTCTCTCTTTAGCATATAAATTATATTTAAAAATTTAAATTGATTTTCCAAGAATTTCAAAATATGTTTTCAATTAATCTTAGCTTACTTTCAAATAGCATTGTATCACTTTATAAATGGCACAGATACAAGACAGTATCCCTTATAACATTTCTGTCATTCATTTCACTTCAGTTCAGTTCAGTCGCTCAGGCATGTCAGAATCATTGTAACCCCATGGACTGCAGCATGCCAGGCCTCTCTGTCCATCACCAACTCCTGGAGTTTACCCAAACTCATGTCGATTGAGTTCATGATGCCATCTAACCATCTTATCCTCTGTCGTCCCCATCTCCTACTGCCCTCAATCTTTCCCACCATCAGGGTCTTTTCAAATGAGTCAGCTCTTTGCATCAGGTGGTCAAAGTATTGGAGTTTCAGCTTCAACATTAGTCTTTCCAATGAACACCCAGGACTGATCTCCTTTAGGATGGACTGGTTGGATCTCCTTGCAGTCCAAAGGACTCTCAAGAGTCTTCTCCAACACCACAGTTCAAAAGCATCAATTCTTCAGCACTAGGCTTTCTTTGTAGTCCAACTCTCACATCGATACATGACCACTGGAGAAACCATAGCCTTGATGAGATGGACCTTTGCTGGCAAAGTAATGTCTTTCCTTTTTAATATGCTGCATAGGTTGGTCATAACTTTCCTTCCAAGGAGTAGGCGTCTTTTAATTTCATGGCTGCAGTCACCATCTGCAGTGATTTTGGAGCCCAGAAAAATAAAGTCAGCCACTGTTTCCACTGTTTCCCATCTATTTGTCCTAGTTTTCTTTCTTTTTTTTTTTTTTTTTTTTGGTTAGTAGGGGTCAAAAGGGGAATAGGGACTTCTTTCCTGGAATATTGCAAATGAGAAATTAACATAATACTATTGCTGATGAAAGAAGATGGTCAAGTTTGCCAACCATCACGTCAAATATGTCAATGTTACTACAAAGATTAACTGATTACAGTACTTAGGTAACTAGGTAAACTTTTCTCTCTTTAATTTTTTAAAAATCATTTTATAATTTAGATTCTTTTTCTCTTTTAATTAACTAAGCAAGCCATAAACTAACATTAAATGTGATCAGCAAAGTTAATACTTTAATGCCTTAAGCCTAAATCAGAAGTCCCCAGACAATAGATGTAAATCTTATCCATTCCCTTGTTTCTTTTTTTTTTTTCACTCCAAAGATTAACTGCAAATATTTAAAAATATTTTTTCTTGGATTTACTCATCTAGAAATAAATTGTCAAACCTATAGTTACTAGTGGGTTGGGGGGAAAGGGATGAATTGGGAGATTGGGATTGACATAAACACACTCAGTTCAATTCAGTTGCTCAGTCGTGTCTGACTCTTTGTGACCCCATGGACTGCAGCACGCCAGGCTTCCCTGTCTATCACCAACTCCCAGAGTTTACTCAAACTTATGTCCATTGAGTCAGTGATGCCATCCAACCATCTCATCTTCTGTCATCCCCTTCTCCTCTTACCCTCAATCTTTCCAAGCATCAGGGTCTTTTCAAATGAGTCAGCTCTTCCCATCAGGTGGCCAAAGTATTGGAGTTTCAGCTTCAACATCAGTCCTTCCAATGAACACCCAGTACTGATTTCCTTTAGGATGGACTGGATGGATCTCCTTGCAATCCAAGGGACTCTCAAGAGTCTTCTCCAACACCACAGTTCAAAAGCATCAATTCTTCAGCACTCAGCTTTCTTTATAGTCCAACTCTCACATCCATACATGACTCCTGGAAAAACCATAGCTTTGACTAGACAGATCTTTGTTAGTAAAGTAATGTCTCTGCTTTTTAATATGCTGTCTAAGTTGGTTATAACTTTTCTTCCAAGGAGCAAGTGTCTTTTAATTTCATGGCTGCAGTCACCATCTACAGTGATTTTGGACCCCCCCAAAATAAAGTCTGTCACTGTTTCCCCATCTATTTGCAGTGAAGTGATGGGGTCAGATGCCATGATCTTAGTTTTCTCAATGTTGAGCTTTAAGCCAACTTTTTCACTCTCCTCTTTCACTCTCATCAAGAGGCTCTTTAGTTCTTCTTCACTTTCTGCCATAAGGGTGGTGTCATCTGCCTATCTGAGGCTATTGAGATTTCTTCCGGCAGTCTTGAATCCAGCTTGTGCTTCCTCCAGCCCAGCATTTCTCATGATGTGCTCTGCCTATCAGTTAAATAAGCAGGGTGACAAAATACAGCCTTGATGTACTCCTTTCCCAATTTGCAACCAGTCTGTTTTCCATGTCCAATTCTAACTGTTGCTTCTTGACCTGCATACAAGTTTTGCAAGAGGCAGGTCAGGTGGTCTGGTATTCTACACTATGTATATACACATTACTGTATATAAATTACATAATTAATAAGGATCTACTGTAGGGAAATCTACTCAATACTCTGTAATGGCCTATATGGGAAAAGAATCTAGAAAAGATATATATATATATATATATATATATCTGATTCACTTTTCTGTACACCTGAAACTAACAGAGCATTTTAAATAAAGCATACTGCAATATAAATTTTAAAAAAGGAATAAATTAGACTAAGACTTGAGTTTTGTTTGATTAATAAAAACTAACTGATATGGAGCACTTGTCTTTGATACTACCTACCAGTCTATTTAAAACTATTGACATGAAGATAAGTGACTCTAACTGTATCGCTTAACCAATCATCTGAACCATTCAGGCTCTAGGGAATTAAATTATCTAAAAGTGGTACATTCTATTATAGCTACAAGGACTTTTATTGATACTCTAACATGATCAATTCATGGTTGTCACTTTGCATAAGTTGATCAACCTACTGCGTATGTGCAATATTGTAATTACACTTCTTTTTGACGAGGATGCATTAAGTGTGGCTGTAATATGGGAGCCTCTTTCAGCTTTCATTAATTCAGTATAAATCCAAAGCTTGCGGATTCAGCAGAATCGTCTACAGTGGCTTAATTGGAATTGCTGTTCAAGTGCATTGATTCTGCTTCACTCAGGTAGAGATGAAAGTTACTGCAACAACAGATATTGCATTTGAAGGTCATTGAGTTGTAGTCAGTCTAGAGGAGCAAGACAGTCAGACAGACAACAAAAGAAATGGAATTTTTATTTGGTATCTGGGAGTCTTGAGTGGCATGATATCAAATGACCTTGAAATTGCATACTTTTTTGACCCATGGCGTTTGTTTTTGTGTTCCAGAGAAATATAATGATGCTTTAAAGAAAGAGTAATACAGTCAATTTTAATCTCTAAGAAGCTTACACTTGGCATAATTTATTTGTAGACTTTATGATAACATGTAAAATTAAGATCCTCTTTAATTCTGTTGATTCTGCCATAGGTAGTAAAATCACTCATTGATCAGCTTTCTCTTGATCTCAGGTTTATACCTAAGGGACTGTTAGCTGCAAATTCTCCATTTCTAAGCACTTGCCTGAGCTATCCTCCCTTGCACAGCCTCACGAAATGGTTTATTTTCACCCAATCATGTCATTCCACCCCACCCACCCACCCATTCAATTCCTACCCTTTGCATAGTTCAAATATTCCCATTCGAGCACACTCTTGGTGGAACACCAAGGTAAAGTTCTAAATTTGTGTTTTAGTTGTTTAAAAAAGAGAATATCAGCTATTTAAAATTTTAGATTCCCGCCCAGACAAAAAGAGAACTGTCACGCTGTTGTTCTGCAAAAATAACATTGGTCTGAAAAAAACACAGTGAGTATCCAGCAATGTGAAATCAGTCTGTAAATGAGAAGACAAAGCAATGGATTACAAACATTTCACCAAAACCCTTAACTGGAAGAGACTTCTCTATGGAATGAATCCTTGTTCTTTTCTTTGTGTGTTAGTGTGCTCAGTCATGTCCTACTCTTTGTGAACGATAGCCTGCCAGGCTTCTCCATATGTGGGATTTTCCAAGCAACAATATTGGAGTGGGTTGCCATTTCCTCCTCCAGGGGACCTCCCTGACCCAGACCCAAGTTCCCTGTATTGCTTGCATTGCTGGTGGACAGACTCTACTCGGTGAGCCATCTTTTCTGCCCCATACATTAATGCTGATCTCAGAAACTTATTGTTACATTCTTTGTGGCAGTGCATGCTAAGTTGCTTCAGTTGTGTCTGACTCTATGACCCTATGGATTGTAGCCCTCCAGGCTTCTCTGTCCATGGAATTCTCCAGGCAAGAATACTGGCAGCGGGTTGCCATTTCCTCCTCCGGATCTTCCCGATCCAGGGATCAAACCCACCTCTCTCTTGTCTCCTGCATTGGCAAGCAGGCTCTTTACCACTAGCGCCAGCTAGAGAGCTGTATAATCAGAGGGTTCCCACTGCTAGAGCATTCCTGGTGGCTCAGCTGGTAAAGAATCCGCCTGCAATGAGGGAGACAGAGGTTCAGTCCCTGGATGGGGAAGATCCCCTGGAGAAGGGCATGGCAACCAACTTCAGTATTCTTGCCTGGAAAATCCCACTGATGGAAGAGCCTGCTGCTGCTGCTAAGTTGCTTCAGTCGTGTCTGACTCTGTGCGACCCCATAGACAGCAGCCCATCAGGCTCCCCCGTCCCTGGGATTCTCAAGGCAAGAACACTGGAGTGGGTTGCCATTTCCTTCTCCAATGCATGAAAGTGAAAAGTGAAAGTGAAGCCACTCTGTCGTGTCCTGGCAGGCTACAATCCATGGGGTCACAAAGAGTCAGACACAACTGAGCGAATTCACTTTTCACACTGCTAGAGCATTTGAAAAGACCAGTAGAAAATAGCTTTAGCATATTGAACTAGTCTCTGGCCCTCCTTCTGACCTCAAGGGCAACACCATCTTTCCATGCTTCATCCTCTGGGGGTTGGCTTATTCTGGCTCCCTTCTCTTTGGCAGGACTTTAAATAACCAAGTTCTTATTACAGTCTTCGGATTTAAAATTAAGTTCTGATCATTTCTTCTTAGGGCATACCTACGAGGCACTGCTTATCCCCAGCCAAATCAACTGCTTCCCCAAGTGACCCATTCTGGAAAATGTTATTGTTCCTCATAACCAGCTCAAATATGTATTTTCATTTAATCTTTCCTTTTACCTCCCTTTCACATGTGTTGCTGTGTGTTACACAGTTTCCACAAGGATCTGCCTTTATATCATCATGTGAAATATGAAATTGGGTCTGTTTTAATTAAAAAATGACTTTTACTCAGGTGCTGGCTGGGCTTGGAAACATTCTTTATTACTCTGGAGGATATAAGCTTAGGCTGGTGTGTGTGTGTGTGTTTTGGAAGGGTCTCCTGTTTCATTAAAGAGTTCATTGCCTATTTCTCTTCATGGGACACAAACTGGTTTAGGCAAGTAGAGTCAGAGTGGGAAGAAGAAATTTCCAAAGATTTTTTTTTTTCTGTGCACAGAGATAAGCACATGCTATCCATTTGGGTTCAAAGGGTAAGGATGCAGCAAATTGACCTCTCCTTGCCCCTCTGACTGACATGCAGGAATCTAGGAGCTGCATCTGAAGGCAAAAAAAAAAAACCACAAAGGGAAAAACTACAGTTTCCACTGGGGAGCTTCTATAAACTACAAGAACCAACTACACAGGAGTATTGTGTAGTATTTTATAACAATGGATCCTTTGGTGCTGAACACAGCTTTTACTATTCCTGTTTCATGTCTCACAAATGGTAACAGATATTTTCCTTTCCTGTCTAACACAGTAAGCTACTGGCCCAGGCAAGAAGCAAGTCTGCACTGCTTTTCAGACATCATTCTCTCTCTTAACCACAGGAACTCTTTGGTTTCTATTATATATCTGGCCTTTTATATTCCTGATGGTGCATCTGATGAAACCCAGTAGCCAGGTGTGTGAATGTGGTTGAAAAGACCCACACAGGTCAGTGACACCTCCCCACAGCATGGTATGGTCCCCTCCCGAGATACCCCACTGTCAGCGGGACTGGTACTGAATTGTTTTCCCAACTGAGAGAATGGGTCATGTGACCCTTTAGTACTTTTTGTCCTGGTCCCTTTTTAACTAACCACACACTGCATGCTCTCTGGCCGGGGTCCATAACTAAGGACAGAGTTCTCCTCCGTAGAGTTTTTCACAGTCAACATTTGGACTGAGCTGTAGCAATAGACCAAGCACAACCACCATTTTTCCTATCACAATGGGATTATCCAGGCATGAACTTCAGAAAACATGTGTGGGATTCTTGGGTAGGCTGGGCAACCTCACAATACATCCTTTGTTCTGTATCAGATGCCAAGCCTTTTCGTTGTTTGCTCAAGGCAATTGCATCTGCAGATTGCCTTGTCTGAGAAGCAGCCCAGAGAAGTTGAGGATGGTGGCATTCATGTAAGTCAGTGGTAGAAGCAGCTGACTGTGAGAACTTTTATTTTGCTTAAAAAACAAAGAAACATCAAACTATAATAATTGGGATTTAGTAGTTAAAAAAAACACTCTGAACTTCTTGCAAGTTCAAAGTACTGTATAAACTATACCCATATATCCATTCTTTTAAGGGCAGTAGAGTTTAAACTGAATCTGCTTCGAAAAATGTACATTTGGTGACAAAAAAGATAACCTGAGTTTTAGGAGCAGCGATATTCATTCACATAAGACATGGGAAGTCAAGAAGATTGATCTTGACATGTATCATTATCCTGGTGAGGTCCAGAGAGATGCTGTCTCAAGGTCTTTACAGCTTTCTGTTCTATGAGAAATGAATATTATTTTTAGACTATTCTTCCTTATTTCTTGTTTTAGAGTATTTTGCATCCCTTCTTTAGGCCCAGGAGATTTCCAGTAGGAGATAGTTATGGAAAGTTATGTAACAAATGAGTAGCCCAACAAAAGATTTGGAAGAAGAGATGAAAAAACATGCTGTCTTGTGAGCCAAGAAAAGCATGGACAGTTGTACAGCTGACAGGTATCTCTGCATATTGAAAGTTTGCTTTATGTTACTTTGTTTTCATAAGGATTTCCATTACTACCTGTTTTCAGAATCAGAAAAATCAGAAGAGAATTTTTACATTTACAAAAAAAAAAAAAAAAACAAAAAGTGAAAATAGTGCTCAGCATTTGTTTTGGAATGAGTAGTTATAGAGGCAAAGTGGTGCTAATGGTAAAGAATCTACCTGCATGCAGGAGACCTAAGAGATGCAGGTTTGATCCCTGGGTTGGGAAGATCCTCTGCAGGAGGAAATGGCAACCCACTCCAATATTTTTGGCAGGAAAATCCCAGACAGAAGAGCCTAGTGGGCTGCAGTCCATGGGGTTGCAAAGAGTCAGTCATGTCTGAGCACATACCCACACAGTTACAGAGGCAGTGAGTACCTCCAGTACTGAGTGCCACCAAGCTCTTTCCCTAGGAACTACATTCAGCATCTCAGCCTCAACTGTAGCTGTGAGCATCTGTGCTTATCTCAATCATTTGTGCATCTATTAGCAAGATGATCCTAAGGTAATTGCTTCTTCACTTTATGTCATTTTGACTTAAAGAAGGTTTCATGTGTGCTAAGTTGCTTTAGTCATGTCCGACTATTTGCAACTCCATGGACTGTAGCCCGCCATGTTCCTCTATCCATGGGATTCTCCAGGCAAGAATCCTGGAGTGGGTTGCCATGCCCTCCTGGATAGTGCAGAACTATATACCTGTTCATTAAGCATCTACCATGATTTTGCCTTGTTCTTCCCCACCCTGCAAAGCATTGCAGCCAAGGAACAAGGGTTCTGAGAGATTAGTAAATGTAGAGCTTGGATGAACTAAAGAGCCACTCTCCGTAAACCTTGCTTGGGCTATTGTCTTGCACTATGAGTGACTGCAAATGGCAGCTTTGACGTTGTTGATAAGACATTTGAATCTCTCACAGCAAGTGGAACTTGGTAAGAAGGGCATCTATGATGCTAAAACATGACATTAAAATGCACCTTTTGATGGAATCCCTAAGATAATATAAGACACCATGTGAGGCACCAGGCCAAGATGAACACGTTCAATGCAAGTACCTGAGAGCCAGTTTGAAGGCCCGTTCCCCCACATGGAGTGATGATGAAGGAGGAACAGTTTTTGGTATAAGTCCCAGTGTCACCCCTCAAGACAAAGGGGTGAAGATGGTTCTCCTTCTCCCTAAAGCGAGTGGAAGGGCTTTTTCGGCCCACCAAGTGAGCTTGACGTCAGTCCCAGCAGCTGGTGGACCAGGTCTGATTCACACATGAAGAAGCCGAAGCTTGCTTCCTGCTCTGGTGGGAGGAGTGAAGGAGGGGCTGCTCTGGCCATGGGCACATCTCAGACTTTGTGGAGGCAAAGGGGGCATGAGCCTCCCCAGGACCAGATGGAGTCCACCATAGGGAGGGTTGGCATATGAGGCCTTGTCCCAGAAGAGCCATTAGACAAGTGAACTGATTGTTGATTCAGGTGATGGTCACACACACTTATGTCACCTCGAGACATTTCAAGTGGTCTGCTTATACATACATTATGCACACACAAAAAATTGCTCTTACATAAAGAGTATAAAGAAGCCTCAACAGAGAATTTCAAAGCATTACCGGATTCCTCCAGGCCACAGAAAGAATAAGCAAAAAGTTGGAGGAGAACACGTTAACTACACCATGGGTATTTCAAATGAATGGTTCTTAGCCATGAGGCAGATTTCCAAAGACCTCATGGAAACCCTGTGAGAGGCAGAACCAGCTTGGAGCACCTGCAGGGCCCCGGGATCCCACCACCTGCTCTCAGCAGGACCCCACCCCCATGGCTGCCTGCTGTCCAGCATTGGAGGAATCATAAACCTGTTAGCAAGTTGGGGAAGAGTGACTAGGAGACAAAGAGGAATGTGACAGCCCTGCCCCGTTCACTGACTATGACTTATTTTTCCCTCACAGCAGATCTAGCTAAGGAAGGGTGAGTCCTCCAAACTTTGAATGAAGCTAGGAGATAGTATGTGTGTTTGGAATTTTAAGTACAAATTGAATGTGTTCTGTGATTCAAATGATTCTGAGATTTTCTAATGCTTAAGAGTGACTGAAAATCAAGTTTTCATCGAAGGGCAGGGGAAAACAAGTCTATCTCTTCTGACAATGGGAGAAGAAAATAAGCCACATTATTCTTACACCTAAGATGTCCATTTGTTCCATTTACTGATTGCAGTCTGGTAGTTTACAAGAAAGGCTCTGTGCTATTACTCCAGAGTTGTAAGCATTAATGGAGAAGGAAGTGGCAACCCACTCCAGTGCTCTTGCCTGGAGAATCCCATGGATGAGGGAACCTCGTGGGCTGTTGTCTATGGGGTCACACAGAGTCAGACACGACTGAAGCGACTTAGCAGTAGCAGTAAGCATTAAAAGCTGATCATTGTAAATGCAGCATCAACTATCCAATAGAAATATAATGCAAATCATATATATGACTTAAAATTTTCTGGTAGCCATATTAAAGAAGTTAAATAAACAGGTGAATTTTATTTTCATAAAATATTTTAACCTAATATATATTTTCATAATATATTTTAACCTAAACCAATCAATCGCAAACGTTATCAGTTCAATGTGTAATCAATATATAAAAGTCTTTAATGAGATACTTTACATTCCTTTTTTAATTTTTTGCAGTTACTCTTCAAAATCTGGGAATATTTTAAACATTCAGCACATTTTAATTTGGAATAGCCACACTTAAAATGCTCAATAGTCACATATGGCTAGTGGCTGATGAATTTGACCGTGTAGTTACAGGGTCTCTGATGAGGTGAAAAATGATCTCAGACATTGATAAGACTCCTGGCTGGAAGGAGGGAGAGGCTGATTCAATGTCTCCAAAATGAGCAAGAGGATGATTTAAGATTCTGGTTTCACTTATGTTGAGTCTGATGAGAAAACATCTGGACGGATATTGGGCAGAGAAGTAATGGGAGATGGAGGAGAGCTGAAAAGATTCCTGCCTCAGCTGTGATTCCACCAGCCATATTGCCATTGGAAGCTGATCTGAATCAGCCAGGAAGAGAGGAAATTGAGAGGAGGGCTGATTCGAGGAAGTAAAAATAAATTCAGCACACTTTCCTAAAGTAATAACTACCGAGCGTAAGTAGACACTAAAACGAGCATAATATGCTCCCCCAGGGGTTGTTACCGGTCTTTGCATAAACTAGCATGCTTGTCTGAAATAAGAAGTTTTCAGCACCATGCTTAGCATTGTTGGTGAGGTAAGTGCCCCTATTGTTTTGCTTTTGCAGAGAAGGAAAGTGTAACTTAGATAAGAGGAATCATACAACTTCCTGCTGTAGAATCTTATCACTGGGGGGACCCTGGAAACCACTGTGTACATCTTCCTTCATAGATGAGGAATCTCTGCTGCGAGGAGGAGAAGCAAGTTGTTCAGTTGTTGTTCAGTTGCTAAGTTGTGTCCAACTAAAAAGTTGCAAAAGCAACCCCATGGACTGCAGCATGCCAGGCTTCCCTGTCCTTTACTATCTCCTGGAGTTGGCGCAAACTCAAGTCCATTAAGTAGCTGTTGCCATAAAACCTTCTAATTTTCTGTCACCCCCTTCTCCTCCTGCCCTCAGTCTTCCCAGCATAATGGTCTTTTCCAATGAGTCGGCTCTTTCCATCAGGTGGCCAAAGTATTGGGGCTTCAGCTTCAACATCAGTCCTTCCAATGAATATTCAGGGTTGATTTCCTTTAGCATTGCTTGGTTTGATTTTCTTGCTGTCTGAGCGACTCTCAGGAGTCTTCACCAGCATTACAATTCAAAAGCATCAATTCTTTGGTTTTCAGTCTTCTTTGTGGTCCAACTCTCACACCCATACATGACTACTGGAAAAACCCTGGCTTTGACTATACAGGCTTTGTTGGCAAAGTAATGTCCAGTTCAGTTCAGTTCAGTCGCTCAGTCACGTCCGACTGTTTGCAACCCCATGAACTGCAGCACGCCAGGCTTCCCTGTCCAACACCAATTTCTGGAGTCTACTCAAACTCATGTCCATCCAGTCGATAATGCTGTCCAACCATCTCATCCTCTGTCGTCTCCTTCTCCTCTCACCTTCAATCTTTCCCATGATTAGGGTCTTTTCAAATGAGTTAGTTCTTCGCATCAGGTGGCCAAAGTATTGGAGCTTCAGCTTCAGCATCAGTCCTTCCAATGAATATTCAGGACTGATCTCCTTTAGGATGGACTGGTTGGATCTCCTTGCAGTCCAAAGGACTCTCAAGAGTGTTTTCCAACACCACAATTCAAAAGCATCAATTCTTCAGCACTCAGCTTTCTTTATAGTCTGACTCTCACATCCATACATGACTACTGGAAAAACCATAGCTTTGACTAGTTGGACCTTTGTTGGTAAGATAATGTCTCTGCTTTTTAATATGCTGTCAAGTTGGTCATAACTTTTCTTCCAAGGAGCAAGCATCTTTTAATTTCATGGCTGCAGTCACCATCTGCAGTGATTTTGGAGCACCAAAAAAAAAAAGTCTGTCACTGTTTCCGTTGTTTCCCCATCTATTTGCCATGAAGTGATGGGACTGCATGCTGTGATCTTAGTTTTCTGAATGTTGAGTTTTAAGCCAACTTTTTCACTCTCCTCTTTACTTTCATCAAGAGGCTCTTTAGTTCTTCTTCACTTTCTGCCATAAGGGTGGTGTCATCTGCATATCTGAGGTTAATGATATTTCTCCCAGCAATCTTGATTCCAGCTTGTGCTTCCTCCAGCCTGGCATTTCTCATGATGTACTCTGTATAAAAGTTAAATAAGCAGGGTGACAATATACAGCCTTGATATACTCCTTTCCCAGTTTGGAACCAGTCTGTTGTGTCATGTCCGGTTCTAACTGTTTCTTCTTGACCTGCATACAGATTTCTCAGGAGACAGGTCAGGAGGTCTGGTATTCCCATCTCTTTCAGAATTTCCCACAGTTTGTGGTGAGCCACACAGTCAAAGGCTTTGGTATAGTCAATGAAGCAGAAATAGATGTTTTTCTGGAACTCTCTTGCTTTTTTGATGATCCAGTGGATGTTGGCAATTTGATCTCTGGTTCCTCTGCCCTTTCTAAAACCGGCTTGAACATCTGGAACTTCACGGTTCATGTACTGTTGAAGCCTGGCCTGGAGAATTTTGAGCATTACTTTGCTAGTGTGTGAGATGAGTGCAATTGTGCGGTAGTTTGAACATTCTTTGGCATTGCCTTTCTTTGGGATTGGAATGAAAACGGACCTTTTCCAGTCCTGTGGCCACTGCTGAGTTTTCCAAATTTGCTGGCATATTGAGTGCAGCACTATCACAACATCGTCTTTTAGGATTTGAAATAGCTCAGCTGGAATTCCATCACCTCCACTAGCTTTGTTTGATGTGATGCTTCCTAAGGCCCACTTGACTTCGCATTCCAGGGTGTCTGGCTCTAGGTGAGTGATCACACCATTGTGGTTATCTGGGTTGTGAAGATCTTTTTTGTATAGTTCTTCTGTGTATTCTTGCCACCTCTTCTTAATATCTTCTGTTGGGTCCATACCATTTCTGTCCTTTATTGTGCCCATCTTTGCATGAAATGTTCCCTTGGTATCTCTAATTTTCTTGAAGTGATCTCTAGTCTTTCCCATTCTACTGTTTTTCTCTATTTCTTTGCATTGATCACTGAGGAAGGTTTTCTTATTTCTCCTTGCTATTTTTTGGAACTCTACATTCAAATGGGTATATCTTTCTTTTTCTCCTTTGCCTTTCGCTTCTCTTCTTTTCTCAGCTATTTGTAAGGCCTTGTCAGACAATCATTTTGCCTTTTTGCATTTCTTTTTTTGGGGATGGTCTTGATCACTGCCTCCTGTACAATGTTATGAACCTCCATCCATAGTTCTTCAGGCACTCTGTCTATCAGATCTAATCCCTTGAATCTATTTGTTACTTCCACTGTATAATCATAAGGGATTTGATTTAGGCCGTACCTGAATGGTCTACTGGTTTTCCCTACTTTCTTCAATTTACGTCTGAATTTGACAATAAAGAGTTCATGATCTGAGCCACAGTCAGCTCATGGTCTTGTTTTTGTTGACTGTATAGAGCTTCTCCATCTTTGGCTGCTAAGATTATATTATAATCAATCTGATTTTGGTATTGACCATCTGGTGATGTCCATGTGTAGAGTCTTCTCTTGTGTTGTTGGAAGAGGGTGTTTGCTTTGGATATCCAGTAGGCACCAACAATTGTTTAGAAGTGTTGTTTTGTGGGAATTTTGAATGTAAAGGATTCAGAAAGCCTGTAGACCAGTGTCATCAATAGAAATACAATTCAAGCCACATGTGTAATTTAACATTTTTTGGTAGCTACAATTAAAAAATAAAAAGAAGTGAAATTAATTATGGTAATATATTTTATTTAAAATAAGTGTTTAAAATATTAACATTTCAATAAGCAATCAATATAAAAGTATTAATGAGATGTTTTACATTCCTTTTCTCACATTAACGTATGTCTTCAAAATCTGGTGTGCATTTGTCACTTCCTATTCATCTCAGGTGGAACTGGTCCCATTTCCAAGTACTCAACAGTCACATGTGGTTGGTGGCTATTATATTGGATGGTATAGTTCTAGACAGCTTCCTTCTGCTTCCTCACGTTTTTGTCCTTTATTTAATAAATCTTAAAAGTGTAAAAAATGTATTTTTTCTTTTTATCCGAAATTTAAAAACAATTAAAGTTAAAAATTTATTGCTTAGTGATTTATGAGTATGGTAAAACTAGAACTAAATGTGGAGGGACAATTATCACACAAGTAAAGATAATAGTTCTTTTATTCCATGGGAGATATATGATAGAATTATAAAAAATAGGTAAAGGAGTAGAAAATTCAGATATCCCCAAATCCCACTGATTAGAGATGACTACTGCTAATTTGGGGCTTCCCAAGTTGCTTACTCCTTGGAAGGAAAGTTATGACCAACCTAGATAGCATATTCAAAAGCAGAGACATTACTTTGCCAACAAAGGTCCGTCTAGTCAAGGCTATGGTTTTTTCTGTGGTCATGTATGGATGTGAGAGTTGGACTGTGAAGAAGGCTGAGCACCAAAGAATTGATGCTTTTGAACTGTGGTGTTGGAGAAGACTGTTGAGAGTCCCTTGGACTGCAAGGAGATCCAACCAGTCCATTCTGAAGGAGATCAGCCCTGGGATTTCTTTGGAAGGAATGATGCTGAAGCTGAAACTCCAGTACTTTGGCCACCTCATGCGAAGAGTTGACTCATTGGAAAAGACTCTGATGCTGGGAGGGATTGGGGGCAGGAGGAGAAGGGGATGACAGAGGATGAGATGGCTGGATAGCATCACTGACTCGATGGACGTGAGTCTGGGTGAACTCCGGGAGTTGGTGATGGACAGGGAGGCCTGGTGTGCTGTGATTCATGGGGTTGTGAAGAGTCGGACATGACTGAGTGACTGAACTGAACTGAAGTAGCACTAATGGTCAAGAACTCAAGGCCAATGAAGGAGACTCGGGTTCAGTTTCTGGGTTGGGAAGATCCCCTGAAGAAAAGCATGACAATGTACTCCAGTATTCTTGCCTGGAGAATCCCAGGGACAGAGAAGCCTGGTGGGCTACAGTCCATGAAGTCACAAAGAGTTGGACATGACTGAAGCGTCTTAGCATGCACTGCTTATTTTTTTTGCACTTTTTTAAGAAGGGAAGAATCTGGAATTGAATGATAGACATGGATGCCTCCAGAACAGAGTAGGGTAGAGCCTGCTTATTGTGGGCCTTAGTCATAGCTCCTGAATGAAGTTTTCAAGGTCAGGCCCATGACTACAGAAAGGCTCTGACAAAATGAAGAGGGGAAAGCTTGGAACAGGAGAGGAAGGCAATGTTGGACCCTCCGCCAAGTCTGATGAAGCCTATTCCCACGAGAGGATACCCTGAGAGAAGAGAGAGCAATTGAAAACATTGACTTTTTTCCTTTAAGACATGAACTTAACCAATTTACTGGAATTTAAAAAAGAATTTACTTAAAAAAAACAAACAAACCATAAAACAAGCCAATAGTATCACAAACCATTAGGTACTCAGGCTTTCTGGAAGGGCAGCTTGAAGTGCATGCTGCATGTCCAATTTGCATTGTCATCTGGAATGGGAAGAACACTGGGATGACAAGTTAGACTGAAAAACTGTTAAAAGTCAGAAAAAATAACTAGTATCTAATCCATAAGTGGAAAACTGTCAGGCCCTATGTCTTTATAAGACTTGGGTTGATGGTGAAAAATAAAAGTGTTAGTCCCTCAATCATATCTGACTTTTTGTGACCCCATGGACTGTAGCCCACCAGGCTTCTCTGTTTAGGGAATTTCCCAGGCAAGAATACTGGAGTGGGTTGCCAGTTCCTCCTCCAGGGGATCTTCCTGACCCAGGGATCAAACCCATGTCTCTTATACCTGCTGCATTGGCAGGCGGGTTCTTTACCATCTGAACCACCAAGGAACCCCTGTGGTTTGATGGTATTCAAGCAAAACTTCTGAGTTTTCAACCAGACCTTAATGGCAAAGAAAATAAACCACTCAGGTCTGGTTCTGCAGAGAATACCTTTGGATAATACCGTCTATTTAGAAGAGGTGGAAATCTCAAAAAAGGGATGATGTGTCGCTACATGTGAAACCTGGCCAGCGATTCTGGAGGTTTAATGATCTTTAGTGACCTTGCTTTGGTCACTGGGCTGGCACATGTACAGCAGACAGCAAAAATCCCTGGGGCAGTAGGGTCCCGGTCTATCACCTTGCTTCTTCCTCTATCCAGCCCGCCCTGCTCAGCCATCAAGGATTTGTCTCTGCATCATTGGGCTCCTAAGCTAAGAGAGCTGTCTCAAAGCTGGGGGTTTCCAGGGCTTTCCTTAACTGGGAATCCCCATGAAGTTTAAATGGCAGCTGGAGGTTGTTGGCTACATCGGGGAAAGCCTTAGAGAAACATATCAGGGGTAAGAACCACTGCAGCATGGAAACCCGTGGGCCCTCTCAGATTCTGGGCTCCAGAGCTATGGCAGCCAGCCCTGCTGTTCTGCCATAAAAACAACTGTGAACAGCAAGCCCTGGGCTGCATTGCCAGCTCATTATAGTCCTAGGAGCTCAGGCTTTTGATATCTTGGGAAATTCTTCTTGTTGAGCCATTTCGAGTGCTCCCCCCACTCCACCCCCCAAGTGGATCAGAGAGCTGTTTTCTTCTCCATTTATCTCAGTACAGCCTTGACCATGTAGCTGGGGATGGTTAGAGCCTCAGAAATTAGGCCTGCTCTGAGGCTTTCTCTTTTATCCTCTCCCTGCTGGCCATTCTGTCTTCTTTTATTGCTGCCCATGTGGATGGGCTCAACACACACACACACATCTGCCTGCTGGAAAGATATTCACTGTTCCCCAAACTAAGACAACAGAGCATACAGTGATGATGCTGAGAAGAGCATTGGTGAGGGACTCAGAGTCTGAGCTCTGATCTTGACTGTGTCCTAATCACCCCAACAACTTTGGGAGAAGTCCTGTCACTTCTCAAGGGTTTACGGAGACTAGGGTGTGGTGGCACTGGTGGGGAGTCTGCTCAGGGCTATGGGAAAGGGAAACAGAGGCCAGAAGAGGAACCTTTTAACACTTTCCACCCATGTCAATGGTGGCAGTTCCACTTTTATTGGTTAATTGCTTTATTGGGATCCTTCAGAAGCTTTGATTTAAAGAAAGGCTTACAAAGTTGAAATAATTTCAAAACTATGTAACTATGATCTCTTACCTGTCAAATTCTGATTTTATGATTTTTTCCAGTGTTTGTTAGATTTTGGACATTATGCAAAGTGTTATTGATGGCTGGGTTCAGCAGATTCCTCATCAACTTCTGTGTTCTTTTATGGAATATATTAAAGACTACGACATGTAGTGATTTTTTTTGTTATTTCTTCTAGAGGGATGGCTGTTGTCTTAATGATTATAGCAGTGGCTGCCAATTCACTAAAGGCTGTAACTTATAACTAGAACTTGAGAACCTGATTCTGGTCCTGACTATGCCAGTAACTGTGGCCTTCAGCATGTCCTTTACTCTCTTGGGAGGGAGGAAGTCTACTGTTTGATTAGAAGCTTGAGATTTGCAGCCAGGCTGCCTGGGTTCAAGTCCCAGCTCCATAATTTGCTAGCTAAATGCTTTCAGATGAATTCTTTTACCTCTCTGTACATCACTAAAATGGGGAAAACAATATGCCTACTTCATTGGGCTGTCATGAAGTGTTAAGGAAGTTAATCAAGACAAAGTACTTAGGTGAAAGCCTCCCACAAATTACATCCCCAAATACATATTAGCTTCGGTTATCTTTGTGGCCTTATTTTCCTTGCATGTAATACAAAGTAGTTGGAGTGCATGATGAATAAAGTCATCAGCTAGTTTATTAGACTGTATGACCTTGGGTTCATTGCTGTATTTCCAGGGCATAGAACAATGCCTGGCACACACTTGTTTGTTGACTGAATGACAAAAATTCTGCATTTCTCCTTATAAGAACTAGGTAAGAATCTACTTACAGATATTTATTCTGCAGAAATGTTCCATGAAATTAAATATATTCAGGTGTTAAAATGAATGAATTAAGAGCATCAACTGTTAATAGAAAACTAAATCTTTTAGTCAGGGTCTAGTCAAGAAAACAAGTGAGTTCAAGCCAGATAGTTCAAGAGAGGTAACTGAATGTGTGTGTGTATGTGTGTGTGTGTGTGTGTGCATGCATGCACTAGTCGTTCGGTTGTGTCAGACTCTTTGAGACTCCATGGACTATAACCCACTAGGCTCCTCTGTCCATGGGATTTCCCAGTCAAGAATAGTGGAGTGGGTAGCCATTCCCTTCTCCAGGGGATCTTCCCAACCCAGGGATTGAACCTGAGTCTCCTGTATTGCAGGTGGATTCTTTACTGTCTGAGGAATCAGGAAAGCCCAGGGAACTAATCCACGAGCTAATTACAAAAAGGCCAGGAGAGCTAGAAAGCCATCAGGTGATGGTGAGACATCCCAGAGATTAGCTATGACCACACTAAGGTGGGTGGGGGGGAAGATAAGGAGATGGCAGCTTCTTCCCAGGTGCTGAGAAGCAGGAAGCCAAGGCTGTGCAGGGATGGGCTGTCTAGTGAGGCAAATGCTGCCGGATTCACAGGCCTAACAGAGAGTAACCTGTCTCGGACTCCCACCCACTCCTCTTATTGGCCAAATCCATCCAGAAGCTAGCTGGCAGAGGAGAAGGATTAGAGTTCTCCTAATCCTGGAGTGGTCCAGAGAGGTGCAGACAAGGGTGATAAATGGATTTGAGTGCAAACAGGCCCAGGAGCAGCACCCTAACCAGGCTGTGTACTAGGCATGTTCTACTAATAGATGAGATATCCTCCACAGGTCAAATCCAGCTCACTGCTTGTTTTTATAAATAAAGTTTTATTGGAACAGAGCCACAACCTACATTACATACTGTCTATGCCTGTTTTCATGCTACATGGGCAGAGCTGAGTTGTTGGAGCAGAGATCATATGGCCTGAAAAGACTAAAGCATTCACTATATGGCTTTTTCAGAGTACGTCTAACTCTCACAACTGACCACCAGTAAGTATTACTATCTTTATTTTACAAATGAGGAAACAGGCTCAGAAATTGTGCCGGACTTTCCTGAGGGTGAGCACATCAAGCTTGAATGTAACCAACATTTGACCTCCATCCAGTATGTTACCAAAATCCAAGAGCTTTCATTGCACCCTTCTGCCTTCCTAACTACCCAGGTCACCTCCACTTTGTCCTTCTTGTCCTGCTGAGCCACCCCAAGCTTCCATGCCTCTGCTGAAGCAAACACATGCCTTGTTTTGCTATTTCTCCCATGTTATGTCTCTGTCCCCTTTTTCCTCCCCATCAAATTCATGGTAGCTGAGGAGTCGGAGGTTGCCTGAGTTGGAACAGGCCTTGGGTCATTTCACAGGAGAGATTCAGAAACATTCTGCAGCTCAAGGCTCCCTGTTTATTAGATTGTCCCTACCCGGTAGGCAGCTGGCCCTTAAGAAACTCAGTCCTCCCCTCCTTGTCTGCACAGTCATCACAACTAAGCAGTAAGAGCAAAAGATTTGGGAGAATGTCTCAGACATAATGGAAATCAATGTTAAAAAGAGATTTGCTTTACAAAATTTACAGGATAGCCAATGCTTTAGGAATGCTTCTCCCATAAAGTTAAGTACACCTGTCTGATGAAAAAAAGAATCTCTCAAAGTGGAATGTTATTGCCAATATTTCTTTGCATGGCTTGGAGAGTCAACTAAGGTGATGATATTTACGAGCCAAGCCATGTTGTTTTTGTGCACAAGCACCACAGCAAAGAGGAAGCTGCTGAAATACACATGAATTTATCTTAGCCGAGAGCTGACTGTGAGCGAGACAGCGCTTGCATTTGCTTTGCTTACACAGATGGCAAGAGATTGCATCTCTGGGAATAATTTAAATGGGTAAATGGGATGCATGCAAGGTTAATGAAATTAGGATTTACATGTGATGACACACAAAAAGGGCAGAGCCACGGCTGTGGTGGTATTTGGTGTTATTTGACTTAGCATTTAGCCAACACAGGTATTTTTATAATGGAATGAGCATTCTCTTTTGCCTCCATAAAAGCTACACTTTTGACCCACCCTGCACAGGATAACTGACACCAGCAGTGTTTTGAAAACCATGAGAAAGCTCAGCTGACCATGCAAACACTCCTTCTGTCCTACTTTACTCCCTTCTCTGACAGTCAGCAGTTTGGAATGACTTAGCCTGCTTCACAGGAGCTGGCAAAGGACTTCGGCCACAAGGAGGATTGCAGAGGCCCTGTCATCCTTAGTTCAGGCAGCAGCTAGTTGCTTCCAAGAGGCTCTGGAGCTCAAAGGTCTATTTCCACGTGGGTAAACTTGTAACCTCCTAGATTCAGAAATTCACAATTACTTCATGACAGTAGTATGATGGAATGGGGAAAGCTTGGGCTTCAGAGAGTAAAAGATCCAGATTTAAATCCTTTTATTGTCCTCTCATAAGTCTGATTCTCTCCAGGCCTGAGAAGGGGGTGGGGATGTCCCTGTGATAGGCTGAATAAACACCCCAAAGAGGTCCAAGTCCTAAGCCTTGGAATACTGGGAATGTCACCTTATGTGGAAAAAAGGGTCTGTTGCAGACATGAGTTAAGGATCCTGAGATGGATCTTATCCTGGATTATCTGGATCAGTCTCTTATAAGAAGGAGCTTCCCAGGTGGCACTAGTGGTAAAAAACACTCCTGCCCATGCAGCAGACCTAAGAGTTGTGGGTTCCATCCCTGGGTTGTGAAGATCCCCCGGAGGAGGGCATGGTAACCCACTCTAGTATTCTTGCATGAAGAATCCTATGGACAGAGGAGTCTGGTGGGCTGTAGTCCACAGGGTCACAAAGAGTCAGGCATGACTGAAGTGACTTAGCATTCACACACTTATAAGAAGGAGGCGGAGGGCTCTCTGAGACAGAGTGTGATAAGGACAGAAGCATCTGAGGATGTTATGTACTGGCTTTGAATATGGAGGAAGGAATTGCAAGCCAAGGACTATAAGGACTCCTGGCAGCAGTTAAGAAAAGGCAGAAAAATGAGTTCTCCCTTTAAGCCTCTAGGGGAGCATGAACCTGCTGACACCTTGACGCTCACTCCCTGAAACTGGCTTTGGACTTCTATCCTCCAGAGCTGTAGGAGAATAAACATATGCTGCTTTAAGCCACCAAGTTCATCATATTTGTTACAGCAGCCACAGGAAACCAATATGATCTCCTACCATGGTGGTGGTGCATAAGAATCGTGCCTGAGAAAGGATGCCAAGAGAGCCAGAAATATCATGTCCAAAGCTAGGGGCAGGATTTGGCATAATTAGAAGTATCTGAGGTGACTGAGATAACTTTGAGGACGGAGTCTAGTAGTTGTGAGAATAAACCCCCTCACACTCCCCAGCTTAGGCTGGAGTGTAAGGAACCACTCCTGTTATTGGCACTTAGTGTCTGGCATAGCTTCTGCCCACTAACCTGTGAGTATCTCCCCTCTGCTGTTATTTGACAGCCATCCCAGTCTCCATCCTACCCACCTGATGCACAGGCATGTCACTTGTGTCAACTGAGACTCATTTCCCAGATGATGGTGAGTGGCACACCTTCTGGATTCCATTTCCCTGATCAGGAGCTGGCTTCCACCCAGTTTGCCCTTTCTTTGCTGGGAAGTACAGGTCAGAGGATGTAGGAGATAGCTGGGTAATCTTCAGGGAGGCAGCCCATCAGGAATACCAAAGGACCAGGGGTGGGGTTGGGGGAGAAGCTATGGTTGAAGGAAAGCCTATCTGGTCAACCATGTGGCTTAGACTCAGGCTATTGCCTTTGAGCTAAAGAAAGTACCACTGTCCTTGTCTACACTCCAAGGGCTCTGAAGGTCTTTCTTCAGAGCTTGAGGATAACAGCTCTTCTGCCTGCTTGAGTAAGCTTGACAGGTGAGAACCTTGATGGGGCTTTAAATCCACATTTGAATGGTCTAGACATATGGCCAGTGTTGAGACTGACTCACAGAGTTCTTGAGGCTTTGGAAGAAGGTCATATGTATATACATATACTCAAACCCCTCGAGTTGCTTAGTGTGTGAACTTTAGTCTTCCCAGGAGCAGAGCCCCCAAAGAACCATCAGCAGAGTTAAAAATGACAGCCACCAAAGCAGCAATAATAATTAGAAAAGGTCCATTTTTCTACCTTCCAAGAAGTGTCAATGACTTTTGCAAGAAACTTTGGATACTTGCTCATGTGCTCAAGCCTTCTGGACATCTGTTTGCACGAGGAGATAAAGAGCATCTCTAGAGAAAGGTAGCCTGAAGTCAGGGAGAAGCAGGGGGACAAGTTAGGTTCAGCACTTGGGGCCAGTCTAAAAGCATCATGGTATCTGCAGCCCAGTTGTCTCCTGGTCCAGCCTGGAAGTGGAAGCTGGAGGATGGATGAGTTAGAATGAATGGCAAAACCTTCCTGAAACCCTCCTGCCCGTCTCTTGAAGACTCAAAGCCATTGTTGCTTGTCCAGGCTGTCCAAGGGAGATCCAGGACAGCTGGATGGTAGTTCTAAGTCTGACCTGAAAAAGCAAGTTTGTCCTCAGCCAGGGAGGAAAGGGTCATTTATTCACAAATATCCACAACCCTGCTGTTAGGACAATGAGCTTTCCTCATACTGGGTGGGATGGTGCTGAATCTGAGAACAATTATGCTCTCCTTGGTGAGCTGAGTGAGTGAGGAAATCAGATACAGCCTTTACTGATGGGGAAAATGGACTAAAATTCAGCATCTGCTACTTCTGTCCTTATCTTATAGCCTGAGCTCACAACTGTCCCCTCCAGATCCAGTGACAGAGCAGAGAAAGACCCCATCAACATGTGGTTTGCAAGATAATAACAAGAGGAAATGAAGAAGGACAGAGAATCCCAAGGCAGGGGGATCCTAGACACTTGGGGGTACTTGGAAAAGGGGGCTTTACAGAAGAATGTGGGGTTGGCACAAGTCAAGGAAGAAGGTGCCAACATTGGGCATGTTCCTTTAGAAGGTTTTAAGCTATCAGACCTTCCCTGGGGGATCCAAAATAACAGCAAGTTCAATAAAGCAGCAGTGTTTGTTTTGCTGCTCTGAGATCCATTAGACTCCTTAGTAAAGAACTCCACATGCTTGCACATGATTGGCTCAGATGAGATGGGTGGGACTAAGGCCAGGGAGAGCAGTGACAGCCCAGGTTTCTTTAGAGGATTCTGGCTGGACTAGAATCCTGGCTGGACTAGGGTTAGAAATGGAAAATTCTCAGGCCAGGAGAAGCAGAGACTGACCAAATTACCCAACTATTATCCTGTCTTGGTAAGGCATACTCTCTGAGACTGGAAAGGTGTGGGCTTGTCCTACTCTGGCTACCACCATTTCACCGAAGATGCCGCAGAACACTGAATACAACTCCATGCATGGCCAGGAGACCATGCTGCAAATGGGTTAAGCACACTGACTTGAAATGAAGATGGCCTCAGATAGGATAGAGCCTGGTTCTGCTACACAGTAGCTCTGAGACTGTGAGCTCTGAGTTGGGCAATTAACACAACTATTCATGACTTAGTTCCCCCACCTACTGAGTAGTAGTAATCGTGCTCTTTCCTCATCGAGTTCTTAGGAGAATTGAGACAACACATGTAAATACTTGGCCCAGAACTTGGCTGTGTTAGTTTCCTATGGCTGCTGTAACAAATTACCACAACCTTAATGGCATAAAGCAAAACAAATTTCGTGTCTTACAATACTGGAGGTCAGAAGTCTGAACTGGGTCTCACTGACCTAAAATTAAGGTACCAGCAGGGCTATATTTCTTCTGGAGACTAAGGAAGGATCCATTCTCCTGCTTTTGCCAGCTACTGAAGGCAGTCTTTATTCCTTGGTTTGTGGCTCCTCCCTCCATCCTCAGAGCTAGAAGTATATTATCTTCAGCTCTATCTATGATTCTGAGGCTTCTACTTTCATCTTTCACTTAAAGGGACTCTTTTGATTAGATTGGACCCACCCCACAGGATCCTGGAATACTGCTCCCTGTCAAGATCATTAATTTAATCATATCTGCAAAATCTCTTTTGCTATGTAAAGTAACATGTTTATAGGTTCTGAAGATTATGACTTTTGAGAGATCATTATTGTGTGACAAGCACATTAGCTTAAGTTGAAAGCTTAATATATATTGGCCACTCTTATTTTTCTTATACCTCAACTGAATGTAAAATAATAAATGGAGATAAGAGTATTTTTTCCTTTGATCTGAACACTGCTGAGCTTTGGTTCCTTGAGGTTGACAATCTACTACAGAGGCAGTGGAAATGGTAGTGGTGTTGTGTTGTAGGGGCTGGTCTCCAGCAGAGGTGTCCCTGGTATTCCCAAGGGTAGTATTCTTGGGATCCTCCCAAGGAGGAGGAAGGAATAATTTCTGGTAGAAACTGTGACACCTAGCAGGCATGCCAGAGATGGCCACGCTAGACAGAAGCACTGATTCCCAGAAGAACCAGCCTTGGCATTTGGTGGGAGGCAGCTTGACAATAAACTATAGAAAACAATGGCCAAATAAGGTGTTCTTGCTTTCCTATAGGTTTACAACTTATGTTGTCTCAGAGCAAGAGAAGAAAGACAATGATAATTACTATGTAGTGAATGTCCAGATTCTTGCCAAGCACATGTTTAATTCCACTGGTCATGCCAAACCTAATGGGAAAGCCTTTGTAGAGGCTGGAACTCCTGCAATAGCAGGCAGGGGCAAGAGTATATTAAAAATGCAGATTCTTAATCTTAATATGTGTATTTAGCACATCATTTTATTTTGATGTTTTGACATCTTGGGGCTTGCTGACACTGGAAGTGACTGTCCCTCCCAGGATTAAATAATTCCCAGAGAGAGCAAATAACTCACTAAGAGAGTGCCTTTCATATGCAAACTAGCCAATCAGAAGCCCATACTCCAGTCACCATCTTCATTAGGCTTTCACTGGTCTATCACTCAGTTGTGTCTTACTCTTTGCCACACCATGGACTGTGTATGGACTGTAGCCCACCAGGCTCCTCTGTCCATGGAATCCTCCAGCAAGAGTATTGCAGTGGGTTGCCATTCCCTTCTCAGGAGTTCTTCTCAACCCAAGGATTGAACCTGGGTCTCCTGCATTGCAGGCATATTCTCTACTGTCATACTCAGGCAATTAGTTCCCTGTCCTAATCATTCCAGATCCAGGTACCAGAAGACTTGGGACACACACTCCATCCCAGAGCTCACTGAAATTATTCAAATTAGCTAATCTTAAATGGCAACCTACTCTGGTATTCTTGCCTGGAAAATCCCATGGACAGAATTTGGTGGGCTACAGTACATGGGGTTGCAAAGAATTGGGCACAACTCAGCATCTGAGCAAATCTATTTTTTCCTTTTCCTTCCCATGGAAAGCACAATAAATACTCTTGCCCACTATTTTCCCTCCCTCCTTTGGCCTCTTGACTGTCCCTGGCGCTTCTACATGTGGCCCTGCCTGGCATGGCTTGCTGAGTAGTAAGCTGTCTTTTCAATGGTAGTTGTCTCCTAATATTTTGGCCTCCTGGTTTGTGCATGCTAAGTCACTTCAGTCATATCCAACTCTTTGCGATCCTATGGACTGTAGCCTGCCAGGCTCCTCTGTCTGTAGGATTTTCCAGGCAAGAATACTGAAGTGGGTTGCCATTTCCTTCTCCAGGAGATATTCCTGAGCCAGGGATTGAACCAGGGTCTCTTACATCTCCTGCATTAGCAGGTGGGTTCTTTATCACTAGTGCCACCTGGGAAGACTCCTTATGCTTGAATAATAATAAAACCTACATTTTGAATCAGTATTTGCCCACATTTAACTCTAGACTGGTGTGGCCAAGGGAACCCTGAGCACTGAGCTCAGTGCTGAGCACCATAGAGGAGCTCTGGGAATGCCTGACCTCATTCCTCCCTTTCTCTCCCTTTCTCTCCCTTTCCTTGACTGTGACCTCATTGATTTGCTCTAGATGCTCTAGTGTTTCCCAGCAGCCTCACTGCTTATGCCTCTCAGTTTATGCTGGCATTGTTCCTCTTCCCAAAGAGCTGTCTAAGCACTCTTTTCCCCATGCTGTCCCACTTCTAGAGGCTGGGGATGAGGTCACAGTGTGGCATCAGCATTTACATTGCTCAAGCAGTGCTGTCAGAGACTGAGCTAGCATTCTTTCCATCTACCCATGAGCAACAATCTGTCAATACCCAGATCCTGGAAGCTGCATGATCCTCCTCTTGAACTTGGTCCAGACATTGCACAGATGAACCTTTACAGGCCAGTTTCATCTCCTTCACTGGGACAGCTCTGTAGGTTATCATCCGATTTTCTTATTTTGTTTGTCTATTCTCACCTCACCTCTCCATCCCCTCTGCTCAGTCTAGAACTTGCCTCTTGGGTTTATCGCTCCTCATTAGCATTTTCTCCAGAAAAGGTGCCCTGGGTTGTCTGAGTTTCCTCTGAAAGCTGAGCCTTGGAAAGATAGTCATTTGGGAGTGATTTTTAGAATCCAGAGTGTGGGAGCAAGGAATGAGATGGAGAGGGAGGAAAAGCCAACAAGGATGTGCCACAGGGCTGGTCACCACTGCAGGCCACAGAGGCTCAGGCCACTGGGGCTCTCAGGGGTAACCTGTACAATGCACCTCTGAATTGTCCTTCTGAATGCTACGAGCCTGGGACATTTATCCACCAAGTCCTGTGACCCGTTGGCAAATGGTTGCCTGGGGGGTGGGGTGGGATGTTAACACCTCCCTACTTCTGGGACAAGCCTGAACCTAGGCAGAGGTGAGCTCCAGGGCTTAGGATAAAGCCTGGAGGCAGGAAAGCAGAGAGGCCCTTGAGATGAAACTCAAGATGTGAAGCTGGCAGCACACAGAGAGCTGTCTCTGTTAGGTGTGCTCAAGTCAAGAGGGCTTATAGGACTTCCCTGGTGGTGCAGCGGTTATGAATCTGACTGCCAATGCTGTGAACACAGTTTTGATCCCTAGTCCAGGAAGATCCCATATGCTGAGAGGTAACTAAGCCCAGGTACCACAACTACTGAACCCACATGGTGCAACTACTAAAGCCCACATGCCTAGAGCCTGTGCTCTGCAACAAGAGAAGCCACCAAAATGAGAAGCCTGCATACCACAATGAAATGTAGACAGAGACAATGAATATGTTAGCACAACCTGGGTGAACAGGTGATGGAGACTCTTACCCAAAATACTTTGGCACAGGGTAAGATCTTAGATTTCTGGATGACTTTCAGAAAAGGGGAAGGAAAATTAAGAAAAATTAAGAGTAAGTTTCCTGCCAACTTGGTGAAGAGGGAATTTGAGGTTGATAATTTAATTGACTTATTTAAAATAAGGAGTTTTTGGACTTAGGTGTATACCTACCACACAAACATTTATTGAATGTTTTCTTTATGGCAGGCATCATGCTTGACATTGAGAATATAAAAACGACTAAGACATGGCCCTTTGCTTCAAAGGTGCACACATCTAGTCAAAGGGTTAGACATACAAGACGAGGGAGCTTCAAACATACATGTGATATAAATGTATATATTTTTTCTTTTTTTTCTTTTTCTTTTTTTTTTTAATTTATTTTATTTTTATTTTTTTTTAAGGTCATGACATGGAGTTTTAATTCTTCAGTTTCACTAAAATTAACAGGCCCAGGAACAACTTTACAATATTGTATTGGTTTTGCCAAATATCAAAATGAATCCACCACAGGTATACATGTGTTCCCCATCCTGAACCCTCCTCCCTCTCCATACCATCCCTCTGGGTCGTCCCAGTGCACCAGCCCCAAGCATCCAGTATCGTGCATCGAACCTGGACTGGCGACTCATTCCATATATGATATTATATGTATTTCATGGGTATTTGTAGGTATTATGGGGCTGAAGGACAGGGGTGGAGGGAAGAGTGCAGAGAAGTGTTTTGAAAGATAGGATGTTCAAATTGAGCCTGAAAAGATGAGTAGGAATGATTTACCTGGAAGATGGGTGGGAGAGGAGGGAGGCTGTACAGGGAGTGAGAAGAGGGTGAGGAGAGTCTGAGGCATCTGTATGACTTTTCTATTGCTGAACAACAAGTTGTCACAAATTTAGCAGCTTAAAATGACACATGTATTTATTATCTCACAGTTTTTGTGGGTCAGGACTCAAGGCGCCCCTTAGCTGGATTCTCTGCTTCAAGTTGTCACCCTGCTGCACAAAACAATCATATAATTTTCATGGTTCAATGGTGACTATAATAATAATGCAAAACCTTGTAATATATAATCTCTGCAGCCAATTTTGATAAATACTGCTTAATTTACTCCTTTCACAGCCCCTGCCTCTCAGCAAAAACTGTGGTTCAATATCACTTTATTTGGTTTTGGAAGGAGGTAAATTTTTACTGAAATGCATGACTCTGACCTTGAAAACTGCATTCTCATTAATCTCTCCTTTTCATGAGTTTAAAATGTTTCCATCTGAGCATTAATCATATGAACATGATGTTGACACTTTCCCAAGAAATGGTCAATACCAACAATAGCTCAGGAATGCATATTTTGACAAGGCTGAATTTGATGATCTGCATGTTTTGAGAAATGGTGGGAATTTCCAGCTGAGAGAGTGGCACCAAGAGGGCCAAGCTTCATGGATTTACCAGAAACTTATTTATAACCTTTTTAGCATATTGATTCCAAAGGGACTTAACATTTTCATAGGTTATCTTCTCAGCATCTTTCAAATAATCTGCCCCTGAGCTAGGTCTGGATCTGGGGCTCCCAATAAGATTCAATAGGCCTGATTATTCTATAATTGGATTCACACAGTGTTTAGGAAGAGAATGTTGGGGTCACACTTTTCTGGAGCTGTATACTTTGGAATTTCCCAGGAGTCTCTGCATTCTTCAGCCCTAGAAGTCACTCTGTTTTCTTGTGTTGAAAGCTGCATTCTGAAAGCGGACCTTGAACCTCATGCTCCAGCTCCTCTATTGTAATTGTTCTAAACAAGGTTCTTACTGAAATTTTGTTAGGAAATTACCTATTTTATCTAATTTTTCAAACTCACTTCCATCAATTTTCACAGCATATTCTCTTAAGGTTATTTTGATCTTTTCTGTGTCTGTGTTTATATCTCATTTCTCATTCCTAATTCTAAATAATTTTTTTCTCTTTCCCAAATCAGGCTTAGAAGGTTTATCTTTTTTTACTGATCTTTTCAAAGAATGAGATTTTTATTTTATTTCTCTTTTCTCTTTACTTTTTTATTTTCTCTCTTTTTCTTCCTAATTCCAGTTAACTGTATTGTTCTTTTTCTAATTTTTTAAGATGAACCCTCGCTCTTGCCTGGGAAATCCCATGGATGGAGGAACCTGGTGGGCTACAGTCCCTGGAGTTGTAAAGAGTTGGACATGACCTAGTGACTAAACACCACCACCACCAACAGCGAGATGAACTCAAAGTATCTTTGATTTTAGTCTTTGAGGCTATAATTTTCTTCTAAGTGAAACTTTTGCTGTGTCCCACAGATGCTGTTCTAAAGTATTCTCATTTTAATGACTTCCTAGATAGCTTTCAAATGTAGTTTTAGTTCATCTTTGATACAAGGATCAGATAGATATTTTTCTTAATTCATAATAGTTGAATGTATTATTATTAGGCTTATAGTTGTGTATGTGACCTCGACAACCCTTACTTGTTAAAATTTATGAAGATTTGCTTTATGGCCAAGTATTTGACTTATTTTGGGCATACAAATAAGCATATTTTTCCATTTAGGGATGTCAATTCTTGTATATGTGCTAATTATTCTATATCCTCAAGATGTGCTCTGAAAAAGTACATTAAAGTACCCTACTATTTTCATTTCTGATAGTTTTTGACATATAATTAGGCACAATGTTGTATGCAGTCTGAAAAACTTCAGACGAATAAATGATACATGCAAGGCCATTAGTTTACTGTAATTCAAGATGCCTGACAAAAGCTAATGTAAATTTCTGGGCTAGCATAGCTTCAGTGCAGGCCTTAAAGAATTCCCATGTATAAATTCAAGGAGCTTGAACTCAAGGAGTCAAAACATCATAAATAAAAGCAGAAGCCAAGATTATTGGATACAACAGAAAGAGTAAGTGTATTTAGTATTCATTCACAAATACTTATGGTGTCCTCTAAGTGTCAGGCACTATTTTAAGTATTGGAGATACAATAATAATAATAATTAAAAAAAAAACAGAAAAGATCTCTGCTTTTAGTCATATACATTCAAGTTAAATATATCAACTATATAGTTTTTGAAAGTAAGAGGTGCTGTAGAGGAAGATAAAGGAAGGAGTGGATATAAGGAATATGTGTGGTATGTGCTGTGTGCTGTGCTTAGTCACTTGTGTCCAACTCTTTGCGACCCCATGGACTGTAGCCTGCCAGGCACCTCTGTCGGTGGGGATTCTCCAGGCAAGAATACTGGAGTGGTTTGCCATGCCCTCCTTCAGGGGGTCTTCCCGACCCAGGGATTGAACCCAGATCTCCCACATTGCAGATGGACTCTTTATCATTTGAGCCACCAGGGAAGCCCTGTGTTGGATGGTGACATTTAAATAAAAACTTGAAGGAAGTAAAGCAGTAAGACATGCATATTTCTTGTAGTCAAGTGAAAACATTCAACTTGTTTTCAGTAGAGATCAGTCAGAGCAAAAATTTGGAGGTGGGAGTATACTTGCAATAGAAGGGAGTCAGGATGGCTGGGATGGGAATCAAGTGGGAGAACTAGAATGTAAGGTCAGAGAGAAAAGTTTAAAAAAGAGAATGAAATAAGATCATGGGAGAAAGAGACTATTAACATCACTAAGGAGATATAAAATGAGCCGACTGAAAAAAAAAAGACACAGTTAATATGTAAGAGGCATTGGCTATTTTGAACCTCAGATAAGACACAGCTGAAGAGAAAATAAGTGAACTGAAATAGAGCTGAAGAAATTCTATAGAATACAGCAAAAAAGACAAAGGGATAGAAAACATGAAACAAGTCTAATATATGTTTAATGAGAATTCAAGAAGCGGGGAAGAGAGGGAATAAAGGAAACTCAACATTCCATGTCAAAAAGCCATACTCAGTAGTTCAAGAACTGAAAGCACCAATTTTCAGTTTCAGAAAGCCCAATAAATCCAAAGTCAGTTAAATAAAGGAAAATCCATATCTAGAAACAACAGAGAGGATACCAGAGACATGTAAAAACACACACACACACACACACACACACACACAAAGAAGACAAAGAAGAGAAAATAAAATCAGCTACTTAAGAATGACAATTCAACTTATAGCTGACTTCCATAAATGGAAGTCACAGACTATGAAATAATTTTCATAAGTGTTGAATCTACATCTAGTGCATATCTGTTCTCTATATTCTATATTTAATGAGACTGGCTTTCAAAGTTAAGAAAAGCTATTATCAAATAAACAAAAATTGTGTTTCCACCCACAGATGTCTGTCTGTAAAGGAAATCTGGAAACGTCTATTTTAGGGAAAATGAAAATTATCCCAAGAGAGAAGATCTGAGATCCAGGAAGGAAGGAAAAATATATAGACCCAGTAAAGATAAAGGTCAGTATGAACACATATGATTAGGTAAAGCTCATAATGATTTGTGGATTAAAAGAACATAAACACTGATTAAAAGTGGCATATGAGTCAATTGTATAGGTGATTAAAGTTAAGGTATTCTTGAGTTCTTGGAGTCTTTGTGACAAAGGTGAACACAGTGATCAATTTTGGATTTTTTAGGTTAACTTCTCATGTTAAAATTTTTAGGGAAACCACCACCTCTCAAACAAAGAAAGAAAGAAATATCTTTCAAAATTCTCAAATTACTAGAGTGAAAAATTGAAATGAAATAAAAATGGAGTCAATATCAAAAGGGTTAAGAAAGAAAAGAAAGAAGAGAAAAATTAGAATAGGCCATACAAAAGCAAATGACAGAAGTAAATTCAAATACTAGTAATCCAGTCAATGTCAATGAACAATCAATCTGAAAAGATAGTGGTTATCAGATTGAATTAAAAATCTTTATGCTACTAATGAAAACTTAAAAATAGGGACAAAGAAATGTTGCAAATGGGGTCAAAGAAATGTTGAAAATAAGAAGATGGGAAAAACATGTACAAAATAAGTAGCAATGAAAACAGCTGCGTAATTATATTAATTAAATAGACCTAAAATGATATTTAGCAGAGCAAAATTAGTCACTACATAAATATAAAAGATTTGATTCACCAAGAGATTTAAAATTCACAAAACTTGTATACTTTTAATAGAATAGCCACCACACATGTAAAACAAAAGCTGATAAAAGTATAAGGAATAAAAGATAAATTCATCATCACAGTGGGAGATTTTCATTCATCAATTTTAGTAACAAAACAGATTTTTAAAAGTCAATAAGCATATAGAATGTTTGAATATTACAATTAAACTTGACCAAATGGATACATTTATAATTAACTCCAAAATACACATTTTTATGTGCATATGAATAATCTATGAAAAGCAATCACCCAAATAGTCATAAAGCACATCTCAATAGATTTCAAAGAGCTGACAACATATAGAGCACACTATCTGACCACAGAATAAGTGTTTTTTGTTATCTATTTATACTCAAAAAAGGTGAGTAGAAAAACTCATAAGTAGAATTTTTAAAAAAATCACTAATAAATTCATGGTTAAAAGAAAATAATATAAGAAGTAAGGATGTATATAGAACAAAATATTAATAAAATACTGAAGCTTATAAGATGCAGCTAAACTAGGATCTGGAGGTAAAATTAAAACCATATATTTGTATTTAAAAAAAGGCTAAAAATTAATGAGGTAAGCATTCAACTTAAGAAACTAGGAAAAGAATAATAGAATAAACCTATAGACAGTAGAAATATAAATTGAAAACACAGATAGACAGGCAGAATCAATAAGGCCAAAGAGGAATCTTTATAAACATTAATAAGATTGATAAAACTCTGGCAAGAGGAACAAGGAAAGAAAGAAAAAAGCTAAATAAACAAAAAATGAAAGACAAGGATATAGATGTGCCAGATTTAAAAAATAATGAGAAACTATTATGAACCAACTTTATGACAAAAGTTAAAAAGTTAGGTGAAGTGAACAAATTCTTAAAAATATATATGTAACTTATTTCAAAAGATTCAAAAAGGAATAAAAACCAGAATAGTCCTATAACTGATAGCTTAAGAATCTTCTCCTTAAAGAAAGAAGCACGCCTACATGGTTTTACAGGCAAGTTCTCCCTAACACTTGAGGAACAGAAAATTTCAATCTTACATGAACTTTTCCAAAGCATATAGAAATGGGAGTACTCCTTAACTTACTTAAAGAGGCTACTATAATTTTGATGTCAAATCAGAAAAGGAATTAAAAGAAAGGAACATCACAGACTTTTCTTACTCCTGATATAGATACTGAAATCCTTTGCAAAATATTAGCAAATTGAATTCAACATACATAAAAACACAAACTCTCTTGACCAAGTTTGGTTTATGATAGGCATGAAAGATTGGTTTGATGTTAAAAATTTGATTAATGTAATTCAGTGCATTAATAGCACAAAGGTAAAGACTATTTGATTATCTCCATAGACACAGAAAAAAAAAAAACTTGATAAAATTTAACATCAAGGTTTCATGACAGAAACCTTTAGTAAGCTGAAGAATTTCTACCTGATAATAGGTAACTACAAAAAGCTTTCAGCAAATCTCATACTTAATGGTGAAGAAGGGAAGAAGGAAGGGTGTATGAAGTTGTTACTTTTTTCTCTAATGTGCTAGATAGTCTAGTCAGAGTGATAAAGTGATATAAAGAAATTAGATGTATAATAAATATGAAGAAAAACTTGTAGGATTTCCTATACCTTGCAACCAAAAATAAGCCAAAATTAAATGTACTCCAGATCTGTTGGAATGAACAATGTTAATCTAATTGTTTTTTCTTCTGTGTTTACTTATGGCTTTAAATCAAAGAGCAGGGTTTTGTAACCTTGACACTGTGAACATTGTAAGCTGGATACTCTAAGTTTTTGTTGGGAATAATTCTGTCTTGTGCATTGTAGGATGTTTAGTGGCATTCCTGGCTATTACCCACTATTTGCCAGTATTACTCCCATCCCAGTTGTGAGAACCAAAAATGTATCCAGACGTTGCCAACATCCTCCAACAAATTGCTCCTCAATTAGGAACCACTGCCCTAGAGAAGGAGAAGGCAATGGCACCCCACTCCAGTACTCTTGCCTGGAAAATCCCATGGTCGGAGGAGCCTGGTAGGCTGCAGTCCATGGGGTCGCTAAGAGTCCGGCACGACTGAGCGACTTCACTTTCACTTTTCACTTTCATGCATTGGAGAAGGAAATGGCAACCCACTCCAGTGTTCTTGCCTGGAGAATCCCAGGGACGGGGGAGCCTGGTGGGCTGCTGTCTATGGGGTCGCACAGAATCGGACACAACTGAAGCGACTTAGCAGCAGCAGCAGCAGCCCTAGAGAAACATCCACTATGACATCCTGTCTCCAGACATTTTATTCACATGATGTCAACTTGTTATTACCTGTCTATATCATTCACAAAATGAAACACAACCTCATTTAAGCCATCGACCCAAATAACAATTTCTTGCAGCCATTTTCTTAAGTTTATGCTTTTGAAGGCTGCCACAGAGCTCTTTACCTATGATTGTGATGCAAATGAGTTTCTGTTATGAGAAAGGTTCTACCTACAATTTTGGGTTGTGGCTAATTTATTCTTGGCAAGTTGTGGTGTGCCAAGCTCATAGAAAGGACACCACAAGAGAAGATTCATGGGTGAGGCTAATCTTTCTAACCTAGAAAAGCTGTGATTTATATATTTTCCCTTGTCTGCAGGAGAAATAATTACAATTAGACTCTTAGAACCCATTTAACAAAGGAGATGAGTTGGAGGCTTCAAATTTTTCAGGTGGCGGGGAGGGGGTGTGGTGTGGCACCTGCGGGCTACTGGAAGTTAGGAAACACATCTAAGGTGGAGAGACTGGTGGGGATGCATGCCCTGTGTTGGAGACAGGTTTAGCACAGGTCATTGATACTGAGAATCAGATGTCTTGCTAGGAGAGCTAGACCACCTCCAGCCCAGTTCCCAGGGAGCTTGGAATAAAATTCTCAATAGCTATTTAAGAAAACCACAGAAACCACTGGTTCATTCACATCTTCTGCTGTGCTGTGCTTAGTCGGTCAGCTGTGTCCGACTCTTTGCGACTCCATGGACTGTAGCTTGCCAGGCTCCTCTGTCCATGGGATTATCCAGGCAAGAATACTGGAGTGGGTTGCCATACGTCCTCTAGGGGATCTTCCCAATCCAGAGACGGAACCCAGATCTCCTGCATTGCAGGCGGATTCTTTATTGTCTGAGCCATCAGGGACTGGAGTGGGTAGCCTATCCCTTCTCCAGGGGATCTTCCCAATCCAGGAATCGGACCAGGGTCTCCTTCATTGCAGGCAGATTCTTTGCCAGCTGAGCTACTAGGAAGCCCCTCATTTGCATCCACCATGTGCCAAACCTTTGAGGAAGTAACTGGTTCCCTATCTTAGTTAGGACTCATTATAAGCAGCAGAAGACTCAAATGGTTTAAACCAGAAAAGAATTTGTTGTCTCCCATAAAGTTATGAGGTGCCAGGGGTGGGGGTGGGGTTGGTTTGCTTTCCAGCCTGACGCTGTCATCAGGGTTGTGGCTTGCTTTCTCTGTGACTCTTTCAGTCCTGCCTCTTCTGGGTGGCTCCTTCATCTCAGGCTGGTAGCCAAGTCTCTGACGATGGTTCCTGGGGCCACATACTTCCTCATCCATAGCTTCTCTTTCCTCCATTTGTAGAATAAGTGCCCTCTTAAGACACCAGTTCACTTGAATTAGTCCTCTTGAGGAGGGTGATACCATGCTCTAACCTGCCTGAGCCCACGTGTCTGCTATCTCTGAAGAGGTCACTGTGACAGAGCCAGAGGTGGTGATATAACCCCTCAGATATAACCCCTTATGTCTGCTCCACAGAGGGTGGGCTAGGTGCTTGCAAGTGGATGGTGATGCCCACCACTCACAGACTCTGAGTTGAGGGAAAAGTTGTCCGTGGAGGTCTTGTAATTTAAAGTTGATTAAAAAAAACTGTCATACTGCAGATCAAAGCCCTCCCCAGACTTCTGTAACTCTCAGCAGAGGTGTGGTTTGAGGCAGGGTGTGGAGCAGCCCAGTCTGGCAGGGCAGATCTGGAAAACTAATACAGCTGTGACCTCTGCCAGTTCCGGGCCTATTGGTTCTCATACCCTTTCCTCATCCTTCTCCTGCTCCGCATTACAAGAGGACAGATGTTCAGGGACCGCCTTTCCCAGGCTCTGAGGTCTCTTGTCTTCTAGCTGGGTTTGCCAATGGGAGGTGCTGGCAGCGGGTGAGAGGGTAGGAAAAAGGGAGAAGCCGCTGTGTGCCTCAGGCAGCATCCAGCAACAGTGAGGTCTCTTCTGAGTCCATAGCTCCAAATCCTACAGCTGTTCCAGGCCTGCTGTGTGTCCAGTGTCCTCCCAGCACCCCTGCCCCTTGGGTCTTGGTACCACTTCAGTCGGTGCCTCCAGCCAAGGTGTGGCAACCGCTCCCTGTGATTGCCAATCTCTGGGTCGCGCCACCATCTCCCTTCAGCTTCTCAGCTCTTCCGTTCTCTTCCATCTCTGTGTCACCAATACCCAGCACTAAATTTCCTCCTGTTTAAACACTTAGAGAGCCTTTTCTTTCCCAGTTGTTCCTAACCCAAGCCTGGAATGTTTTTCCAGCTTATTGTGGCCTGGGGAAGCAAGGGTTACATGTTTGAACCAAATTCAGCTGAGACCTCCAGAGTATTACTGACCCAACCTCTACACTTCAGTAAGCAGCTCTCTGTTGGAAATTAAAATACATCTTTATTCTTTCCCCACCCATCTTTGGAGTCAGAGGTTGAGGGCATGATGTCCTTGGGGATGAAGTATTGAGATTGTCAATAGCAATAATGACAACTGATGGAACGTTTAGGTCTGATTTACAAGTGACGCTGGATTTGCATTAGTGTGGTAGGTTTAAAATAACATCCATGCATTAGATGATATTCAGATTTAATGGAAAAATAATGACTGCATTAAATCAGGTTTTATTGTTATGGAGGGTTTTAATTTGGCAGGACCATTTTCCTTTTGTGATCTAGAAAGGGCTCAACCGAGGAAGGTGGAGCTTTCATGCTGCTTCTTGACCTATATCCAGTCTGCACTCACCCAGAGATGATTGTACCTTTTGAACAGGTTAACCTTTTCTTTCCTTTTTAAAGCATTTTTTCCTCAGAAAGTAGTTTTCACTTATTAAAACCTTACAGATTAATTTAAAAGTAATAAAAATTAGTCATTGTTCTTTCTCGTTTTATGAAATGGAGTTTCCATTGTGGGTTTTTTTTTTTTCTTTTTAAAGAGGAAATGCATCATTAAAGTCATTGCATTATTTATCAGAGAAGCTAATGAAATCATAACTGCAGTAACTGAATACATGCTGCCCAGTGCTGGTTTGAAAAAGTGCCCATAAAACCCCAGTTAATCACCGTGGGACCAATGCCTTTTATACTTCAGCTCGTGAAACCAAAATCTTTGCAGTGTTTGTGTAAAGGCCTCAAAATGCTTGACTTGTTTTTTTTTTTTTTTTTAAACCATTTTTTAAAATTTTATTTTATTTTTAAACTTTACATAATTGTATTAGTTTTGCCAAATATCAAAATGAATCCACCACAGGTATACATGTATTCCCCATCCTGAACCCTCCTCCCTCCTCCCTCCCCATACCATCCCTCTGGGTCTTCCCAGTGCACCAGCCCCAAGCATCCAGTATCGTGCATTGAACCTGGACTGGCAACTCGTTTCATACATGATATTTTACAAGTTTCAATGCCATTCTCCCAAATCTTCCCACCCTCTCCCTCTCTCACAGAGTCCATAAGACTGTTCTATACATCAGTGTCTTTTTTGCTGTCTCGTACACAGGGTTATTGTTACCATCTTTCTAAATTCCATATATATGCGTTAGTATACTGTATTGGTGTTTTTCTTTCTGGCTTACTTCACTCTGTATAATAGGCTCCAGTTTCATCCACCTCATTAGAACTGATTCAAATGTATTCTTTTTAATGGCTGAATAATACTCCATTGTGTATATGTACCACAGCTTTCTTATCCATTCATCTGCTGATGGACATCTAGGTTGCTTCCATGTCCTGGCTATTATAAACAGTGCTGTGATGAACATTGGGGTACACGTGTCTCTTTCCCTTCTGGTTTCCTCAGTGTGTATGCCCAGCAGTGGGATTGCTGGATCATAAGGCAGTTCTATTTCCAGTTTTTTAAGGAATGTCCACACTGTTCTCCATAGTGGCTGTACTAGTTTGCATTCCCACCAACAGTGTAAGAGGGTTCCCTTTTCTCCACACCCTCTCCAGCATTTATTACTTGTAGACTTTTGGATCGCAGCCATTCTGACTGGTGTGAAATGGTACCTCATAGTGGTTTTGATTTGCATTTCTCTGATAATGAGTGATGTTGAGCATCTTTTCATGTGTTTGTTAGCCATCTGTATGTCTTCTTTGGAGAAATGTCTATTTAGTTCTTTGGCCCATTTTTTGATTGGGTCATTTATTTTTCTGGAGTTGAGCTGTAGGAGTTGCTTGTATATTCTCGAGATTAGTTGTTTGTCAGTTGCTTCATTTGCTATTATCGTCTCCCATTCTGAAGGCTGTCTTTTCACCTTGCTAATAGTTTCCTTTGATGTGCAGAAGCTTTTAAGGTTAATTAGGTCCCATTTGTTTATTTTTGCTTTTATTTCCAATATTCTGGGAGGTGGGTCATAGAGGATCCTGCTGTGATGTATGTCAGAGAGTGTTTTGCCTATGTTCTCCTCAAGGAGTTTTATAGTTTCTGGTCTTACATTGAGATCTTTAATCCATTTTGAGTTTATTTTTGTGTATGGTGTTAGAAAGTGTTCTAGTTTCATTCTTTTACAAGTGGTTGACCAGTTTCCCAGCACCACTTGTTAAAGAGATTGTTTTTAATCCATTGTATATTCTTGCCTCCTTTGTCAAAGATAAGGTGTCCATAGGTGCGTGGATTTATCTCTAGGCTTTCTATTTTGTTCCATTGATTTATATTTCTGTCTTTGTGCCAGTACCATACTGTCTTGATAACTGTGGCTTTGTAGTAGAGCCTGAAGTCAGGTAGGTTGATTCCTCCAGTTCCATTCTTCTTTCTCAAGATCGCTTTGGCTATTCGAGGTTTTTTGTATTTCCATACAAATTGTGAAATTATTTGTTCTAGCTCTGTGAAGAATGCTGTTGGTAGCTTGATAGGGATTGCATTGAATCTATAGATTGCTTTGGGTAGTATACTCATTTTCACTATATTGATTCTTCCAATCCATGAACATGGTATATTTCTCCATTTATTAGTGTCCTCTTTGATTTCTTTCACCAGTGTTTATAGTTTTCTATATATAGGTCTTTAGTTTCTTTAGGTAGATATATTCCTAAGTATTTTATTCTTTCTGTTGCAATGGTGAATGGAATTGTTTCCTTAATTTCTCTTTCTGTTTTCTCATTATTAGTGTATAGAAATGCAAGGGATTTCTGTGTGTTGATTTTATATCCTGCAACTTTACTATAGTCATTGATTAGTTCTAGTAATTTTCTGGTGGAGTCTTTAGGGTTTTCTATGTAGAGGATCATGTCATCTGCAAACAGTGAGAGCTTTACTTCTTCTTTTCCAATTTGGATTCCTTTTATTTCTTTTTCTGCTCTGATTGCTGTGGCCAAAACTTCCAAAACTATGTTGAATAGTAATGGTGAAAGTGGGCACCCTTGTCTTGTTCCTGACTTTAGAGGAAATGCTTTCAATTTTTCACCATTGAGGATAATGTTTGCTGTGGGTTTGTCATATATAGCTTTTATTATGTTGAGGTATGTTCCTTCTATTCCTGCTTTCTGGAGCGTTTTTATCATAAATGGATGTTGAATTTTGTCAAAGGCTTTCTCTGCATCTATTGAGATAATCATATGGTTTTTATTTTTCAATTTGTTAATGTGGTGTATTACATAGATTGATTTGCGGATATTGAAGAATCCTTGCATCCCTGGGATAAAGCCCACTTGGTCATGGTGTATGATCTTTTTAATGTGTTGTTGGATTCTGATTGCTAGAATTTTGTTAAGGATTTTTGCATCTATGTTCATCAGTGATATTGGCCTGTAGTTTTCTTTTTTTGTGGGATCTTTGTCAGGTTTTGGTATTAGGGTGATGGTGGCCTCATAGAATGAGTTTGGAAGTTTACCATCCTCTGCAATTTTCTGGAAGAGTTTGAGCAGGATAGGTGTTAGCTCTTCTCTAAATTTTTGGTAGAATTCAGCTGTGAAACCGTCTGGACCTGGGCTTTTGTTTGCTGGAAGATTTTTGATTACAGTTTCAATTTCCATGCTTGTGATGGGTCTGCTAAGATTTTCTATTTCTTCCTGATCGAGTTTTGGAAAGTTGTACTTTTCTAAGAATTTGTCCATTTCTTCCACGTTGTCCATTTTATTGGCATATAATTGTTGATAGTAGTCTCTTATGATCCTTTGTATTTCTGTGTTGTCTGTTGTGATCTCTCCATTTTCATTTCTAATTTTATTGATTTGGTTTTTCTCCCTTTGTTTCTTGATGAGTCTGGCTAATGGTTTGTCAATTTTATTTATCCTTTCAAAAAACCAGCTTTTGGTTTTGTTGATTTTTGCTATGATCTCTTTTGTTTCTTTTGCATTTATTTCTGCTCCAAGTTTTAAGATTTCTTTCCTTCTACTAACCCTGGGATTCTTCATTTCTTCCTTTTCTAGTTGCTTTAGGTGTAGAGTTAGATTATTTATTTGACTTTTTTCTTGTTTCTTGAGTTGTACCAAGGTAAGAAAGTCACAGTTATAGGATGAGAGTGAAATCGGGTCAGAATTTGCTAGCCAGAGGCAGGAGCAAGAGTGGATTTTTGTGATACTTCAAAAGATACTGAAAAGATTGCCTCCTGGCCTGCTTGTCTCTTGCTGCAATGTTACCTGTTAATTTATTGATCTTTCCTCCTGCCCTGTTATTACACGGATAAAAGCTAGTAGCTGAGGAGAGATAATGGCAAACACAGAGACCAGTCCACTGTATTACCAAGGAGGGAACTGGCGCTAAGCGATGGAAGTGACTTGTTGAGAGTAGGGTGAAAACCTGGGTCCTTCCTGGTTGTCTCACTGCTTCCCTCCTAGTGGCGTGGCATGCCTTGGGACCAGGACTTTGAAGTTCCAGAAAGACTTGGGAATTTCAGGGCTAGAGGAACCCAAAGAGGTGATCTTCTTCTGGGCCTGCAGCCAGTCAACCCTCTGTCTTCCCTGTCAACACATGGCCCCCTCCACTGTCTTCCCTTCCACGTCCCTGCATCTGTCCTTCCTCTGTCTTTCACTTATCATGTCACGTTGAGGAGCATGAGGCCTGGTGGCTGGGCCTTTACAGGCGTGAGCAGACACCCAAGCATCTGGGAAGACCCTTAGGTGAGGGGCGGAGGTCCTCCAGCATCCCACCAGGCTATTGTGGCCGTGGCTGGGAAGGGGACTGGGTTCTTAGTGCTCCCCCTCTAGCATTCGGGGTGGCTTTATAGAGGTGACAGAGACAAGTCCATTGACATTTTTTATTCTGTCTGACTGACTGGATATTTAAGCTAAAATGCATTCAATTCTACACAATCTTTAGTCCATTCTTAGCTCTTGACCTTTGGGGTTGCACACCTGGGAGCTCCCCCAGGCTGTCTCCCCCATTCACACTCTCCTGGTGATGATATCCTATGGTTCCGGGGTGGACACGTGACTCTAGCAGGACCAGGGAGGGCCTTCCTAGGTCATTTGGACTCAGGGCTCATTTTAGGATCTCTCTCCAGGCTGTGAATAAGCTGCAGATATATCATCTGGGAACTCTTAGATACCTTCCATGTCTAGAGAATTAACAAAAGAAAACAGAATGAAGCTGATATGTGGAGGCAAACAGCATTGAGAGATGGCCTGAGTGTGCTTGCTTCCCTTCATTCCTGAAGCCCAGTTACAAGCAGCTGCTCTGAGTACAGCTGGGCAGGGGGTGCGGGGGGTGACTTTCCTTAGATTCTGAATTGAGACCCAAACGCCTTTTTTCCTATGCTCTCCATCTAAGTGAGTATCTGCCACTGCAACCACAAAGAGCCCTATGCTTATCTCCATTGATTGATTGATCGTTTCACTCCTTTGTAGGTTTATGTGCACATTCAGGGATGTTTGTAAGTACCTCCTGAGTGACACCCTTTATGAGCTCTCCCATGTCTTTCTCACCTTATCCATCTTTTTCATATTTTCCTCTTTACTGTGTAGTTTTGTCCATGTCAGATAGACAAGGAAAAATGGTTTTTAATATCTATTTTAGTTTAGATAGGTTGGAAAACAGACTTGGTGAGGGAGGTTCTGGAGTATGAGTTTACGACAGGCCGGAAGAGGACTCGGCTGCAGCTTGGTGCAAGTATGATTAAGTAATCTGTCACCAGGCTTTGTGGTGTATTTATAATTTGCTAGAAGCTACCAGAAAAAGATATACTCCTTGTTCTTGAGATATTTACAATTAAGAAAGTGGGAAACGGTCAAGATAAATGTGAGGGGCTTGCAAATAAGGAGGGGAGATCTAGGAAATGACTTGGACCACCTATGGAATGCTGGCCTGCTCTTGCTAAAGAAGAACAATGGGCACTTTTATAGCATTTCTCATTCAGAGATTTCAAGATATGTGATAAATGCTGTTTAACATGGCTCACCATCCCTTGGGTACTAGAGATTTGGAATAAAAAATAACCAGGGGCCAGAGGGATGGGAAACATATTTAATAGATGTTCCAAGAGGAGTTAGGTAAGACAGTGTAATTACCTGAATTGGAATTGTGCCACAGCACTAGAAGTGAATAAGCTATCAGACATTGGATGTAAGAAGATGATCATATCACTCTGGCAGCTCAAATATAAAGGCGCTTGGAAGTTAGTTGCATTGCCTATTTCACCACACATCTTTCTTATACTCTTATACAGAAAGTGTTTTATTTTTGAATTTCTCAAAATCACTATTTCTAAGCTACATGCTTCCTGCAAAGCATGCATATGATCCATCTCTTCTGTATCATCTGCAGACATCTTCCCACTAGCCTGGAACTCCTGACCTTTCCCTCTTGCATTGCCCCCAGCCTGCAAAATGATGAGCGAGGGAATCTGTCCCCTCTGGAACTTCAGAAAAGACAGATGATGATGCTTTCTTCTTTGCATCCTCCTGTTTCCTTCCTTCCCTCATTTCCGACTTGTACTTCTCATAACCTTTCCAGGTGCTGCCTCATTCCACATCTTTCCTCATCTCCCTTCTCTTCCCAGTTCAACAATCTCTGAAGACTTGGAGAAATTCAGGATGATGAGAAAGGCCAGTTATGCTTGGATTGCACTCATACCTGAGTCCTTGGAGCAAATCTAAGTGTAGTGGATACAGACTTCACAATTCTCAAGTTCAGCAGTACAAAATGGAGTGTATTTTTTGGTAATAACATTTTTGTTTCTGATCTTGAGCTTCCACTTTTTCTGATTCACAAAATGCAGGATTGAACTTCCCTGCTGGTGCTGTGGATAGGAAATCTTCCTGCCAGTGCAGGAAACACAGGTTTGACCCCTTGTCTGAGAAGATCCCACATGACCTGAAGCAACTAAGCGCGTGCTCCGCAACTATTGAGCCAGTGCTCTAGAGCCCATGAGCCGCAACTTACCAAGCCCGTGTGCTGCAATTACTGAAGCCCACGTGCCTGGAGCCTGCGCTCCACAACAAGAGAAGCCACCACAATGAGCAGCCTGCGCAGTGCAGCAAAGAGTAGACCCATTTGCTGCAGCCAGAGAAAGCCCACACAAAGCAGTGAAGACCCAGTGCAGCCAAAAATAAAAAGAAAAAAACATGGGATCTTGTTACCTTTAGGTGAAATCTGTCAACATTTGTTATTTCTCAATCCCTGGTGGCTCAGACGGGAAAGCGTCTGCCTAAAACGCGGGAGACCAGGGTTCGATCCCTGGGTTGGGAAGATCCCCTGGAGAAGGAAATGGCAACCCACTCCAGTATTCTTGCCTGGAAAATCCCATGGACGATGGAACCTGGTAGGCTACAATCCATGGGGTCACAAAGAGTCGGACATGACTGAGTGACTTCACTTTCACTTTCAATCACTTCAAGTTGAAAAATTAGCTACATTTGGGATCCGTGCCCCCTCTCCCCTCGTTTTTAGTAAACTTCCTTTCTCCTCAGGTTGGTGTCAAGGTTTAGGAAAGCTTGAGTGGTTTACTCAAATATCCTCAGGTCACTACACTCTCTGTTCTTTATCTGGTCATGTTCTCTGCCGCCAGCCCATGTACCTTGTGTTACCGGCTCCTTAGAATCGGTCCCTTCCATCTGGATGCCTGCTGAGCTGTTGCGTTAGGCTTATCAGACCCTGGGTAGACAGTTGAAAGGGAGAAGACTCCAGTTCTCATTCATACATTTAGTTTCTCATTCTCTATTTTTGTACCTGAACCCCTAGCTTTTGAGCTTTACACTGAAAAACTGGATGCTTCTTATCTTTTTTCTTTCTGACCCTCTAAACCTTTCTTCAGCCCCTGGAAAATGATAGTTATAGTTTTATAGCCCAAGAGAGGGATGATGGGAAAAGGGAAAAGCTATCCTAATTAATGAATCAATGTATAATTTCTCCAAATAAGCCAAATTGTTCAACTGGATATTTTTTGCATGCAAAGTAAAAAACAAGGAACTTGCTAGAAATCATTTGTATTAGTCAATGCCTTTAAAAAGGCATAGTATAGAACCTCTCATTTTCTTATAAGAACCAGTAGGATGTGTGGGTAGAGGGATAGTAGGATCAGCTGAAGTGAGCCAGTGTGTACAGATGAGAGGGGCTAAGCTCAGAAATCCAGGTTTTCCTTAGTAACAAGCAGGGAATCCCATTTTATCTATTATCAGTCCATTATCACAAGTGACATGCTAGACCAAGGCGATGAAACAGTAACAACATCAGATTTGAAGAGGATGTATTTCAAGCAGAGATCCCAAGGTCACCCACACTAGGAAGAAATATGTCATCTCTACCCCCACGGTACGACGTTATTAGTAGAAACATATGAGACTGTTTTCACCAACCAGGAAAGGAGGAAAGAAATTATCTCTCCAATGCTAACATTTGTATTTACCCGCAGGCTTATTATCTCCCAGTGCCTGGCCAGAGACACGGAGGATGCCAACTCCTACTGCTACTCAGGTGGCCCATTTGAACTTGGTTCTTGTTCCCGGAAAACTCTGACATATTTTCTTTTTTTTGAATTTTAGCGTTTTTAAGCTAAATTTTAGCATTTTAACAGTTTACAATCTTATGTTGGCTGAAACCTCTCTGTCTTGCACAATTACCGTTTTTTTAGTTTTGTAACCCGCATAATCAGAACGAAGATCACACTGCTTAGCAGTAAGACAGAGGGGTTAGTTTAGATTGTTTAAGGATAAAGGGAATGGTCAATACTAGATGATTGTGGCTTAGGGGAGGGTCAAGGAGGAGGGGTCATGGTCAAATCAAAGGGTATTAAGTAGTGGTGCCTACTAGAAACCTCTTAAATTATCTGGGAGTGAGCTCAGACATGATCTTATTTCTGAGACCTTTTTTTTTTTTTTTCTTTTCATAAACTGCATTAAGTTCAGTTCAGTCGCTCAGTCGTGTCCGACTCTCTGCGACCCCATGAATCGTAGCACACCAGGCCTCCCTGTCCATCACCAACTCCTGGAGTTCACTCAGACTCACGTCCATTGAGTCAGTGGTGCCATCCAGCCATCTCATCCTCTGTCATCCCCTTCTCCTCCTGCCCCCAATCCCTCCCAGCATCAGGGTCTTTTCCAATGAGTCAACTCCTCGCATGAGGTGGCCAAAGTACTGGAGTTTCAGCTTTAGCATCATTCCTTCCAAAGAAATCCCAGGGCTGATCTCCTTCAGAATGGACTGGTTGGATCTCCTTGCAGTCCAAGGGACTCTCAAGAGTCTTCTCCAACACCACAGTTCAAAAGCATCAATTCTTCGGCGCTCAGCCTTCTTCACAGTCCAACTCTCACATCCATACATGACCACAGGAAAAACCATAGCCTTGACTAGACGGACCTTTGTTGGCAAAGTAATGTCTCTGCTTTTGAATATGCTATCTAGGTTGGTCATAACTTTCCTTCCAAGGAGTAAGTGTCTTTGAATTTTATGGCTGCAGTCACCATCTGCAGTGATTTTGGAGCCCCCAAAAATAAAGTCTGAAAAGTTTCCACTGTTTCCCCATCTATTTCCCATGAAGTGATGGGACCAGATGCCATGATCTTTGTTTTCTGAATGTTGAGCTTTAAGCCAACTTTTTCACTCTCCTCTTTCACTTTCATCAAGAAGCTTTTTAGTTCCTCTTCACTTTCTGCCATAAGGGTGGTGTCATCTGCATATATGAGGTTATTGAGATTTCTCCCGGCAATCTTGATTCCAGCTTGTGCTTCTACCAGACCAGCGTTTCTCATGATGTACTCTGCATATAAGTTAAATAAGCAGGGTGACAATATACAGCCTTGATGTACTCCTTTTCCCATTTGGAACCAGTCTGTTGTTCCATGTCCAGTTCTAACTGTTGTTTCCTGACCTACATACAGATTTCTCAAGAGTACCAAATTGGAATCTGTATTAGTGTGTCTGGTTACCAAGGCAGAAAAGGCCCACTGATAGACTATACTTTCATCTTAGCATCCAACTTACATACAAATGTAACATGTTCTAAAGTAGTCCTCCTACAAAATAATGCCATTTGCAGCAACATGTATGGACCTAGAGATTATCGTACTGTGTCAAGTAAGTCTGACAGAGAAGGAGAAATATTGTATGATATCCTGTATATGTGGAATCTAAAAAGAAATGATACAAAGGAACTTATTTACAAAACAGAAAGAGGAGACTCACAGACTTAGAAGGAACTTATGGATGCCAGGTAGAGGGGGAGGTTGGAGGGGTGGTATAATTAGGGAGTTTGGGATGGATGTGTATACACTGCTATATTTAAAATGGATAATCAAAAGGTCCTACTGAGGGAAATGGCTCAATGTTAAGTGGCAAACTAGATGGGAGGGGAGTTTGAGGGAGAATGAATACATGTATGTGTATGGCTGAGTCCCTTTGCTGTCCCCCTGAAGCTATCATAACATTGTTAATCGACTATATGCCTATATGAGATAGAAAGTTAAAAAAAAAGAAAAAATAAGGTAGTTCTGCACTGCCTCTGCCAGATGTTTAAGGACTAGTAATAACAAAATTCTCATTTACAGGCTGCAGGCGTTGATCCTGGATGACCTAAATAAAAAAAGAAGGGTGACTTGAATGAATGCATGAATTCACAGTGATGAATTCACAGCCAGGAATACTGATGAGCAGGTCAAAAAAATGGTCAGGAGCCAAGGGAGAGGTCGGTGGCTGGAATCACAACCAAAATCATGCCACCCGTTTAGCCCTGTGGGGACAGCACAGCCGCCACCTGCAGACACGGCACTTTCCTTGCTCACCTGAGACGCTGGACTTGAACCTTGTGCCTCTCGTAGCCGCCAGAATGAGTCATTACTGCTCCTGCTTCTCTGTCACTTACTTCCAGAGTCAGAGCACCAGGGAAGCAGCCAACTGGCCCTGGTTTCCACGAAGTGAGACAGAGTGAGATTATGTGCCTTTTCACCTTCTGTAGTGAGAGATGGGCCTTGCCTCCCAGTAAGATTCACGCAGTTGGGAATTCCCTAAATGTAGGCAGGTGCTGCAGATGCCTAGCAGCCAAAAAAGTGATAAATGATAACAGGATGTTACATAGGAAAAGGCTCCATATTCAATTAATTTTGAGAAATGCCAGGCTTAACAGATTTCTTTACTCCGGGGCTTTCAATGTGATTGCATGCATGGTGAGTCTCCAAGAGGGATTATAGACACCCTTCCTCTTTATCATCCTATATGAGTGCTCCAGGGAATACATTTCATGAATCTCTACTTTAAAGCAACAGGCAACAAGACTTTTTTTTTTTTTTTCCTCACACTTAACTTCAGCAAACTCATCTCTATCAACACATGTTGTATTGCTAGGCATGCAAATTAGAAACGCAGTTTTGGAAACTTTCAAGCCGTACCGCTGCCCTGTGGTTGGTTTGTTTTCCGATGAAGGTAGCGTTGCTATTATACATTAGCGGTGCCCGTCAAAGCTTTCCCTTCTTGAGTTTAGTCTAGGAGGTTTATCACAGCCACATGCTGTTCTTTAGTGATGTATCTCCATTTGTTCTTGGCATATTTTCCACCTTGCCTGAAGCAGTTAACACAGCTTGAGAAAATGTCTAAGAGAGTAGCTTATGTCTGAGAGACCCTGGTTCTGCATACAGCAGAGGTGGAAGCTGCCAAGATTCAAATTCTCTGATAATTCAAAACAAATGTCCTGATTATTTTTGTAAGTGCAACAATGTAAGAACACATCATTCAACAACCAAACAATAACTGACCTTTAAACCATGTTTAGCATAGGAAATTGCTCTTATCTGTATTTATATGCTGTGTGTGCTAAGTCACTTCAGTCAAGTCTGACTCTTCGTGATCCTATGGACTGTAGCCCGTCAGGCTCCTTTGTCCATTGGATTCTCCAGGCAAGAATACTGGAGTGGGTTGCCATGCCCTCCTCCAGGGGATCTTCCCAACCCAGGGATCAAACCGAGGTCTCCTGCATTGCAGGCAGTTTCTTTACTGGCTGAGCCACCAGGGAATCTTCCCAACCCAGGAATTAAACCTGCATCTCCTGCAGTTCCTGCATCACAGGCATTTTCTTTACTGCTGAGCCACCAGAGAAGCCCCATCTGTATTCACAGATGATGTCTAAACTTTGGGTCTAGAGTCATGTTTTATTTGAAGACTGGTAAATTCAAGATCATAGCTTCACATGCAAATCCAAGCCTTAGCTCTCTAGGCAGTAGAGGTAAATATATATTTGTGTTTGACCTAAATCAGCACCAAAAGTTTTGTGTTTTTAAAAAAGTCCATCATTTAATATTTCTTTTTTCAAAATTCCATGCTTATTACTTTCTTAGCATCCTTGAACTTTGGTAAAATACAAAGCTAGCATTATGAATAGAGGTGCTTATTACAAAAAGCACCTTATTGAATTGGCCAAAATGTTTGTTCAGTTTTTTCTGTAAGATGGTATGGAAAAACCTGAACAAATTTTTGACCAACCAAAAATTTGGGGTCTACAATGTGAATGACCTCATGCTAGGTATAGAGGATAAAAGAGTGAATAAGACAGACTTCATGCTTTGAAGAGCTTATACTTAGACTGTAAATTTGTTTATTTAAGATACTTAAGGTTTACTATAATCCAGGCACTGAGCTAGGAGCTCAGGATAAAATAGTGAACAAGAAAATAAAGGTTTCTCTTCCTGGGAATGTAGACTAGTTAGGAAGACTGACATGAAATCACACATTACTTAATTATTTATAGACTCATGCTTGTGACCAGAGATGGAAAGGGTAAGACCACAAGCTATGAGGATATGATGGAACACATCCTCTGAGGAAGAATCCATGAGATGTTCTCTGAAGGATGAGCAGGAACAAACATGATGGAGACATGGACACAGAGTGTGCAGGTAGAAATTAGAGTTTTGCCGCACAAGAGACTTTTGCTGGTATCAGAGTAAGAGTGGCTCCAAAATGCGAGAAGTGGGCAGGGCCTTAGAGACTAGGAGATACTTTTGGTTTTCACGCTAAGTACAATGGACATGCATAGAGGAGGTTTCATCAGAGAAGTGACATAATCAAATATGCAATTTAGAAAGACCTGGCCTTGCACATTGAGTGGTTCGTAGGGGTAACAGTGGAGGCAGAAATACCAGTTAGGAGGTTATTCCACTGATCAAAGTGGGAAAATAATGGTTGGTTGAACCAGAGTAGGGGTGGATGAGATGATGGTAAGAGATGTATAGATATAAGAGATCTAAAGAAATCTGACACAGTAGGACTTCATGCTTAATTAGATGCAAGAATTATTAAGGAGAAAGTTAAGTAAATTGCTAAATACAATATGGTGACCAAATGTTATAAGTGACTATGAGGCACTTATCTAGTTACTCTGTGTCAGCAAAGAAATATGCAAAGAAGCACATGACCTCAAATTGTACATGGCTTATTTGAATAGACTAGATACCAGTACTGAAAAGTTAGTGTAGAGTCAAGGCAGTGCACACCAAGCATCAAGTGATGCATTCATTGTGGGTTGTAGGTGTTCACAGGTCACTTGTAGATAGAGGTTAAAGTGAAAATGTTCATTACGCAGTCATGTCCAACTCTTTGTGACCCCACAGACTGTAGCCCACCAGCCTCCTCTGTCCTGGGGATTCTCCAGGCAAGAATATTAGAGTGGGTTGGCATTTCCTTCTCCAGGGGATCTTCCCAATCCAGGGATCAAACCTAGTTCTCCTGCACTGCAGGCAGATTCTTTACGATCTGAGCTACCAGGGAAACCCTATAGATAGAGGTATCCAGGGAAAATGTCATCAATAGATGAAACCAGCTGGACTTGGACAAAGAAAGGGAGAAGGGCAATCCTGATGGAGAGAACATCTGGGAGAAGGTGAGGAGGAAGTAAGAAATAGATGCCATCTCTTTAGGGAGTACAAAATAGACCAGTTATATCAAAATAGGGGATTTGGAGGAAAAGTGATACATGTGATAGTATCAGGGTAAGAGCAGCCCCAAAATGGGAGAAGTGGATTTGATAGGGTAGGTAGGGGACAGCAGTGGGCTTGTAGGATTTCTATAAAAATTTCATAAACATTATTTTACCTCAATCATCATGTCCTAAATCTTGTGCAATAGGAAAAGCTCACGTTCTAGGTCTTCTGTGGCTTTCTCTACAGTGGAATCTTTTTTCCGCTCAACTTTATTGAGATGTAGTTGCCATATAGTGTTGTGCAAGCTTAAGGTGTACAGCGTGTTGATCTGACGAACTTATTTATTGAGAAATGATTACCATCATAATGTTAGCTAATACCCTCATCACATCACATACCATTTCTTAATTGTGGTGAGAACATTTAAGATCTACTTTCTTAGCAACTTTCAAATATATATTAAAGTATTATCAACTATAGTCACTGTGCTATATACCCCAGAACTTACATCAGTTTGTACCCTTTGACGAGCCTCTCTCCATTTGCCTCACCTTCCAGCCCTGGCAACCACCATTTTACTCTGTTTTTATCAATTTGGTTTTGTTTTAGATTCCACATATAAATGATATCATGCAGTATTTGTCTTTCTCTGACTTATTTCACTTAACATTATGCCTTTAAGGCCCATCCGTGTCACAAATGGCAGAATTTCTTTCCTTCTCATCAGATCAGATCAGGTCAATCACTCAGTCGTGTCCGACTCTTTGCGACCCCATGAATCACAGCACGCCAGACCTCCCTGTCCATCACCAACTCCCGGAGTTCACTCAGACTCACGTCCATCGAGTCAGTGATGCCATCCAGCCATCTCATCCTCTGTCGTCCCCTTCTCCTCCTGCCCCCAATCCCTCCCAGCATCAGAGTCTTTTCCAATGAGTCAACTCTTCACATGAGGTGGCCAAAGTACTGGAGTTTCAGTTTTAGCATCATTCCTTCCAAAGAAATCCCAGGGCTGATCTCCTTCAGAATGGACTGGTTGGATCTCCTTGCAGTCCAAGGGACGCTCAAGAGTCTTCTCCAACACCACAGTTCAAAAGCATCAATTCTTCAGCACTCAGCCTTCTTCACAGTCCAACTCTCACATCCATACATGACCACAGGAAAAACCATAACCTTGACTAGACGGACCTTTGTTGGCAAAGTAATGTCTCTGCTTTTGAATATGCTATCTAGGTTGGTCATAACTTTCCTTCCAAGGAGTAAGCGTCTTTTAATTTCATGGCTGAAATCACCATCTGCAGTGATTTTGGAGCCCCCAAAAATAAAGTCTGACGCTGTTTCCACTGTTTCCCCATCTATTTCCCATGAAGTGATGGGACCAGATGCCATGATCTTTCTTTTCTGAATGTTGAGGTTTAAGCCAACTTTTTCACTCTCCACTTTCACTTTCATCAAGAGGATTTTTAGTCCCTCTTCACTTTCTGCCATAAGGGTGGTGTCATCTGCATATCTGAGGTTATTGAGATTTCTCCCAGCAATCTTGATTCCAGCTTGTGCTTCTCCCAGTCCAGCGTTTCTCATGATGTACTCTGCATATAAGTTAAATAAACATGGCTGGATAATATTCCATTGATGTGTACCACATCTGTATTCATTCATCTGCTGATAGACACTTGGGTTGTTTCTATACCTAGGCTATTATGAATAGTGTTGCAATGAACACAGGTATCTCTTCAAGATTTTGTTTTCATTTTCTTTGGTTATATACCCTGGAGTGAAATTGCTGATACTATGGTAGTTCTATTTTTAATTTTTTGAGGAACTTTTATGCTGCTTTCCATAATGGCTGTACAAATTTACATTCCCGCCACCAGTGCACACGGGTTCCCTTTCTTCACATCTTCACCAACACTTCTTATTTCTTATCGTTTGATTCTAGCCAGTATAACAACTCTGAGGTAATATCTCAATATGGTTTTGATTTTCAATATGGTTTTGACATTTCCTTAATGTCCCTGATAATTAGTGATGTTGAATATCTTTCCATGTACCTGTTGGCCATTTGTACATCTTCTTTGGAAAAATATATATTTAGTTTCTTAACCCATTTTAAAATTAGATTATTTAATTTTCTTGTTATTGAGTTGTGTTGATTCCTTATATATTTTGAAAATTAATCCCTTAACAGGTATATGATTTGCAAATATCTTATCCCATTCTGTAGGTTTCCTTTTCATTTTGTTGATTTTTTTTTTTTTTTTGCTGTGCATAAAATTTTTAGTTTGATGTAGTCCTTGTTGATTTTCACTTTTGTGGCTTGTGCTTTTAGTGTCAAATCCCCCCCATCCCACCAAAAAAAAAAAAAAATCATTGCTAAAGTCTATGTCAAGGAGTTTTACCCCTGTGTTTTCTTCTAGGAGTTTTATGGTTTCAGTTATGTTTATTTATTATTTTTTTAAATTTCCAGGCAATTTTGTGAGTGATGTAAGTTAGGGGCCCAGTTTTATTCTTCTGCATGTGAATCCAGTTTTTCCAACACCATTTATTGAGGAGACTATGATTTTCCCATAGAGTATAGTTGGCTCCCTTGTCAAATATTAATTGGCCGTGTATGCAAGGGCTTATTTCTGGGCTCTCAATTCTGTTCCATGGGTTTATGTCTCTTATTTTTATGCCAGCACCACACTCTTTTGATTACTAGAGCTATGTTGTTGAATTCAGTTAGTATATCTCCTTGGACTGAAGGAGAGCAAACCAGTCAGTCAATCCTAAAGGAAATCAACCCTGAATATTGTTTGGAAGGACTGATGCTGAAGCTCCAATACTTTGGTCACCTGATGCAAAGAGCCAAATCATTAGAAAAGACCCTGATGCTGGGAAAGATTAAGGGAGAGAGGAGAAGGAGATGACTGAGAATGAGATGGTTGGATGGTTTCACCATCTCAATGGATATGAATTTGAGCAAACTCCGGGAGACAATGAAGGACAGGGAAGTGGTGTGCTGCAGTCCATGGGGTTGCAAAGAGTTGGACATGACTTAACAAATTAAACAGCAACAACAAATCTTTTGTTGAGAATTTTTTGCATCTGTATTCATCAGGGATATTAGTATGTAGGCTTTCTAAACCTTGTAGTGTCCTTATCTGGCTTTGATATCTGGTTATGCTGGCCTGGTAAAATGAATTTGAGAGTGTTCCCCTTTTCAATTTTTTGGGAGACTTTGAGAAGAATTGGTATTAATTATTCTTTAAATGTTCACTAATATTGTTCAGTTGCTCAATCATGTCCGACTCTTTGCGACCCCATGGACTGCAGCACACCAGGTTTCCCTGTCCTTCACCATCTCCTCGAGTTTGCTCAAACTCATGTCTGTTGAGACGGTGAAGCCATTCAACCATCTCATTCTCTGTCACCCTCCTTCTCCTCCTGCTTTCAATCTTTGCCAGCATCAGGGTCTTTTCCAATGAGTTGGTTCTTCACATAGGTGACCAATGTATTGGAGCTTCAGCTTCAGCATCAGTCCTTCCAATAAATATTCAGGGTTGATTTCCTTTAGGATTGATTGGTTTGATCTCCTTGCAGTCCAAGGTCCAAGGGACTCTCAAGAGTCTTCTCTAACACCACAGTTTGAAACCATCAGTTCTTCAGCACTCAGCCTTCTTTATTGTCCAAATCTTACATCCATACACGACTCCTGGAAAAACCATAGCTTTGACTATATGGACCTTTGTCAGCAAAGTAATGTCTCTGCTTTGTAATACACTGTCTAGGTTGGTCATAGCTTTTCTTCCAAGGAGCAACTGTCTTAATTTCATGACTGCAGTCACCATCTTCAGTGATTTTGGAGCCCATGAAAATAAGGTCTGTCATTGTTTTCCCATCTATTTGCCATGAAGTGATGGGATTGGATGCCATGGTTTTTGTTTTTTGCTAACGTTCGCCAGTAAAACTGACTGTTCCTGGACATTTTTGTTGTTGAGGGGTTTTTGATTACTGACCCAGTTTCTTCATTTGTTATTGATCTTTTCTGATTTTCTATTTCTTCCTGGTTCAGTCTTTGTAGGTTGTATATTTCTAGAGCTTTACATATTTCTCCTAGGTTATCCAGTTTGTAGGTGTATCACTGGTTCACAGTAGTTTCTTATGATTCTTTGTACTTCTGTGACATCAGTTGTAATGTCTCCTCTGTCATTTCTGATTTTATTTATTTAGGTGCTCTTTTTTCTTAGTGAGTCCAGCTAAAGATTTGTCAATTTTATCTTAAAAAAAAAAAAGCCAAAAAAACTACAGTTCTTAGTCTTATTTGAAATAGCACATCCTCAGAGAAGTTGTGCTTGTCATCCATCCTGAAGCAGGTTTTCCTTCTATTATTGTTCATCACAGGCTCCTGTGTATTTCTCTCACACTGTTAAGTACAACCCGCAGATGTTCCAAATGTTCGCTTGTTCAATATCTGTCTTGTCCACTAGAATGCAGACTTTATGAGTGGAGGGCTTTGTGTGATGCCCTGTACATCCTTGATCCTTAAAGCAGAGCTCACTTGGAAGAAAAGGATGTAATGAGTGTGATAAAAAAGCAGGAGCAAGGAATTTAGACCAGATATGAGAGCAGATTCTGTCACATTTACTGAAGGAAAACATGCCTCATTTTGAGTTTGCCGGACAATTACTGAGCTCTGCTTAAAAACAAGTACAAGGAAAACAATACCCATGTTTTTTTATAGCTTGTGGAAGTTTGAAAACTTGTTAAGGCTCCTCTTGGTATAAAGTTATGCAAATATTTGGAATATTCAAAGTGTAAGTATTTATAAAATTTAAAATACTTTTCTAATTAACCATTTTATGAGGTGTCTTTACCTTCATGCTCAACTTTCCCACTTTTAATGCTTTAAATAACTCTTCTATTCAATTTCTGCTGAAAGCATTGCTAGTTAATACTAACTCCAAAATTGGGGTTTTACTGAACATTGTGAGTATGAGGAGATTAAATCCTGGTCTGCAGGGTCCAGGAAAGAACATGGTCTCCTTCTATCCATGTTCACAGTTTCCTATTCTTCCAGGATGGAAACATCCTGGTGACCCTGTTTCTGGCATGACTTGTCTCTTGGACCTCTGGGGTCTACTGTGCTGGAGAGAGGGTGAATTATACTTTTGAGATCGAATGCTACTCTAAAGTAATCCTGCCAACATGGGCGTATTGTCTGAGCCTCTGAATATCTAATGAGTTCTGGGTACAGACTTTTGCTGGTCAGAGAGCCTACCAGCTTGTTGTTTACAGCTCACGGACCGTGGAGCCAACTCCTGTGTTTGAATCTCAGCTTTTCCACTTGCTAGCAGAGAGATTTAGCAAACTACTAAACCACTCTGTGTCCTGGCTTCCTCACCTAAACAAAGGAGATGATGATCACTGTACCTAATCAGGTAGCTGGCTTGTGAGGATGAAATGAGATAATATATATAAAGCCCTTAGAAGAGTGGCATATAGGAACTGCTTAATTACTGTTGTAGCTGAGTATATGGGCATCTTTGTCCCTACACCACTCTTTCAAGTGAGCCTGTTTCATCTGTTAATACCCGTGTTTTGGTAAACAGCATTTGGAGTTCATCCAGTCCCTGCTGGTTTGCCCACTTCTCTCTCATCTGAACTGGTTGTTTACCCTACCTTCATTTAGTTTGCACATCCTGCTATAGACTGATAACTTTGCTTGATTGGCTTTCTTGCCTTGATGGTCTTCCTGGGATATGACTTTTATTTCACAGGTAAGATGCACTGCTCTTTCACACACTCCCTCATCCTTTGGGGCCACCAGGACATAAAACCTTCCCTGAATAATGAGAAGTGATGATGTAGGACCCTGGTCCTTTGCCCTAGGAGTGAACTTTTCATCAATTCCTAAATCTTTAGTATTGAGCTGAAATAAAATGAGAGTGGCACTGTGTGTCAGGATGGGAAATAACATGCCCTTATCCAGAAGAGGACAACTAGCCATCAGGTGGTTGTCCAAAGGAGGAAAAAGGACTAGGTTTGTATATTAACATACTTCCTTATGGCCTTCGCTCCCTTCTCTCTCTCCAAATCTCCATCTGCCTCACCGTTGACAGTGTTTAGAGGGTGACCTTGTCTGAGGCTATCCCATTGGATTCTTACACCTAATTGGAACCAGACCCCAGTGTGGATTCTTTGTCCTCAGTTGAGCATATAGCAAATGACCCCATATTCATTGGGGCAGTGTTGCCCTAATGCAGAAAATAATCAGGCATTTCCTGGTGCATTGGAAGAGAATCTGTCTGGTCTTCTCCCCAGAAGTTAAATTTGTTTTTCAGTTTTCTGCAAGCATCCTCATTCTGTCCTGTGTTTCCATTTAAAACTTCATATTTTATCCAGGAGAATAACCGTCAGCTGATTATTTTGGTTGTCAGTGGCTGGGGTGAAGCATTGCTGGTGATAAACTAACACAGCTGAAATTACCACAAACTTTTTCATGTGGCGTTTACTGCGTGTTGGGATTTACAGAACGGCAGGTTGTTCTTTAAGAGGTGTGATACACTGTGCTGTGGACTCACCAAGAATGAAGGATTGCTGAGGCTCCTGAGTTCTCTTGGAAACATCAGTGCTTCAGTTACTCTTGTAGTCAGAATGATGAGGTTTAGGAAAGGAGCTTCATCTACCTCAGGCTCCACACAACATATTCAGATGATAAATTCCTGGTTAAATTTCTCACCCAGGCTCTGTGAAAACTCTTAGCTCAAAGCTGCCACAGTTAAAAATTCCCTGGCAGTTCGGAAAGCCAGGAAAGATTTATTTTTCAAGCAAGAATTTTGGTATTTGAATGACTGAGTCCTTTATTTACATTGTTTAAATTAAATTTCCTTTGAAAAAAATGAGGGTTTGAATGAAGGGGGAAATACTATGTTATACCAAACTAAGTTTGAGCTATTGAAAACTCTATTTTAAAAAAATTCTAAAGTTTTTGTGAAATCCTTCCCCCCATTGGTCAACCTGCTCATCTGCTCATATAGGGCCTTTCAGATCAGATCAGATCAGATCAGTTGCTCAGTCGTGTCCGACTCTTTGCGACCCCATGAATCGCAGCACGCCAGACCTCCCTGTCCATCACCAACTCCCGGAGTTCACTCAGACTCATGTCCATCGAGTCAGTGATGCCATCCAGCCATCTCATCCTCTGTCATCCCCTTCTCCTCTTGCCCCCAATCCCTCCCAGCATCAGAGTCTTTTCCAATGAGTCAACTCTTTACATGAGGTGGTCAAAGTACTGGAGTTTCAGCTTTAACATCATTCCTTCCAAAGAAATCCCAGGGCTGATCTCCTTCACAATGGACTGGTTGGATCTCCTTGCAGTCTAAGGGACTCTCAAGAGTCTTCTCCAACACCACAGTTCAAAAGCATCAATTCTTTGGTGCTCAGCCTTCTTCACAGTCCAACTCTCACATCCATACATGACCACAGGAAAAACCATAGCCTTAACTAGACAAACCTTTCTTGGCAAAGTAATGTCTCTGCTTTTGAATATGCTATCTAGGTTGGTCATAACTTCCCTTCCAAGGAGTAGGCGTCCCAAGCTAGGACTAGGAGAGAATTTTTCTTTTTGGTATGTATTGATTTGGGTTTTTAGTATTTATTTGGCAGCATCAGGTCTTAGTTGTGGCACACGGGATCTTTTGTTGGAGCACATGGGCTCAGTAGTGGGCCCATGCTCAGTATGTTGTTGAGCAACATATGAGATCTTAGTTCCCTGACTAGGGATTGAACCCAAGTCCCCTCTATTGGAAGGCAGAGTCTTATCCACTGGACCACCAGGGAAGTCCTGAGAGAAGTAATTTTATAAAGATAAGCCAGGCCTATGGGGTCCTACAGGACTCTAATGGGGCCTTTTAGACATGTGAGAGTTGAGTGTTTTATTTGATAACCAGAGGGTGTCAGTTTCCTTACCCTAAAAATGGCATTTTTAGTTGCACGCATTAAGCATATGAAAGCCCAGGTGAGACTCTGTAGCACTTAGTTGTAGACCATCAAATGGTGGACAAAACAGGTTAGAATTCAAGAGTGGTGGTTACAAGGACATGCTGTTGGCTAAATTCTGCTCTTCCTCTCTATTTCCTTTCTGTTTCCTCCCTCCCTTTTACTCTTCCCCTCCTTCCTTCTTTTCATCCTTCCATATCAGAATTCTTTCTCAGGATGGGAGGGATTGGCAGATTTTCTACTAAATTTGGGGAGTAAAAAGAAAAAGGAACACTTTCCTTATGATCCAGCAATCCCACTGCTGGGCATACACACTGAGGAAACCAGAAGGGAAAGAGACACGAGTACCCCAATGTTCATCACAGCACTGTTTATAATAGCCAGGACATGGAAGCAACCTAGATGTCCATCAGCAGATGAATGGATAAGAAAGCTGTGGTACATATACACAATGGAGTATTATTCAGCCATTAAAAAGAATACATTTGAATCAGTTCTAATGAGGTGGATGAAACTGGAGCCTATTATACAGAGTGAAGTAAGCCAGAAAGAAAAACACCAATACAGTATACTAACGCATATATATGGAATTTAGAAAGATGGTAACAATAACCCTGTGTACGAGACAGCAAAAGAGACACTGATGTATAGAACAGTCTTATGGACTCTGTGGGAGAGGGAGAGGGTGGGAAGATTTGGGAGAATGGCATTGAAACATGTAAAATATCATGTATGAAATGAGTTGCCAGTCCAGGTTCGACGCACGATACTGGATGCTTGGGGCTGGTGCACTGGGACGACCCAGAGGGATGGAATGGGGAGGGAGGAGGGAGGAGGGTTCAGGATGGGGAACACATGTATACCTGTGGCGGATTCATTTTGATATTTGGCAAAACTAATACAGTTATGTAACGTTTAAAAATAAAATAAAATTAAAAAAAAAAAGAAACAGAAAAAAAAATAAAATAAAATTATGAATTCAAAAAAAAAAAAGGAACACTTTCTATTACTCTTTGAACACTCCTGAAGCAAATGTGTGGGTTTTTCTACACCAGATAATTCTCCAGTTCTCTGTGGATGCTGACTGGGTGCCTACAGTTTAACTCAGTTCTGACACTAACTGCTAACGGTTAGTGCAGACCCCACAAGATTGTCCCTACTCCAGACACCACTTGTACTTGGGTTGTCACTTGTATTTCTGACCACCAGTGCACAGGGTCCTATATCATCATGTCTCACTAATCATGGAAGGTCACGTGTCCTGGTGCCCCCCAGAGGATGAGGGAGTTGTGCGAGTTTTGTGAGCAGCTCTATAAAATTATTGTATCTGAAGGGAGGGTTGTGGGAACTGCCACCTTCAAACTGGTCTCATAAAAGATGTTTCAAAGGATATAGGTGAACATCCAGATGAAAAAGGACATAGGGCAAAATGTGGGGAAGAGGCACAGAGCCTGCATGCCTCCCAGCACCTCCACGTGTCCTGGAAGCTCAGGACAACCTGGAAGCTCTCTGAAACCTGTACTTTAGAGATTTTTTAAATAGAGGCATCATCACATAAGCATGATTGGCTATTAATTCAACCTCCAGCTCTTCTCCCCTCCCAAGAGGATGGGAGTTAAGTGTGACTGAAAGTTCCAAGCTTCTGATCATGCTTGGTCTCTCTGGTGATCAGTCCTCATTCAGGAGCCTACCTGGAGTCACTTCACTAGAACAAAAGATGGTCCTATTGAAAGTTTGTTGCTGAACCATGAAAGATGCCGGGATTCTCGGCCACTGGAGGAGAAGAATTCAATCTGGGGCCAGTGATGAGGCTTGATAGCTCAGAGCTGTTGTAATAAAGTTTTATTAAAGTATAAAAGATATCAATGAAGCTTCTGACATAGACATCAGAAGGGGGCAGAAAGAGTGCCCCCCTGCTAGCCTTTAGCAGTATGTTATATACCTATCAGCAAGTTGTTAATTAGAGAAAAGAAATGTCTCAAAACTCAGAGTGGCACCAGGCCCCTCACCCACAACATGCATTTTGAGATAACATTGGCACAAGCTGAGTCATCCCAGGCCATAAAACGATTGATGTGAATCTTGAGGAAGGGAAGGATTCCAAGTAAATATATAGTTTCATTAACGTAGATTAGGAGAACAACGTATGAGTAAAACATACTAGCTTGTTGAGCCCTTATTGTTTCTGAGTCTTAAGCAGAACCAACTTGAAGAAAGACAAAGTCTAGGGTAAATACATAGTTCATTAACATAGTTTAAGAAAAACATTTCCATAAGAAAAATGTATTGGTTAGCTCAAGGTTTGAGAAAAGTTCAGGTGGAACCAGCTGTCATCATGGCAACCCAGAATTTTAAGAGAAACCTCCTTTTAATTTTGTATAGAAAAGGGAAAAAAAATCTGACACTTGTAGTTTGTTTCCTCCTGCCACTTAAGAGAGATATAAAACACTGTCTGACACTTGCAGCCTATTTTCTCTGTTTGGAGACCCCTAGCCTTCTTGCCTGTTACCCTTTCACTATTGCTCAGGAAATTACACGGGCTCTGTGTCAAAACCAGGGTCAAAGATCAACTATTAGAACAAGACACTCATAGTACCCTTATCACTCAGAAAATGACAAGAGATTTGGGAGCTCTGTTTCTGGAACTGGGGACAGAAACCAAATACACACACACACACACACACACACACACATTTCTTATTATGTCGCCTAGTAATGGCTCACTGCCCAACACTCATAGAAGCCAACACCATGGCACTGGCTTTTGAGAAAAGAAAGAGCTTTATCTGCAAGGTCAGCTGACAAGGAGAGAGGAAGCAACTATCTCAAATCTGTCCCACTGATCCAGGGTTTAAGGCAAAATTCTAGAGTTTAGGGGAATTTCAAACTTGGAAACTGATTGGCTAGTCTTGAATCCGTTTGTAGGAGCTATCTGTGCTGCTGGAATCCAGATTCTCCTTACTAAAAGACTAAAAGACTTCTCATCTCAAAAAAGGGCTCTGGTGGCAAGATTTCTGCTCTCAGAGATCCATATACTTAAGATTAAGTTCCATATACTTAAGTTTCATGTACTTAAGATTCTTTGTCCTGAGGTCATCCTAGAGACATGGATTTCCATTTATGCACATGCACAGCTCTATTTCTGTAAAATAACTCCAGGTTCAATTAATCAACAATCTGTTTCAGGGAAGAAAAGCCAGGTTAAGCTGCTCAATGTTTTGCCCACTGTTTCAGGATGCTGCTGGACTTTGGCTGTAAGTGAAGGAGTTGAAGTGATATGAGTGCCAGGATAATAACTTGGCTAATTTCAGGCAGACTGGAAAAGTGAATTTGGGTTCAGTTGGCTGGATTTGTGCTCAACGAACTTTTTATCTTGTGAGGAACCCAAAATGCCTCCTCAGGTAGTGTCTTGTTGTAGCCATCTTCTTCTTATATCAGACTCCTTTCCTTGCCCAGGACAAATCCTTTGTATTTTGTTCTGTAACTGCTATGCCCACCATTGTATTTCAGGAGGAACAGCACCCAGTGGTCGAGAGTGTGTCACCTGCCAGGCACCTTGGGGAGTTTTTAACGTGGTATTTCATTTAATTCTCTTCAAAACCTAATGTGGGAAAGTATTTTCTGTATTTTTCAGACAAGGAAACTGAGTCCTAGTGTGGTTACCTGTATTGTAAGATTAGGCAGAAAAATGATTTGCTTCTGTCATACTCTGCCCATTCTTCTATGCAAGCTCTCAGAGTTTTTAATGTTGATAAATATTAATAGCTGACAATGTGTCCTCAACACAGCACATGCATTAACTCACAGAAATAGTATAAACAAAGTCCTGCTGCTATTATTACTACTCGTGAAAGCCGCTCAGTCTTGTCTGACTCCATGACCCCTATGGACTATAGAGTCCATGGAATTCTCCAGGCCAGAATATTGGACTGGAGTGGGTAGCCTTTCCCTTCGGATCTTCCCAACCCAGGGATCAAACCCAGGTCTCTCTCATTTGCAGGTGGATTCTTTACCAGCTGAACCACAAGGGAAGCCCAAGAACATTAAAATGGGTAGCCTATCCCTTCTCCAGCAGATCTTTCTGACCCAGGAATTGAACCAGGGTCTCCTGCATTGCAGGCTGATTCTTTACAAACTGAGCTTCAGGGAAGCCCTTTTACTACTTAAAAAATGAGAAAACTGCCTTAAAGATTCATATAATTTGCCCAAGGTCACAAAGCTACCAAGTGGCAAAAACCAGTATTTGGGCCCAGGCTCAAAGCACATGGTCTTAGCAACTCTGCTATAATTGATTACTAGCTATGCTAATGCAGGCACCAGGCTCTAGCAGAGTGTCAGGAAGCTAGTGGCCATTTACATTTTTTTTTTCCTTTTTTAAATTTTATTTTATTTTTAAACATTACATAACTGTATTAGTTTTGCCAAATATCAAAATGAATCCGCCACAGGTATACATGTGTTCCCCATCCTGAACCCTCCTCCCTCCTCCCTCCCCATTCCATCCCTCTGGGTCGTCCCAGTGCACCAGCCCCAAGCATCCAGTATCGTGTGTCGAACCTGGACTGGCAACTCATTTCATACATGATATTTTACATGTTTCAATGCCATTCTCCCAAATCTTCCCACCCTCTCCCTCTCCCACAGAGTCCATAAGACTGTTCTATACATCAGTGTCTCTTTTGCTGTCTCGTACACAGGGTTATTGTTACCATCTTTCTAAATTCCATATATATGCGTTAGTATACTGTATTGGTGTTTTTCTTTCTGGCTTACTTCACTCTGTATAATAGGCTCCAGTTTCATCCACCTCATTAGAACTGATTCAAATGTATTCTTTTTAATGGCTGAATAATACTCCATTGTGTATATGTACCACAGCTTTCTTATCCATTCATCTGCTGATGGACATCTAGGTTGCTTCCATGTCCTGGCTATTATAAACAGTGCTGTGATGAACATTGGGGTACTCGTGTCTCTTTCCCTTCTGGTTTCCTCAGTGTGTATGCCCAGCAGTGGGATTGCTGGATCATAAGGCAGGTCTATTTCCAGTTTTTTATGGAATCTCCACATTGTTCTCCATAGTGGCTGTACTAGTTTGCATTCCCACCAACAGTGTAAGAGGGTTCCCTTTTCTCCACACCCTCTCCAGCATTTATTACTTGTAGACTTTTGGATCGCAGCCATTCTGACTGGTGTGAAATGGTACCTCATAGTGGTTTTGATTTGCATTTCTCTGATAATGAGTGATGTTGAGCATCGGAGAGATCACAACAGACAACACAGAAATACAAAGGATCATAAGAGACTACTATCAACAACTATATGCCAATAAAATGGACAACAAGGAAGAAATGGATGAATTCTTAGAAAAGTACAACTTTCCAAAACTCGACCAGGAAGAAATAGAAAATCTTAACTGACCCATCACAAGCACGGAAATTGAAACTGTAATAAAAAATCTTCCGGCAAACAAAAGCCCAGGTCCAGACGGTTTCACAGCTGAATTCTACCAAAAATTTAGAGAAGAGCTAACACCTATCCTGCTCAAACTCTTCCAGAAAATTGCAGAGGATGGTAAACTTCCAAACTCATTCTATGAGGCCACCATCACCCTAATACCAAAACCTGACAAAGATCCCACAAAAAAAGAAAACTACAGGCCAATATCACTGATGAACATAGATGCAAAAATCCTTAACAAAATTCTAGCAATCAGAATCCAACAACACATTAAAAAGATCATACACCATGACCAAGTGGGCTTTATCCCAGGGATGCAAGGATTCTTCAATATCCGCAAATCAATCTATGTAATATGCCACATTAACAAATTGAAAAATAAAAACCGTATGATTATCTCAATAGATGCAGAGAAAGCCTTTGACAAAATTCAACATCCATTTATGATCAAAACTCTCCAGAAAGCAGGAATAGAAGGAACATACCTCAACATAATCAAGGCTATATATGACAAACCCACAGCAAACATTATCCTCAATGGTGAAAAATTGAAAGCATTTCCTCTAAAGTCAGGAACAAGACAAGGGTGCCCACTTCACCATTACTATTCAACATAGTTTTGGAAGTTTTGGCCACAGCAATCAGAGCAGAAAAAGAAATAAAAGGAATCCAAATTGGAAAAGAAGAAGTAAAGCTCTCACTGTTTGCAGATGACATGATCCTCTACATAGAAAACCCTAAAGACTCCACCAGAAAATTACTAGAACTAATCAATGACTATAGTAAAGTGGCAGGATATAAAATCAACACACAGAAATCCCTTGCATTCCTATACACTAATAATGAGAAAACAGAAAGAGAAATTCAGGAAACAATTCCATTCACCATTGCAACAGAAAGAATAAAATACTTAGGAATATATCTACCTAAAGAATCTAAAGACCTATATATAGAAAACTATAAAACACTGGTGAAAGAAATCAAAGAGGACACTAACAGATGGAGAAATATACCATGTTCATGGATTGGAAGAATCAATATAGTGAAAATGAGTATACTACCCAAAGCAATCTATAGATTCAATGCAATCCCTATCAAGCTACCAACAGCATTCTTCACAGAGCTAGAACAAATAATTTCACAATTTGTATGGAAATACAAAAAACCTCGAATAGCCAAAGCGATCTTGAGAAAGAAGAATGGAACTGGAGGAATCAACCTACCTGACTTCAGGCTCTACTACAAAGCCACAGTTATCAAGACAGTATGGTACTGGCACAAAGACAGAAATATTGATCAATGGAACAAAATAGAAAGCCCAGAGATAAATCCACGCACATATGGACACCTTATCTTTGACAAAGGAGGCAAGAATATACAATGGATTAAAGACAATCTCTTTAACAAGTGGTGCTGGGAAAACTGGTCAACCACTTGTAAAAGAATGAAACTAGAACACTTTCTAACACCATACACAAAAATAAACTCAAAATGGATTAAAGATCTAAATGTAAGACCAGAAACTATAAAACTCCTAGAGGAGAACATAGGCAAAACACTCTCTGACATACATCACAGCAGGATCCTCTATGACCCACCTCCCAGAATATTGGAAATAAAAGCAAAAATAAACAAATGGGACCTAATTAACCTTAAAAGCTTCTGCACATCAAAGGAAACTATTAGCAAGGTGAAAAGACAGCCTTCAGAATGGGAGAAGATAATAGCAAATGAAGCAACTGACAAACAACTAATCTCGAGAATATACAAGCAACTCCTACAGCTCAACTCCAAAAAAATAAATGACCCAATCAAAAAATGGGCCAAAGAACTAAATAGACATTTCTCCAAAGAAGACATACAGATGGCTAACAAACACATTTACATATTTTTGAATGTTCTATGAAAGAAACTGGGTAAATGAATGAATGCGTGGATGAAATCAGAATGAATGAGTAAGGCATGTATGACACCAAGCTTGAGTTCTTCTTTTTTCCCCAGGACACTATGCTAGAACTTTTAACAGCTGGAATTGCCACAGGTGTGGCAATAGGGCCAGCTGCTAAACATCAGATTTTAGTTAACTGATATTTGTCTATAGAAACACATTTTTAAATTCCATTTCCTAGTGCTAAGCTATGTATACTGTGTGCTTCAATAGTACTAATTCAATTAGGAGTAATATGTAAACAATCACAAATATGTAGGGGCATTTTGGTAGTTTGTTTAAACTAAACTTTACTTCTTACTATAACAAAGAAGAACAAACCTGACTCCATATTGAATCTATTCCTTTTGCTCTAACCTTTGTGCTCTCTTGCCTGTGCTTAGTCATGCTGGATTTGCACCTTAGTGAAAGAATGTTACCTACTTGATAGCTCATTCTCAAGGCTCTGGCCTTTAAGGATATAATACTTTTCCATTTATACAGAGATAAAAAGTTGCAAAGGAGATAAAAAGTTCAAGGGCAAAGAAGAAGCTCTAGTAAGATGGTAGGAGGGGCAAAATCATGTTTAGAATCAAACCCCATACCTGTCAGAGATGCTCAGAGGACTCAAACAAACCTTGTGTGCACCAGGACCTAGAGACCCCACAGAGACTGAGACAGAACTGTGTTTGAATGTCTCCAGTGGAGGTGCGGGTCAGCAGTGGACTGCCGCAGGGGCAAGGGATCTAGATGCAGCAGACCTGGGTATGGCATAAGCCCTCTTGGAGGAGGGCACCATTAACCCCACCATAGAGCCTCCAGGACTTACACAGGACTGGGAAACAGACTCCTGGAGGGCATAAACAGAACCTGTGCACACCAGGACCTGAGAGAAAGGAGCAGTGACCCCACAAGAGACTGACCCAGACTTGCCTGTGAGTGTCCAGGAGTCTCCAGTGGAGGCATGAATCAGTGGTGGCCTGCTGCAGGGTTTGGGGCACTGATCTTTTGAAGGAGGTCCCCGTAGTTTGGCCTCAGGTAAATAATGGAGGGAACACAGCCCCACCCATCAACATAAAATTGGATTAAAGATTTACTGAGCATGGTCCTGCTCAGAACAAGACCCAGGTTCCCCCTCAGTCTCTACCATCAGGAAGCTTCCATAAGCCTCTTATACTTCTCCATTAGGGCAGAGAGATTGAAAACCACAATCACAGAAAACTAACCAATCTGATCACATGGACCATAGCCTTTTCTAACTCAGTGCAACTATGATCCATGCTGTGTAGGGCCACCTAAGACAGATGGGTCATGGTGGAGAGTTCTGACAAAACATGGCCCACTGCAGAAGGGAATGGCAAACCACTTCAGTATTCTTGCCTTGAGAATCCCATGAACAGTATGAAAAGGCAAAAAGATAGGACCCTGAAAGATGAACTCCCCAGGTCAGTAGGTGCCCAATATGCTACTGGAGAAGAGTGGAGAAATAAATTCAGAAAGAATGAAGAGATGGAGCCAGAGCAAAACCAACACCCAGTTGTGGATGTGACTGATGATGGAAGTAAAGTCCGATGCTGTAAAGAGTAATATTGCATCGGAACCTGGAATGTTAGGTCCATGAATCAAGGCAAATTGGAAGTGGTCAAACAGAAGATGGCAAAAATCGACATTTCAGGAATCAGTGAATTAAAATGGACAGGAATGGGTAATTTAAACTCAGGCCATTATATCTAATACAGTGGGCAAGAATCTCTTAGAAGAAATGGAGTAGCCATCACAGTTAACAAGAGTCCGAAATGCAGTACTTGAATGCAATCTCAAAAATGACAGAATGATCTCTGTTTGTTTCCAAGGCAAACTATTCAATATCACAGTAATCCAAGTCTATGTCCCAACCAGTAATGCTGAAGAAGCTGAAGTTGAACAGTTCTATGAAGACCTACAAGACCTTCTAGAACTAACACACAAAGAAGATATCCTTTTCATTATAGTGGACTGGAACACAAAAGTAGGAAGTCAAGAAATACCTGGAGTAACAAGCAAACTGGCCTTGGAGTATAGAATGAAGCAGGGCAAAGGGTAACAGAGTTTTGCCAAGAGAACTCACTGGTCATAGCAAACACCCTCTTCCAACAACACAAGAGAAGACTCTACCCATGGAAATCACCAGATGGTCAATACTGAAATCAGATTGATTATATTATTTGCAGCCAAAGATAGAAAAGCTATATACAATCAGAAAAATAAGACTGGGAGCTGACTGTGGCTCAGATCATGAACTCCTTATTGCCAGATTCAGAGTTACATTGAAGAAAGTAGGAAAAACCACTAGACCATTCAGATATGACCTAAATCAAATCCCTTATGATTATGCAGTGAAAGTGAGAAATAGATTCAAGGGATTAGATCTCATAGACAGAGTGCCTGATGGAGGTTCGTGACATTGTACAGGAGGCAGGGATCAAGACCATTTCCAAGAAAAAGTAATGCAAAAAAGGCAAAATGGTTGTCTGACAAGGCCTTACAAAGAGCTGTGAATAGAAGGGAAGCAAAAGGCAAAGGAGAAAAGGAAAGATAAACCCATTTGAATAGAGACTTCCAAAGAATAGCAAGGAGAAATAAGAAAGCCTTCCTCAGTGATCACTACAAAGAAATAGAGAAAAACAATAGAATGGGGAAGACTAGAGATCTCGTCAAGAAAATTAGTAATAACAAGGGAATATTTCATGCAAAGATGGGCACAATAAAGGACAGAAATGGCATGGACCTAAAGAAGCAGAAGATATTAAGAAGAGATGGCAAGAATACACAGAAAAACTATACAAAAAAAGATCTTCACGACCCAGATAATCATGATGGTGTGATCACTCACCTAGAGCCAGACATCCTGGAATGTGAAGTCAAGTAGGCCTTAGGAAGTATCACTACAAACAAGGCTAGTGGATGTGATGGAATTCCAGTTGAGCTATTTCAAATCCTAAAAGATGATGCTGTGAATGTGTTACACTCAATACGCCAGCAAATTTGGAAAACTCAGCAGTGGCCACAGGACTTGAAAAGGTAAATTTTCATTACAATCCCAAAGAAAGGCAATGCCAAAGAATGTGCAAACTACCACACAATTGCACTCATCTCACACACTAGTAAAGTAATGCTCAAAATTCTCCAAGCCAGACTTCAGCAATACATGAACTGTGAACTTCCATATGTTCAAGCTGGATTTAGAAAAGGCAGAGGAACCAGAGATCAAATTGCCAACATCCACTGGATCATCAAAAAAGCAAGAGTTCCAGAAAAACATCTACTTCTGTTTTATTGACTATGCCAAAGCCTTTGATTGTGTGGATCACAACAAACTGGAAAATTCTTTAAGAGATGGGAATAACAGACCACTTTACCTGCCTCTTGAGAAATCTGTATGCAGGTCAGGAAGCAACAGTTAGAACTGGATATGGAACAACAGACTGGTTTCAAAATGGGAAAGGAGTACATTAAGGCTGTATATTGTCACCTTGCTTTTTTAACTTATATGCAAAGTACATCATGAGCAATGCTGGCTTGGATGAAGCACAAGATAGAATCAAGATTTCTGGGAGAAATATCAATAACCTCAGATATGCAGATGACACCACCCTTATGGCAGAAAGTGAAGAAGAACTAAAGAACCTTTTGATGAAAGTGAAAGAGGAGAGTGAAAAAGTTGGCTTAAAACTTAACATTCAGAAGACTAAGATCATGGCATCAGGTCCCATTACTTCATGGCAAATAGATGGGGAAACAGTGGAAACAGTGAGAGACTATTTTCTCAGCCAGCAAAAATACACGTTCTCTCTAATGAGATTCAGTAAGGCTATCAGCAAAGGTATTAGCATAGACATTACTTTGCCAAAAAAGATCTGTCTAGTCAAGGGTATGGTTTTTCCAGTGGTCATGTATGGATGTGAAAGTTGGACTATAAAAAGAACTGAGTGCTGAAGAATTGATGCTTTTGAGCTGTGATATTGGAGAAGACTCTTGAGAGTCCCTTGGACTGCAAGGAGATCCAACCAGTCCATCCTAATGGAGATCAGTCCTGGGTGTTCTTTGGAAGGAATGATGCTAAAGCTGAAACTCCAGCACTTTGGCCACCTGATGTGAAGAACTGACTCATTGGAAAAGACCTTGGTGCTTGGAAAGATTGAAGGTGAGAGGAGAAGAGGATGACAGAGGATGAGATGGTTGGACGGCATCACCAACTCAATGGACATGAGTAAACTCCGGGAGTTGGTGATGGACAGAGAGGCCTGGCATGCTGCAGTCCATGGGGTCTCAACGAGTCAGACATGACTGAGAGACTGAACTGAACTGAACTGAGGGGTTTTGGGAGGAAGACTATAGAGGTAAAGTGTCTTTCTTGTTACAATGTATCAATACTATTACTGAATTTTTAAAGCTAACTCTTAAATTTTTTTATTTATAGCATCAGTAGCTCCATGAATTTTCTTTTATGCTTTTGCTGATGGCCTTACTGAATCTCATTGGAGAGAACGTGTTTTTTTTTTTTTTTTTTGCTGGCTTATCAGGTCCTGCTGCTGCTGCTGCTAAGTCGCTTAAGTCGTGTCCGACTCTGTGCGACCCCATAGACGGCAGCCCACCAGGCTCCCCCGTTCCTGGGATTCTCCAAGCAATAACACTGGAGTGGGTTGCCATTTCCTTCTCCAATGCATAAAAGTGAAAAGTGAAAGTGAAGTCACTTAGTCGTGTCCGACTCTCAGCGACCCCATGGACTGCAGCTTACCAGGCTCTTCTGTCCATGGGATTTTCCAGGCAAGAGTGCTGGAGTGGATTGCCATTGCCTTCTCCTATCAGGTCCTAGCTAAGTCTTAATAGCAGAATATTTTGAAGGGGTTCTGTATACTGAGTTTTGCCTCAGCTGGCTAACACAGCCTTGGCTGTACTAGTCATGTAAGTTTTACTCCATTGAGATGTAGAACACTTTTTAAAAAATGCTGCTAACAGGTAAATGGAAGCATTTCTAGTTCTTAAAGGTGCAGCTACTATCCAAGGTCTCTGTGGATACCATGAGGAAGTACTACTCTTATTGATAGGTAGGTGAAACTGAGCTTACAGAAGCAAGGCTGAAGGAGAAAATATAAATATATTTTATATTTATATAAGTATAAACCATGTGTCTCATAGATGGCCCTCAAATTCCATGTTCACTTATTTTTTAAGACTATAAAACTACCAGTAAAGATAATCTCCAAATTGCTGTTGCTTGTAGACTTTCACTATCTCTGGGTACAAAACCCAGCATCTCTCATGAACTTGTCCTCACCCAAACTTCCCTGTCTCTTATCCTGGGAAGGTCCACTTGAAACTATGCCCTGGATCAAGAAACTACATTCATATCTCCATTTAATACTACTTTGCTGTGATTATTTGCAATTACCAAGATTTGGAAGCAACCTAACTGTCCGTCAATAGATGAGTGCATAACGAAGATGTGATACGTATATAACATGGGATACTACTCAGCCATAAAAAAGAACAAAATTTTGCCATTTGGATGAACTTGAAAGATATAATGCCAAGTGAAATAAATCAGACAGAGAAAGACAAATACTGTATGTTATCACTTATATGTGGGATCTAAAAAACACGACAAACTAGTGAATACAACAAAAAAGAAGCAGATTCACAGATACAGAGAACAAAGTAGTGGTTACAAGTAGGGAGATGGGAAGGAGAGGGGCAATATAGGGGTAGAAGATTAAGAAGTACAAACTATTAGGCATAAAATAGGCTACAAGGATATATTGTACAACATGGGAAATATAGCCAATATTTGATAATAACTCTAAATGGAGTATAATCTTTAAATATTGTGAATCACTATATTGTACACCTATAACATCTAATATTGTATATCAACTATACTTCAGTGGGATTTTAACGTTTTATCCATATCTGCTAAAAAACATGTGGTTGTTCAGTTGCTAAAAACATAAAATGCTTTCCCAGCTAAAAACATGAAATGGTTACAAATTTCAGGAAAGCAAGCGATCTTGGATAAACAGAAAGCACCAGGGCAATTTCAAAATGGCAACAATCCTTATTGCCCTTCAAGAGGCCAGATGGAACAAATTTGTTCTGGAGTTTGTCTGACTGCATTTCATTTTGTTTATTTTATTTATTTATTATTTTGGTGTGCATCTGTCTGCACTTACGGGCAACAGCTCTCCTGTAAGACAAGATAGAAGCAGATTGTTTATTGTAGATCTCAACTGAAGGTGCAGATGTTTTGGCTCAGTGAATAATAAACGATTCTTTGACCTATTTTTAATTTTAGTTCATGAAGTAATAGGAAAACACAGCAGTTTTTTGAATGTACTCTTGGAGAGAGACTGAGAGAGAGAGAGAGATAAATTCACTTGATAGTAAATGACTTTGGTTAGGTCCCAGGCCTCCTTTAAGACATCGTCCTTGTTCTCCTTTCCATCATCACTCCTCATCTGAACTTTCGCGATTTTGTCTCTCCTGTCCTTGATTCCTCTTCCTGATGGACCTTACTTGTGTTTGGGACATGCTTTTCTGTTGGCATCCACAACTTTGCCTTGAATGTCAGGGCTCAGGGTGAGAAGTGCCTACATCTCCTCCTGCCTGGCTATGTTGATGGAGCCCTGAGGATGTTGAGCACAGCATTGATGCAACCTTCAAGTCAAGAGATTTCCACTTTCCAAAGTGAGACTCAGTTGCTCTGGTTCCTGGAAATACACATTAACAGACACTACGTGCAACCCAGATGGGCCTGTGGACAGGAGCCGTGCTATCTGGACCTGGCCCAACCAGATAAACCCCTCTACTGGCAGGAGGCAGGCCAGGCCAGGGTAGGGGCTTGGGGCAGCAGGTGCCTTCCAATGGGCTAGTGTGCCCTTACCTACTTCTGGTAGCTGGGGTCACATAAAATTCTTTGGTTCTTGTCACCTTTGAATTAGGGAACCACATGTACTGCCTCAAGTCTGGCTCCTGATCATTACATGTGGTTGTCTAGATGTGACTGAGAAAATGATGATGATGATGATGATAAAAATAATAACATATATTCAGTACATACGAGACAAGGATTGTGCTGAGCATTTATAAACATCATATCTTTTAATGCCTACAACAGTTCTATCAGAGAAGGACTCTTGTTATTCTTATTTTATGTTAGAGAACTAAGGTTCAGAGAAGCTACATAACTTGTTTAAGATCATCTAGCTAGAAAGAGTCAGGGCTGGGTTTCAAACCAGTTTTGTCTGAGTTTTGAGCCATTCTTTGTCAACTCTGCTATGTTAAATTAAACCAAAGAAATCTAATGTCCAGGTGCTGAGGGTTGTGGATGTGGGCACATATTTGTCTTGTGTGTGTACAAGAGACACAAGTGCATACATGTGTCTTTGTGTTCACGTCTATGTACGGATGTATATGTGCGCTGCCTGTATATGCAAGTGTCTCTTTGCCTATGTATGTATGTTTATGTGTGTTGTATGTATGCATACATATATGCATTTATGTGCACACCTGTTTATTTGTCAACATATATGTTTTTGTGTGTTTGTATGTGCATATGTATGCTTCCCAGGTGGTACTAGTGGTAAAGAACCTGCCTTCCAATGCAAGAGACATAAGAGACATGGGTTTGATCCCTGGGTCAGGGAGATCCCCTCAAGGAGGGTATGGCAACCCACTCCACTATTCTTGGCTGGAGAATTCCATGGACAGAGGAGCCTGATGGGCTACTGTCCTCAGGGTCACAAAGATTCGGACACGACTGAAGCAACTTGCACACATGCACGCACATGTGCATATGTATGAAAGTGTATGCATGAATGCATAAATGTGTGATTTTATAGCCCAGCAAAAATGCCCCTGAGAAAGAACCTTGCTAAAAGTAAAAGTTTGATGTTTCAGTCATGTGCACACATTTTCTACAGAAAATGGCTGTAGGACATGCTAAATCATAGTCTGTCCTGATTAAATGGTTGGGGGTGGCTCAGCAGAGTCAGCGGGAGTGAGGCATGCTGTGTAAGTGCTGGGTCCTCTCCAGCCATCCATGCATCCTCCACTTCTGATGATTCTGAATCCAGGGTGCTTTGGCTACATTTTTTTTTGAAAGTGAAAGTGAGAGTGTTAGTCACTCAGTTGTGTCCAACTCTTTGTGACTCCATGAACTGTAGCTCACCAGGTTCCTCTGTCCATGGAATTCTCCAGGCAAGAATACTGTAGTGGGGAGCCACTCCCTTCTCCAGGGGATCTTCCCGACCCAGGGATTAAACCCAAGTCCCCTGCCTTGCAGGCAGATTCTTTACTTTCTGGGCCACCAGAGTGTGGGTTAACTTTTTTATTTGGGGACATTGTGCATTTCTTGAGTAAATTCAAGTGAGCTATTTGAAGTTTATTTGGATGCTTCTCTTTTTTCCTTCAATCAGACGCACCCTTTTCCAGGACTGTCCTAATAAACACAGCCAGGCCTTGAGAAACTATTATAAAGCTATGTGAGGCCACAATAAGATGGAGGTCTCGTAATTCCACTGTGGGTTTAAGAAATGCCAAGTGACAGAAACCTGAGAATACTCTTCATTTTCTTAAGCTAGGAGAATGCAATTATAACATGACTCACTTTACCACATGTGTTCATATGCATCCTTACGTGCATGCATGTGGATAATGTGTTCTTCAACATTTCAGCAGAGGGTTTAAAATCAAGACACTGTGCTAAGTGCTGCAGACTGCATACCAGTTAGGAAACTCCTCATTGTAGGTTATAAAATATTAGTTGGGTACCAAGGTAGGGGAGCCATGGGAGCATTGAGCCTTGACAAGGGTGAGGATTTTATCACTGGCATGGTTGAGTATTGCTGGTATATAGAGATGATAAAAAGCAGATGAACTTTTAGTTGGCTTTATTACAGTTTTTGAATTCTCTGTGGACCACACACACACTCTCCCCTACAACCCAAACCTGGGCAGACTTGCCTTACCGCTCCTCTGTTTGATTCATCACTGCGAAACACATCCTACAGTGAGGAAAGTTCATTTTCTCATGAAATAAAGTCTGGCATCAGATGGTTCCAGGGTTGCTTTGCAACTAAGTAATATCAACAAAAATTCAGAATCTTTCTATTTGTCATTCCTCTCAACATCCTGGCAACATCATCAGGCTTGCCTCTCATGACCCAAGAGGCCATTAGGTAGAGATAAGACAATGTCTGCGCCAAGAAGAGACGTGTTTCCTCCAATGTTTCTTTAAACAGAGAGAACCGTTGTCCAGGGGGACAACCCAGAAAGTTTTTGCAGAGGTCCCACCGTCCAGGATTGGGTGATATGAGCATGAATTAGTTCAGGGGTTGGCAAACTCTTGACACTATAGCCCAGAGGTCCCCAACCTTCAGAATCGAATGTCTGACAATCTGAAGTGGAGTTGATAGAATAATAATAGAAATAGAGAGCACAGTAAAGGCGATGCACCAGAATCATCCCCAAACCAGCCCCTCAATCCCAGTTCACAGAAAACTTGTCTTCTTGTCTTCAAACTGGTTCAGTTTAGTTCAGTTCAGTCACTCAGTCGTGTCTGACTCTTTGTGACCCCATGAACTGCAGCATGTCAGGCCTCCCTGTCCATCACCAACTCCTAGAGTTTACCCAAACTCATGTCCATTGAGTCGGTGATGCCATCCAACCATCTCATCCTCTGTTGTCCCCTTCTCTTTCTGCCCTCAATTTTTCTCACCATCAGGGTCTTTTCAAATGAGTCAGCTCTTCACTTCAGGTGGCCAAAGTACTGGAGTTTCAGCTTCAACATCAGTTCTTCCAATGAACACCCAGGACCGATCTCCTTTAGGATGAACTGGTTGGATCTCCTTGCAGTCTGAGGGACTCTCAACAGTCTTTTCCAACACCACAGTTCAAAAGCATCAATTCTTCTGCGCCCAGCTTTCTTTATAGTCTAAATCTCATATCCATACATGACTACTGGAAAAATCATAGCCTTACTAGATGCACCTTTGTTGACAAAGTAATGTCTCTGTTTTTTAATATGCTGTCAGGTTGGTCATAACTTTCCTTCCAAGGAAAGTGTCTTTTCATTTCATGGCTGCAATCACCATCTGCAGTGATTTTGGACCCGCCCAAAATAAAGTCAGCCACTGTTTCCAATGTTTCCCTATCTATTTCCCATGAACTGGTGGGACTAGATGCCATGATCTTAGTGTTCTGAATGTTGAGCTTTAAGCCAACTCTTTCACTCTCCTCTTTCACTTTCATCAAGAGGATCTTCAGTTCTTCTTCACTTTCTGCCATAAGGGTAATGTCATCTGCATATCTGAGGTTATTGATATTTCTCCCAGCAATCTTGATTCCATCTTGTGCTTCATCCAGCCCAGCGTTTCTCATGATGTACTCTGCATATAAGTTAAATAAGCAGGGTGACAGTATCCAGCTTTGATGTACTCCTTTTCCTATTTGGAACCAGTCTGCTGTTCCAGGTCCAGTTCTAACTGTTGCTTCCTGACCAGCAAACAGGTTTCTCAAGAGACAGGTCAGGTGATCTGGTATTCCCATCTCCTTCAGAATTTTCAAACTGGTTACTGGTGACAAAAAGTTTAGAGGCCGCTGCTCTAGCCCAAAGGTCAAATCTAGCCAGCCACCTATTTTGATTCAGCCCTCAAGCTAAGAATGTTTTTTGCATTTTTAAATAGTTGGAAAAAGTCAAATGAGAAATCATATTTAATTACATGAAAATTGAAAGAATTCAGAGTTCATTGTCCATAAGTAAAGTATTATTGGAATACAGCCATCCTCAACTGATTATGCATTGACTAAGGTTGCTTCCACTGTCCAGTGACTGAGGCCACTCTGGAGAGAATACTTAGTATTTACTGAAAATACTTACTATCTGGCCCTTTACAGAAAGAATTTGCTGACTTCTGAGCTATCTGAATAGATGGCTGGGGGCACCTGGCATTTTCAGCCTCTATGATGGGCTGCTTACAGAGATTTAAATGACTTGGCCAAGGCTACTCAGCAAATGTCACAGATTCTGCAGGCAGATCTATCTGTTTTGTCAATTTAGTAATGTGATATACAAGTATTTGACCAGCAAAATTGATTTTATTTGGGAATAGCAGAGGAATTGCAACTCCAGAGGTGTAGACTATGGTGGATCAGAGGCAAATCCAGAGAACTAGGAAGGGGTTCTTGCTTCTATAGGGAAAAGGGTGGAGTTGGGAGGGGCTGTGATAACCAAGGAGTCCATTGGAAGAAGCTGGGCAACCAAAGTATAAAGACTTCTCGTTGGCTGGGCTGCTACAGTGGGCTGTCCTGAGGCAGAGAGTTTTCTTCTTCCTATTGGATAGTAAAGTAAGAGCACCTTCTTGTCACAGATGTAGGTGTTTGTTTCATCCTGTTTGGAGTAATTGGCAGGTGTACAGTGGGGTATGAGAACTCCCACTACAGGCCTATCCTGCCTGATTTTAGCTGTGCCAGCGTGCATGCTAAGTTGCTTCAGTCGTGTCTGACTCTGAGAATCTGTGAACATAGCTGCTGAGGTTTTTTTAATCCCACAACTTTCTTACTCTTTGTTCTGTGATGTCCAAGAGGTGAACCTTTAACAATGAGGTGAAATTGTTCTATGGAACAGCATGAACAAAGCAGAGTTTAGAAGTTACATGGGATGGCAAAGAGTATGAAAAAGGTGCAGCTAGAAAAGATTTAGCTTGAAAAAGATATTGCAGGAGATTAGGCTAGAGCCAGATTGTGGAGGACCTTGACTGTTGGGCTAAAAAGAACTTTATTCTGTTGAAATGGAAGGCTTTTTTTGAGGAAGAGATGAACTGTTTTGAGATCATAATTCTGATGAAGATGTGACAGATAGGATAAATGTTTGATGATGTGGTTTTCTCTTTTTCTAATTTTTACAATGTTGTGTTAGCTCTTTCATCAAATACCAACATTAGAAAGGGATCCCACCAATCCTTTATAAAACTCAAGGAGGTACAGTGTCATGAAATGGGCTTGAAGGTGTATTTTGCTTGGCCTCACAAAGATTTTTCATAACGGAAATAAGCTATTAACTAGAAGACTAATGTAAAAATACGACTTCTAGCTTCTCTAAAATATATAGGGACATCTGGCAATCAATTTCACATTTTTGCATGACAGAAATTGGCTGGGGTTGAGTAGGAACTGATGTTTTTAGATTCTCCATAGTCATTACCATTGCTTATTATTCTCTTGACATGGAGGTCAAGTGTGAGTTGCTATTTATAATTACTGTGTTTTAGGGAAATGCAAGTTGCTGTAACAAATGAACCCTGAAATTTCAGTGTCCCAATGATATATAGAAATATATCAGGTTATGCATGCAACAACCCAATGTGGCTGTCTCTGGGAGTGGATAGCCTTCCTCCACACAATATTCAGGGTCTCAGACTCCATCTGTCTCATGGCTCAGCATTCTAAGCCTTGGAATCGTATGCATGCAAGTGGTGGGTGGGGAAAAATAAAGTGGAGTAGGGTCAGCTTTTTCATAGATTTGGCTCAGAAGTAACACACAGTAGTAAGTGCTTCTGCCAATTGTTTGCTTGATCCCTGGACTGTGGCTAATGCATTGCTTTAGAACAACAATTTAATGAATGTAAAGGGTTGGTTTGGGGTTGCTCTGCTGAATTTCTACCAGTGTCTGGTCACTATATCTATTTACTGACCACTTAAACTTTTCCACTAGCTTCCTCTTGGTTATGTATTTGACTATATGTTTTGTTATCTCTGATTGTATAACAGACTATTTCAAAGCCTCATGGCATAAAAATACCCAATTGTTTTATTTTGAGGGTCAGGAGTTTGGGTAAGTAGAACATGAATGACTTGGCTGTGTTTCTCTGTGACTGGGGACTTGGCTGGGAAGTCTTGAATGTCTGGGGACCTACTCAAATGACTGGAAGATGGAGATACCTGACAGTTCTTTCATCCACATAGGTGAAGACTGAGCTACTTGAGACTGTAGACAGGGGTGATACACAGTGCCTCATAATGTGCTTGAAGTTTCCTCATAGCATGGCAGCCTCAGGATATTCAGACTTCTTACGTGGTGGTGCATGATTCCAAGAGTGAGTATTTTAGCAAGCAAGGTGAAGCTCCATAACCTTTTAGGATTTACCTTTCAAAGATTCTATACTATACTGTACTTCTATAGCACATTATTGATCAAGACAGACACAAGTCAACCCTGACTCAAAGGGAGGAGACATAGAACCCCACCTGATAGGGTTCTTGATGGAAAGAATGTCAAAACACTTAAGGCCAGGTTTTAAAAATTTATACAGGCTGGCACATTATTTGACATCCCTGTGCACATAACATTAAACAGGCCATTCAACTAAAGGAGTAAAATTTCATCAGAAGTGCAAAATATCTCTAATTTGTGATTTCTTTAACCATCTCTTACCAGCCTGGGGAGATAAAGTGAATAAGGACAATTCTAATTTCCCCAACCTATGATAAATATCACATACCCCAGGTAATCCACTTAAAAGGTTAGGTTTCTTTTGAATTTTAATGTATTTGACTTTGAGTCAATACAGAATTCCCTCTAGTCTGACATGTGGCTTCTGTTTGCTGTCAAAATGTGTCTAAATCTTCAAGACTCGCTATAGACCAACCAGTCCATCTTAGACAGGATTCATAATTCTGAGTACACATGGGTCTAGATCAGGGTCTTAATTTCAGGTCCACAGATGAAATTCAAGGTGTCCATGACCTTGAATGATGAGACCAATTACATATTTATTTTCACTAACTTCTAACTGAAATTCAGCATTTTTTTCAGTTATGAATATAGGCAACAAACCCCATTAATATTAGCACTAACTAAGATGCTGGGACTTTTCCAGCAAAAAAATAAAGTGATGATACATTCATATATTATTACATTTGTTACGGTTATCTTGAAATACTATTTGTAAGGTGAGTGCAGAGAAAAAGAGTGAACCAGGCAGTCAGGCAAAAGGTAAATTTATTAGAGGGAAAGAGAAGGTGACTGGCCCTTAAGGAGAACCAGTGTCCTCCTTTTCTGGTGGAGTCTTTCTTGTATCTTGCCAATGAAAATTCTCTGAAGGGATGGTTAATTTTTAGCCAGTAGTTGAGTCCTGTGGTCATGTAGACAGAGATCTGAAATCTGGTGGTCTTGTAGCTTTGAGAAGGCAGGAGCCAGTGAGAAAACAGAATGTCATTTGGGCAATTTGGTCAGTCTCAAGGGTCATTGTGATTTTATCTTTTGTTTGTGAGGTCAGCATAATGAGACATTTTAACAATGAGCCCCCATGTAGACCCTATCACTATTTATGCTCCTTATTACTTTGGAATTATGGTTGTCATTAGTCATGCTAGATTGCATGTGATCACAGTCTTCCTGTCTACAGACACAGGTTCAACAAGGCTGGACAGTTATCCAGACAACTCTGGCCCCAGCCATGGTTCAGCCCCCAGCCCACAAAATCCTGTTTTTTCACCTTGTTACCAGTCACATATATTGCTTTGCATTGTTCTCTATCCACAGTTGTTGAAACATAGAGGAGGTGGGTTATTTTTATTGTTTTGTAACATTTTGCAAAGTTAGTCTCTAAATCTGAATTCACAGCCCTCCAGAGTGTGGTACACCTGTTCTTCCTGGAATTCTGGTGGTGTCCATGAGTATAGGTGCAGGCAGGGCTGACAGAGGAGAAACAGTGACGATGGGCACAGGAAGTTGGGAGAGTGGTACAAGTCTTGGTAGCACTTTTATTTGGAAGGTTAGGGTTCTTCCCTTTGGACAGGACCATGATGTGGAGAAAAGCAGAGGTTTTACAAAATTATTATTTTGGGGGTAAGTGATACATGCACGTGGCACAAAATTTAAAAGATAGAAAAATAATTCAGTGAAAAGTACTATCTTATTCCTGTCCCTCAGCCATCTCTTTCCTTCCCTAGTGACAACAACTGCCATCAGATCTTCGGGTATAATCTCCATCTAATGAATTTGTATACAGTCAACACATAGCCCACACATATCATGACTTCATTATGGTAAAAGCCTTCTATTGTTTTAATATCATGAAAACAATGCATTGTATTATAAAATTCAAATTGTATATTATAAAATTCAATTGTACCAATTTCAAAAATGAGAGGCTCCCTGATGCTTCTCCTTGAAGAAAATTCTTTAACTTTTATTTTCTTAGTGTTTCTGATGCCCAGCTCTGTACTTGGAATAAAGTTCATATATCTCTGTTTCTTTACTTACCAACTTTAGATAGGATATAGTATTCTTTATTTTGAAATATTTTAACTAAATCAACCTAAGTTAACGAATGTAATTCCTTGCTTTCCAGTTTTTAAAATAAGCCATTCTTTCCTTTTAAATCATTTTTTGGTTATTTATACAGCTTTAATAGCTATTCATAGTGTCAATTTTAATAACAGTTGTTTTCTGTTTCACAAATATGATTAATTAGTCTATGCATTGTCCCCATATGTTCATTCTTAATATTAAAATTAATCAAAATTTATGTTTTACTATGTAGATGTTATTTATTGCCAAACTGATTATTGTGATGAGACACTGAGAAAATGAAATATAACCTAACCTGCTGTCACTAGAAGCAATATTAATAATAACATTAATACATATGAAGCACTATCAATTCCACCTTGCTTATTTATTTTTAAAATTTGCCTTAATTAAGATGTAATTGACATAATATGCTCCCCAGGTGGCTCAGTGGTAAAGAATCCACATGCAATGCAGGATGTGTGGGTTTGATCGATCCCTGGGTTGGGAAGATACCCTGGAGAAGGAAATGGGAACCCACTCCAGTATTCTTGCCAGAAATCTCATGAACAGAGGAGCCTGGTGGGCTACAGTCAATGCTGCTGCTGCTGCTAAGTCGCTTCAGTCGTGTTCGACTCTGTCCAACCCCATGGACTGCAGCCTACAAGGCTCTTCCGTCCATGGGATTTTCCAGGCCAGAGTACTGGAGTGGGTTGCCATTGCCTTCTCTGACAGTCAATGGGGATCACAAAAGAGCTGAACACAACTTAGTGATTAAAATAACAACAACAAATTGTTTAATTAAAGGTATATATATACTGTGTTGATTTGATACATTTATATATTGCAATTTCCATTATAACTTTAGCTACCATCTCTAACACATCACACAATTATCATTTCTTTTTTGTGGTGGGAAAAGATTAAGATCTAGTCTCTTAGTAACTATGAACTTTGTACTATAGTATTGTTGACTATATTCACTATGCTGTGCATTAGTTCTCCAGGACTTATTCATCTACTGGTTGGAAGTTTGTGCCCTTAAATAACATCTCCTCAATTCCCCCAGGCCTAGCCTCTGGTAACCACCATTCTGCAATGTTTTTATGAGCTTGGCTTTTCCGATTTCAAATAGAAGTGATATCTTACAGTATTTGTGAAATGTCATACCAAGAAGGACAAATACTGAATGGTATCACTTCTATGTGAAATCTATAAATCCCACTTTGAAGATGAGAATGCAGCGGTCCAAGGGATTAAGAACTTTGCTCAAAATTCACATAGTATTAAGTAGAGCAGAGTGGATAGAATTTGAAACTGAGCAGTAAGATTCTAGAGCCCATAATCTTTAACCACTGTACTATTCTGCCTCTCTAGGCAACAAAATCAAAAGGATTCTCTTGCTTTATGCTCCATAAATTTCCTGTCTCCTAAAATTCCTTGTAGTAAAGACTATATTGAAGCGGTTGAGGTAAAATGTAAGAGAAACCCCTCCACCTTTTCTGTAATGATCACCCATCCCAAAGGAAACAAACATGTATAGTGTAGTGGATATCTTTCCAGTCCTCTTGCCATGTAATTTAATAGACTCACATATTGTATCCTTTACCAGTTGACTTGCTTTTTGATTTGGAGATCTTTCAGTATAAAAGTATACTACCTTCTTTTTTAAACAACAGTATAAAATTTCTTTAAATGGGTGTATCATAATATACAAGATCACTCTACCACTGATGGATGTTTGGATTTTCCCCATTTTTCAATATTAAATATGAAGCAGCCAAGAACATCTTAGTTCATGCTATATGGGCACATGTGTCTCTGTAAGATTGGTTGGTAGCAATGAAATTGCTTAAAATGTAGACACGTTTAAAATTGTGATAACTCTTGCCAGATTGCTTCCTTTCCCCAAACAAAAGACTTTAAAATGTATACTTCTTCCATGTTGAATGAGAATGCTTGTTTTCTGATATCATCTTCAATACTTGAAATAGTTAATGTTTTCAATTTTTTTGCCAAATTGATTGGCAAAAACATTGAAATCTGGCTGTTCATGTGCATTTCTTTATTGTTATTTTACTATCTTTTTATTGACATTTCACCATCTGTTTATTGACATTTGAAATTCTTCTGCAAACTGCCTGTTCATAGCCTTTGCTCATTTAACTATCGAGATATGGGCCTCTTGTAGATTTTTTAGGAAATACATATATTTTGGATACTAATCTTTCATTTAGTATGTTGCAATACTTTCCTTCAATGTGTTGCTTGTTTTACACTTTTATTTGTGATATCCTTTGTCATGCAGAATTTAAAATTTTTAAGTAGTCAAATCTGTCAGTCTAGTAGACATGTTTAAATTAGCATCCTAAACCCAAAATGTCTAACACTGCATTTCTTCGTTTCCCCAGCTACCTTCTCCTCTTGGCCCTTCATTCACTAATTGAACAAATGTTCCAATGCCAGGGGACTACTGAGTTTGTTTTTATTTTTATCACAAGAGTGGCTGGAAAACTTCATGACACATGGTTTTGTAATTTTATATAAAGCATGAGAGAAGTTTGAACACATCTTTTTAAATACAATTAGCATGCAGTTCACTTAGAAGCAGTAAACAATAGACTGTGAGACTGTGTCTTTGCAAACTGCTGCACTGAAACATCATTGCAAATTACTAAGTATGTTGCCTCAGGATAGCTTTCTCAACCCTGATGTTGTCAAACTTTATTTGATTCTCTTTGGCTCACTAATCTCCAAACCAGACCTCTTTGCAGCCCACAGAGACCCCATTTTTTATTGTGAACACAAGAGTGGGATGTGTGTGAAAGGAATGGTGCAAATGTCTGGACGTGCCCTGGGCAGGTGTTCCCTCACTGCCTGGAGATTGTTCCTGAGTCCTCCTCAAGCTGGAGTGGGAGTTGGGAAGAAAACTTAGGGGAAGGTATCAGTTTGAAAAATGAGGTTTCTTTCCTTGCTTCTTGGGATCCCTCTCCATGCTTCCTCTTCCTGCTGTCTCTCCCACCGGTCCTGTCAAGGAAGGAAGCACAGTGCTTTATGTTCACCCCTGTCCTCCCCCAGCACCCGTGGCCGCCCTTTGGGAAACTCACATCAACTCCCCATTGCAGAGCACTTGACAGCATGGAACCTGGATTGACTCACACTCATGAATTTCCCTTCCTGAAACCTTAGGATGCCATGGGGTCCCCCAGCTGATTTCATAAATGTGGTGTCACATTGTAAATCAAGCAGCTGCAGAGTGGCCAGAACATCTGCTTGGTTCTGCTAGTCTCTTTACACCGAAAGGAAACAAGCTCTAAAGAGGTCAGTAAAATGTGAGCATTGCCAGTTATCACTCTTATCAGGTACGGACTAGAAATATCAGGATCTTTTGTTTCCTAAAAACAACACCTTCACACCCACACACACAGCATGGCTTCATGGAACTCTGCTTAAAGGATGAGATAGTAGGAAAAGAAAATGAACAAGTGGTATCTTGGAGTTTATCGGGATCTTTGTTCATTTTTAGCAGGTTAAAGATGTTGGGAGCGTGATACAAAGTAAATAGAAAAAGAGGGTACAACCTCACTACAACCATTAGGTTGGGCGTGGGAGGCTATTTTTTTTTTAAACAAAATTTTACCCAGTTCCTTTTCTCATAGACAAGTGTATTAGGTGTGATAACAAACATATCCTCTCCTAAATTTGAACAAACTTACCACAAAGGTTTATGTATAACTCATGCAACTTTGAATGAGTTCAGGTGACCCTCCCTGGAGAGTTGACCCCCAAGCTTGGAGAAGAGGAACTGGGTGGCAAACAGTTGCACACAGCTCTTAAGAGTTTGTTCTAAAAATGACATATGCTACTTCTGCTCACTGAACTAGCCACACAGCCACAGCCCCTGCAGGGAGGTGTGGAAATGTGGAAGAGCTTAGAGATATCTGGCAAGTAGTACATGTCTCTGACACCCCAAGCTGTATTTGAGGCAGACATAGCAGAGATAACAGTTTCTCCTTGTTATTCCTTAATTCTTAGCTTTGGATTTAGCAGATCTCCCTGCCGTTATTCTTCCTCTCCACTTCTATTACCAATAACCATGACCATATGCTAAAATATCAACTTAAATGAAAGGTAGAAAGTCTGTATGACTTAAAATGTGTGTACACATAAGAATATCTACAGACTATCTATAACTCATACAAATGAGGAGATTCTCTTTCAAAATATAGAGTTGTTAATAAAAGTTTTCAACTGATTCTCAGCCCCTAACCAGTTTCTACAGCAGATCACTTGGTCAGCAGTTTAAACCCATCCTTAATTTTACTCTGGAAATCACTTGGGGCACTGGTTAAATATCCAGATGCCTGGCCCCATGTTAAATTCACTTAAATTCATTCAGCATTTCAGTAGAGTAGGGCTCATTTTGAAAGGGCCCCACAGATTATTCCAATAAACACTGAAATTTGAGAAAGGTTAACATATTAATTTTCTCAGGGGAATTTGCATCTTTTAAAAGGAAGGCTGAAAGAAGAAAATATTTCATATGAAAGAGTGATTTACTAGCAGTTGAAATTCAAACACAAGAGGGGATGTGGTCTTTGGGTGAAGACCTTTCTAAAGTGGGTCAGATTAAGTACATTTGCTTATTCAGTTGTGTCAAGTTAGGGTGTACAGTTTTGTTTGTACTATTTTGCTGTTTTTTTTAAGTCTCTTTCAGATATTTTATTGTATTCTTTGTTGCATGTATGGAGTCTCTCTCATGGGGGATAGTTTCCCAGTACAAGCTTTTCATTTTTGATTATGAACGTATCTTCAGTGGGGGCTGTTTTCTCTCCTACCAGGATCTCTGATTTCCAGAATATGGAAGCATCCCTACAGAGTGGTTTCTGTTTGGTTCTACCAGGTGTCCAAAGGGTTTTACTTGCTTAGAAACATTTCTCTGCAGCTGGTATCATGGCACCACTAAGGTGCCCATGCAAGAAAGAGTCTAATTGGGATTCCTGACTACAGGCATGTAGTTTTTAGTTCCATCCATCCAAAACCAGGCTTCCCAGGTGGCACGGTGGTAAAGAACCTGCCTGCCAATGCAGGAGTCACAGGAGATGTGGTTTTGATCCCTGGGTCGGGAAGATTCCCTGGAGGAAGAAATGGCAGCCCACTTCAGTATACTTGCCTAGGAAATCCCATGGACAGAAGAGCCTGGTGGGCTACAGTCCATAGGGTCACAAAGAGTTGGATACAACTGAATACACATGCACGCATGTATGCATGCACTCATGCATCCAAAGCCATGGGCAAGATAACACTTCCTTGCCACTAAGTAAGCCCAATTGTAGTGTTTCCCCACCCTCGCCACCCCCAGGCTCTTCTTAAACCAAATAGCCCTTCCAGGTCTCTAGGTCATAAATCTTATCCCTTTGGAATTCCTGGATCTTTCCTGACACCCACAGTTCTCTTCCTTGGGCATCCATGGCATCAACTGTAGGATCTAACTCTGTAGCTTTTGATTTTTCCTTTTATTTCCTGGTCCCTGATTTGAAATTAGAATAGGATTTTTAATGGCTATATTTTATCTGCCATAGGTTTGGAGCCAGATCAAGGAAAAGGGCCTCAGTCTTCCATTTCTCTGAAGTTTTATAAGACTTTTAAGGAACTTATTAGTTATCTATATTTTATATACAGTAGTGTGCCAATCCAAATTTTATATGCCAATCCCAGTCTTCCAATTTAAAGCACAGGGAACTATACTCAATACTCTGTAATGGCCTATATGGGAAAAGAATTTTAAAAAGAGTGGATACATGTGTGTGTATAACAAATTCTGTTTGCTGTACACCTGAAACTAACACAGCATTGTAAATCAATTACATCCCAATAAAATTTAAAAAAATAAATTCTCTTCCACAAAAAAAGACTTTTAAGAAAGTATGTTCCTTTGTAGTTGTGTTCATTTCATGCTATCAATGCTGTTTTGTTTGATGAATTTCCTTGTCTCTTGAATAATATTTGATGGTAAAACGTCCCATTTTAGGCAGAAAACAGACCATTAATCACACTTTCCCATGGAGTTTAGTTCATTTTCCCCACATGGTTGTCATCATGCCTCATTGTTGTCAGTTCCAGACAGCTTTGCCTTCCATACTACCGGCTTCTGGGACCAGAAACCAGATCTTTCATCTTTTTATCTTCGGAGCTGACATAGTGCCTAGCACACAGAGCTGGACAGGGAATGTCTGTGTTGTTGGTAATAAGTCAGGAAGCCTTGATGATGGTGGTATTAATGGTGGTGGTGGTGAAGGTGATGGTAATGATGATATGGTGATGGTGTTGGTGATGATGTATGCTCCCATGCAAGAAAGGCCTCATACAGAATTCTGGTTCTGTGGTGAATGGTTAAAACATCCTTCCTGGATGGCTATTAACTAGTCTGTGTAGAGTAATACTTGCTCCTGCCTGGGTGTGCACACATCCTTTAGATAGTTTCAGATGAGAGCCTATGCAAGGGATTGGAAATGCCCCAAAATTCAGGGAGCAATAGTCTTCTTTTTCCCAGTGATGATTTTGGTCCCCAAGTACACACTCAGAGGCTTTCTGTTACACATTCTGCCTGCAACCTGCCTCCTTTCCTCTCTTTCTTCCTCTTTCCCTTCCTCCTTTTTCCATTCTTCTCTCACATTTTACCACCACAGGTAAAAGTGCTTAACTGAGACAAACTATAGTATTTTATCAATAAATATTTGATTAATGAATTCTTTTCATTATCCTTAAAAGGAAGGAGTATTGTCTACCTCCCCTTTTTATACAGAGGCAACTAATGTGCAAACTAATGATAATAGTTAACATTTACTAAAGGCATTATAATCCACTGGGTACATGATACTAAGCATTTTATACCAGTGGAATAACTTCATCTCAGAAACTATCTGTGAGAAGGGGATATGAAACATATACTCAATGCAGATAGCAATTCATTCCAGATCACACACCCGGTAAACATTAGAGCTGAGCTCAGAATCCAGGCTGTCTGGCTAGAAACCCTGTTCTCCTTGTCATTGTGCCCACTGTAAACAGTAGCCATCTGCTGAAGAGCCACTCCAGGTTGGAGTGTCCATCCGGCCCAACCACATAGGTGGGACCCTTATTTTTTACTCAAGAGTGATATACAGGGATAAAAAGTGCTAGGCTCCTCATCCCCTTCCAGGTTGGCAGATTCAGGAAGAAGGGAAACCAAAGCTGTTAAGTTGCCTGTGGCAAGTCTGTCTGATAGTTTAGGTCAGTGTCAAAGATTCGTTGTCTAAATATCTTGGATTCTTCTCTTGGTTTCTTGATGATAGGGTTATATTTTAATAATGCAGTGATAGCAATGTTTCTGGAGAAAGCAATGGCAACCCACTCCAGTACTCTTGCCTGGAAAATCCCATGGATGGAGGAGCCTGGTAGGCTACAGTCCACAGGGTCACTAAGAGTTGGACATGACTGAGCGACTTCACTTTCACTTTTCACTTTCCTGCATTGGAGAAGGAAATGGCAACCCACTCCAGTGTTCTTGCCTGGAGAATCCCATGGATAGGGGAGCGTGGTGGGCTGCCATCTATGGGGTTGCACAGAGTTGGACATAACTGAAGCTAAGTTGCAGCAGCAGCAGCAGTGTTTAAAATATTAATATAAAATTTCAGTTCAGTTCAGTCACTCAGTTGTGTCTGACTCTTTGCAACCCCATGAATTGCAGCACGCCAGGCCTCCCTGTCCATCACCAACTCCCGGAGTTCACTCAAACTCACGTCCATCGAGACAGTGATGCCATCCAGCTATCTCATCCTCTGTCGCTCCCCTTCTCCTCCTGCCCCCAATCCCTCCCAGCATCAGAGTCTTTTCCAATGAGTCAACTCTTCGCCTGAGGTGGCCAAAGTATTGGAGTTTCAGCTCTAGCATCATTCCTTCCAAAGAACACCCAGGGCTGATCTCCTTTAGAATGGACTGGTTGGATCTCCTTGCAGTCCAAGGGACTCCCAAGAGTCTTCTCCAGCACCACAGTTCAAAAGCATCAATTCTTTGGCGCTCAGCTTTTTTCACAGTCCAACTCTCACATCCATGCATGACTACTGGAAAAACCATAGCCTTGACTAGACGGAACTTTGTTGGCAAAGTAATGTCTCTGCTTTTGAATATGCTATCTAGGTTGGTCATATCTTTCCTTCCAAGGAGTAAGCGTCTTTTAATTTCATGGCTGAAATCACCATCTGCAGTGATTTTGGAGCCCCAAGAAATAAAGTCTGACAGTGTTTCCACTGTTTCCCCATCTATTTCCCATGAAGTGATGGGACCAGATGCCATGATCTTTGTTTTCTGAATGTTGAGCTTTAAGCCAACTTTTTCACTCTCCTCTTGGATAATATTCTCAAAAAAGAATACTCATATTAAGTTTTTCAATGATCCGAAATCAATTTTAAGATGGAAGCAAGTCTATTTTCCAGTGAAAAGAGAGAGAGATACAGAGAGAGACAAAAGAGAGAGTTAAAGAGACAGAGAGAGGGAAATATGGAAAATACTGACCCTATCACAGACTCTAGAGAAGCTGGTGGTCTGAGTGTGAGATGTGTTGCTGGCATTGCAGAGAGGGAATCTGGCCAAGGTGGCACTCTCAGTAAGAGATGATGCTTACCTGTTCTTCCTGCTCTGGGGACCAGGATCTAGACTATAATTATGTGTGCATTTATGTGTAGGATCCACTGGATCTGATATCTATTCACTGCAGTATCTGGTAACTCCATGTTACTAAAGAAGATTAGGTAGGGGATATGGGCAGTCTCTAGGACATTGTTTTGTAAAAACGCTAACATGAAATCTTTGTCCCTTTTTCCAGCTTATTTCCTCTCTGGTGACTGAAATTTAAATAATCATTGGAATTTAGTAAACACCTTGAACCATGAAGTGGACCCTGGTGGAATACAGAGAGTGAGCTGGATCCTTGAGTCCATGGATGGCAATATTGGTCCTGGACTGCTTTGGTTTAGACAAGAAAAATGTCCCTTTACCTAATTTAAGTAATTGCTAACGTGGGTTTTATACTACTTGCAGCTAAACCTAATTGGAGTTGATCCATTCCATATCAAAATGACTCCCAATGGCCTTTACACAGTGTGAGTTGTAGAAAAGCAATGTATACTCCATGATTCAATCATTTAGGGACTAGCAGACCAGACCAGAGAAATTCTATCTGGACAAGGGTGGGAGTACTCACCCTGATTGGACACTTCTTCCCATGTTCCTTGCCTGCTGCTGCTGCTAAGTCGCTTTAGTCATGTCCAACTCTTTGCAACCCCATAGACGGCAGCCCACCAGGCTCCCCCATCCCTGGGATTCTCCAGGCAGGAACACTGGAGTGGGTTGCCATTGCCTTCTCCGGTTCCTTGCCTAGCCAGTGGCATATTGATTATTTTGAATTAAAACTACTTGAGAAACGGCCAGTGGAATGCAAATTATACTTAAAAGAAGACGTTCTGAGAATAGATCTGAAAATATATATATGGTTACTGAAGGGTAAGAGCAGGGGAAGGATAAATTGGAAGACTTGGATTGACACATAGACATTGCTATAAATAAAATAGATAACTAATAAAGACTTACTGTATAGCACAGGGAACCTTAATACTCTGTAATGACCTATATGGGAAAATAATCTAAAACAGAGTAGATATATGTGTAACTGATTCACTTTGCTGTACATCTGAAACTAACACAACACTGTAAATCAACTATATCCCAATAAAAATAAAAAAGTCGTTCTGGCACCCTCTTATTTCCTTCTGAAAGCAGGAAATAAATCTCCCATATGAAGGTATCTTCCTTATATCAGGAAGATAGAAAGTATCTTTATCACCAGAGTTAGGAAATTCAAGGCTAAGAAAGCTGTATAGACAAACTTAGCTACTTCTTCATTAGTTTGCTGCACCAGGCACACATCCTTTTGTTTGCTTAAATATTCACATAAAATTGTTTCTTTGTCTAAAAATGATATATAAACAGCCTTCTTCGGTAACTTTGGAAATTCCACTTATTTGAGACTTCTGTATATATGAATTAATTTTTTCTCATTAATTTCTCTTGTGTGATTTTAATAATTGTATCAGCCAAAAGAATCCAGGATGGTGGGGAAATTTTCCTTCTTTTTGACACCTTCTAAGCACTTCTCATGTGTTAACTCACCTAATCCAACAATTTCACAGGGCACTGCTTTCATTATCTTCATTCCAACTTTCAAATGAGTAAACTGAGGCACAGAGAGATTAATTTGTCCAAGATCATGCACTTAATAGAAGAAGAGCTGAAATTGGAACCTGGGAGTTTAACTCCAGAATCCAAGCTCTTAACTGTTATGCAGATAATCTCTTGATATTGAGTAAAACACATGCATTCGTGTACACCCCACACACATCATGTTGAAAAAATGTAAAAGGCAAGTTTTCCATTCTCAGATTCTCAACAGATCATTCTTTTTAATAGGTATGACAGCAAGTTGTGCATGATTTTAAATTGTCACAGATATTAAGAATGATTCTCATTCTCTAAAATTACAGTTGACACTCTCTATGTGGCCTTGGACAAGTAAGTTTTCGAAGCCTTGTTTTTCGTATTTTGAAGTTGGGATAATAATGCCTTTTTAAATGAGTGTTAGGGACATCAAATAAGAGGAGTACATAAAATGCCTGTATAGTTGGGTCTTTTTCAGTTGTCAGTGACCCTGCAAATCCAACTTAAATTGATTTAAGCAAAGCTTTTGTAACTGAAAAGTCACAGGATAAACCCCAGGCTTAATTAACAGCCCAGTGGAGTGATCTATATTGTTTGTTTTGTTTTTTTTTCCCCAATTTCAGTTCCATTTTGCTCTCTTTTTTATATTGGTTTTGTTCTTAGTTTCATGTGAGGGCAAGATGGTTTCCAACCCCAGAACTGTTCAAGTTTAAACTCAACTGAAAAGTGAGGGCTTTGGGATTAGCAGGAATTACTCCTGATTCACTCTGATTGACTTCGGCTGAGTCACATGTCCCTCCTCCAACCAGTCACTATGGCTGGGGAAATTGCTTGCTGTTATTGGCTGGGCGTATGTCAGAAACTGGGATCAGGAGTGGAGTCAATGTTGCCTGAAGGATGAGAGTTAAGAGTCAGGGAGGGGTGTCTCCCTGGAAGAAAAATCAGAATGATTATCCTTCTGAAGGTAATAGTAACTGAATGCAGAGCACCAGTATCTACTCACCACTTTAGTGCCTGGCCTATTTGAGGAACTCAACAAATCCTAGGTTCAGGTCTGTTCTTGTATTGGAATGCACATGATGCCATTCAGAAACATCTTTTTCAGAATTATGTTAACTAGCATTTGAGAACTTTCTTTTAACAGGGCAATAGATGTCATCATTAGAATTGCAAGAAAGTCCATCCTTACCTTCCTTGCCTTTTATTCAATGTTTCCTTCTACCCTCTCTCCTCATATTCCCTCAGTTATCCTAAAAATCTTCCACATCCTTTCTTCTGCTAGGAAGACAGACAATCAAGTGATGGATGATGTGTCTGCCATATCTTCTTGGGCAATCAGCCAGCAAACTAAAGCTTCAGCTTAGAGAATACAATCCAATGCAGAACTGAGAGGGAAGTTGTTATTGTAAGGAGAAATAAAACCAGGAAGGCAAACTTCTCCCTTTCCCTTTACTGTGATGAGTCAATGCAGGAGACATAAGGACGTGAGTTCCATCCCTGGGTCAGGAAGATCCCATGGAGGAGGGAATGACAACCCACTCTAGTATTCTAGCCTGGAGAATCCCATGGACAGAGGAGCCTGGTGGGCTACAGCCCATAGGGTAGCAAAGAGTCAGATACGACTGAAGCAACTTAGCATGCACATGTTATTCATTTTATTTATTTGTTCAACAAATATTTCTTACACACTTATGGTGTGTCTGGTTCTGTGTATGTACTGGAACTGCAAAGGATTTGGGAGCACTTTGTTTGTTTATTCTATCCTCCTTACTCCTTCCTATCACAGGAAAACCTGATGTCTGAGTTGAGTCCTAACTGGTCCAGAGGTTCTCCCATTATACCTGTCTGTGCCCCTGAAGTCCCACATTGCCAAGGGGAAGCCTCGGGATCTTCCCTGGAGCTGAGAAGAAGAGGATGAGCAGGTGGCCCACCCTTCTTTTATATCTTGGGGTGCTTTATAAGAATGTTCTCAAAGATAGGAACTTTCACACACACAGATGTTGGGATCAGAAACATCTAAATTTCAGCTCCGCACTGACTGTATAAGCATGTGACCTTGGGCAAATCAGGTAATCTCTCTGGATCTATTTTCTTCTCAATTAAAATGAAGATGGTAATAAGCACTTCACAAAATTATTTCATAGAGCTTCATAGAGCATAGTGAGGATCCAGAGAGAAGAGTTACATGAAAAGTATTTGGCACACAGTGGGAGCTGAGCATAAGTTTTTTTTCACTCTCCTCTCCCTTCTTCCCTCTTTCTCCTTTACTTCCTGCCTCCCTCTTTCCCTCTCTTCTAGTTCCACTTTGGGAGCAGCAAGTGCTGGCCTGGGTGTGAACAGACGTTGACCCGAGTCGTGGAAGTTACTGTCCTTCTACCTGACTGCTGCCTACTGTTCCTTGAGCCCCAGGCACAAGTGACCGCCCCTGAGCAGAGGTCAGCGGTAGTGATGGTGCTCCTTGACAGCCGAGCCCCTGCTTTGTTCAGTGGATGACCTTGGCTGCCTCCTGAGGAGCCGCAGTCCTGGGAACATCAGAATGCCGGCTCCAACAGCAAGTCTAAGGGAGGGACGCAAAGCTCCTTTTTCTAGTTCTCTGCAGAGCAAACTTCTGGTGAAAACCATCCTAAATGTGAAGAGGGGAACTGCAGCTAGTGTAGTCAGAAGCTTTTAGTGAAGAGTTTAAGACACATAACTTAAATTGGCTTAAGCATAGAGATGGAATTACTGGCTGAGCAGCTCCAAATCTGAATGGCTTCAGAATCTCTCTCCACTCAGCTCTGCTTTCTCTGGCAGCTCTTCCTATTGTGACAAGGTCATCATTAACAGCTCCAGGACTGCTTTCTATTAGCTTTATGACCAGAGGAAAAAGATAGCACCCCTTTCCTACCCAATCCAGCAAGAATTCTAAGACTGAGTCTATCAGTCTGATTGAGTCGTCTGCCCATCCCTGAACCCAACTTTGTGGCAGTCATCTGATTGGCCAGGACTCCTTTGGAAGCCACCAGTAAAACCCGTATTTATACATATGTGCGTGCATGCTAAGTCACTTCAGTTGTGTCTGACACTGTGACCCGCTGGACTATAGCCCGCCAGGCTTCTCTGTCCATGAAATTCTCCAGGCGTGAATACTGGAGTGGATTGCCATGCCCTCCTCCAGGGGATCTTCCCAAGCCAGGGACTGAACCTACATCTCCTGCATTGGCAGGCGAGTTCTTTACCACTAGCACCACCTGGGAAGCCCATGTATACATATGTGCTGTGCTGTGCTTTGTCAGTCATGTCTTGACTCTTTGTGTCTCTGTGGACTGTAATCCACCAGGATCCTCTGTCCATGCAGATTCTCTATGCAAGAATGCTGGAATGGGTTGCTACGCCCTCCTCCAGGGGATCTTCCCAAGCCAGAGATTGAACCTACATCTCTTACATCTCCTGCATTCGCAGGCGAGTTCTTTACCACTAGCACCACCTGGGAAGCCCATTTATACATATGTGCTGTGCTGTGCTTGGTCACTCAGTCGTGTCTTGACCCTGTGACCCTGTAGACTGTAGCCCACCAGGCTCCTCTGTCCATGCGGATTCTCTATGCAAGAATGCTGGAATGGGTTGCCACGCCCTCCTCCAGGGAATCTTCCCAACCCAGGGATCGAACCCAGATCTCTGGCATTGCAGGTGGATTCTTTACTGTCTGAGCCCCCAGGGAAGCCCAAGAATACTGGAGAGGGTAGCCTACCCCTTTTCCAGGAGATCTTCCTGACCCAGGAACTGAATCAGGGTCTCCTGCCTTGCAGGAGGATTCTTTACCAGCTGAGCTACCAGGGAAGCCCATTTATATTCTACCGGTTCTGTTTCTCTGGTGGAACCCTGACTGATACACCATGGAATGTTAAATTATGATCTGTAGTTGAAAAATGAGGGGCTTTCCTGGTGGCTCAGTGGCAAAGAATCTGCCTGCCAAGCAGGAGGCACGGATTTGATCCCTAATTTTGGAAGATCCCACATACTAACTGGCTTCAGTTGTGTCCGACACTCTGCAACCCTGTGGACTGTAGCCTGCCAGGTGGTGCCTACATGCTGCAAAACAGCCAAGCCCATGAGCCACAACTATTGAGCTTGTGTTCTAGAGCCTGGGAGCTGCAACTACTGAGACCTCATACCACAACTCCTGAAGCCAGGTACCCTAGAACCCGTGTTTAGCAACAAGAGAAGCCACTGCAATGAGGAGTCCCTGCACTGAACAAAGAGTAGCCCCCACTAGCTGCTGCAAGAGAAAAACCCACGCAGCAACGAAGACCCAGTATAGCCAAAAACAAATAAATAAATAAAGTCATAAAAAAGAAAAATGATATTGATTATGATGTTAGTGAATTTTTAAGTCAAATTTGAGGCAGAAGAACCCATTCCCCTTCAGTGTACAAGTTATGTAATTTGATTGAACCTATATGGGGTCGCACAGAGTCGGACACGACTGAAGCGACTTAGCAGCAGCAGCAGCATAGTGTAGTAGTCTTATTAACATATTTTCACAGGAATGGTTCTACTTTTTGTGGGTCCCTAAAAAACAAAGTGTCACTGTAATACTGGAAATAAATACTTGAATTATAGCGCCTTTCTACTGAGGAATTTAAATGACTTCACAGGCATTATCTCATGAATTTACATGTGTTGGTAATGAGGTAGGTGACAAACATGACCATCTCCACTTTATAGACTGAAATTGGGTCGTGGTGAATGTGACTTGGTCCAAAGTTGTATTGAAACTCACTAACAGGCTATGACTAGAAAAAGAAGTCTTGCAGGCTTTGGGTCAGTGTTCAGCTAGTTCAAAGTGTGGTTTTCCTGTTCCCTGTATGGGAATTATTACCTGGGGTTATTAAAATGCCGATACCTGAATCAGAATTCTGGCAAGTGGATTGAAGGATTTGTCATTTTGGTGAGCTCCTTGGGTGGGCCTTAGCATATTAAAGTCTGAGAACTACTTCTCAGGTGTATTTCTTTGTTTTGTGTGTACTTTGCTTGGGTTCACGGGTATATAAATTGGAAAATTTAGGAACTCAATCCTGGTTTTCCTGATTCAAGTAGGGAAAAGAAACTGAAAGAAAAAAAAATTCTGGTTTATTTTCTTTTTTAAAGGTAGACGTTTAAGTGCTTCTCATTATTTTCAAGGAGAATTAGGCTCCCTCTGAGTCACTAATAAATATGTTTTATCAACATCCTGGTCTCCGTTTACTGGTACTTGTATGATGTTTTGCCTTTTCAGCTCTTTTTGCTCACGGGGAGGTCTCTTCGGCTGCCTCCCACAGGTTACCTGGGTCCCTTAAGCAAACAAACGCACAGATGTTTGTAAGACAAGGACATTTTTGCTAGGGTAGCACTGGCAGAAATTGTGCAGCAGTTCATAAGCTGTCTCAAAGACAGGGGAATGTCTGACAGGGTGAATTCACCTTGGCAAAATCATTTGATCACTGGCCAAACAGACTCAGCTGGCCATGGTGTAAGCATTAATTGGGCTTATAGCTTTAATGTCCTTATATTTTGTCACTATTTTCTTTTCAAAAAGTTTGACAAGGGATTTCCCTGGTGGTCCACTGGTTAAGACTTTGCACTTCCATTGCAGGGGGCATGGGTTCCATCTCTGATAGGGATGGAACTAAAGATTCCATATGCTGTGGGGCATGCTCCCCCTCCCCCTGCCTGAGAAAAAAAGAAGTTTGTCAAAAGGAGGTTTTTATACAAAGGACATTCTTAAAAGCAAGAAGAGTATACTTTTCTAGAAAAATAATTTAGGCTATATTTGAACATATTGTATCCTCTGGAATCTGGAATCTAGATTACAGTATCTAGAATCTAGATTAGAATGTAGAATGTTACTGCACACTGTGAGGGTTTGTAGGCTTTGTAAGCACAAAGCCCTCAAGATCTAAAAGGGAGGAGCCATTGTATGGCTACTGACTGGGTCTGTCCTAGAAGTTAGCACCCCTTGCCCACCACCAGCCCTCATTTTTCTGTTCTTAAGGTCACAAGGCAAGTGAGAGAAATAGGGCAGATGGAGGGTGGGAATCCCACACCATTATGGGCAAAACCCCACTTGGCAGAAAATCATTCACAAATCCTTGCTACGTAAAAGTCCAAAATAATGAATGTGGATCAGTCCTTGAAATTCCAGTTTATACTATCCCCCAAGGTTCCAAGGGCTTCCCTAGTGGCTCAGACAGTAAGGAGTCTGCCTGCAATATAGGGGATCTAGGTTTGATCCCTGGGTCAGGAAGATCCCCTGGAGAAGGGAATGGCTACTGACTCCAGGATTCTTGCCTGGAGAATCCCATGAACACAGGAACCTGGCGGGTTACAGTCCATGGGGTTGTAAAGAGTTGGACACGACTGAGCAGCTAAGGACTCGAGATTCCAAAATAGATGACAAACATAAGGTAAAACTCATAAACATGCTTTCACAAACATTTCAATATATAACTCTAAACAATGTAAAAATTCTGTTGGAATCATGAAAAACTGGGCACAATACAAATGCCCAATTGTGTGGAAATGTTTAAATAAGTTACAGAATATTCATGTAATGGAATTTCTTGTAGACAGCAATCAAATGAGGTATCTATGCATAGACATAGATGATATTTATCATGTATTTTTAAGGCAAATTAGAGTATAGTCTGGTTCTATTTTATAATACAATAGCAACCATACATATTAGTGTGTGCATATGAAGAAAGCCTAGAGGGATATAGGCTGCTAAGTAGCTTCAGTTGTGTCCGACTCTGTGCAACCCCATAGACGGCGGCCCACCAGGCTCCCCCATCCCTGGGATTCTCCAGGCAAGAACACTGGAGTGGGTTGCCATTTCCTTCTCCAATGCATGAAGGGAAAAGTGAAAGTGAAGTCGCTCAGTCGTGTCCGACTCTTCGTGACCCCATGGACTGCAGCCTACCAGGCTCCTCCATCCATGGGATTTTCCAGGCAAGAGTACTGGAGTGGGGTGCCATTGCCTTCTCCAAGAGGGATATATACAGGATGGTTAAGAGGTTTGGGGCTTCAGGAGATATTTGGATTGTACACTAGGAATTTCTGCCATATTTGAGTTGCTTATAAAGAACACAATTACTTTTTCATCAGATCACATTTTAAATGTTTTTAAAAAATGAAAACTAAAAATTCCTTTCAGGGGGAATTTTTCTGCATGAGGTAACCCTGGTTGAGGTTGTTGTGCGTACCTGTCAAGTCCCTTCAGTCGTGTCCAATGCTATGCAATCCTATGGGCTATGGCCCACCAGGCTTCTCTGTCTGTGGGATTCTCCAGGCAAGAACATTGGGGTGGATTGCTGTGTTCTCCTCCAGGGGATCTTCCCAATCCAGGAATCAAACCCACATCTATTAAGTCTCCTGTATTGGCAGGCAGGTTCTTTACCACTAGTGCCACCTGGGAAGCTCTGAGGTTCTTATGCCACTGGTCTAATGAAGTTTAGAAAAAATGCTGTGGTAGTTTGGGTCTCAGGAAAGCAGATGGCAGGACAGAGTTGGGAGTGCAGCCAGTCTGTGGGTTGAAACACCTGTGAAAGGAAAAGGGGGGAAACAGAGTAGAGTGGAAGAAGACATCAGATCCTGATGCAAACACTGTGAAGCCTCAGCTGGTCACCTGGGAAGAAGAAGATGCCCTTTAGACAAGTCCCTCACTGGGGCCTTGCACTGAGCTCGTGTATCACTGCCCAGCATGGTCATTGTCTGGGCGTTGCCCCAGAGGAGGCTGACTTGGGCAGGAAAGCTGAGGTGAGTCCTTCGAGAGTTCACACCTGGAGGCCCAGGATCCTGGAAGCCTCAGGGCCGGCTGGTTCTTTCTCCAGTGGAGTCTGAGCCCTGCGGTCATGCCTCTATGCAGAGTCTCCTTCAGTTCACTCTGTACAAGCTTAGGCATTTATGGTAAAGATGATTTGGGGTGAAATCTTCTACTTTCTCTGGACTACAATACTTTTCCATCTAGGTAGAATACTTGCCTTTTCCATCTAACCATCTTTTCTGTGCTTCAGCTACATTTTGAAAAAAAAAAAATTAAGAAGTGCCTTGTGGTATGTGAGAGTTATAAAGTTATTTATATTAGAAGATATATTGTTAAAAAGCAAAATTCAACTGAATAAATTTTATAGATCTTATCAACTTTATACAAAGATTCAGCAGAAAATGGGATCAGTGATTGAAAGATTTCTTCCCTTTTAAGGGATAGTAGAAGTTTATCTGGCAGATTGCCTACTAATTAATGCTTGTCATGTGATTCCCTACTGACTGGTTGAAGATTCCATTTCTGGGAGATCTGAAACTGTAATCAAGTCTCGGTTTGGTGATGTGGGGATTAGCCTCATGGCTAAGACCACTTTGGTCTTATTGACTTATTTTAACAATATATACTTATTTACTTTTTTGAACGTCTCCAAATAACTTCAGAGAAAGTACTGGAAAATATCAATGGCAAACACTTAAACACTTTACATTCATTCTAGCTGCAGCCTTAGAGCAGCTCTCTGAGGGTGTTACTATCCTTGTTTCATAGGTAAGAAAGCTAAGGCTCAGAGTGGCTGTCACCTTCCCCTTGTCCCTCACCAAGTGGTAGAGGCAGGATTTGAACCCAGGGAGTCTGGTTTCAGAGTCTTTATTTTTAAATACCACGATAAACTGCCTCTTCTGTGAACTATGTTTGTTCACTGCTAGTTGGGGATATAGCATGTCCAAAGGAAAAGAAGTATCTGTAGTACTAGGTATGAACCACCCACCCAGACACAGGTCCCAGAGGCTATGTAAGGAGACCTCACTGCAGATAAGTATGGGACAGGGCCAATGCAGGCAAAGCTGTCACTCAGACCAATGCTTTGGCCTCCATCAGCCTATTGCGTGTTAGTATGGAGAGAGACTTGAATTAGCCACCGCCAAATGGAGCAGCTTCACCTTTGAATATAAGTGGATGACTTCCACCTTGGAATTTAATGACAGACATTCTTTCTGTCTGCTCCTGTGTCCTCTCAGAAGTCCCTTGGACCTGCCATGGAATCTATGAGATCTCATATTGTTTCTACACCTCTTCCCATTTATGTTTGCTGCTCTTCTCTAGTAAATGAGGTTTGTGCTGATAAATTTTTTTCAAAGACTTGCCTTTTGTCTCTATCCCTAAGTAATCTAGGGGCAAAATTTCGATTTCAAAGAAAATTACTGAGAGTCCTAATTAGAGTTATTGAAATTCAAACTCTACACAGCAGTCTTTGTTGCTCCAATTATGAACAGTGTTCAAATAAGGTTACTTATCTGGGAAAGTATTAAAACATTCATGTACCTGAAAGCCTCAAAAGTTCTTGAAAGGCAGATGTTAGGTAAGGGCTATTTCCATAACAATATCTTTCCCTCCTCATTGATCCCTTGCTCCACATTTACTAGCAGAACAGTGACCTTCTTCTTTAATAATTTCAACAAGATATTCAGGAAAATATGTTACTCATTCTCAACTAGTGATTGGAATTTCTCCCTGAATCCTATGTGAGTTTTCTGAATGTTGACTTCTAAGCCAACTCTTTCACTCTCTTCTTTCACTTTCATCAAGAGGTTCTTTAGTTCTTCTTCACTTTCTGCCATAAGGGTGGTGTCATCTGCATATCTGAGGTTATTGATATTTCTCCCGGCAGTCTTGATTCCAGCTTGTGCTTCATCCAGTCCAACCTTTTGCATGATGTACTCTGCATAGAAGTTAAATAAGCAGGGTGACAATATACAGCCTTGACATACTCCTTTCCCAATTTGGAACCAGTCTGTTGTTCCACATCCAGTTCTAACTGTTGCTTCTTGACCAGCATACAGACTTCTCAGGAGGCAGGTCAGGTGGTCTGTTATTCCCATCTCTTTCAGAATTTTCCACAGTTTGTTGTAATCCACACAGTCAAAGGCATTGGCATAGTCAATAAAGCAGAAGTAGATGTTTTTCTGGAACTCTCTTGCTTTTTTGATGATCCCGTGGATGTTGGCAATTTGATCTCTGGCTCCTCTGCCTTTTCCCCAGCCACTGCTGAGTTTTCCAAATTTGCTGGAATATTGAGTGTAGCACTTTCACAACATCATCTTTTAGGATTTGAAATAGCTCAGCTGGAATTCCATCACCTCCACTAGCTTTGTTCATAGTGATGCTTCAGAAGACCCACTTGACTTTGCATTCCAGGATGTCTGGATCTAGGTGAGTGATCACACCACTGTGGTTATCTGGGTCATGAAGATCATTTTTGTATAGTTCTTCTGTGTATCCTTGCCACCTCTTCTTAATATCTTCTGCTTCTGTTAGGTCCATAACATTTCTATCCTTTATTGTGTTCATCTTTGCATGAAATGTTCCCTTGGTGTCTCTAATTTTCTTGAAGAGATCTCTGCTGCTACTGCTGCTAAGTCGCTTCAGTCGTGTCTGACTCTGTGTGACCCCATAGACTGTAGCCCACCAGGCTCCCCCATCCCTGGGATTCTCCAGGCAAGAACACTGGAGTGGGTTGCCATTTCCTTCTCCAATGAATGAAAATGAAAAGTGAAAGTGAAGTCACTCAGTCGTGTCCAACTCTTAGCAACCCCATGGACTACAGCCTACCAGGCTCCTCCATCCATGGGATTTTCCAGGCAAGAGTACTGGAGTGGGGTGCCATTGCCTTCTCCATGAAGAGATCTCTAGTCTTCCTCATTCTATTGTTTTCCTCTATTTCTTTGCATTGATTGCTGAGGAAGTCTTTCTTATCTCTCCTTGCTCTTCTTTGGAACTCTGCATTTAAATGGGTATATCTTTCCTTTTCTCCTTTGCCTTTAGCTTCTCTTCTTTTCTCAGCTCTTTGTAAGGCTTCCTCAGACAACCATTTTTCCTTTTTGCATCTTTTTTTTTTTGCTTGGGAATGGTCTTGATCCCTGCCTCCTGTACAATGTCACGAACCTACATCCATAGTTCTTCAGGCAGTTTATCAGATCTAATCCCTTGAAAAACAAAGAATGTTGCTTTAAGTGAAAAGTGATAATTTCTATACTGTGTTCTCAGCTTACAAAAGAAATAAGTATTCATTACAGAAGACATGGATAAAAAGGAAGAGTGGAAGAAGGGGAAAAACACTGCATGCTGCTTATGCACAGTTATTTATAATTTGAGTTATTTTTTTCTTGGAGAATAGCTCTTATGTTTATTTGACATAATTTGTGTCAAATATGTATTCTACATTTTAACTTTTGGGTTAACAGTAAAGATTTGTTGACTGAAAAGAATTTTCTGTGTTTTTTTAGGCTTTTGTAAACATTGTTTTGTTTTATTATTTTTAAAATATTTTAATTAATTATTTTTAAATTGTAGAATAATTGCTTTCCAGTGTTGTGTTAGTTTCTGCCATACAACAACGTGAAACAGCTGCATCCAATGTATTATGGAGTTATGGCATAGACTATTTACCTGTCCTCAAATTTGGACCTTTTGATTGTTGCAATTTATTTTTGCTATGATTACAGGTGAACCCCATCTGACTATTAGACTGCTGCTGCTGCTAAGTCACTTCTGTCGTGTCTGACTCTGTGTGACCCCATAGACTGCAGCCCACCAGGCTCCCCTGTCGGGAGTCAAACCAGATTAATGGGCCAGCTTGCAGAAATCTGTCTAAATACAACTAAACTCACTATAGCTTCTGGGTATTACATGTCACACAAGCCCTGTGGTAAGCTTGAAATACATAAAGATCACAAAGAATGAATACGACATGGTTGTCCTTACATTCCTGTAGGATAAACCCTGTGTAAGCTAAAAATAATAATGTAGGGAATCAGAATAACAAAGGAGACATCAAAGTTATGCATAAAGTAGCTCTTTGGGGAGTTAAGAAAGGCTTCAGGGAGAAGGTGATATTAGAGGGAGGACTTGAAGGCTAAGTGGGCATTTGCTCATCAAGAAAGTGAGCTCCTACATACTGTGTAAAATGCTGATGAGACAGAAAGATGAATAGGAACTGGCGACTTACAACCGAGTAAGTCCCTGATGGCTCAATGGTAAAGAATCCACCTGCCAATGCAGGAGACATGAGTTTGAAGATTCCCTGGAGAAGGAAAGGGCAACTCACTCCAGTATTCTTGCCTGGGAATCCCATGGACAGAGGAGCCTGGCAGGCTACAGTCTATGGGGTGAAAAGTCAGGCAGGACTTAGTGACTAAACAAACAACAAAAAATGTTAAAACCTGCAGTGATTCCTAATGCAGAAACATCACTGAGTTGAATATATTTTTTAATAAAGTCTTTATTGAATTTTTGAATATTACTTTTGTTGAATTTGTTAAAATATTGCTTCTATTGTTTCTTATGTTCTGGTTTTTTGGCCATGAGGCATGTGGGATCTTAGCTCCCTTACCTGGGATCCAGTCTGCACCTCTTGCATTGGAAGGTGTAGTCTTAACCACTGGACTGCCCAGGGAGCCCCACCCTAAGGATCAAAGTTTCATAACTGATAGCAGATGGAGGAGAGGAGATTCAAGAGAAGAAAGAGTACTTCCAATGGTTGGGATTGTCATGAACAGAGCTGAGGAGGAAGGTCCTTGGAAGCTGTTTTTGGGCAAATAAGAAAAGTACTTTGGCTGGAGGTTGGATGAGGGCATTAGAAGAGGAATAGCCACAGTTTTAGATGGATGAGGCCAGGTAGAGTTTGGAGTGAGAGTGAGAACCAAGAAATGCTTTTAAATAGGTGAGTGATGGATGAGAATAGAGTCAGTAGATAGGTGAGAGGTGATGATAATAAAGTAGTTCTTCTGGTAATCTTAGGTTTAAGGAAATAAATGGTAGTAAAGAAATAAACATGAGTAATGACAATGACCCCAAAGAAAGAGGCAAATCTCAAGAACTATTTCAAAGAAACAGTCAATAGGAATTGGCAAATATGTAGATGTGGTGGGGGAAAAGAAGAAAATGTCAAAAATGACTTAAACTTTTTGAGCTTGTGTGGCTTGAGTGATACAATGGGACAGAGAGTGGATTTTGTGGATCAGATGAGTTCAGTTTGGGTGTGTTGAATTTGAAAGATGCATGTTCCATATAGTTAGTTGGGGAATTGAAATCTGGAACTTAGAGGCTCTTGTTAGTACCTTTTCAAAATGGTGCTATAATATCTAAATTATGGAATGTCAAAGCAGGATTAATAAGGAGCTGAGCAGTTTTAAAGAATTTCAGGTGGATTCTTTATTTATTGGGCTTTTGAATTGCTATTTAAAAAATCTGTGTATGTAAATAAGGAATTTGAGATTCTTTCCCAAGAGTAGGTGTGTTTCAAATTCATTGCATTAGAATTTATACAAACCTTTATAGTGATTTCACTTCATCAGTTTATCAAGGTTGCTGAATTTTAATGACTCAACCCTTAAAAACAACTGTTTTTAAAATCAGTCTGGGTACAAATGACATAATCTCAAACTGCAGTGTTGACTTGAATGAGGGAATCAAAACCATATGGGTTTAGTGGATTTTCAGATTACTGTCAAAGTGTTAAGCCCTCAGAGTTTCTAAGTTTAACAAACACTTTCTCTGAAAGATTATTTAAAATATTAAATAATTTACATCTTGGCCTACTTTTGTACCAAACTTAAGTGGCAGATTACCAGAGGGCAATTCCACAGCTATCAAAGCTGAGAAACATCAATTGGTGTTTATATCCAGGCAGCAAGGAACCATGATGATTCCTCCCTCCCCCTTTTTTGTTGCTCATCAGTCACATCAACTATTTTAAAAATTTCCCCAGAAATCATCATTAAAATTTAGTGGTTAATCCAAAAGCTAATGCTTGCTTTCCAAAAAAAGAAAAAAGTTTCCAAAATGCTATTGCAATTTTAGGCATTAAAATTTTTTCCTTGCTTTTCTTTCAGATTATGGACATTTTGTTTCACTCCCATCACCTTGAATTAGTGTAGTAATGATGCAGTTTACATGAGATATTTTCAAAAGGAACACTGGATTATCTCTTTTAAGAAAATGATTACACCCATTCTTTTAATTCTGTAAATTAAATATATAGGCTTTAATGATACAGATTTTTGAATCTTGTATTGAAAGTCATAATGGTGGATATCTACTTTTGTTTCATTGACTACACTAAAGCCTTTGACTGTGTGGATCACAACAAACTGGAACATTCTTAAAGAGGTGGGAATACCAGACCGCCTTACCTGCCTCCTGAGAAATCTGTATGCAGGTCAAGAATCAACAGTTAGAACTGGACAAGGAAAAACGAACTGTTTCAAAATTGGGAAAGGAGTAGGTCAAGGCTGTATATTGTCACCCTACTTATTTAACTTGTATGCAGAGTACATCATATGAAATTCCAGGCTGGATGAATCACAAGCTGGAATAAAGATTGCTAGGAAAAATATCAGCAACCTCAGATATGCAGATGATACCACTCTAATGGCAGAAGGTGCAGAGGAAATAAAGAGTTTCTTGAGGGTGAAAGAGCAGAGTGAAAAAGCTGGCTTGAAACTCAATATTCAAAAAACAAAGATCATGGCATCCAGTCCCATCATTTCATGGCAAATAGATGGGGAAACAGTGGCAGATTATATTTTCTTGGGCTTCAAAATCACTGTGGACGGTAACTGCAGCCATGAAATCAAAGACGCTTGCTCCTTGGAAGGAAAGTTATGACAAATGTAAACAGGGTATTAAAAAGCAGAGATATCACTTTGTTGACAAAAGGTCCATCTAGTCAAAGCTATGGTTTTTCCAGTAGTCCTGTACAGATGCAAGAGTTCGACCATAAAGCAAGCTGTTGCTGAAGAACGGCTTTCAAGTTATGGTGCTGGAGAAGACTCTTGAGAGTCCCTTGAACAGCAAGGATCAAATGAGTTAATCCCGAAGGAAATCATCCTTGCATATTCATTGGAAGGACTGATGCTAAAGCTCCAATATTCTGGCTATCTGATGAGAAGAGCTGACTCATTGGAAAAGACCCTGATGCTGGGAAATATTGAAGGCAAAAGGAGAAGGGGATGACAGAAGATGTGATGGTTAGATAGCATTACCTACTAAATGGACATGAATTTGAGCAAACTCTGGGAGATAGTGAAGGACAGAGGAGCCTAGTATGCTGCAGTCCATGGGGTTGCAAAGAGTCAGACACAACTTAGGAATTGAAGAACAACAAAATCAAAGAATAATTACAATGTTTTGGACTTCAATCTTGAATTGCCAAAGTTGTTTTTTCTAAGTAAAGACATTGATACAAACCATGTACTGTCTATCCCCCATATCTTGAAGCTGCTTCTATTGTTCTCCAGTGTTCAATTCTCTGCTTCTTTTTTGGGCACACAGAAAGACTATTTTTTGGTCTCCTAGTTAGGAGAAACTATTTGATTGTGATCCAGCAATGGAATGTAAGCAGAACTGACTTGATTCAGTTCCAGATCAAGGCAATTAAGAACCAGAGTGCTTCTTCTACTCTTTCTCCCATTTTCATGCCCATGGTTAAAGTAAAGAACTCCAAATTGGTGGATCCATACAATAAAAGAAAGCAGGATTCTTGAGTTACTGTTCAGATGAGATCTGCCTTAGAGCAACCTGAATCAATGGATTGTTATATGAGAGGGACAAGCTAATATTAATGCCCTAATGTATCTCTATTACATGAAAAGAGTAGTGCTTAAAAACAAAACAAAACAAAAAAGTAGAAAGGATATAATCTAATAATTTCGAGAAAATGAATATATTTTGCTTCAGCAGTGCTGATGCCAAAAGCATTGTCACTAGCCAGGCCCAGCTGTGACTGGTGTTAGGAGCCCCTGGCAGTAATTAAGAGCAATCACTGAAATCAGACTAGGGGTTGAGTTCCAGTCTGCCACTTCCCAGGTGTGTGTCTTTGCCAAGATGCTTCATACTAACAAACCTCAGTTTCCTTATTTGTAAAATGGGGATAATAATACTAAGTTGGGGTCAAAATTAAATGAGGCAACGAATGGCTCCTAGCAAGTGCTCACTCAGTAAGGGTTGGTTATTGTATGTAGCTTGGCTTCAGAGATGATCCCCATTTCATTATTTCTCATGTTTTCTTGGAGTTTGTGCCTTTACAAATTTAAATATTTTATAAACCAGGAAATTAAAATGTAAGCATTTTAACATCCACTGGAATAATTTTCCTGACATTTTGTTAGAAATCACTGAAAACAGGAAACTGGCTGTTATGAAGAGTTAAAGGAGGTGATGAGGCTGGCCTATTTGGAATAGATAGTTTGGACTTAGAAGCTTAGGATTAATTAAAGAAAGAAAAACAAACAAAGACCACCCTTGCCACAGAATCATGTTCCCCTGCCTGGAATGTGCCCAAGAGCCAAGGGGAGGGCTGATAGAGGCAAACAGAGGGTTTCAGTATGTTCCAGGATATTCTGCACAAGGTCACCATTGAGTGGAACTCCATATAACATAATCAGTTCAGTTCAGTCACTCAGTCATGTCTGACTCTTTGTACCCCATGGACTGCAGCATGCCAGGTTTCCCTGTCCATCACCAGTTCCCAGAGTTTACTCAAACTCATGTCCATGCAGTTGGTGATGCCATCCAACTATCTCATCCTCTGTCATCCCTTTCCCCTCCTGCCTTCAATCTTTCCCGGCATCAGGGTCTTTTCAAATGAGTCAGTTCTTCGCATCAGGTGGCCAAAGTATTGGAGTTTCAGTTTAAGCATCAGTCCTTCCAATGAATATTCATGACTGATTTCCTTTAGGATGGACTGGTTGGATCTCTTTGCTGTCCAAGGGGCTCTCAAGAGTCTTCTCCAATACCACAGTTCAAAAGCATCAATTCTTCAGTGCTCAGTTTTCTTTGGATGTCCAAATCTCACATCCATGCATGACTACTGGAAAAAACCATAGCTTTGACTAGTTGGACCTTTGTTGGCAAAGTAATGTCTCTGCTTTTTAATATGCTGTCTAGGTTGGTCATAACTTTTCTTCCAAGGAGCAAGCATCTCTTAATTTCATGGCCCCAGTCACAATCTGCAGTGATTTTGGATCCCCCCCAAAATAAAGTCTGTCACTGTTTCCATTGTTTCCCCATCTATTTCCCATGAAGTGATGGGACCAGATGCCATGATCTTAGTTTTCTGAATGTTGAGTTTTAAGCCAACTTCATGTAACCATATTAATAAGAGGATAAATTAAAATTCATGATCAGTAGGTAAGTAGAATTTCCTCCTTTTGCAAAATGTTATAAGCCAGTCTGGGTGAAAAAAAACTGCCTTATTTTTGTTTCTGGAACCAGTTTGATTAGATTGTAAAGTAAAAAATACTACTGCTCTTCATGTTACAATCTTTATTCCTTTTGTCTTTAGCATCTTCCTAATAGACTTCTTCATTAACAAATATTGGATTCCCTGGCTCAATCAGACTGAGCAATTCAGCCTTACTCCCAAAGATGTTCAGTTGCTCAGAGATTTTTAAACTCACAATAAGTTTAAAAATCACTTTATTCATTCATCTAATCATTTTATTGTCTGTGACAGCAACTTAATATAAAAATGTGGAATCATAATGATGAATTCATTTTTCTGATATTTTATGGTTAATATTCTGTTGTTTTGATATTTTTGTTTTAAAGAAATTCCTTTTCAGGGAAGCACATCTCAAATTATACACAGTTTGAAAAATAATCTAAGAAATTTATAAATTGTTGTTTTAATTTAGCTACATTATTGAACTACATTGCTTGATTTCTTTAGATCTTGGAGATTTATTGTCACTGAAGTCCAGATCATGTTGTATGTAGTGAAATTGTGTGCATGTGTGTGGGTTTGTATTATGTCTAACTATACAAATAGCATAGTGTATATTTATTAAAAATTTGTACATTATATTTATAAATTATTAACAAGTAATAAGAAAAGACATACCCATTTGAATGCAGAGTTCCAAAGAATAGCAAGGAGAGAGATAAGAAAGCCTTCCTCAGTGATCAATGCAAAGAAATAGAGGAAAACAATAGAATGGGAAAGACTAGATATCTCTTCAAGAAAATTAGAGATTCAAGGAATATTTCATGTAAAGATGGGCACAATAAAGGACAGAAATGGTATGGACCTAACAGAAGCAGAAGATATTAAGAAGAGGTGGCAAGGATACACAGAAGACCTATACAAAAAAGATCTTCATAACTCAGATAACCACGATGGTGTAATTACTCACCTAGAGCCAGACATCCTGGAATGTGAAGTCAAGTGGGCCTTAGAAAGCATCACTATGAACAAAGCTAGTGGAGGTGATGGAATTCCAGATGAGCTATTTCAAATCCTAGAAGATGATGCTGTGAAAGTGCTATTCTTAATATGCCAGCAAATTTGGAAAACTCAGCAGTGGCCACAGGACTGGAAAAGGTCAGTCTTCATTCCAATCCCAAAGAAAGGCAATGCCAAAGAATGTTCAAACTACTGCACAATTGCATTCATCTCACACGCTAGCAAAGTAGTGCTCAAAATTCTCCAAGCTAGGGTTCAACAGTACGTGAACCATGAACTTCCAGATGTTCAAGCTGGTTTTAAAAAAGGCAGAGGAACCAGAGATCAAATTGCCATCATCTGTTGGATCATGATGTTCCAGAAAAACATCTACATCTGCTTTATTGACTGTGCCAAAGCCTTTGACTATGTGGATCACAACAAACTGTGGAAAATTCTGAAAAAGATGGGAATATCAGACCACCTGACCTGCCTCCTGAGAAATCTGTATGCAGGTCAAGAAGCAACAGTTAGAACTGGATATGAAACAATAGACTGGTTCCAAATCGGGAAAGGAGTACATCAAGGCTGTATATTGTCACCCTGCTTATTTAACTTATACGCAGAGTACATCATGCAAAAGGCTGGGCTGGATGAAGCACAAGCTAGAATCAAGATTGCCGGGAGAAATATTAATAACCTCAGATATGCAGATGACACCACCCTTATGGCAGAAATTGAAGAAGAACTAAAGAGCTTCTTGATGAAAGTGAAAGAGGAGAGTGAAAAAGTTGGCTTAAAGCTCAACATTCAGAAAACTAAGATCATGGCATCTGGTCCCATCACTTCATGGCAAATAGATGGGGAAACAATGGAAACAGTTACAGACTTTAATTTTTGAGCTCCAAAATCACTGCAGATGGTGACTATACCATGAAATTAAAAGATGCTGGCTCCTTGGGAGATAAGTTATTACCAACCTAGACAGCATATTAAAAAGCAGAGACATTACTTTGCCACAAAGGTCCAACTAGTCAAAGCTATGGATTTTCCAGGAGTCATGTATGGTTGTGAGAGGCGGACTCTAAAGAAAGCCGAACACTGAAGAATTGATGCTTTTGAACTGTGGTGTTGGAGAAGACTCTTGAGAATCCCTTGGAAAACAAAGAGATTCAACCAGTCCATCCTAAGGGAAATCAGTCCTGAATATTCATTGGAAGGACTAATGCTGAAGCTGAAACTCCAATACTTTGGCCACCTGATGCAAAGAACTGACTCATTTGAAAAGACCCTGATACTGGGAAAGATTGAAGGCAGAAGGAGAAGGGGATGACAGAGGGTGAGATGGTTAGATGGCATCACCAACTTCATGGACATGAGTTTGAGTAAACTCTGGGAGTTGGTGATGTACAGGGAAGCCTGGCATGGTGCAATCCATGGGGTTGTAAAGAGATGGACAAGACTAAATGACTGAACTGAGCTGAACTGAATAAATAATTAAAATAATATAGTATATTAATAATAAAGAAATAATTTAAAATATTTATACATGCATTGTATGTATATTTATTAATAAAAATTGGGGAGATGGATTACTATTATCTTCCTAATATGATCACTAATAGTATTGGTAATATGTTAGTATTAGTCACAGTTATTAGTTACAGAGAACAGGCTATAGCCTGAACTGACAGGAACAACTCCCCAAATCACATACAGACCTAGGCTTCCAAGGGAGCTTCCACATTTGCCATAGTCAGGAAGCAACAACATTACCTCCAGTCCCCTAGTTGCAAGGGAGTCCAGTCAGTAAATTTGCTCACAGTCATTTGCAGTAAAGGAAGGTACACTGAGAAGCATTGGGATGGAAGTTGAGTCAACTGACCATAGTATCAGCCCTCCTGGAAATGCATGCAATATGAGAGCTACTTTACAGAGGTAACTAGAGGTCACACTTTATATGTGTGTCTTAAACAAGGAGATTGTCAGAGAGTGATCAAAGGGAAAACCCAAGCAGTAGCAGAGAGTCGTGTCTTCTTCTAGGAGATAAATCTATCATAGTGGTCAGTGTACTGTGGTCCTAATCCTGCCCATCACCTGTTTTAGCAAATAAAGTTTTATTGGAACACAGCCACCTCATTCATGTATGTGTTGTCTATGGCTGCTTTCACAATGTAATGACAGAACAGTGCTACAGAAACCTCAAGTATTTACTATTTGGACCTTTATAGGAAAAGTTTGCCAACCCCTGGTCTAATACAATCACATAGGTTTGGAAAAACCATTGGAATTAATACTTTGATTAGTGGTTTTGCAAAATAATTGTTGATGAATTTTTATTTTTTAGTGTGCAGTGCACTGCTGAGCTCAGTATACCAAGACAGACACGTACACACAGACACACAAACACAACCAAAATGAAACAAGAAAACGCATATTCCCACAACTATTGAGCATCAAGCTGAGAAGTTATATTTATGTTTTTATACAGGAATTCCCCATATTTGATTTTATGGATAATTGGAAGGATCTTTTTAGCAGATCTGTATGATTTTCCCAGGCAGATGTCTTCCATTTGTTCTATGAATTATGCGGCAAGTTAATAATGATTCTGACAGCCTTTCTCACAATAAGATGTTAGAAATAACAAAGTGCATTGGGTGACTGTTATATGTGGGTCAACAAAGGACAAGGTCATTGTCTCCTGTTGCCTTAACATGAATTGTGTGATCACCTCATCTTTTATTGCTTTCTTGAACAATAAGAATCTAAACAATTTTTAGCCACAGTGCTAACCTCCATCTGCTTTTGCCAAATTATTACAAGCTATGTTCCTTCTTTGCACTTTTGGAACAAGTAAGAAGTATAACTGATACCTTTAGGTGTGTGTGGATTTGGAACGTGCATCCTATAATTTTTCACAAATTCCTTCAATTTTATGAGGCTGCATTTAACTATTTATTTTATTATTTTTTTTAAATTTTATTTTTAAACTTTACAATATTGTATTGGTTTTGCCAAATATTGAAATGAATCCACCACAGGTATACATGTGTTCCCCATCCTGAACCCTCCTCCCTCCTCCCTCCCCATACCATCCCTCTGGGTCATCCCAGTGCACCAGCCCCAAGCATCCAGTATCGTGCATCGAACCTGGACTGGCGACTCATTTCATACATGATAGTATACATGTTTCAATGTCATTCTCCCAAATCTTCCCACCCTCTCCCTCTCCCACAGAGTCCATAGACTGTTCTATACATCAGTGTCTCTTTTGCTGTCTCGTATACAGGGTTATTGTTACCATCTTTCTAACTTCCATATATATGTGTTAGTATACTGTATTGGTGTTTTTCTTTCTGGCTTACTTCACTCTGTATAATAGGCTCCAGTTTCATCCATCTCATTAGAACTGATTCAAATGAATTCTTTTTAATGGCTGAGTAATACTCCATTGTGTATATGTACCATAGCTTTCTTATCCATTCATCTGCTGATGGGCATCTAGGTTGCTTCCATGTCCTGGCTAATATAAACAGTGCTGCAATGAACACTGGGGTACATGTGTCTCTTTCCCTTCTGGTTTCCTCAGTGTGTATACCCAGCAGTGGGATTGCTGGATCATAAGGCAGTTCTATTTCCAGTTTTTTGAGGAATCTCCACACTGTTCTCCATAGTGGCTGTACTAGTTTGCATTCCCACCAATAGTGTAAGAGGGTTCCCTTTTCTCCACATCCTCTCCAGCATTTATTGCTTGTAGACTTTTGGATCGCAGCCATTCTGACTGGCGTGAAATGGTACCTTATAGTGGTTTTGATTTGCTTTTCTCTGATAATGATTTAACTCCTATTGAAAGTATTCTTACCATGGTCAGATGTTTACTGACTGGGAAGGACTATGCAACACACAGATAAAACAGTAAGCAAAGTTCCTGAGTATCTACAGCTTGTAAGACCTTTGCTTCTCACTCACAAGCCAGGATGCTTATTTCTCTCCTTAGGAGGACACTGGCAAATTTGGGAGTATGCTCAATTCACAAATGTCTGGAGACTGTGCTACAAGCATGGAGTGTTGGTTGCCTGTGGGTAGAAACAATTGGTGTTTTCTGTTTGGCCTACACCCTATGTCACATATTTAAAACAGCTTCTCAGTTTCTGAAGGATTGGAGCTTATTTCTTTTGCTGGCTGCTGCTGCTAAGTCGCTTCAGTCGTGTCCGACTCTGTGAGACCCCATAGACGGCAGCCCACCAGGCTCCCGCCCCTGGGATTCTCCAGGCAAGAACACGGGAGTGGGTTGCCATTTCCTTCTCCAATGCATGAAAGTGAAAAGTGAAAGTGAAGTCACTCAGTCGTGTCCGACTCTTCGCGACCCCATGGACTGCAGCCCACCAGGCTCCTCCATCCATGGGATTTTCTAAGCAAGAGTACTGGAGTGGGGTGCCATCGTCTTCTCCGTTTGCTGGCAGTGCTATCTTATGAGTTGTCTTTCTGTTATTGGGTTGTCCAAAAAGTTCATTTGGGTTTTTTACTGTAAGATCTTACCAGAAAACCTGAATGAACTTTTTGGCCAACTCAACCCAATACTAATTCTTGTTAAATTCCTTTTGTATTCCAGTTTGATTCTTAAAGGGCCTTTCTGTCTACTGACTCATCCACTCTCCCCAAAATGCAGGTCTTCACTGTGGTTGTTCTAAATGGAGGACATGGGCAACAAAGCAATGGACTGTCCCCCACCTCTTCACGCTGCAGGAGTTTCAGCCTTCTCTCAGTTGGTGACTTTGGCTTTTGTTTTCAGCGCTTGCAACTCTAACTTCTGTCTTCCAGGTGCCACATTATCTGTGATACTCTAGCAAAGAACTATCTTATGTATTTACTTCATATCATTTTCATCCTTTTGTCTGTCAGCCTGTTCTTGTTTCCAGAATGCTAACATCTAGGTAAATACCATCTGATGCTGTGCTTAGCATTTTTTGGAAAGTTTTTCTCTGCCCACTCTGGGAGAGTGATATTAACTTCTCTTATCTACACAAGTGGTATTTTAAGAGAAGGGCTTGTATTTCAAGTATGAATTTTAAACTTGAGATGGAGATTTGGGGGTATGTTGGGATAGTGGTGAAAGGCACTCTGTGCTCAAATGAGCTTGAGTTTTCCAGTGAATGTGACTTTAGGAGCTGTTTCCATAATTGTGTTAAACCATGTAGTTGCAGGGTTAATATGGGAAAAACTTTTGGGAGAGAGTTTAAAAGAAAGTTCAAAAATGAAAGATAAATTGGTCGAGGTGTGTTTGAGATAAAATAAGCATTCAGAATGCGGAGAAACTAATTTTCCTCAGAAAGCATGGATGAAGAATGAGATGGGGCTGATGACAAGGGTATCCATGAGGCGTGGTGTGGCTCAGTGTAGAAAGCAAGGTCTTTGGAATCTAAAAGGTGAATTTTGGTTCCACTCCAATTATTTGTACGCTTTTGGTCAAGTTACTTCAAAACTTCCATTTCCCTATTCATCAAAGAGGGAACACAGGAATATCTATCTGGTAGCCATTTTGTCCCTTTCATGGGTCACAGCCTTGTCATAGCAAAGGGGCTTGTGTAACTCAATGAAGCTATGAACAATGTTGTTCAGGGCCACCCAAGACAGATGGGTCATAGTGAAGAGTTCTGACAAAATATGATCCACTGGAGGTGTGTGTGTGTGTTAGTCGCTCAGTCATGTCCGACTGTTTGCAGTCCCATGGACTGTAGTCTGCCAGGCTCTTCTGTCTGTACAGTTCTCCTGGCAAGAACACTGGAGTGGGTTGCCATTTCAGAAATGGCAATGCACTCCAGTATTCTTGCTGTGAGAACCCTATGAACAGTATGAAAAGGCAAAAAGATACGACATTGGAAGATAAACCCCCAGGATAAACAATGTCCAATTTGCTACTGGGGAAGAGGAGAGGGGAATTACTAATAGCTCCAGAAATAATGAGGCTGCTGGGCCAAAGCATAAATGAAGCAGCTGGTGGTGAAAGTAAAGTCTGATGCTGTAAAGAACAATATTGCCTAGGAGCCTGGAATGTTAGGTTCATGAATCAAGGTAAATTGTTGTTCAACCACTAAGTCATGTCTGACTCTTTGTAACCCCATGAAGTGCAGCACGCCAGGCTTCCCTGTCTTTCATCATCTCCTGGATTTTGCTCAAACTCACCTTCATGGAGTCGTGATGTCATCTCATCCATCTCATCCCTGTTACACCCTTCTCCTCCTGCCCTCAGTCTTTCCAATGAGTTAGCTTTGCACATCAGGTGACCAAAGTTTTGGAGTCTAAGCTTCAGCATCAGTCCTTCCAATGAATATTCAAGATTGATTTCCTTTAAGATTGACAGGTTTGATCTCCTTGCTGTCCAAGGGACTCTCAAGAGTCTTCTCCAGCACCACAATTCAAAAACATCAATTCTTCAGTGCTCAGTCTTCTTTGTGGTCCAATTCTCACATCCATACATGACTACTGGAAAAACTATAGCTTTGACTATATGGACCTTTGTTGGAAAAGTGATATCTTTTCTTTTTAATACCCTGTCTAGATTTGTTATAGCTTTCCTTCCAAGGAGCAAGCATCTTTTCATTTTGTGGCTGCAGTAACCATCTGCAGTGATTTTGGAGCCCAAGAAAATAAAATCTGTCACTATTTCCACTTTTCCCCCTTCTATTTGCTATGAAGTGATGGGATTGGATGTCATGATCTTCGTTTTTTGAATGTTGAATTTTTAAGCCAGCTTTTTCACTTTCCTCTTTCACCCTTGTCAAGAGGCTCTTTATTTCCTCTTTACTTTCTGCCATTAGAGTGGTATCATCTGCATATTTGAGGTTGTTGATATTTCTCCAGGCAATCTTAAATCCAGATTGTGATTCATCCAGCCTGACATTACTCATGATATACTGTGCATAGAAGTTAAATAAGCAAGACGACAATATACAGCTTTGATGTACTCCTTTCCCAATTTTGAACCAGTCTGTTGTTCCATGTCCAGTTCTGTTGCTTCTTGACCCATATACAGGGTTTTCAGGAGACAGGTGAGGTAGTTTAGTATTCCCATCTCTTGAAGAATTTTCCACAGTTTGTTGTGATCCACACAGTCAAAGGCTTTAGTGTAGTCAATGAAGCAGAAGTAGATGTTTTTCTGGAATTCCTTTGCTTTTTCTATTATCCAATGATGTTGGCAATTTGATTTCTGGTTTCTTTTTCCAAATCCTGTTTATACATCTGGACGTTCTCAGTTCATATACTATAGAAGTCTAACTTGAAAGATTTTGAGCATTACCTTGCCAGCATGTTTGAACATTCTTTAGCATTGCCTTTCTTTGGGATTGGAATGAAGACTGATCTTTTCCAGTCCTGTGGCCACTGTTGAGTTTTCTAAATTTGCTGGCATGTTGAATGCAGCACTTTAACAGTGTTATCTTTTAGGATTTGAAATAGCTCAGCTGGAATTCCATCACATCCACTAGCTTTTTTCATAGTAATCCTTCTTAAGATCCATTTGGCTTCATGATGTCTGGCTCTAGGTGAGTGACCATAACATCATAGTTATCTGGGTCATTATGATCTTTTTATACAGTTTTTCTGTGTATTCTTGCCACCTCTTCTTAATCTTTTCTTCTTCTATTAGGTCTTTGCCATTTCTGTTCTTTATTGTGCCCATCTTTGCATGGAATATTTCCTTGGTATGTTCAATTTTCTTGAGAAAATCTCTGGTCTTTCCCATTCTGTTGTTTTCCTCTATTCCTTTGCATTGTTCACTTAAGAAGGCTTTCTTATTTCTCCTTATTATTCTTTGGAGATCTACATTCAGTTGGGTATATCTTTTCCTTTCTCCTTTGCCTTTTGCTTATTTTCTTTTCTCAGCTATTTGTAAGGCCTCCTCAGACAAACACTTTCCCTTCTTGCAATTCTTTTACTTTGGGATGGTTTTGGTCACCGCCTCCTGTACAATGTTATGAACCTCTGTCCATATTTCTTCAGACACTCTGTCTACCAGACCTAATCCCTTGAATCTATTTGTCACTTCCAGTGTATGATTGTAAGGGATTTGATTTAGGTCATACCTGAATGGCACCCCACTCCAGTACTCTTACCTGGAAAATCCCATGGATGGAGGATCCCAGTAGGCTGCAGTCCATGAGGTCACTAAGAGTCGGACACATCTGAGTGACTTCACTTTCACTTTTCACTTTCATGCATTGGAGAAGGAGATGGCAACCCACTCCAGTGTTCTTGCCTGGAGAATCCCAGGGATGGGGGAGCCTGGTAGGCTGCTGTCTATGGGGTCACGCAGAGTTGGACATGACTGAAGTGACTTAGCAGCAGCAGCAGCATACCTGAGTGTCCTAGATGTTTTCCCTACTTTCTTCAATTTAAGCCTGAATTTTGCATTAAGGAACTCATGATCTCAGCCAAAGTCAGCTCCAGATTATATTTTTGCTCACTGCATAGAGCTTCTCCATCTATGACTGCAAAGAACATGGTCAATCTGATTTCAGTATTGACCATCTGGTAACATCCATGTGTAGAGTTGTTTCTTGTGTTGTTGGAAATGTGTGCTTGCTATGGCCAGCATATTCTCTTGATAAAATTCTGTTATATTTTAGCCTTCTTCATATTGTACTCCAGGGCCAAACTTTCCTGTTACTCCAGTATCTCTTGGTTTACTTGCATTCCAATACCCTGTAATGAAAAAGATACCATTTTTGCATGTTAGTTATAGAAGATCTTGTAGGTCTTCACAGAACCATTCAACTTCAGCTTCTTTGGCATTACTGGCTGAGGCATAGGCTGGAATTACTGTAATGTTGAGTGGTTTGCCTTGGTAATGAACTGAGATCATTCTGTCATTTTTGAGATAGCATCCATATACGATATTTCAGAGTCTTTTGTTAGATATGTTAAAAGACACTTGCTCCTTGGAAGAAAAGTTATGACCAATCTAGACAGCATATTAAAAAACAGAAAGATTACTTTGCCAACAAAGGTCAGTCTAGTCAAGCTATGGTTTTTCCAGTAGCCATGTATGGATGTGAGAGTTGGACTATAAAGAAATCTGAGCACTGAAGAATTTATGTTTTTGAACTGTGGTGTTGAAGACTTTTTTTTTTTAATTTTAATTGGAGGCTAATTACTTTACAACATTGTGGTGGTTTTTGCCATACATTCACATGAATCAGCCATGGGTGTACATGTGTTCCCCATCCTGACCCTTCCTCCCACCTCCCTCCCCATCCCATCCCTCAGGGTCATCCCAGTGCACCAACCCTGAGCACCCTGTCTCATGCATCAAACCTGGACTGGTGATCTATTTCACATATGATAATATACATGTTTCAATGCTATTCTCTCAAATCATCCCACCCTAGCCTTCTCCCACAGTGTCCAACAGTCTGTTCTTTACATCTGTGTCTCTTTTGCTCTCTCGCATATAGGGTCATCATTACCATCTTTCTAAATGCCATCAGTTCAGTTCAGTCACTCAGTCATGTCCGACTCTTTGTGACTCCATGAATTGCAGCACGCCAGGCCTCCCTGTCCATCACCAACCCCCAGAGTTCACTCAAACTCTTGTCCATCAAGTTGGCGATGCCATCCAGCCATCTCATCCTCTGTCATCCCCTTTTCCTCTTCCCCCAAATCCCTCCCAGCATCAGAGTCTTTTCCAATGAGTCAACTCTTCGCATGAGGTGGCCAAAGTACTGGAGTTTCAGCTTTAGCATCATTCCTTCCAAAGAACACCCAGCGCTGATCTCCTTCAGAATGGACTGGTTGGATCTCCTTGCAGTCCAAGGGACTCTCAAGAGTCTTCTCCAACACCACAGTTCAAAATTCCATATATATGCATTAATATACTGTATTGGAGTTTTTCTTTCTGACTTCACTCTGTATAATAGGCTCCAGTTTCATCCACCTCATTAGAACTGATTCAAATGCATTCTTTTTAATAGCTGAGTAATATTCCATTGTGTATATGTACCACAGCTCTCTTATCCATTTGTCTGCCACTGGACATCTAGGTTGCTTCCATGTCCTGGCTATTGTAAATAGAGCTGCGATGAACATTGGGGTACACGTGTCTCTTTCAATTCTGGCTTCCTTGGTGTGTATGCCCAGCAGTGGGATTGCTGGGTCATATGGCAGTTCTATTTCCAGTTTTTTAAGGAGTCTCCACACTTTTCTCTATAGTGGCTGTACTAGTTTGCATTCCCATAAACAGTGTAAGAGGGTTCCTTTTTCTCCATACCCTTTCCAGCATTTATTGTTTGTAGACTTTTGGATAGCAGCCATTCTGACCAGTGTGAGATGGTACCTCATTGTGGTTTTGATTTGCGTTTCTCTGATAATGAGTGATGTTGAGCATCTTTTCATGTGTTTATTAGCCATCTGTATGTCTTCTTTGAGAAATGTCTGTTTAGTTCTTTGGCCCATTTTTTTTTAATTGGGTCGCTTATTTTTCTGGAATTGAGCTGCAGGAGTTGCATGTATATTTTTGAGATTAATTCTTTGTCAGTTGCTTCACTTGGTATTATTTTCTCCCATTCTGCAGGTTGTCTTTTCACATTGTTTATAGTTTCCTTCATAGTGCAAAAGCTTTTAAGTTTAATTAGATCCCATTTGTTTATTTTTGCTTTTATTTCCATTACTCTGGGAGGTGGGTCATAGAGGATGCTGTTATGATTTACATCAGACAGTGTTTTGCCTGTGTTTTCCTCTAGGAGTTTTATAGTTTCTGGTCTTATAGTTAGATCTCGAATCAATTTTGAGTTTATTTTTGTGTATGGTGTTAGAAAATGTTCTAGTTTCATTCTTTAACAAGTGGTTGACCAGTTTTCCCAGCACCACTTGTTAAAGGGATTGTCTTTTCTCCATTGTATATTCTTACCTTCTTTGTCAAAGATAAGGTGTCCATAGGTGCATGGATTTATCTCTGGACTTTCTATTTTGTTCTATTGATCTATATTTCTGTCTTTTGCCAGTACCGTACTGTCTTGATGACTGTAGCTTTGTAGTATGGCCTGAAGTCAGGCAGGGTGAATCCTCCAGTTCCATTCTTCTTTCACAAGATTGTTTGGCTATTCGAGGTTTTTTGTATTTCCATACAAATTGTGAAATTATTTGTTCTAGCTCTGTGAAGAATACCGTTGGTAGCTTGATAGAGATTGCATTGAATCTATAGATTGCTTTGGGTAGTATACTCATTTTCACTATATTGATTCTTCCAATCCATGAACATGGTATATTTCTCCATCTATTTGTGTCCTCTTTGATTTCTTTCATCAGTGTTTTATAGTTTTCTATATAGGTCTTTTGTTTCTTTAGGTATATTTATTCCTAAGTATTTTATTTTTTTCATTGCAATGGTGAATGGAATTGTTTCCTTAATTTCTCCTTCAGTTTTCTCATTGTTAGTGTATATGAATGCAAGGGATTTCTGTGTGTTAATTTTATATCCTGCAACTTTACTATATTCATTGATTAGCTCTAGTAATATTCTGGTGGAATCTTTAGGGTTTTCTATGTAGAGGATCATGTCATCTGCAAACAGTGAGAGTTTTACTTCCTTTCCAATCTGGATTCCTTTTATTTCTTTTTCTTCTCTGATTGCTGTGGCCAAAACTTCCAAAACTATGTTGAATAGTAGTGGTGAGAGTGGGCACCCTGACTTTAGGGGAAATGCTTTCAACTTTTCACCACTGAGGATAATGTTTGTTGTGGGTTTATCATATATGGCTTTTATTATGTTGAGGTATGTTCCTTCTATGCCTGCTTTCTGGAAGTTTTATTTTTTTTTATCATAAATGGATGTTGAACTTTGTCAAAGGCTTTCTCTGCATCTATTGAGATAATCATACGGGTTTTATCTTTCAATTTGTCAATGTGGTGTATTACATTGATTGATTTGCAGATATTCAAGAATCCTTGCATCCTTGGAATAAAGCCCCACTTGGTCAGGATGCATGATCTTTTTAATATGTTGTTGGATTCTGTTTGCTAGAATTTTGTTAAGGATTTTTGCATCTATGTTCATCAGTGATATTGGTCTGTAGTTTTCTCTTTTTGTGACATCTTTGTCTGGTTTTGGTATTAGGGTGATGGTGGCTTCATAGAACGAGTTTGGAAGTTTACCTTCCTCTGCAATTTTCTGGAAGAGTTTGAGTAGGATAGGTGTAGGCTCTTTTCTAAATTTTTGGTACAATTCTGCTGTGAAGCCATCTGGTCCTGGGCTTTTGTTTTTTGGAAGATTTCTGATTACAGTTTTGACTTCTGTGCTTGTAATGGGTCTGTTAAGATTTTCTATTTCTTTCTGGTTCAGTTTTGGAAAGTTATGCTTTTCTAAGAATTTGTCCATTTCTTCTAAGTTGTCCATTTTATTGGCATATAGTTGCTGATAGTAGTCTCTTATGATCCTTTGCATTTCTGTGTTGTCTGTTGTGATTTCTCCATTTTCATTTCTAATTTTGTTGATTTGATTCTTCTCCCTTTGTTTCTTGATGAGTCTGGCTAATGGTTTGTCTATTTTATTTATCTTCTCAAAGAACCAGCTTTTAGCTTTGTTGATTTTGGCTATGGCCTCCTTTGTTTCTTTTGCATTTATTTCTGCTCTAATTTTTATGATTTCTTTCCTTCTACTAACCATGGGGTGCTTCAGTTCTTTTTTTCTAGTTGCTTTAGGTGTAGAGTTAGGTTATTTTTTTTCTCCCCTGTTTCTTGAAGTAGGCTTGTATTGCTATGAACCTTCCTCTTAGCACTGCTTTTACTGAATTCCACAGGTTTTGGGTTGTTATGTTTTCATTTTCATTCATTTGTATGCATATTTTGATTTCTTTTTTTATTTCTTCTGTGATTTGTTGGTTATTCAGTAGTGTGTTGTTTAGCCTCCATATGTTTGTATTTTTAATAGTTTTTTTTTTCCTGTAGTTAACATCTAATCTCACTGCATTGTGATCAGAAAAGATGCCTGAGATGATTTCAATTCTTTTGAATTTACCAAGGCTAGATTTATGGCCCAGGATGTGATCTATCCTAGAGAACATTCTGTATGTACTTGAGAAAAAGGTGAAATTCATTGTTTTGGGGTGAAATGTCCTATAGATATCAATTAGGTCTAACTGGTCCATTGTATCTTTTAAAGTTTGTGTTTCCTTGCTAATTTTCTGTTTCATTGATCTATCCATAGGTGTGAGTGGGGTATTAAAGTCTCCCACTATTATTGTGTTACTGTTAATTTCCCCTTTCATACTTGTTAGCATTTGTCTTACATATTGTGATGTTCCTATGTTGGGTGCGTATATATTAATAATTATTATATCTTTTTGGATTAATACTTTGATCATTATTTAGTGTCTTTCTTTGTCTCTTTTCACAGCCCTTATTTCAATGTCTATTTTATCTGATATGAGTATTGCTACTCCAGCTTTCTTTTGGTCTCCATTTGTGTGAAATATTTTTTTCCAGACCTGTACTTTCAGTCTGTATATGTCCCTAGGTTTGAGGTGGGTCTCTTGTAGACATCATATATAGGGGTCTTATTTTGTATCCATTCAGCCAGTCTTTGTCTTTTGGTTGGGGCATTCAACCCATTTACATTTAAGGTAATTACTGATAAGTATGAGCCCATTGCCATTTACTTTGTTGTTTTGGGTTTGAGTTTATAAGCCTTTTCTGTTTCCTGTCTAGAGAAGATCCTTTAGCATTTGTTGAAGAGCTGGTTTGGTGGTGCTGAATTCTCTGTGCTTTTGCTTGTCTGTAAAGCTTTTGATTTCTCCTTCATATTTGAATGAGATCCTTGTTGGGTACAGTAATCTGGGTTGTAGGTTTTTCTCTTTCATCACTTTAAGTATGTCCTGCCATTCCCTTCTGGCTTGAAGAATTTCTATTGAAAGATCAGCTGTTATCCTTATGGGGATCTTCTTGTGATCCCTTATGGGGATCCCTTATGGGGATCCCTTATGGGGATCTTATTTGTTGTTTTTCCCTTGCTGCTTTTAATATTTGTTCTTTGTGTTTGATCTTTGTTAATTTGATTAATATGTGTCTTGGGGTGTTTCACCTTGGGTTTATCCTGTTTGGGACTCTCTGGGTTTCTTGGACTTGGGTGGCTATTTCCTTCCCTATTTTAGGGAAGTTTTCAACTATTATCTCCTGAAGTATTTTCTCATGGCTTTTCTTTTTGTCTTCTTCTTCTGGGACTCCTATGATTTGAATGTTGGGGCATTTAACATTGTCCCAGAGGTCTCTGAGGTGGTCCTCATTTCTTTTAATTCTTTTTTCTTTTTTCCTCTCTACTTCATTTATTTCCACTATTCTATCTTCCACCTCACTTATCCTATCTTCTGCCTCAGTTATTCTACTGTTGATTCCCTCCAGAGTGCTTTTGATCTCAGTTATTGCATTATTCATTATTGATTGACTTTTTTATTTCTTCTAGATCCTTGTTAAACTTTTCTTCCATCTTCTCAATCCTTGTCTCCAGACTATTCATCTGTAACTCCATTTCGTTTTCAAGATTTTGGATCATTTTTACTATCATTATTCTGAATCCTTTTTCAGGTAGACTCCCTATCTCCTTTTCTTTTGTTTGGTTTGGTGGGCTTTTATCATGTCCCTTTACCTGCTGAATATTTCTCTGCCTTTTCATCTTGTTTAGGTTGCTGTGTTTGAGGTGGCCTTTCTGTATGCTGGAAGTTTGTGGTTCCTCTTTATTGTGGATGTTCCTCCCTGTGGGTGTGGTTGAACAAGTGGCTTGTCAAGGTTTCCTGGTTAGGGAAGCTTGCATTAGTGTTTTGGTGGGTGGAGCTGGATCTCTTCTCTCTGGAGTGTAATAAAGTGTCCAGTAGTAAGTTTTGTGGTGTCTATCTTCACGACCCAGATAATCACTGGTGTGATCACTGACCTAGAGCCAGACATCCTGGAATGTGAAGTCAAGTGGGCCTTAGAAAGCATCACTATGAACAAAGCTAGTGGAGGTGATGGAAATCCAGTTGAGCTATTCCAAATCCTGAAAGATGATGCTGTGAAAGTGCTGCACTCAATATGCCAGCAAATTTGGAAAACTCAGCAGTGGCCACAGGACTGGAAAAGGTCAGTTTTCATTCCAACCCCAAAGAAAGGCAATGCCAAAGAATGCTCAAACTACCGCACAATTGCACTCATCTCACACGCTAGTAAAGTAATGCTCAAAATTCTCCAAGCCAGACTTCAGCAATATGTGAACCGTGATCTTCCTGATGTTCAAGCTGGCTTTAGAAAAGGCAGAGGAACCAGAGATCAAATTGCCAACATCCGCTGAATCATGGAAAAAGCAAGAGAGTTCCAGAAAAACATCTATTTCTGCTTTATTGACTATGCCACAGCCTATGACTGTGTGGATCACAATAAACTGTGGAAAATTCTGAAAGAGATGGGAATACCAGGCCACCTGATCTGCCTCTTGAGAAATTTGTATGCAGGTCAGGAAGCAACAGTTAGAACTGAACATGGAACAACAGACTGGTTCCAAATAAGAAAAGGAGTTCATCAAGGCTGTATATTGTCACCCTGTTTATTTAACTTATATGCAGAGTACATCATGAGAAATGCTGGACTGGAAGAAACACAAGCTGGAATCAAGATTGCCGGGAGAAATCTCAATAACCTAAGATTTGCAGATGACACCACCCTTATGGCAGAAAGTGAAGAGGAACTCAAAAGCCTCTTGATGAAAGAGAAAGTGGAGAGTGAAAAAGTTGGCTTAAAGCTCAACATTCAGAAAACGAAGATCATGGCATCCGGTCCCATCACTTCATGGGAAATAGATGGGGAAACAGTGGAAACATTTCAGACTTTATTTTTCTGGGCTCCAAAATCACTGCAGATGGTGACTGCAGCCATGAAATTAAAAGACACTTACTCCTTGGAAGGAAAGTTATGACCAACCTAGACAGCATATTCAAAAGCAGAGACATTACTTTGCCAACAAAGGTTCGCCTAGTCAAGGCTATGGTTTTTCCTGTGGTCATGTATGGATGTGAGAGTTGGACTGTGAAGAAGGCTGAGAGCCGAAGAATTGATGCTTTTGAACTGTGGTGTTGGAGAAGACTCTTGAGAGTCCCTTGGACTGCAAGGAGATCCAACCAGTCCATTCTGAAGGAGATCAGCCCTGGGATTTCTTTGGAAGGAATGATGCTAAAGCGGAAACTCCAGTACTTTGGCCACCTCATGCGAAGAGTTGACTCCTTGGAAAAGACTCTGATGCTGGGAGGGATTGGGGGCAGGAGGAGACGGGGACGACAGAGGATGAGATGGCTGGATGGCATCAATGACGCCATGGACGCGAGTCTCTGAACTCTGGGAGTTGGTGATGGACAGGGAGGCCTGGCGTGCTGCGATTCATGGGGTCACAAAGAGTCGGACACGACTGAGCGACTGATCTGATCTGATCTGATGGTTTGGTGTGATTTTTGGCCGCCTGTATTTTTGTGCTCAAGGTTATGTTCCTACGTTTTTGGTGAATTAGCTTGATATATCTTGCTCTGAAACTTGTTGACTCTTGGGTGGAGCTTGGTTTCAGTGTAGGCGTGGAGGCTTTTGGATGAGCTCTTGTCACATAATGTTCCCTGGTGTCAGGAGTTTTCTGTTCTCAAGTTTTGGATTTAAGCCTCCTGCCTTTGGCTTTCAGTCTTATTCTTACTGTAGCCTCAAGACTTCTCCATCCATACAGCACCAATGATAAAACATCTAGGTTAATGGTGAAAAGATTCTCCACAGTGGGGGACACCCAGAGAGTTTCACAGAGTTACATGGAGAAGAGAAGAGGGAGGAGGGAAATAGAGGTGACCAGGAGGAGAAGAGGGAAAATCAAAAGGGGAGAGTGCAATCTAGCCAGTAATCAATTCCCTATTTGCTTTCCACAGTCTGGAACACTCAGAGAGGTTCATGGAGTTACATAGAGAAGAGAAGAAGGAGGAAGGAGATAGAGGTGACTAGGAGGAGAGGAGGGGGAGTCAAAAGGAGAGAGACCAATCTAGCCTGTGATCAGTTCCCTGAGTGTTCTCCACAGCCCAGAACACCCAAAGAGATTCACAGAGTTAAGTAGAGAAGAGAAGGGGGAGGGAGGAGATAGAGGTGACCTGCGGGAGAAAAAGGAGAGTCAAAAGCGGAGAGAGCAATCAAGCCAGTAATCACACTCCTAAGTAAAAATGGGTACTGAATATTGGATTATTAAAGGTACAGAATTGATAACAAATACCAAAAAGCAAAGATTAAAGATCTAGTGGTTAGACTTTCAAAAACACAATATTTTTAAAAAAAAATCACAAAAGTTATAAAATATATATATATATGAAATTTGCTTTAAAAATAGGGTCTTTTTTTGCAAAGTAATAGTAGGTTTTATAATTAAAAATAAAGGAGTAATAAAGAACTTAATAAAAAAATAAAAAAAAATGATAATAGTAAAATATATCTAGGAATTTCTCTGGAACTGTTGGGGGTAGTGTGGGGTCAGCTCAGTTTCAGATAGTTCCTTGTTCCAGCTTATACTTCTTCTCAAGGTCTATAGGTCCCTTCCAATGTAGCCAATGCTAACTACAGGGCTTTAATCTGTTGCACCTGTCATTTCCCAAGACGTTCCCTCTTCTTTGTTTATTTTGGCTTCCTCTGTTTGCAAGTCTCTTCAGTATTTAACTTCCGCCCTGGCACAAGGGGGCGAAGGTGGTCATTTATTTAGGCTCAGTTGTTCAATTATGTTGTGGGGAGGGAGGAACACTGCAAACAAATATCACTGGCATGTGTGGGGAGTGCTCGCAGTGTCTGGGCCACACTGGGTTAGCCTCCGCTCACGGTGTGTGTGCTTTCCCTTTCTAGACTGCTCAGGCTCCAGGTTGCTCTGCAGGGGAACTGTCTAAGGTGGGCCCTGGGTTGTGTGCACTTCCCAGGTCTAAGCCGCTCAGGTTCATGTTCTCAAGTACTCCACAAAAGCACAGACTTGGTTGGGCCTGTGTTTTGTGCCCTTCCCAGGTCCGAGCAGCTCAGGCAACTAGGTGCTTGGCAAGGGCACACTCCCCAGGTGGGCGGTGCATCTTATCACCTCTCTGGTCCCAGCTGCTTGGTTTCCTGGGTGCACAGTAGGAGCGCCATCTCAGGTGTCCCGTGTGTCTCCTCTGGGGACATGATCTCTGACTGCAACTCTCCTGGTGGATGTCAACTGTCCAGGATCCAAGGAAATTTGGTAGCAAGTGGGAGCCTGCTAGCAGTTTGGTAGAGGATGCTATCTCTGGGGCTGAGTTTGCCCCTTGCCTTCCGGCTGTGGCTATCGCCCACCTGCATCTCTGCCTCTGGTGGAGAATGGGCCAGTCTGGCGCCCGCTAGCTCTCCTCTGGTATTTGCTCAGTCCTTTGTTCTGTGAGCGTGTCCAGCAGTGCCTTAGGTTAGAGCTTTTCGCTGGAAAGTTCTCTCTCTCTTTTTCTTCTTTTTTTTTTTTCCCTTGTTTTCCCTCTCTCTGGCAATCCCACAGTTTGGGTTGCTATCTCATGTTAGCTCCCTCAGATTGTCCTCAGGGCATTCAGGCCTGGTCCTTACCCTAAGCAATGCAGCCTGCACCTCCCTGTTTAGTCCCCGCTTGCTGGTGGCAAATGTGAGCATCTGGGCTACTTCTCCACTGGGAGTTGCAGTTAGGCGTGTAATCTGTGGGTTTTATTTATTTTTTCCTCCTGGTTATGTTGCCTTCTGAGATTCCAAAACTCCCCACAGACCTGCCAGTAAGAGAGTTTCCTGGTGTTTGGAAACTTCTCCTCTTTTATGACTCCCTCCCCGAGACAGGTCCCTGCCCCTAACTCTTTTGTCTTTCTTTTTATCTTTTATATTTTGTCCTATCTCCTTTTGAAGACAATGGACTGCCTTTCTGGGTGCCTGGTGTCCTCTGCCAGTGTTCAGAAGTTGTTTTGTGGTATTTTCTCAGTGTTCAAATGATCTTTTGATGAATTTGTGGGGGAGAAAGTGGTGTCCCCATCCTATTCCTCCGCCATCTTAGGACTGCTCCCTGGAGAAGACTCTTGAGGGTCCCTTGGACTACAAGGAGATCCAACCAGTCCATCCTAAAGGAAATCAGCCCTGAATATTCATTGGAAGGACTGATGCTGAAGCTGAAACTCCAAAACTTTGGCCACCTGATGCAAAGAACTGACTCACTGGAAAAGACCCTGATTCTGGGAAAGATTGAAGGCAAGAGGAGAAGGGGATGACAGAGGATGAGATGGCTGGATGGCACCACTGACTCAATGGACATGAGTTTGAGTAAACTTTGGGAGTTGGTGATGAACAGGGAGGCCTGGTGAGCTGTAGTCCATGGGATTGCAAAGAGTCAGACACGACTGAGCAACTGAACTGAACTGATGAGGTAAATTGGACACAGTCAAGCAAGAGATAGCCAGAATGAATCTTAACATCTTAGATGAGAATGGGCTAGTTTAATTTAGATGACCTTTGTATCTACTACTCTGGGCAAGAAACCCTAGAAAAAAATGGAGTAGCCCCTATAATTAACAAAAAGAGTCTGAAATGCAGTACTTGGATATAACCTCAAAAACAACAGAATGATCTTGATTCGTTTCCAAGGTAAATTATTCAGTCAATCCTAAAAGAAATCAACCCTGAGTATTCAATTCAAGGACTGATGCTGAAGCTGAAGGTCCAATATTTTGGCCACATGATGTGAAGAGCTGACTCATTGGGAAAGACCCTGGTGCTGGGAAAGATTGAAGGAGAAGGAGAGTACAGAGGATGAGATGATTAGATAGTATCACTGACTCAAGCGAGGTGAATTTTAGCAAACTCTGTGAGATAGTGGAGAACAGAGGAGCCTGGCATGCTTCAGTCCATGGGGTCACAAAGAGTAGGACAGGACTTAGTGACTGAACAATAACAGCCATCATATAAAGACTAAAGACTCGATATGTAGGAGGTGCACAACTAACATCAGTTCAATTCTTTACATATTTTACTAGTTTTATCCAAAGTTGCTTTTTTTTTTTTTTTTTTGAGTGTCCACCATGCATATATCACTGGGCACCTAACCTTCCTTCATACCTGAATTTTTAGCACTGCAGCATGCTGGTAAATGCCTTCTACTGTGCTCCTAATCTCTGAATGATCAACTTCTCTAATAAGCAGTACAAACTTCCATGAACAGTAACATCTGAGGAAATGTTCCAGTCAACTGGAACACTGGTTATTTTATTCACTGTTATCAAAGGCTTCCTAATGTATATGAAGTCACCCTCTGGTCTAGAGTTTATAACCAGTGAAACATAAATGAATCTTCCCTGCCTATTCTCTGTTGGACTGTAGATAATGCAGATACAGCTAAGTGATCCAACAGCTGGTTTTGTGAAAAAATCTTGTAGGAGTTTAGTTTTTGTTATTTTTCTGTTTCACTTAGAAATGTGTATATGGAAAAATGGCAGTTGTTTTGGTAAAGACTTCTAATGAAATTTTTGGCTGCTTGATTTAAAAAAGTGACTTGAATCTTCTTCCAAGTAGCTTGCTGATCTTCTCATTAGGCTAGTGAGGGAGAAAGAAGGCTGGAAGAATGAGTCAGATTTCTACCTCAGACAATCAGATTCATGATGACAGATTTCTACCTCAGACAATCAGATTCATGATGACAGATTTCTACCTCAGACAATCAGATTCATGATGACAGCATTAACAGAAGAGACCATCTCAGAAGCCTGTTTGAGGAGGAGGTGGGAGCAGTGTTTGTTTATGAGGAGTCCTATGTGTACATGTCACCCTGTTTATTTAACTTATATGCAGAGTACATCATGAGAAATGCTGGACTGGAAGAAACACAAGCTGGAATCAAGATTGCTGGGAGAAATATCAATAACCTCAGATATGCAGATGACACCACCCTGATGGCAGAAAGTGAAGAGGAACTCAAAAGCCTCTTGATGAAAGTGAAAGTGGAGAGTGAAAAAGTTGGCTTAAAGCTCAACATTCAGAAAATGAAGATCATGGCATCCGGTCCCATCACTTCATGGGAAATAGATGGGGGAACAGTGGAAACAGTGTCAGACTTTATTTTTCTGGGCTCCAAAATCACTGCAGATGGTGACTGCAGCCATGAAATTAAAAGATGCTTACTCCTTGGAAGGAAAGTTATGACCAACCTAGATAGCATATTCAAAAGCAGAGACATTACTTTGCCAACAAAGGTCCGTCTAGTCAAGGCTATGGTTTTTCCTGTGGTCATGTATGGATGTGAGAGTTGGACTGTGAAGAAGGCTGAGTGCTGAAGAATTGATGCTTTTGAACTGTGGTGTTGGAGAAGACTCTTGAGAGTCCCTTGGGCTGCAAGGAGATCCAACCAGTCCATTCTGAAGGAGATCAGCCCTGGGATTTCTTTGGAAGGAATGATGCTAAAGCTGAAACTCCAGTACTTTGGCCACCTCATGCAAAGAGTTGACTCATTGGAAAAGACTGATGCTGGGGGGGATTGGGGGCAGGAGGAGAAGGGGATGACAGAGGATGAGATGGCTGGATGGCATCACTGACTTGATGGACGTGAGTCTCAGTGAACTCCGGGAGTTTGTGATGGACAGGGAGGCCTGGCGTGCTGCGATTCATGGGGCCGCAAAGAGTCGGACACGACTGAGTGACTGATTTGATCTGATCTGATCTGATGCGTACATGCAAGGATTTTGTAGGGAGTTGAGAATCAGAGGGGCATTTCCATGGGTTATTTGGTGGGGCTGTTGGGTAGAGATAAACCATGTTTCCCATCTTGGGCTAGAAATGGATCTTTCATAAATATTTATAGGATTTGTTTCACATTCACAGCATTTTTATGATGACTAAGTCTTTTTATAACCCATCTGTGCCATTGAGAAGCCAAATTTAGTCCAGTTGGGGGGTGTGGCCAAGGAAGAGTTGTGTTTCTGGGTCATCTCCTCATGATGTAACTGAATTTCTTAATTGTAAGTTCTTGCAGTTTTCTGTACTATGAAGAAAGATGACTGGAAAATTGCATTTTCTAGAAGCTATGGGCATCTTATGCTCTCAGCTTTAGCTGAGAGGGAGGGATTTAGTGGGAGATGAGTTTCCCTCTTTTTGTGGCTCTATTTGAGAATAAAAATTATTTCATGTTTAAGAAATGGGAGGGGAGAATTGAAGTCTGAATAATTTACAGTGTACAACCATTACACTCAGTGAATAATTTTAAGCATGATATCAGTTAAGTAACAAGAAATATAACTGACAAAATATATGGGATCACACCACTGCAGCTGTAAGGGCAATTTTCAGTTGTGTAGAAATTTCAGGATCCCTCTGAATGCTGAAAAGTTATAGTTTACTGGTATTTCCTGCAAATAAAACTTCCATATAGAACCTTCTGTGACCCACACTCCAGTTACTTCAATCCCATGTTGCCTCTTATCCCATCTCCTCTTTAGTCTTTCAGCAGATAACTTCCACTTTCAGGAAGAGGGCCTTGACAAAGATTTGTGCAGCAGGGACTTGCTGTGTGCTCAACAAATCCATTCTACCTGGGCACTCAGCTGAATGGCATTCCCTAGCCCACCTGCTTGCAGGTACAATCCTGTGAGTAGTGCTGGAGAAACTGATGCATGCTGCTCCAGAGTGACCTGGAAAGCACCCTGTTTCCACTCAGTATATTCCCTCTTTGCTGCTGTTTTCAGTTGAGTGATGCTGGAGCAAGTATGTATAGAAGATGGAGTACATGAGCCTAAAGGAGCCTGGATCCTCTGAGTCACCATGGGAGAAGATTCATCCAATCAGGAATGCCTGCTTTGGACTTGGCATAGTGAGCAATCAACTTCTATTTGTTAGAACACTTGGAACTAGGGGTTGTTTTTTAGAGCATTTAGCTTGTCCTGGCTAATACTCTGAGCCACTCACTCCACTGTCTTTGTGAGCATTCATTATTCATCAACTAATCTCTAAGGCAGGTGACTCACAGTTCACTTAACGTGAGGGAAAGTCCTGAACCGATGGGATTTTGGGGAATGACAAAGACGCTTTTGTTCCTGGGATGTTTGATTTAGTTTCTTCTGAGGCCACTGGATTAGTCAGTAATTGTGAAATCTACTGTATGGGGTTATTTTAAGTGCAATCCAGTTTGGAAGGAAGGAGAAGGGCTTAGATTTTCAATTCAGGTGCAGGGATGCACAGTGTGCTACGTTCTGTTGCAAAGTGTAGCATGAATGATATATTACTATTTATATTTAATGTGCTGCAATTTATTTTAATTTCTAAGGATAATTTTAAATTTTGACCATTATTCAAAAAAAATCTATAGGGAATATAACTTGTTTGTGTTTGTACTTTCCAGTAACTTTAAATAAAGTTTTTTTTCCCCTTATAAATTTTTTTTTTCATTTTGAAATAATTACAGACTCAGAGGAAACTGAAAAGAAATACTCAAGGAGGTTCCATGGGCCTCCTTGCCTCCCCTTGGCCCAGTATTTATATCTTGCATAACTATAGAACTATATCAAAACCAGGGCATTGACTTTGGTACAATTTACAGAGCTGATACAGGTTTCACCAGTTATAGTTACTCTCATCTGTGTTTGCGTTGTGTGTGTGTGTGTGTAGTTGAATGCATTGTATCATACATGTAGCTGTGTGTAACTACCATTCATATTCAAGATGCAGAATTGCACCATTACCACAGGAATCCTTCATACTCATCCCTGTGGTTATACCCACCCTCCAATCCTTAACATTCTTCCCTCTGCCAATCCTTAACCCTTGGCAACCACCAATCTGTTCCATCTCTTTCTTCCCTTTGCCAATCCTTAACCCTTGGCAACCACCAATCTGTGTTCCATCTCTACAGTTTTGTTATTTTGAGAATATTATACAAAGGGCATCATACAGCATTTGACTTTTTGAGATTGACTTTTTGTCACTTGACATAATTCCCTTGAGGTCCATCCAAGTTATTGTGTGTATCCACAGTTTCATAGCTGATCCTTTTTTAGGGCTGAGTAGTATTCCATGGTGTACATATACCACAGTTTGTTTAACAATTAACCTGCTGAAGGGATTTTTGGCTATTATGAATAAAACTGCTATTAATGGTCAAGTAAAAGTTTCTGTGTGAACATAGGTTCTAGTTTCACTGGGATGAATGCCCAAAAGTGCAATTGCTGTGTCATTTTATAAGTACATTTTTAATTTTAGAGGAAACTGCTAAACTATATGGCACCCCACTCCAGTACTCTTGCCTGGAAAATCCCATGGACGGAGGAGCCTGGTAGGCTGCAGTCCATGGGGTCACTGAGAGTCGGACACGACTGAGCAGCTTCACTTTCATTTTTCACTTTTCACTTTCATGCATTGGAGAAGGAAATGGCAACCCACTCCAGTGTTCTTGCCTGGAGAATCCCAAGGATGGGGAGCCTGATGGGCTGCCGTCTATGGGATCACACAGAGTCAGACATGACTGAAGCGACTTAGCAGCAGAAGCAGCAGCAGCCAAACTATATTTGAGAGTGATCATACCATTTTATACTCCCACCAACAATTGAGTGAACCTTGTCAGCATTTAGTGATATCACTATTTTTAATTTTAGTAATTCAGGTAGATGTATAATGATATTTCCATCATGGTTTTAATATGCATTTTCCTAAAAAGTGATTTTAATTTTTTTGTGTATTTGTTATCTGTATTTCTTCTTTGGTGAAATATTTTTTCATGTCTTGATTCATTTTCTGATTGGATTGTGTATTTTTTTTTCATGTTGAGCTTTGAGAGTTCTTGATTTAATCTAGACATAAGTCTCTTTGTTGGGTATGTGGTTTGTAAACATATCTTCTACTCTGTAATTTGTCTTTTCATCCTGTTAACAGTATGTTTTGTAGAACAAACAATTTTAATTTTGATAAGGTCGAATTTATCAATTTTTTTCAATGGATTACATTTTTTATGTCAAATCTAAGAACTCTTTGCCTAATCCTAGATTGCAAACATTTTCTACTATTTTTTTTTTTCAGTGTTACAGCTCTATTTTATTTAGAAGATAGCAGGAGAGAGAGAGAGAGTGAGAGAAAGAGTGCAAGCACGTGGGAGAGAGAGAGTCCAAGAGAAAGCGCTTTGGCTCCTCCTTTTATATGTTTTTTCTTCCACCTAGGTACTATGCTTTTTTTAAACAATAAAAAACTTCTACAATTTTATGTTTTATGTTTAAGCCTATGATTCATTTTGAACAAACTTCTGTATAAGGAATAAAGTTAAGGTCAAGGTCCTTTATTTTATTTTATTTTATTTTTTTTGCTTGTAGATGTCTAATTGTGTGAATGCTTTTTGAAAAGAAATGAAGTAAGTCATACCATCAATGATATTACCTTACTTGAGTTTGCACAAACTTTCTTGAATGAGACACAGGATGGAGGTACAGTATTGTATCTATTTATGCACCCATGTTTCAATAAGAATTTTGTGTCTGGCATAGGGGAGGGTCTTAAACCAGCTGCCACAGGTTGATTCTGGTCTACATGCAGGTTTGTCCCACACAGTATTTTTTTTTTTTTTAACCAACTTAAAAAAAAAATGTGAAGATCTCATGTGCAAATGTAAATTTACAGATTCTCCTTAAACATCAGAAGATTCAGTATTGTAGAGCTATATTCCTCCCTGGCAACTGGGTCCTTGAGTTGAGCTCTTTGGCTGGCACATTCCCTTTCCAGTTCATGACGATCCCTGTGGACTCCCTGACACTGTGAGCCCTTGTCAGTGTTGCCTTCCCTTGTCATTGTTTTTCTGGGATTATTGTTTTACTGGTCCAGTGCTTGTTCCTCTATGGACCTCTCTTCTCTCCTTTTGGCCCATTGCACCTATGATCATTTTAGGTTTCTCTTGGCCTGTGGTTCTTTCCTTTCCTTCTATTTCCCCTACCTTTCTCCTTTGCTCTGTCTTTCCCATGTTAATGATGTAAATCCACTTTCTACTGTGATTGGCATTAAAATGTCACCTGAGAGTAGCCTATCTGGTTATTTCTAGGCCTTTTGAGATCTTGGGCTTCCCTGATGTCTCAGCAGGTAAAGAATCTGCCGGCAACGCAGGAGATGAAGGAAGACACAGGTTCCATCCCTGCATCAGGAAGATCCCCTGGAGGAGGACATGGCAACCCAGTCCAGTATTCTTGCCAGGAAAATCCTATGGACAGAGGGGCCTGGTAATCTACAGTCCATGGGGTTGCAAAGAGTTGGACACAACTGAAGCTTCTGAGCACAGCACATTTGGGATCTTGGCCCCACAGGATATCCAGCCCAGGTCCTGGCATATATTTCACCATCTGTGTGTGGTCAGTTTCCAATGCAGAGATAGTAGTGGGATGTGGAGAATACTCACTAGGTATTTGGTTTTAAACTACGTGTCACGCCTTAGTTATTAAATGCCCCAGAGCCACTGGGCCCAATCATAAAAGCCTAGCTAGTGGCACATCAACTATAATTATTCTAAGGCACACTTGGAGTATTTGGGAAAAAATGGCTTTCAACTAAGGGATGACTCATAGCATTCTGAAGAGGGAAGGCCAAGAAAAAGTAATGCCAAAGGAGGGGAAATTTCAAAAGCTTCTGGGAATACCTAGGTCAGAGGACATCAGACCTGAACCTCAAGGCCTTCTCCCAAATTCCACAAATCACTTTTGATTTCAAAAGAAACAATGATAACCATCTTGAGCACAAGATGGCAGTCTTAGGTCTGCTTCACTGCCTGTGGCTGTCTGGAGAAAAGTGATAGAAAACAGAGCAGAAACAAAACTGCTCATGTTGCTGAGAAATACTGAAAAATAAATAGCAATCAAGAAGGATGATGAGGGAAGGAAAGAGATTAAAGTAAATGCAAGCAGTTTATTTTGTGCAGTGTTTTGCTTTGTTTTAAAATTTGGCTCCACTCATTGTCTCAAGTCTCTGATAAATACGTGTGGGCTTGGGTCCCATGTGCGTGTTTTGGCTGTTCTAATGCAAAGACCCTAGGAAGGAGCAGGGGGTGTGGGGAAACCAGAGACCATATGGGTTGGGGAGGAGGCAGACAGACAGCCTTGGTTCTGGAATGGAAGGGGTCTTGGGCTAGCCTATGATGACCTCTCTTCAGTGTTCTTATGAAAATAAGAAAAAGAAATATCCTCTTTACACAAAGAGCTATGCCAAACTCGAGCAAGCATTCAGATGGGGTTCCACTCAGAGGCAAATATGAAAAAAAGAAGAGTAAAAGACCCTCTCTTCCTCCTGTAGCCACTGAAATCCAAAATGAGGGAGAATGCTAACTACTTTGGGACTCCCTCCTTTCTGCAAAGAAAGTCATGTTCAGGATAAAAAAATGAATGAGGAGAAAAGGCTAACTTAGCAGGAAGCTCTTTGGCATTCTCTAATGAAACACCCAAGGTAGCCCAGTTGGTATGGAGGTAGCCCAGATGGTATGGAGGTAACCCAGTCCTATAACCAACCCATAACTATGTCAAAATCCCCAAAGCAAAGGAAGCTGGCAGGCTGCTGCTGCTGGGATGAGATGAGTTCTTTCTGTGCCTTGCCATTTCTCATGATGGCCAGTTGCAGGGCCGTCCCTCCTAGACACAGAAGTAGCATCTCCCATCATTGCTGTTTTCTCCACCCTGAAAATATGGGCAACCTCGACACTTTCAATCCTTCAATAACTTTCAGTGAAGTGATGTGATGCCTGCATTGTATGACTCTCTTCATTTGCAAAATGAAATTCATAAAAGCAATACCACCACTTTTGGAGGTGATATCCATCACATAAAAGAAAGTTTCAGACTTAAAGTTTCAGACACTCAATTACAATTTCTAATTACTCATCCAAGAGCCTTGTGAGATAGAAGATATGCAAAAATATTATCCCTGTTTGTTAAAGGTGGAGTCGCAGGCACAGAAAGGCAAATTGAGAATTTAAAACTGCACATGCCTTTGCTTCATAATCTGTTATCTCTCTTGAAGTATTCTTTTTCAGTTATTTTGAGAACAAAGAGTTCAAAGGACATTGGTGGTCAGTGGGTGATAATGTCTTTGGGGTTGTAAGATTACTGGGGATGGCTCTCAGTATGTCCCCCCTCAGTCTAGAAGAACCAAGTGACAAGGATTTTCAAATTGAAGTAAAAAAAAAAAATGATTTCTTGGTTGTGTTTTATGAATCTGATAACACTCCTTGAAGATCGTTGGAAATATCCTGGAGTATAGAAAACCCAGAATTAGCTTTGACTATCCTTAGAAGCTGGTTTGTCTTTGGGGACAGAATTTTCTTTTCTGCTCAGCTCACTTGTGAGGGTGAGAGGAGATGGGAAGCTGGAGAGCATTTCCCAGCCCCCAGGACCTTCTCTCTTAATCCACAAGAAATCTTACCTTGTGTTCAGGAGAAGGCCTCCAGCAGTAGAGAAGATATATTGAAACTTTCAAAGAGTGTTAGGGGAAAGGCAGAAGTTGCAGTTTCTGTTAAAGGGCCTTGAAGAATCTCCAAGACTTCTGACAGAAAATTATATTATAAGGCATGAGGTCACTCAACATGAAGGTCCTTTAAGAAAGAGGAAACACATAGGTGAAAAACAGATTTTCAAGAAGAGGTGAATTTTGCCACTTAAGAGAGGTCAAATTCATAGAGTCAGAAAGTACATTGGGAGATGGCAGGGGTCAGGGGTTGGGGGATGCAGAGTTAGTATTTAATGGGGACAGAGTTTCAGTTTAAGAAAGTGAAAAATTCAGACAAGGATGATGGTGAGATTCACATAATAATGTGAATGTACTTAGTGTAGCTGAAATGTACAGTTAAATATGTTTAAAACAGTATGTTTTATATTATGTGACTTTTATCACAACATAAAACATTGAATAAATATATAAGTAAAATAAGAGGTGAATTTAGTTCTACAGAATAATCTTTTTCCCCCGCCCTGGGATGACTTCAGAAGTGCAATCATGATACAGACTTTGTATATAGGGCTTTCTATTCATCAGACTTAGGCTAGAACAGTTCTAAGATCACATAAAGCCAAGGGCTATGGCCCTTCGGTAGAAGGAAAGAAGAACACAAGATGAACACATGAGAGCAGTTGCAAAAGTTTCAGGGCCTGTCAGGTGCACCAACTATTGAGAGAGGCTGCTGCTTTACTGTGGAGAAGGAAATGGCAACCCACTCCAGTATTCTTGCCTAGAGAATCCTGTGGACAGAGGAGCCTGGTGGGCTGCCATCCATGGGGTCGCACACAACTGAAGCGACTTAGCAGCAGCAGCAGTAGCTGCTTTACTGAGGGTGGACTGACCACAGGACAGACTCTGATCAGAGCAAAAGGAAGTATTTATAGTAAGAAAGTAATCATCAATTTCTCTTAGAGTCTAGTTTGGGCCCAAGAGGCCAGCATAAACAGTTGGTGCTAATTTGGGGAGCAGAGCAGAGGAAAGGTGCAGGCAGTGGTTCCACCCATGTGCCAGCTGTTTCCAGCCTTCTTGCCATCCCCCTGGTCATTTCTCCTGAGAAATCAAGTGCATCCTTTAAGACTCAGCTCAAGGGTCATTTTTAATTGCTTCCTTGAAACCATACTTGCATCTCTGATGGAGATCTCTGTTCTTCTTTTGTCTCCTATAGCTCCCAGCACATACCTTCAGTTTTACATCATGCAAATTGAAATGTTCTATTTTTACACATCTTCGCATAGGCCTAAAAGCTCTTAGAAGACAGTGCATGTGTGCATACTCAGTTGCTCAACCATGTCTGACTCTTTGTGACACTGTGGACTGTAGCCTGTCAGACTCCTCTGTCCATGGGATTTTCCAGACAAGAATACTGGAGTGTGTTGCCATTTCCTTCTCCAGAGGATCTTCCTAACCCAAGGATCAAGTCTTTGTCCCTTGCATCTCCTGCATTGGCAGGCAGGTTGTTTACCACTGAGGCACCTGGGAAGACAGGGATTGTGTCGTATATCTCTTTATATTTCCAGTGCTAAGCAGTATTTGTCAATTAAGAGAATTGAAGTTCTGATGGTTAAGGACCCACCATTCCCAAACATCTCCCTTGAAGTCAAGGTATGAAAATTGATGTGGGTAGCTCTTCACTGACTTGTATCAATAGATGCTGCTTGTTGTTAGCAGTCTTAGAGTACCTTCAAAATTTCCAAGGTTATAGAAAATATCATCTTCCCAAGCAATGACCAAATATTATTTGCATCATTACAGGAGTTATCCTTTTGCCACAGAGCAATTACTTTAAAGATGGATGTTTAATTAATTAATTATGTAATGCTGGTGAGGATCTGGGAAGAGAAATATAAGAGACATGGAGAAGATTTTGTGGTCAGTGAAAATGAGGTAGCTGTACCTCCATTTCTAACTCATAAAATCCTAGAATATCAGAGCAGAAAGGGGCCATTGAAGTAGTTTACTCCCTTGTGGTTTTGGTTACCCACTGCTGTGTAGCACAACTACCCCCAAATTAGCAGGTTTAATTTTACTATTAATCTTACTTTAATTTCACTATTTTAGTCTGCTTCACAGTTCCATGGGTCAGAAATTCAGGCAGGTTCATCTAATTCTTCTGTTCCTAGTGGCATTAACATAAGTCACTCAGTGGTAGTCAGATGGCAGAGAGATTGGTCTGGAGGCTCTAAGAGGCTCTATTTTATGAGTGGGGGCAAGGTAGGGTTTAGGTATGTCTGGAAAGCTGAGTGTCACTGGGACTGTTGACTGAGATGTTTTCCAGCATGCTAGCCCCAGGGTAGCTGGTCTTCTCACGTAGTGATTCAGGATTCCAAGAACAAGTCTTATAGAGCAAAAAGCAGAAGCTGCATCTTCTTTGATGATCTGGGCTCAGAAGTCACACAGTGATTCCCTTACTACTTTATATTGGCTGAGGAATTCACAGGCCTGCCCAGATTCAAGGGGAGGGGACATGGAATCTACTTCTCAGTGGGAGTGGTATAAAAAAGTCCACAGCCATGTTTCCAAACTGCCATACTCACTTTAAAGACAGGTAAATTTGAGGATTTGTGCATGCTCAGTCATGTCTGACTCTTTGTGACCCCATGGACTGCAGCCCGCCAGACTCCTCTGTCTAAGGAATTCTCCAGGCAAGAAGACCGGAGCAGGTTCCCTTTTCTTCCTCCAGAAGATCTTTTCAACTCAGAGATCGAACCCATGTCTCCTGCATTGACAGGCAGATTATTTACACTGTGCCACCTAGGAAGCTTGCAAATTTGAGGATTAGAACAGGTAAATTATTTTTCCAGAAACACCATACAAGCTAGTAAGTGGCATGGTTGAGACTGAAACTCAGGCCTAATGGTTTCTAGAGCAAAGGTGAAAATATTGCAAGATGCTGCAGATAGTCCTTTTATATGTCAGTTCATTATTATTATTATTATTATTTTGATAATGGGAAGAAAGCTTTAGTTAAAGCTACTGGAAGGAACAAGCATAAACAAGTTATGTTCCCTATAGATTTTTTTAGAGTAATAGTTAAAATTTAGAGCTATCCTTAGAAATGAAAATGAAGGCAGTAGTTTTTGCCACTTACAGTATTGTGTGTGTATTTTTTTAATTTTTTTTTAAATTTTATTTTATTTTTAAACTTTACATAATTGTATTAGTTTTGCCAAATATCAAAATGAATCCGCCACAGGTATACATGTGTTCCCCATCCTGAACCCTCCTTCCTCCTCCCTCCCCATTCCATCCCTCTGGGTTGTCCATCAGCAGATGAATGGATAAGAAAGCTATGGTACATATACACAATGTATTTATTGATGAAGTCATGTGTAAAAGGCTGACTTCAGAGTTAGCTGAAGGGATCAATGGGGCAGAAAGACTGTTTTCCCTCAGGGACTGCAAGGGAAGGTGTCAAGGTGTCACTGGAAGTTTAAATTGTCCATTAAATACTGTTTTACGTTAAAGATTATTCAGTCATGGAAAATCTAGACAGAACTTCTATTTAGAAAAAGGTGGCAAATGTTACTGACTGGTCTCAGTATCCATTTTCCTTTTCTTCTCCTGAGTAACAGAACCTCCTGCTTCAAATTTCTCAGAATGTTTGGTCAGATGCAGTTAAATGACTATATTTCCCAACCCTTGAGGTAAAGGAATGGCCTCTTGGCTAAATTCTTACCAGAGAAATAAGTGGGAGTGATGTAAACTTCCATGTCATTTCCTCAGAAGGAAATTATTTGCCCACCATTTCCTGTCATCTTCCTTCCTACAGGCTGGTGAATTAGTACCTGAAGATACACCCTCAGAGGAGCTTGGGTCTATGAATAACCCCACGAAGTAGGCCCACACATCCTTCTTGGAATGTGCATTGGTTCTAAACTGTGATGTGAGAAAGAAATAAATTTTCTACTTGTTTGGGCTACCGTATTCTGGGGTCTCTTTACTGAAGCTGCTTAACTTCCATCCTACTTAATTCAGACAAGGAAAAACTTAGGAATATAAGCCTTCCACACAGGTGTTTCCCAATTCTTTTAGTTAAAATCACAACTTTGGAAGAGAAGACCTGTGCAGAGGAATGAGGAGTCTCTCTTATTAAATCAAAGCACAGCACAAAGTTTGAGTCTCACAAAGAGCATCTCTAATTGGAAAGGAGTGTCAAGCAACCCTGGTTCAGCCTGATTTTGCCCCCTTGAGCCTCTTTTCTGCTGGGATGCTTCCACTTCAGTCATGAATGATACCATTTGTCCCAAGGAAATGTTGCTTGGATATTATAGGGGTCCCTAGGACTCAGTGGATGAGGAGGGCAGGACACTCATGACAGACCCATGGACACCTACAAGATTGCCCCTGTCTGCAGCACTAGAGATCATACTGGCTAAGTAGGGGCTGTTGAGAAGACTGTCATACATCCTAGACTTCAGGTAACACTGTTTACTTTTTGTTTTGTTTTTTAGAAAAAATAGATAAAGTGAGAGTGAGGACAGATTTGGAGTTGGCATGAGAGATGAGTTCAAGAGTATTGAATAAAAAGAAAAGAAAATCAAAACCAAAAACAAACAAATCCCCTCAAACAAAGAACTACTAGTGGACAATACAAGCTTGGTCTTTATGCAGTTGGGTGTGTGGCACATAGATAGCTCAGGCCGAAGTTCCAGAGAGACGTTATATGAAATTCGGTTTGGTGAATTCTTGGTTAAACATCCACACTCAGTGTAAAGATGAATTACTTACTTAAGGAATGAATGTCAGCCTGAATAATGACTCTAGTTGAATGTTTGAACCTATCATGTTAAATAATTTTTGTCAATGATTTGAATGGATTCATGGAAAGCATGTATATTAAAACTTCAGGTGAAAAAATATAGGAATAACAATTAAAATATTGGATGTAAGATTTAAGATTTTGTAAGATTATATGGAAGAGTCCAAAAGATTTAATTATCTGGGTCACTGAATCAAAGATAACAGCAATGAGGATTTTAGGAAGGATAAATGTTGAGTTGACAATTTTTTAAAACAAAAGTAAATTTTTTTTTAAATTTGTTTTCTAAAACAAAAGTAGATTTTTCCACAATAAAAAGAGTAAAAAGAAACATATGAGTGATATTAGTGATATATTTTATGTAACATAATAAATTCAAAATATTATTCCAATGTAAATAAATATAAAAAATTTAATGAGATATTTTATTTTCTTTCTTTCTTTTTCTTGACTTTTCCTTCTTTCTTTTTTTACCCACTAAATATTTACAGTAAGTGTTTATTTTACATTTATAGCACATTTCATTTTGGATTGGCCACATTTAAAGTACTCAACCTCTCATGGTATTGGCTACCATATTGGAAAGCTTGGGTCTAGAGGGATATTGGTAGAGGGTTACAGACCTTGAGGTTGAAACGATGATGATGTTGAAACCCTTGGAAATAGGTAATAAGAAATGGGTAAGATATTTAAAGAGGACATAAACATTACATTTGAATATTGAAAGGAATGTGACATGGAAAAAGCATTTCATGTTTTTTTCTTTTGTAGCTAACAGGTTAAAACGAAGGCACAAGGGATGAAAATTATTAAGGATGCAGACACAGACTTTCATAAAAATAGAACTTTACAGTAATTAGAGGTGTACAAAATGGGATTAACTTTAGTTCAACCAATATATATTGAGCTTCATGTAAGGTATTCTGTTAGATGACAAGGTTACCATGACAAATAAGAGAATTCCTTCCCTCAAGGAGTTGGTGATGGTTTACGACTAACTTTAATATAATCTGTATAGTGCTTATTACTAATACACTGATAAAAGACGGTTGCTGGAAGTATTTAGGCCAAGTTAAAATTATGTCCCCTTGTAGAGAGGATTTCTGCAAATGAGAGTGGATCTCAAAATTGTTTGTGAATCACAGTAAGAAATACATCCATACCACAATCCAGCCCACCCTGTAATGAGTTTCATGAAATAATATTATCATACATGTGTGATATGCCTTGATGTTTTCTATTCCAATACAGCTTAGTCTATTTCATTAGAAATATCCTCATCAAATCCACTAAACTGACTAATTAATGGATTACTACTTCAGTTGGAGGAACTTTTAGTTAAATATCTGTAGAGGTCTGATACAACTGAATAATTGTACTTTTAAAACTTTAAGGATTATATGGCTTTAAACACTGTGGATTGTAATTGTCGATTGAGTAGGAACCAGGAACATGACTGCCACAACAAATCTAGGCTGGTGGCACAGAAGAGGCATCCATAACTGCTTATTATGGATGAGGAATAAGTAAAGTCCCTTGTTTAAAAAAAAAAAAGTTCTTTGATGGTGTCATAAGATAACTCTTCGTAAAACAAGACAACACAAGGACAGGTATGGGTATTGATTTAAGATTATTGACATAGACTAGGAAAACAATCTAGAGGTTACCATGAGATCTAGTCAGATAGATGGTTCACACTTAGATTTCAGGGTCATCTAGTTATCAATAAGTTCAGTTCAGTCTCTCAGTCATGTCCAACTATTTGCGACCCCATGGACTGCAGCATGCCAGGCCTCCCTGTCCATCACCAATGCCTGGAGTCCACCCAAACTCATGTCCATTGAGTCAGTGATGCCACCCAACCGTCTCAACCTCTATCGACCCTTCTCCTATTACCCTGAATCTTTCCCAGCATCGGGGTCTTTTCAGATGAGTCAGCTCTTTGCATCAGGTAGCCAAAGTGTTGGAGTTTCAGCTTCATCAGTCCTTCCAATGAACACCCAGGACTGATCTCCTTTAGGATGGACTGGTTGGATCTCCTTAGGTCCAAGGGACTCTCAAGAGTCTTCTCCAACACTACAGTTCAAAAACATCAGTTCTTCGGTGCTCAGCTTTTTTTATAGTCCAACTCACACATCCATACCTGACTACTGGAAAAACCATAGCCTGGAGTAGAAGGACCTTTGTTGACAAAGTAATGTCTCTGCTTTTTAATATGCTGTCAAGTAGGTCATAACTTTCCTCCAAGGAGTAAGTGTCTTTTAATTTCATGGCTGCAGTCACCATCTGCAGTGATTTTGGAGCCCCCCAAAATATAGTCAGCCACTGTTTCCCCATCTATTTGCCATGAAGTGTTGGGACTGGATGCCATGATCTCAGTTTTCTGAATGCTGAGTTTTAAGCCAACTCTTTCACTCTCCTCTTTCACTTTCATCAAGAGGCTTTTTAGTTCCTCTTCACTTTCTGCCATAAGAGTGGTGTCACCTGCATATCTGAGGTTATTGATATTTCTCCCCACAACCTTGATTCCAGTTTGTGTTTCTTCCATCCCAGTGTTTCTCATGATGTACTCTGCATATACGTTAAATAAGCAGGGTGACAATATGTAGCCTTGAAGTATTTCTTTTCCTATTTGGAACCAGTCTGTTGTTCCATGTCCAGTTCTAACTGTTGCTTCCTGACCTGCATGTGGATTTCTCAAGAGGCAGGTCAGGTGGTCTGACCCACACAGTTGTGATCCACACAGCCAAAGGATTTGGCATAGTCAATAAAGCAGAAATAGATGTTTTTCTGGAACTCACTTGCTTTTTCGGTGATCCAGCTGATGTTGGTGATTTGATCTCTGGTTCCTCTGCCTTTTCTAAAACCAGCTTGAACATCTGGAAGTTCACACTTCACATATTGTTGAAGCTTGGCTTGGAGAATTTTGAGCATTACTTTGCTAGCATGTGAGCTGAGTGCAATTGTGCAATAGTTTGAACATTCTTTGGCATTGCCTTTCTTTGGGATTGGAATGAAAATTGACGTCTTCCAGTCCTGTGGCCACTGCTGAGTTTTCCAAATTTGCTAGCATATTGAATGTGGCACTTTCACAGGATCATCTTTTAGGATTTGAAATAGCTCAACTGGAATTCCATCACCTCCACTAGCTTTGTTCGTAGTGATGTTTTCTAAGGCCCACTTGACTTCACATTCCAGGATGTCTGGCTCTAGGTGAGTGTGAGTGATCACACCCTTGTGATTATCTGGGTTGTGAAGCTCTTTTTTGTACTGTTCTTCTGTGTATTCTTGTCACCTCTTCTTAATATCTTCTGCTTCTGTTAGTACCATACCATTTCTGTCCTTTATTGAGCACATCTTTGCATGAAATTTTCCCTTGGTATCTCTAGTTTTCTTGAAGAGATCTCTAGTCTTTCCCATTCTATTGTTTTCTTCCATTTCTTTGCAATGATCATTGAGGAAGGCTTCCTCATCTCTCCTTGCTCTTCTTTGGAACTCTGCATTCAAATGTGTGTATTTTCCTTTTCTCCTTTGTTTTTTGCTTCTCTCCTTTTCACAGCTATTTGTAAGGCCTCTTCAGTGAGCTGTTTTGCTCTTTTGCATTTCTTTTTCTTCGGGATGGTCCTGATCCTTGTCTCCTGTCAATTTCCTGGAGCTCTCAAATATTTTCCATATGCTCTTCCCTTTAGATGTTCATAAAAGCTATGTAAGTCTGTGTTGACTTAGTGTGTGTTAAGTGTACAACTAAGAGCTAAAAGTGGAAGGTTTGGACACAGGGGAGGAAGAAAGTGTGATGATATCATGGGTGTGGCTAAGGTTTAGAGTGACAGTGCAGCGTGAAGCTCACAGACTATGTGGGCAGAGACAGGAAAACTTCAGACTCCCAACTCAGAGTTGGAGGATGTGAATTTGAAAACTTTTGAACAGTAAAACAGGGCTTTGGGGTGAGAGGGACTGAACAGGTTAATAATGAGTAACAGCCTCTGGCTCCAATGTTGAGCTTCCTCCATACCAAAATATTTTCTATTTGTACATGCTTGGTACCTGAAATTCCTTTGCATTAAGTCTTACCCCATTTCCTCTACTAACATACAGATATTCTCAGGAAAGTGAAACATCCAGTGATGAACATTTTTTAAATTATAAACATGCTTTAGATTCATTTCTTTCCAGCAAAGGGAGAAACTCTAGAAACAAGGTAACACTGGATCTGAGGAGGGAAAAGACAACAAGAAGAGGAAATGTGGGAAAAGGAGGCATATGATGGATAAGACGGTTACTAACACCAAAGAAATATTTCTTAAGTTTTCTGATCTGTCCGCTTCTTCTGCCAACAACCTCTCTGATCTTTCTAGGTTACCAATGTTATATTTGGTGTCAATAATTCTTTGCCTTTCTTCATACATCCATAAAGCACAATATTGGCTTTCTTTGTAGAATCAGACTATATTACCATGCAACTTGCCTTTTTCAGTTAATAAACTATGGACATACCTCCAGGTAAATGTATATAGTTTTAACATTTTATTTTATTTTTTTTTAATTTTATTTTATTTTTAAACTTTACATAACTGTATTAACATTTTAAATATGTGTATAATATTAAAAAGAATGGAAGCATTGTAATTTACCGAATTTCTCTACTATTAATGGGCCTTTAGGCTATTTCTAGGTTGGGCCGCTATCTATCTTTTGAATGATAGTTTTCACAATTTTTTTTGTTTTTTCAAAATGTAAAGTGTTAGTTGCTCAGTTGTATCCAACTATTTGCAACCCCATGGTCTTTCTATGGAATTCTCCAGGCAAGAATACTGGAGTGGGTTGCCATTCCCTTCTCCAGGGGATCTTCATGACCCAGGAATCAAACCAGGGTCTCCTGCATTGCAGGCAGATTCTTTACCATCTGAGCTACCAGGGAAGCCTCTAAATGTAAAAACTATTACAAAGTAGGCTGTTATAAAATTAGAAAAGTACTGAACCTGAATTTATTAAAAAGCCTCTAAACTTTGTAACTGCTTCCTTTAGGGTGGTTCTAATAGCACTTCAGTGGGAACAAGAAATTGACATTAGGAGGATCTCGGATAGTGTTTCTTTCTGGTTTTAAAAATAGCTTTATCAAGGAATTATTGATGTATAATAAACTAAACAAATTTGAATAAACAATTTAATAATATTGAAACCATCACCACAATAAAGATATGAATACATCCATCATCCTCAAAACTTTCCTGTGCTCCTATTTCATTTCTACTTCTGGCTTTTCCCTGCCCACTCCTTGCGCCTATCACTAACAATTTCTGATTTGCTTTATGTCATGATAGTTTACATTTTCTATAGTTTTATAAAAATGGGAAGATGCAGGATATACTCTTTTTGTCTGGTTTATTTCATTTAGCATAATTATTCTTAGATTCATTCATTTGGTGGCAAGTATCAATAATTGCTTGCTTTTTATTGTTGAGAAGCATTTCATTTTATGGATATGCTGCAATTTGTTTATCCATTTACCTATTGACGAATATTTAAATTGTTTCCAGTTTTGGTTATACAAAATAATCTGAATACTCACATTAAATCTTCGTGTGGACATTTCTCTTGGGTAAATACATGCAGATACCAGACCACTTGACCTGCCTCTTGAGAAACCTGTATGCAGGACAGTAAGCAACAGTTAGAACTGGACATGGAACAACAGACTGGTTCCAAATAGGAAAAGGAGTACATCAAGACTGTATATTGTCACCCTGCTTATTTAACTTATATGCAGATTACATCATAGGCTAGATGAAGCCCAAGTCAGAATCAAGATTGCTGGGAGAACTATCAATAACCTCAGATATGCAGGTGACACCACCCTTATGGCAGAAAGTGAAGAACTAAAAGAGACTCTTGATGAAAGTGAAAGAGGAGAGTGAAAAAGTTGGCTTAAAGCTCAACATTCAGAAAACTAAGATCATGGCATCTGATCCCATCACTTCATGGCAAATAGATGGGGAAACAGTGGAAACAGTGGCTGACTTTATCTTGTTGGGCTCCGAAATCACTGCAGATGGTGACTGCAACCATGAAATTAAAAGACACTTACTCCTTGGAGGAAAGTTATGACCAACTTGACAGCATATTAAAAAGCAGAGACATTACTTTGTCAACAAAGGTCCATCTAGTCAAGGCTATGGTTTATGTATGGATGTGAGTGTTGGACTATAAAGAAAGGTGAGTGCTGAAGAATTGATGCTTTTGAACTGTAGTGTTGGAGAAGACTCTTGAGAGTCCCTTGGACTGCAAGGGGATCCAACAAGTCCATCCTAAAGGAGATCAGTCCTGAGTGTTCATTGGAAGGACTGATGTTGAAGCTGAAACTCCAATACTTTGGCCACCTGATGTGAAGAACTGACTCATTTGAAAAGACCCTGATGCTGGGAAAGATTGAGGGCAGGAGAAGGGGACGGCAGAGGATGAGATGGTTGGATGGCATCATCGATTCAATGGACATGAGTTTGGGTAAACTCTAGGAGTTGGTGATGGACAGGGAGGCCTGGTGCTGTGGTTCATGGGGTCACACAGAGTTGGACACAACTGAATGACTGAACTGAAAACTGAAACTGAAATACATAGAATTAGAATGGCTGAATCTCATGATAGGTGTATGTTTCACTTTTTAAGAAACTGTTCTACTTTTCCAAAGTGGCTGTGTCATTTTACACTCCCACCAGTAGTGTATGAGAATTCCAATTGCTTCACATTCTCGCCAACACTGGATATAGTGAGCTTTTTAAATTTTAGCCATTCTAATTGGTATGTAGGTATCTTCTTATAGTTTTAATTTGCATTTCCCCCTAATGATGTTGAGCATCTTCTCATGTGCTTATCTGCCACCTGTATACTTTCTTTGGTAAAATACATGTTGAAATCATTTGCATATTTTGCAACTTTTTTTTTATTATTATTAAGCTTTGTGAGTTCTTTATAAAGTCTCTATAAGCTCTTTATTAGATATATGACTTATGAATAAGTCTTTCAATTTTAGGCTTTTCTTTTCAGTATCTTAAAAGTGTGTTTTTAAGAGCAGAAATTAGTAATTTTCATAAAACCTAATTACCATTTTTTCCTTTTTATATTGTGTTTTATCTCAGAGTATTTTATATTTTATGGTATTGTAATCAGTATTATTTAAAAATTTTAATTCCTGATTTTTTTTATCACTAGTATATGATACAGTTAATTTGTAAACACTTAGGTTGCATTCTGTGAACTTCATAATTCACTTATTAATATGAGTAACTTTTTTGTAGTTGAAGACTTCCCTGGTGGCTCAGACAGTAAAGTGTCTACCTACAGGAGACCCGGGTTCAATCCCTGGGTCGGGAAGATCTTCTGAAGAAGGAAATGGCAACCCACTCCAGTATTCTTGCCTGGAAAATCCCATGGACGGAGGAGCCTGGTAGGCTACAGTACATGGGGTCACAAAGAGTCAGAGGTGACTGAGTGACTTGATTTCACTCACTTTTGTAGTTAGATTTTATTGAATTTTCTATGTAAGAGATCATGTTGTTTGTTTATGAAGGTGGTTTTATTCTTCTCTTCCAATATGGATTTTTAAAAGTCTGTATTTCTTGACTTACTGCACTGACTAGAATCTCCAGTATAATGTTGAATAGAAATGGTGAAATTGGATATCCTTGTCACCTTCTTGATATTTGGGAAAGAGCATTCTGTTTTCCACTTTAAGCATTATGTTAGCTGTAGGTTTTTTCATCCATTCTACTTATCAATTGAGGCTGTTACTTTTTATTTCTAGTTTGCCAAGAGTTTTCAGGGGTAGATGTAGTCAAATACGTTCCTAAGTTTTTTGAAATCATGATATAATTTTAACTTTTTAGTCTGTAAGTATGGTAAATTGTGTTAATTTAAAAATATTTTCTGGTATTATTTTTCCTTAATTATTTTGTGGAATTCATCAAAGAAGCCATTTGGCCCTGGAGTTTTCTTTTCTTAAAATTTTTTTAAAATTTATTTTTTAATTGGAGGAAATTGCTTTACAATGTTGTGCTGATTTCTGCCTTACAACTACAAAATGGAGTTTTCTTTATGTGAAGATTTAAAACTATAGATTAAACTTCTGAAATAGATATGGGACTATTCAGGTAATCTATTCCTTCTCTAGTGAGCTTTGTTAGCTTTGATCTCTCAAAAAAATACCTCTTTCATTTAAACTGTCAACTTTATCTGCATAGCATTGTTCACAATATTTCCAACTCTCTCATGTTGTCATTGCTTTCCCTCCTGTTATTGATAACCTGGCATGCTGCAGTCGGTGGGGTAGCAAAGAGTTGGACATGACTGAGCAACTGAACTGAACTGATTGATAATCTGTGTCTTCTTTCTTTCATTTCTGGCTAGCCTAGCAAGAGATTTATCAATTTTACTCATCTTCTCACAGAATTGTCTTTTGGCTTCATAGATTTTCTCTCTTATTTTTCTGTTTTTAAAAAAAATTGCATTATTTTCCGTTCTGATCTTTATTATTTCATCTCCCCTGTTTACTTTGTGTTTCATATGTTCTTCTTCTTCTGGTTTCTTAAGGTGGAAATTGAGGTCAGTGGTTAGAGACATTTCTTCTTTTCTGACATAGGCATTTAGTAGGCTACCTAACATAGGCTATAGAATTCCTCCTAAATACTTGAAGAGGCTTTAGTGGCATCACACAAATTCTTTTTCTAAATATTTATTTAACATCTGCCTTCCCCACCCTCCTAGCTTTACTGAGCACAAATTCTGATATGTCATATTTTCAATTTCCCTTTTGAATGTTTCTTTGACCTTGTTCCCTTTATCTTTTCAAGTAGTTTAATTATCTGCATGTGCTAATCAGTACTTCACTTCACTGAATACTTAAGATGGACCTTCTGCAGACCTCTCTTTCTCTGCATCACCCTCTTCACTGCTTCTGTCCTTGGGAACTCTGCTTTCCTTGATTTCTCTGACCTTTCAGCTATATCAGGGAGTTGAACTCTCCCTGGGTTCCCTTGCCCTGAGCCACACCCTTCACTGCCTTATGTCCACTGTCTTGAAAGCTGTTATTTCAGGTGTTTTGTTCACTGTGTTGTTGGCTTGGTTGGGAGGTTAAATGTTCCCTATTACTCCATCTTAGTCAGAGGCAGAAACTGGCAGTGTTTCTGTTTTTGTTTTAATCACCCAGTATGGAATGTTAAGATCAACTTATTATGCTATTACAAGCACTAGAAAATGAAATGGCATCAAATAGAAAACAAAATATCACTGTATTCCATGTATTAAAACAAATTTTGTTTAGTGGAACTTTTGTATTAATCATATGCATATATGTATATGTGCATTGGATTATGATCTAAAAGGCATTTTTTTTACTGTAGGCCATGGACTTCCCAGGTGATGCAAGTGGTAAAGAACCCACCTACCAATGCAGGACATGTAAGAGACTAGGGTTCAATCCCTGGGTTGGGAAGTTCCCCTGGAGAAGGGTATGGCAACCCACTCCAGTATTCTTGCCTGGGGAATCCCATGGACCGAGGAACCTGGGGGGCTACAGTCCATAGGGCTGTGCAGAGTCAGACACAACTGAAGCAACTTAGCACACAGCACATGGTGAAAAGAGTCTGAGAAACATTGTTCTAGGAACATCATGGTCCAATATGGACAAGAGTCTGCAATGCTTAGTCTCCATCTCTGCCTTGAAGGGTTCATATGATTTTGGGGAAATTATCCCTATTTTACCTGAAAACTGTTCACTATCACTTATACAGCCATGGTCTGAGAAACCCTGATATCTTGTAGGTCTTAAATTGAGGCAGATTGCTACTTTTATCAGTTAAGAAACAGTTATTGATTGTTCAGTGTGTTTCAGGCACTGTATATAAAAATGTTGTAGTACCAGTGTGAAATAGAGGGAGGTTGTCCCTGGTCTCCTGCCAGAACATACCTGGTGACTAGAGAAGACAGAAAATCAGGCTCCAAGAATTGATGTGAGTTTTCACAGCACAGAAAAGACTGTGGAGATGGAAAGGAAAGTGTCTAGGGAGAATTATTCAGATAGACTTGCAGGGTTAGAGGTTAAGAAAATGTAGCTGGCCTGTTTGAGGAAACTCAACTTCAGTTTATTTTACTAAACACACACACACACACACACACACACACACACATATATTTTAATATCGACTACATCCTTGAGATGTATTAATGAAAAAATAAAGATCCTTGCTTTCATGGAGTTCATAGTCTACTGAAAGAGAAATAATATGAATGTAAATTATAAATGATATAATAAGTAAATTATCTATTAAAAGATGGTAAAAAGTATAGAAGGAACAGAAAGCTGATTAGAAGTGGGGCTGCAAGTTTTAATTTTAAGAGAGATTCGGTAGGGGCATATTTAGACTCTAAATACACTAGTATTACCTATCTCTTACAATACAAATCCTAAAAATATTCTAACATAATTAGAATCTTACGGTCTGCAAACCACTCTAAAACTGGTGGTCCTTTGGATGTTGCCTTGACACTTTACTGCCAGTAGGGTGCAAATGGACCTTTTCTGGGAAAAATGGGAATCTAGTGGAGATGTGAGAGAGATGTGAGTATTTTTGTACACACCCTTCCCCCAGGTGTTCCGCAGGGGCAGCTCCGTTAAGGACACTGGCAAGACACGGGGAGGAATGTTATTGTACGACCTGGAGCAAAACATTTTTGCCCTTGGCTTCTCTACTTTGGCACATCTTCACCCAGCAGGGGCTGAGCAGTGAAATGAACTTCAGCCAGGCCAGTTCAGCACCCAAGGCGTGTTACAGCCAAGTGATGGCGGTGATGGCGGTGATGGCGATGAGAGAAAGGCCTGCAAAGAGATCATTTGGATGTTGCCCGAGGATTCCCGCTTACATTCAGCGCCCAGGATCTGTACGAAAGCCCCACTAAATGCTTTCAGTTCCCTTGTAATATTTAAGGCATAGCCGAAATCTCAGCATTCACCTTGGCGTTCAGGGTTCTCGATCCTACCCACTCCCAGCATTTTCGGATAGATTTGTGGCCATGCTTATCTTTTGGAGGAGATCCCATCCCCGTTGCCCTTTTTCGCGGGGAGGTCTGCCAGCCTTTTTCCCCGGGAAGAAGCTGGAGAGGGCTGGTGAGCCGCTCACGGGTCGGACAGGGGTGCGCACGCGTCGGGCGCCGCGGGTTGCGCATCTGGAGCCAGAGAGCGCCCCCAGCGCAGTGCCTGGCGCCGCCGCGGCCGTGGGTTGGTGCTCCCAAGCGTGCCGGGCGCTCTCTCCCCGCGCGGGGGCACCAGAGCCCTCGGAAGTGTCAGGCACTGCGGTGCATTTTCCCAGTTCCCTTTTAAATGACTGCGGAAAAAGAGACTCTCCGAGCCGCAAATGGGAAGACGGATTCTCAGACAAGGCTTTGGAATGCCCCGCAGCCATCATTTAACTGCGCCCTCAGAGCAGTTACGGTTTGTCACTCGACCCTCCCGGATCACCTCGTTTGTCCCTAGTGAGACCCCCAGGCTCTGCCCGCGCCGGGCTTCTCAGTAGCTGGATGTGTGTCGTGCTCCGGGCAGCGCGGGCGCAAGGCACGCGTTCGCTCTCACCCACGCACACACGAAAACGCGCAAGGTACGGCAGGGGAGCGAGGGCTCTGGGTGCCCCGTGTGAGGGTGGGCATCGCGGGGAGTGAAGCTAAGATCTGGGAATGGCTGCATCCTGCCAGGTTGAAGGATGAGATAAAATGACGCGGCGCCACACATCGGACAGGCCAGGGTTGCTACCGCGCATTTAGGGAACCCAATACGCGTCAGGCGCGCTCCCTTCCCCTCACATGTCTCTGTTTCCCGGGCGTGTGATGCCAAAAAACGACAGGAAAAAAGACCCGCTTAGAGAGCTGGAGTTGCATTTGGAGACCGCCCTCCCTCTGCCAAAGCACCAACAGGAAGACCCTCCGAAAACACCGATCCCCAAATAGATGACCCGGAATGGGGGCGGTTATCCTTGGTTACCAATGCTGGACACGTTTCGGTGTTTACAATATTTATTTATTTTTAGGATAGCTCGTCCTCCCTTTTAGGCAGGATGGGAAAGGAGAATGCAGCGGGGAGGGAAAAGGGAGGGAGGATTCCTATAATAAGAATCAGCGCATTTTTCAGAGCTGAACCGAGCCCGGTTTCCATTTCAAAAAAGGAGACGGCCTCTACTGCGATTTTAGAAGAGACCTGGGTGTGAATTAGGGATTGGGAGGTGTCAGAGCCGGGGAATGGTTCAGTTTAGAGGTACCTGGGTCTAAATGCACGCACACACACGCACACACAGGCGCGCACGTCTACACGGCCAGGCTGTGTGCGGGTGTGCGCGTGTGTGAACTCCCACATGCTGCTGCTGTCTGCTTCTGGCCAGTGGCACCGATGCCTCCCTCCTCCCCCTCGCCCCCAGATTCCCCTCCCCTCCCTGTTGCTTTTGTCTGGAGGGTGTTATGCGTTTGTGTGTGTATGAGCGTGTGTGTTTTTGGATTTCAGACTAATTTTCTGGAGTTTCTGCCCCTGCTCTGCGTCAGCCCTCACGTCACTTCGCCAGCAGTAGCAGAGGCGGCGGCGGCGGCGGCGGCGGCGGCGGCTCCCGGAATTAGGTTGGAGCAGGAGCCTCGCTCGCTGCTTCGCTCGAGCTCTCCGAGCTCCGTGCCCAGCGGCAGGAGGAGCCTGGACCCAGGCGCCGCCGGCAGGCGGTAGGCTCCGGAGCCCGGGTGAGCAGCGCGGACAGTGACCTCCGTCGTCTCGGCCCTCATTGTCCCCCTTGGGGTGGCCGCGGCGCCTTCCCAGGTGGGACGCGCCGCGCCACCTGCCCGCGCCCCCTGCGCCCAGGGGCCGTGGCGGATTCTGCAGCATCATTCGGGGGCCCCGTCGCGGAACCAGCATCCTCGGCAATCTCCGCACCTCCCTTTAAGGAGTCCTACCCCTGGCCGGTGCTATGGGATCCTGTCCCTTGCCCCATTTTCCCCTCCTTCAGCCTTAGGCACAGGGAGAGAGTGGGCACAGTGGTGCCCCGCGGCGTCAGTGCCATCGAGGGGCAAGTTTATTTCTGGGGCCGGCCGGAGCTGGGCACTCATCTATCCCCAGTATCCCGGCTGGGCTCGCGGTGGGGGTGACGCGAGCGCCGAGGGAGAGTACCCCAATTAGTGGCGTATGGGGTCTTGAGCTCAGCCTTACGCGTATCTGTTTGTCCTCAGCCCCGAGGTGCGTCCCGGATCGCAGCGCGCGTCTAGCCAGAAGCCTGAGCCCCAGAGCATCCCGGGAGCGCCGCGGGCCGGTGCTCGGCTCGTTGGGCCATGCAGCGGCGGCCGCGGAGGAGCTCCGAGCGGCGGTAGCGCCCCCTGTGAGAAGGCCCGAGATGCCCCTGCCACTGTGAACGGTGCCGCCCGACAGGACACGCTCAGCCCCTGACACGCTCGGCTCTGCGCGCCTGAGACCAGCACCGAGAGGAGAGAGCGGTGAGCGCGGCAAAGGCCACTCGGCGCGGGCAGGGGAGACCGGCCGGGACAGCTCAGCGACACGCACTCAGGCTGACTCGGGCTGGCACTGGTGGCTAGGAATGTCGTCCTGGACCAGGTGGCATGGACCCGCCATGGCGCGGCTCTGGGGCTTCTGCTGGCTGATTGTGGGCTTCTGGAGGGCCGCTCTTGCCTGTCCCACATCCTGCAAGTGCAGCGCCTCTCGGATCTGGTGCGGCGATCCTTCTCCTGGCATTGTGGCATTTCCGAAGCTGGAGGCTACCAGTGCAGATCCTGAGAACATCACCGAAATGTGAGTTCCTGGTCCTCTTCCTTCTTCATCCTCTCCTTGCCCCTAGGGCTAGGCTGGTCAGGCGGGTCCCTTCTGTGCATGAATGTTGTCTCAAGTCTGGGGAGAAGTCAGAGAAGAGAGGTTCAGGGCTGGGCCGTGTGTCAGTTACCTGTTTCACTGCCTTGGTGCTGTTAACACTGGGAGAAGTGTGATAATTTAAAATGTTCTAAATAATAGATGTCTATTATATAGTATTTTTATACACTTTATATTTCAAAGCCCTGCTGGTGTGTTTTAGTCTTTCCATATGCAATAACTTGAGTTTTGGACATTTTTGTTTCATAAGGTTCTCTGTGTATATTGGGTTAGGAGCAGTTCCAGTAACATTTATGAGAAAGGAGGTTAAAATAAGTAACTTTTGAAAAATCTGCTTAAGGAAGTTAGAGTGTCTCCCACTTAGCTTCTTTCTCTGAGAGCTGGAGTTTACCAGTTGCCTTTTTCATTTTATACATCAGATTTTGCATAGGAGATTGCATCCAGAGATGGCCTTGAAAATAATCTGTAAGAGGAGAAGTTCCGAGTGTTGAAATGCACTGGCTCAAAAGAGAAAATGTGATCCTTGGAAGCCTAAAAGCCTGGTCTGATTTAATTTGGACTTGACTTCCCAGATAGAATTTTGAGATCATTTGGATTATAAATCTTAATTGCCCATTGAATAGTTCCCCAGGAGGAGGTTGGATGATAAAACAGCATGGAATACTCTGATGAAGGCTGTCTTCACCCTGGGACCCCTATATCCTTGGAAGTGCTTTAGCTTGTCCTGGTCCATTAGAGAGGCAGAATTGTGTATTTCTGGCCTCCTCTGATGCGTTGTGGCAAATCTGTTACCAACTAGGGGCTCACCAGTCCTTTCTCTAGCATTCCCCTGTTCCCTCTGTTAGAGATATCCCCAGCCAGCAACTTTGCCCTTTTATATGTTTCATTAACATGATATTTTATTCATCCATAAAAAGGATTGTAAGGCAAAGTTTCTCCCAGTTTACTTGAGGCTGTTGACACCAGGGTAGACAGCGTTGAAAGTAGGGCTTGGGCTGTGGCCTTCCGGTTGGCGAGTGCGCATGCATCTCCCCCCTCACCACCCTACCCACACCCCCCCACCCCCCCGCCACGGATAGCACACACCCTGGTTATGCCAACGTTGTTGACCGAGACAACCTGTTTTTTAATGTAAGTAAGAGACCTTCCCAGCCTCTGCTGTTTGTCCTGTTGGTGATGCTCTTGTTAGAGGGCTCAGGCAGAAGGAAATGACAACAGAACAGAGGAAAACGTGCCGGCCCAGCAGTGCTGAGATGTGCCGGGAGCAGCCAGCTGTCAGGCTGGATCCAGGATGCTCAGATCGCAATCCTTCTGGCAAGGAGAGCAGCAGGCAGAGCTGGAGAGGAAGGGTGGGTAGGGTCCTGACCACGCCGACCCTGGCTTGGGCTGGTAGAGGCTCGCCAGGTTGGTCAGAGTCTGTGGCCTTTTGTCGGGATTTGTGTCTTTTTCATGAGATGGGGTGTCAGTAGTCAGATGGAGGAAGCCATATGGAATTCAGAGCCCTTCAGACTATTTTGAGACCACGAGGAGTGCCTAAAAACAGTTAGATGTTGTTTTCTTTTGTGATTGTTTTAAAATTCTGTTTTAGGTACTAGATAGATAATGAAGGAGGAAACATAGGGCTAATTATTATTTTTTTCAGTTTAGTATTTTTAAGGCCGTAATTGGAGGAAAACTCTCTTTAAAAAATACTATTTTACGCCTGAGTGGTCTTAGCTGCCTGATAGATATGAAATTATTAATAACAGATTTGAGTAGAGTTTTCCTATATCAGTTCTCACTGTTGTTGTTATTTCCCTTTTATCTGATGGCAGGTTCCCATTTTCAGGCTTACATTTTTTTTTTTTTTACATTTACTAAAGCATTTGTCACCGTTATTCATCTAATAATAGTAATCATAATTCCTAATTTCTACTCATTTTCTTCTTCTGATTTGAAAATCCATTGAGATTCAGGGAATGGAGAGGTGTGTAAGCTCAGTGTATAGGAATGGGGAATTAGTTTAGAAACAGGAGTCAAGCTGGTAGAGGTGAGCTCTGAGAAGAAGTACTTTTCTCTGCTCATTCCCTCAGCTTTATTTGAGCCTCGTCAGTTTATGCCCCAGTGTCTTTATCTGTAAAATGTATTGAGATCCTTGTTTGGAAAGCACTTCATATAATTATTTTGAATTCTGGTGCTTTGATATCAAAATGACATCAGTGGTTGGGCTTGTTTCACTCTCATCCTTATATGACACCATCTGTGCTCTCTTTCTTACATATTAATATTTGCTTGAACAGCTTTTCAATTCTTGGCCAGTGGATACCAGCTACAGTTGGAACGAAATTACACTTTCTTTTTTTTTTTTTTACTTTGTTGTTAGACCCAATGATATTCCTAAAATAACCTGCTTTAAAGTTCTAGTTTAATGAAGTTTAGCTGAAATTATATGTTTCGGTTTTTTAAAAGTAGGAATAATGTAGCTAAATAAAGTGTGATTAGAACTTGCTGAAGCAGTTTACTATATCATTTAAAAATAGTAAATCTCTTAATATCTATATGTTGGGGAAATTGCCTGGAGAATCCACATGGACAGAAGAGCCTGGCGGGCTACAGTCCCTGGGGTTGCAAAGAGTTGGACACGACTGAGCGGCTAAGCACACAGGGGAAAAGTCACAATCACTGTGCCTTTTAAGGTTCAGAGAGAAGCCATGGTGGAACGTTTAAAAAATATACCTATAGATTAATTAAGGGAGAGGATTTTATTTTTTGATTCTACATGTATGTTTTAAGCCATGCTGACATTTCATTTTCAGAGTTCTTGTTTGAAGCTGTTTTATTAAAAATCTTCCCTTCACAGTATCTGTCTCATATTCTTTACCCACTGATGTGACCTATGTCTAGGTCTATGTCCATCTATAGTTACACTTCACACCTGCCTAACGTCACACTGCCAAAATGTGCCAGCTTCTGTTATTTGGAGATGATTATCCCAAAGCAGTGCTAAGTTAAATTTACAAACAATACTATTGTCACACATAAACAGGATACAAGAGTAAAGTCTGTTGTTAGAGTTATGTAATCAGCCATTTAAGTTTCAGAATGTGTCAAAATGCTTCGCAAAAGACATGTTCTGTCTCACCCAGTGGTAAGAGATATGGTTCAAACATAAACTAGGTCATGGAGTTTTAAAAATCATGGTCAGAAACGGATTCATGTTGATATATGGCAAAACCAATACAATATTGTAAAGTTAAATAATAAAATAAAATTAAAAAAAAAGAAACACATGACATAAAAATCTACCTACCATGTTAACCATTTTTAATGTACTGTTGAGAAGTGTTAAGCGTATTCACATGGCTGTGAAAGGGCATTCATTTTTATATTGCCCATATTTTATGCAGACCAGCAATGACTTTTTATTTCTAAATTTCTTTGGTGACATTTGCTGATTTGGGATTGATATTTGGAGACCAATCTAATATTTTTCCTCTTAGTACAACATAAATAGGATTTGTAGCTTCTGCTGCTCAAGCCTCTGTGTGCAATTCATTGTTGGCTTTGTTAAGCAATTGTAATGTTATGTCATTAATACATTAATTTTGGCTCTCTCACCTGCGTAAGCTTTTCCACTGCTGCAGTTAATTGTACTAAAATATTCTGGCATTTAAAAGGATTCAAAGGCATCAGATTTTATCACTCTGATATTTACTTCTCAGCCCCTCCATTGGGAGTTCTAGAGCCTTGAATTGTGCTTTCCATGCATTTAAGAACTACAGGCTGTTTTCATTGTGGTTGCATAAGCCAGATTGGACTTGTTAATAAATCAGGAGGTCTTATTTACATCATTCATTATTCAATACAACTTGCAAACAAGTTAAAAACACTCTTTCTTCCTAGTGAAGGCATTCACACAGTTCAGCTCAGCACAGCCGTTTGAAATCTGTTTCATACCTTCTATCTCTACGCTGAGGAAGTTTTTATTACATTGGATAAAACAATTGAAAAGCCCTGTGACCTTCTGACCCTACTTTCTTCCACCTCTCCCTCTCCATCACCTCTCATTAACTATACAGGAAAATGTATTTGATTATTTTTCTTCTCCGAAAAGTGATATTTCCTTATGGGAATTCAGAGCAGTAGAGTTGAGCGAAGAGCCTGGGTTATATATTATTACAAGCAAGTAATGGGAAATTAAGATGATGTGGTCATAGCTCCCCAGCTCTGTGTTTAGTTTTGTTTAAGATCTTTCACTGTTTCTATTTCATAAACCTCTGTTTGTGTTATTTCAGTATTCCCTTGTAAAGACATTTTCTAAGTCAAAAAGTCGGCTGAACAGCTGAGAGTTGAGGTCTCTTTCTCCCCAGGAACATTCTGCATGATTGCTTTGACTATCTCTAGGTTGTAGGGGTAGACTTTTTCTTTAGCTGAGGAAAGGGAATTTAATTTTTCTTTTTTGACTTTTTGTTTCTTCTTCTTCTTTTTGAAAAATCTTTGATACCAAGCAGGTGCCTCCAGTTTTAACTCATTGTTCATCCTGCCTGTTATGAAAAGAAACAATATCAAGTCATTATTGAATATTATACCCTGACATTATCCATCCAACTAACTTTACTGCTTCTCTAGAGAGATTCTTGTAGGTTCAAAGCAGTAGGGTACAATGTAGCATTGAACCTGCTGCTCCTTATAGCAGTGCCAATTTTTGATTTTACTTACTGTTTACAAATCAGTTGGATGATTTAGGGGAGAGGTTATTTAGACAGGGCAATTTTTTCCCTCATTTGGTGTATGTAAGAGAAAGAAAGGAATAGAAAAAAAAATGAATCTTGAGTTATTAATAGTTGATTGATCATTTTCATAATCTATTTGTTCTAAGTTTTAAAAAACATAAATCCCACCCCCAGGTGGCAGAGATCTGAGCCCTGCAGCGGCCTGATAATTTTAGCTTCATATTTGATTTCTGATTGATCTCTGTTAAAAGAGGAAAACAGCCCACATAATCAGGATGCCTTCTAACCATTTGCTTTGCTCTCTGGGCTGTCCAAAGGACTGTGAAGTGGTAAATATTGATCTCAGAGATGAAGGAGTGAATGAATGCTTGTGGTTGTTATAAACCTGGGGAGAAAAATAATACATAGGTACTAAGCTTGCATATTTCAACTCCCCGCTCCACCCATGTTACAGAAAGCTGGAATTATGTGATCTGGAAGCAGCTCCTTAATGTTTCTGGGTCTGAGCTTGTCAGATGTAAACTGGGGGCTTTGAGCCCTGTACTCTGATTCTGAAGCTCCACAAAGCTTCAGTTGTGGAGAAAGTTCAGTTTATACATCAGCTCTGAAGTAAGGAGTGGTGCTTACAGCCTGGCAGTGAGAGAATCTGAGGACCTTCCATGTCATCATGTCCTGTGTGCATGTTTTCAGCATCTGTTCTGAATTCTCCAAGCCATCCATGTCTTTTTAAAATCATTAAAAATTAATTTTTTATTGAAATATAGTTGATTTACAATGCTGTGTTAGTTTCAGGTGTACAGCAAAGTGAATCTGTTTTATATATATAAATGTATGTGTGACAAATAGATGGGGAAACAGTGACAAACTATTTTTTGGGGCTCCAAAATCACTGCAGATGGTGACTGCAGCCATGAAATTAAAAGATGCTTGCTCCTTGGAAGAAAAGTTATGGCCAACTTAGACAGCATATTAAAAAGCAGAGACATTACTTTGTCAACAAAGGTCCATCTAGTCAAAGCTATGGTTTTTCTAGTAGTCATGTATGGATGTGAGAGTTGGACTATAAAGAAAGCTGAGCACCAAAGAATTGATGCTTTTGAACCGTGGTGTTGGAGAAGACTCTTGAGAGTCCCTTGGACTGCAGGGAGATCCAACCAGTCATCCTAAAGGAAATCAGTCCTGAATATTCATTGGAAGGACTGATGCTGAAGCTGAAACTCCAATACTTTGGCCACCTGATGTGAAGAACTGACTCATTTTAAAAGACCTTGATGCTGGGACAAATTGAAGGCAGAAGGAGAAGGGGACAACAGAGGATGAGATGATTGAATAGCATCACTGACTCAATGGACATGAGTTTGGGTAAACTCCAGGAGTTGGTGATGGACAGGGAGGCCTGGCATGCTGTGGTTCATGGGGTTACAAAGAGTCAGACACAATTGAGTGACTGAACTGAACTGATGTATGTATATATTTGCCCACATTTTTTTTTTAGATTCTTTTCCCATATAGGTCATTACAGAGTACATCCATGTCTTTTTAAGTGTGAGATACTAAGAATACTGGTGGCATGTTAGTGCTGTGCTGATGAGTCCAAGTTCACAGGGTCACTTAAAGTCAAGATCAAGGAAGGAGAAGGGGCCTTAGAAATACTCTGCTTCAACCCCACTTGCGTGAATGAGGGGCAGAGAAGAGAGTTGCTTTTCTGGCCATGGCACATTAAAGACATCATGGGGCCTAGAAGCTTCCTGCTAGCATCCAAAGGTAGTGCCAAAACCTTCCCTCTAGGGGGCCTCCCCTCTGTTCTGTTTCCTTTGACTGAACCTGACTCCAGCCCACCAGTTTAGAAGCATCAGAGATGTGAAGACAAGTTTAGTCTGGCTAAGTCTATGGGAACCCATCTCTACTGGAGACAGAGCAATTAAAAGTTCATGAACTACTGATCACAAAGCAATAGCCTGATCTTTGCATGAGAACAAATATATTTTTTTTGTTTACTTTACTGTGAGTGTGGCTGTTTGTTTTAATTTTAACTCTTTCTCTTCTCTAACACTTTCACAAAAGCTAGGCTGCAGAGAAAGGCCTTCATGAGTTGGCTGCCATGAGAAACGCTGACCTTGTACCTGCTGGACCATCCAGGCAGGTTAGGATTGGAGCGAGGGCAGAGCAGACAGAGCATAATGGAGGCCGCTGCCCCAGAGTCTTTGCCACAGTAGGGAGTGGTTACGTAGGTGGAGGAACCCACAACCTTGTATACAAAGTCTGTCTTAGCTCCCATGAAAGCCCTGTGGCCAGAGAGTACTATTCTTTCTAGCCTTCTCTTTGCCTCTGCCTTCTCATGGCCCAAGAGGCATAGCTGAGCCAGTGAGCAAGCTTAAGAGTTGTTGACTCCCATTCGGAATTCATTCTGCTACGATTTTGTACGTTGTACACGGCCTGTGCTAAGCCTTTTCCAGTATAAGCGCACTTCTGAGACACACCTCTGGTTTCACACAGGGCTTCTCCCCAAGGGTCCTGGAGAGCACTTTACAGACATCTGCTTATTTAGGTTTAAAACCTTGCTCTGAAGTAGGTGGGAAGGTCCTGACAGCCTCAGAGGGACTGTCAGGTTGATTGGCTTGCCTGGGGTTCTCTGGTCAAGCTGAGCATAATTCAGGATAGAATTTTATGCAGAGTCTTGCTTAGGGCTTTGTCTGCTTAGACCCACCTGTTCAGATTTGGCCTTGAGAGTAAGGCAATTTAGAAGAAGTGTAGTTATTCAAATAAATGTTCACAAGTTAAATAGCACAGTAGTGAGCAGGAGGTGGATTGAGGCTTCATCTTGTATCTTTCTCTTCTATCATCATCTTCTCCTTTGTAATCTATTGCAATCTTAAGAGGTAAATGATTTATGTGCCCTGGAGAATATAGTATCTTTTAGTATAGAATAAAATTTTGATAACCATATATCATTTAGAATCCCTCTTTTTATTGCAAAAAATGACCTATTATTGCCCACTCTTTCCTATAATCTTCATATTCCAATAATTTCCTGAACAGACCAGACATACACACCCTAGAATTCTATTTGTGTGTACAATGTGTCTATGTATATATAAATCTAAGTATAAATTAGGAGTGGTCCTATAAAGTAGGAGTGGTCCTTTCAGACCTAAGTATCTTGACTTGTAAAGTTTTCTCTAACAATTGAAGATTTACTTCTTTAAACCATCTAGACATTTTGGGAATTTAATTGACACACGTTATATTAGTTTCAGGCCTACAACATGATTTTCAATATCTGTATATATTACAAAATGATTACCTTAATAAATCTAATTAACATCTATCACCCCACGTGTGTGTGTGTGTGTTTGTGTGTGCAAGTGTCTCATATTCTGCTCTTTGTGACCCCATGGACGAAATAGCCCGCCAGGCTCCTCTGTCCATGGAATTTTTCAGGTAGGAATATTGCAGTGGGTTGCTATTTCCTACTCCAGGGGATCTTTCTGACCCAGGGGTCTAACCTGAGTCTCTTGCATCTCCCACATTGGCAGACAGATTCTTTACCACCGCACCACCTTGGAAGTCCAATCACCACACATAGTTAGCATATTTTTTTTTTCTTGTGATGGGAATTTTAAATCTACTATCTTAGCAACTTTCCAAAACTATACCACAGTATTGACTGTGGTCACCATGCTGTACAATATACCCCCACTCAGACTTTTAATTTTGTTTTACTCATTCTGGATTTCTCTCAACAAGGACCCGACAGAAGTTCTTCTCTGGGTGAAATCTGTGAGCTTCAGGGCAGTGACTCCGAGCTGGGTTAGCGGACCCAGCTACTCAGAAACCCATGTGTCTGTCCTCTTTGATCAGGTCTCAACAGAAGCAACAAAATATTACTGGTGAGGTATTTTCGAACAGTTCTACAATAGTGTTATTTAAATCAAAAGACATTAGAATTTTGATTTTTGGCCTCTGAAATACGGTGCCGTTTAAGAAGGTGGGCTCTTGTGAACTCTAATCTTTGCCATAAAAGTTGCTTCTATTTCATGTGCCCTGGAGTCCCCTGCTGCGAAGTGAATCCTCTGACTGTGGCCCACAGTGGGGACAGTTTGCTTCCCTTCTTCGGCCTTGGCACACTTGTCTTGGAATATGTGTGCAGGCCTGGGAACTGGGGTGGGCAGGGAGCTTGACACGATGGCCTCTGAGTTCTCTGGCCAGAGAAAACCCAGCCAGCACAAACCACACACCCTTTTAGGTCTGCTTTCAGCCTTACTTCACAGCCCCTCTGCTGAGTGAGTGGCAAACAGCCACCTGCCGATGCAGGAGACATAAGAGACGTGGGTTCAATCCCTGTGCCGGGAAGATCCCCTGGAGAAGGGCATGGCAACCAAGTCCAGTATTCTTGCCTGGAGAATCCCGTGGACAGAGGAACCTGGCAGGGTACAGTCTATAGGGTCACAGAGTCAGACACGACTGAAGCGACTTGGCACACGCACACCCTTGTATTGCCCTTGCCCTCCTGGGTTTGGCCTTTTCCCTTTGTGACCCTTCTTCTGTTCTTGGTCATGTTTTTTATTCTCTTCCACACTGCCCTCAACATACAGGCACACACACACTCAGGCAGATGGTTGGCTGCAAAGCCCCTTTCATGGACAGTGAAGAAATCTTGGGCTGCAGAACCCGTGGATCAACCACCATGGTTCCAACTGAAACTGGCCTGCCAAGGTCAACTCACTCAGAGAGGCAGCAGTGTAAAGGACCCTAGGTAACTGGATGGGGAGATGGGAGTTGGGGTTCAAGTCCATACTCTCACAGTTTCAGAACTTGGGATCCTGGATGAACCATTTAATCTCATCAGCCAGTTCCCTAATCCTGAAACTGAAGATTGGGATTAGTTGGATGCTAATCTCTAAAGAGTTCTGTGATTCTGAGTCAGGCAGCCACAGGCGCCAGTCTTTTCTTTTCTGTTCTGGAATTCACCCTTGCCTCCTCCCCCAGGCCTAACCCAGAGCTTGCTCCAGGTCTCTAGGTATCTTAAGCAACAGAGTCCTATCTGTGAGTTTCTCTAGGTTCACCGCTTTGGTTCAGGTTAGATGGCTTTGCAGGTTACCTTCTCCCTGCCAGTCTGCGTGGCAGTGCTCCCAAGGTTTCCTACCTATTGAAACAACTATCCCCCCTGCCCCCAGAGGTTGGTTTTTTTTTTAACATGCACTGTCTACCTGCACTTTTAGGCAATTGCATCAGCTAATCCACCCATTTACATCAGATCAGAATACCTGCTACCATGTGCGTGTGTTCTGACCTTTTCAGTCCACTCTTGGTCCATTTCTGTGGTTGCTGCTCCAAAAGGATCTCTAATTGGCTTGCCTTTTTGCCAGTCTTCACTTTCCATGACCTCCTAAGCAGGAGCTTGCCTGAAATCAGCTTTCATCTTTCTGCCTCCACCAAGTTTCATTTTCCTCCTGGCTGGAATAGTTTACCGCGTGTTTCCTGATCGTCATGTGGGCCGCCTTTCATCTAAGTCAAACTTCATGCAAACATTAGTTCAGTTCAACTAGTGTTTATTGAGGACACTGGTGATGCTACAGACAAATTAGGTTCTTTACTGAGGCAAGAAGCCTCTGAGTAGCTTATACACAGTGGGAGAGAGAGAGAGATCTAATTTTAATATAATGTGATAAGGACAGTCAGTGCACATGAGGCTAAAACCCACATTTACGTGGTGATTGTTTTCAGCTTGAGCCAGACATGGGACCAATTACAAAGGGTGTTTCCTCCCAAATGTGCATACTTTTTATTGTTAATAGTGGGAGGCGTGGACATGTAGACTGGATGTGAGCAATCCGCATGCCTGCTTTCTATGATGACCACAGCCCAGCTGAGTTTGGTTATTTTTTCTCTGTCAATATTGTTCTTATGGCTCTATCCACTTATATTCCATATGAACAACTGCCTGTATCTGAAACCAACCTTTCCCTTCCAGTACACGGGAAGGGCAGGAGTGTCTTTGGCTAAAACTAATCACTCCCTCTCTATGACAGATCCCATCCCCTTTAACTTTTCTCTGTTGATGACTTGCCCTCTCTCATCTGAATTTTCAATCTCTTCCTCTTGTCAGTGTCAGAATTTAATCAGGACTGGGTCCCTTCCATCTTAGAAAAGTTTTCCTTTAGCTCTGTCCCCTTCTTATTCTTCCAGGTTCCTTTAGTCTTGGCCCTTTTCTCTCTTCCTTTGACTCCTGATCTTAGAAGACTGGTCTGCATTCTGTCTTTTTCCTCCCCTCTGAATCCAGTCTCAATCCACTGCTTCATCAAACTTGCTCTCCACTGCATCCCAAAGATGTTTATAGAACTAATCTAAGGCAAATTTCTCTGCCCTTCTCTTATTTGCTTTTTAGCAGAACTTGGCCTCATTTCTCACTCCCTCCTGAAGCATTCTTTTTCTTTGGCCTTGGTGTCAATGAAGTTTTCTCATGTTCTCCCTAACCGTCTGGCTGGGGACAGTCTTCTTACTTAAAGGTTTCCTTTTCTCCTAAAAGTCGACGTCCCTTCAGCTTTTGTCCCAGGGCTGCTTCTCTTCCTGAGCTATGTCACCCTCACTTATGACTTCTGTTGCCTTCTGCATTCTCCTGATGTCCTAATAATTGTCCCCATCAACTATAGTGATGACCTTTGGGTCATCTGTCTACTGAACATCCTTCTTGGATATGTCATAGTGCATCACGCTTGACATTTCAAAATTAAATCATCATGGTCACCCCAAACCCATTTCCAGTGTTCCCTACCTTAATGAATGGCGCCGCTGCCCACTTGGTCAAAATGTTTTGTTTTGCATGGCAAAACCTTGGCTCCGCCCACTCCTTAACCCCTGTATTCATTCAGTTATTGTCTTGCCAATTCATTTCTCTAAATATATTTCTCTAATTCTTTTTATCGCTACTGTCCAGATTCCCTCATTCATTTATTCTTGCTTCCAACAGATGCTAACTGGGATCTGCTCTGTGTCATGCTAAGTACTTGGGATATGGTTGCAAGCAAGACTGACCTGGTTTCTTTTCCTACCAAGCTTGCAGTCTGGGAGGAGAAAGAAACATCAAACAAATACTTACACAACCAAAAATTTAATTCAAAAACACCATCATTTTTTGCCTAAAATGCAGCAGCTCCTATGTGGCGTTCTGGTCTGCGGTCTCACCCTCTTTGTATCCATATACCACACTATGTTGGAGTGGGCTTTCTAAAATGCTGACCTTACGTCATTGCTTCTAATCACCCCATGGCTCCCCATGTCTCTTAAAATAAAGCCCAAAGTTGTGGTTTTTTAGGTTTAAAACCCCCCAGATTATCACTATATTGCTATACAGTAAAGCATATAACTGTCACCTAGATTCAGACACACAGTCAGCATAACTGTTGCTTTCCACACCAGCAGATCTATAAAGGAGAACAAATTATTAACTGGAAGCTTGCTTGGTGATCTTGGAATTAGAGCAAGGGCACTTAATTCTGCATTTAAAATGTTAAATGGCATTAAGTTAAGCTTGCCTGAGGCATCCATCTCCATAATGGGAGAGCCTTTACAAAGGGGAATGCAGAACTTGAAGTACTTTGGCCCAGACCTGTGTCCCCTGGATGGACACTCCTTTCTCTCGCCTTTATTCACTGCCCAGCACCAATTCTGATTGACACATTCTTTCTTTAGAAAGGTTAGTGCCTTTAGCCAAGACTTGCTCAAGCCTGGGAACCCTTCTGGGTCTTTAAAGTGATTTTGCACATTTTTTTCTTTGAAAGGCATTAACGTTATTATATGGACTTTTATTCATAATTAGATTTTTTTAAATTAATATTTGAAAGTTTTAAGAGATATAAACAGTATAAAGAAGTGTATCACGTAAAGTTAGTCTCCCTCCCATCATGGGTTCCAACTGGCCAATCCCTCTGCCTCTCTGTCCAGTAGAAACTTAGATTTTAGTTTGTGTGCCTGCTTTTAGAAATAGTCTACTCAAGCATATGAGTCTACTCACATACGTGGGTATATATATATACATATATGTATGTTTATGTATACATATATATGTGTATATCGGAGAAGGCAATGGCACCCCACTCCAGTACTCTTGCCTGGAAAATCCCATGGATGGAGGAGCCTGGTAGGCTGCAGTCCATGGGGTCGCTAGGAGTCGGACACGACTGAGTGACTTCACTTTCACTTTTCACTTTCATGCATTGGAGAAGGAAATGGCAAGCCACTCCAGTGTTCTTGCCTGGAGAATCCCAGCGACGGGGGAGCCTGGTGGGTTGCTGTCTCTGGGGTCGCACAGAGTCGGACATGACTGAAGTGACTTAGCAGCAGCATATGCGTATATAACTGTCTACATTTTAGTATGTTTTTACTTAACAGTGTATCTTAAAAATGTTTCTATATCAACATATGTGGGACTTCCCTGGTGACTCAAGAAACCGCCTGCAATGCAGAAGCCACAGGGGATGTGGGTTCCATCCCTGGGTCAGGAAGAGCCCCTGGAGGAGGGCATGGCAATCCACTCCAGTATATTTGCCTGGAGAATCCTATGGACAGATGAACCTGGTGAGGTACTGTCTGTAAAGTCCCAAATAGTTGGATATGGCTGAAGGAATTTAGCACGCATGTATACATCAGCATATGTACTGCAACCTTATTTTTTCACAGTCACACAGTACTCATTGAAGGAATAGATTTCATTTGACTAATTTTTACTTGGACACCCTGTGTTCAAGTTCTTGCACACTTGCATAATTTTATCTATAGGAAAAGTTTCTAGAATTTGAATTAGAGGGGCATTTGCATGACATTTGTGATTTGATAGATATTGCCAAGTAGTCTTGCAAAAAGATCACAACGTTTTATTCTGCCACCCAAACTGGAAGCACCTGTTTTTCTACAGCCAAGCTGATACTGTTTGTTATTAAAACTTTTGAATTTGTCAATCACATTCGTCGGAAATAGTGTAGCATCCTTGCTTTATTTCACAATTCTTTAATTATGATTTGTTAAAAATCTTTTTATATAAATGTAAGTAGCTCAGTTGGTAAAGAATCTGCTTGCAGTGCATGAGACCAGGGTTCGATCCCTGGGTCGGGAACATCCCCTGGAGAAGGAAATGACAAACCACTCCAGTATCCTTGCCTGGAGAATCCCATGGACAGAGGAGCCTGGTGGGCTAGAGTCCATGGGGTCGCAAACAGTCGGGCAAGCCTTTGCCACTAACACACAACAAGCCTTTTGTATTTCTTTTTCTGTCAACTGTATATCCCGTAGGCATTTTCTTTTTCTATTGAATTGGTGACCTTTTCAAAAAATTGATTCCTAAAATCTGTTTAGCAATAAGAAAATTTATGCTTTGTCTAATGTTTTTCTTGTCTTCTGATGTTGATCATAGTTTTTGGTAACACAGACTTAAATGTTTTTGTAGTAAAATTTATTATTTCATTATGACTTCTGTATTGTAAATGTGGCTAAAAAGAGTCTTTCCTTCTATAAAAGTATAAAATAAGTCTCCTATATTTTCTTCTTTTACCTTTACTATTTCATGCTTTTGTATTGCTGTATCTGGATTTTTAAAATATAAAAAGTGAAGTAGTAAAAACAACTGTTTCAAGATAGCTAATCAGTCTATCAGGTCTCCTGACACCATTGATTATATTATTCAACTTTTCCCTCACTAACTTAAAATAACAACTTTAAATTAAATATTTAAATTTTAAGTGAATTCTAATAGGGTTGAGTATAAAGATCATCTTTGTGTTTTGGCTTATTTTGGGATCTATCCTCTTCCGTTAATCAGTTTGTTTGTTTACATACTAGCACTAAACTTTTTATCTTCTGAAGTTTCACATATATTTATGTATTTTCTACTTGTATTATTAGTCTTACTCATAAATTACTTTCAGAATTTTCAGGATTATTCTTACATGCTAATTTTTCCATATGCATTTTAGGAACTGCTTTCCTAGCTCCACCCCCCCCCATAATATTGATATTTTACATTAAGACAGCATTTATATTTGTATATTAAAATCTCACAGTTTATTAATAAGTCATAAAAGCCCTGCACCCTCTAATTCAAGCCCATTTCTCCAGCCTCATTTTTTCCCTCTCCCTTTCTTTAATAGGATGATGCAGTCTCTCCGGGTTTTAAATTGCCCTGTGGAGTTATAGTCTCACTCACCTCCAAGGCTTCACACTGGCTGTCCTCTCTGCCAGGAATACCATTCTCATGGCTCCTGCCTCTGAGTACCTTCCTCTGTCTCTCTTCCTCTGGGCTATATGTCTCTAACATGTGCTTTTATAGCCCCCACCCAGTGTTTCCCAACCCCATCATAGGTCACTTAATATAGTAAATGCAGGCCTATGTACCAGTCTGTATGCCCTCTTCTAGTAGGAAGTACTGTCAGTCATTCAGTTGAACTCTTTGGGACCTCATGGACTATAGCCCGCTAGGCTCCTCTCTCCATGGGATTCTTCAGGCAAGAATACTGGAGTGGGTAGCCATTCCCTTCTGCAGGGGATCTTCTCAACCCAAGAATCAAACCTGGGTCTCCTGAACCACAGGCAGATTCTTTTCTGTCTAAGCCATCAGGGAGGCAGGGACCATGTGGATCTTGTTTATTGCTCTTCCCTAGCACAGTGTCCCGGAGAAGGCAATGGCACCCCAATCCAGTACTCTTGCCTGGAAAATCCCATGGATGGGGGAGCCTGGTAGGCTGCAGTCCATGAGGTTGCTAAGAGTCGGACACGATTGAGCGACTTCTCTTTCACTTTTCACTTTCATGCATTGGAGAAGGAAATGGCAACCCACTCCAGTGTTCTTGCCTGGAGAATCCCAGGGACAGAGGAGCCTGGTAGGAGGCTGTCTATGGGGTCACACAGAGTCAGACATGACTGAAGCGACTTAGCAGCAGCAGCAGCAGCAGCAGCACAGTGTCCTAGATTTCCCTATTATCCACAGACATAAGGATATATATGTGTGTGTGTGTGTGTATCCCCTTCTCCTACAAATGTATCTTTTAGAATTCCAAATGAGAATATTTATAAAGTTGTTCTTTGGGCTGTCAGTGGGTAAATTTCTAGACATGATTTTCATAAAGTCATCAGGTTAAGATGTTTGTTTAAATAAATAACCTTTATGGAATTAAATAGCACAATGCTGGTTCCTGCACAGTAAGAAATCAATTCATCGTAAAGACAGCATCTTTGGAAAGGAAGAAAGAAATAGCTTTGATGAGGCAGGATTATTATGTGTCCAGCAGGAAGGAGAGACAGGGAAGAGATGGAGGGTGAATGTAAGCAGATAAAGAGAGATGAAGAACAAATCAGCTCAACAACAAGGGTAAATCCAGGAAAGAAGAATCATATTAGGGAAATTCGATCTCCAATGAACACATGGGTCTAATGAGGAAGATTTGTGCCTTTTCTGTTGTATAATAGCTAATAATGGATATCCCTGTGGATCAAATGCAGTTTTCCCTGCGACTGCATTTATGGCACTTCACTTAAAAAGCGATTCTGGTGTGAAATTTCAGATGTGATTTATCCTTCTTGTAGTATGGATGGTAGAGGCTGTGCATTTTTCAGGGGTATGAACAGTGTGTCAGGTCCAGTTTAATGAAGCACCTGTTGCACATACTTTTGCACCTTTACAATCAGGGTGCATTGGGCTGATCCTGTAATGTTTCATGGTGCTTCGTTTGTATTCATAATAATTGACATTATCAGTCATCTTAGACATTTTAATAGTTGTTTGCAAAACTGATCACAAAGCAACTGATAGACATAAGAGATTTGCAAGTCTTTTAAAAATAGAGTGGGGAAGAATATAGGTGAACAGATTGTGTTGAATAATCCAAAAAGATAATTCTCCCTTGAGATAAATAACATCCATTTATTTATGTTTACATGATGCAGTATGTTCATAATATACATAACAAATGAAAATAGTTTAGACTCCTTGTGTATTTTGAAATTTAAACTTAAAAAGGAATGGTCATTATGGAACGAGCATATAATATTTAACTCTTAAGAGAAAAGTCTTATTTTTGGTTGAGTCACTGACTCTCATGGTAAACCCGGGTGGCCCTCTGGGGCTTAACTTCTTTGCCATCTCATTTATTTTCTCAGGGAACTGCTTTCTCATTAAAAAAAAAAAAAAAACCCAGAACTTTCCGAGAGCTTAACTGCCTGGTGACTTGAAAGCATTGCCGAACCTTTTATTTACGCCAGCCTACCCTAGAGTCCACTCTGTCACCACTCTCCTTTCATTGTAGATTGTATCTATACATGTACAGTTCAGTGTGCCATAGACATTCTGTTGACCAAGTTATCTTTTCCAGCAGATGCCTGAAATGGAGGACAGGCATTGATTGTTTATACATGGATTGATTGCTTGATTGATCAATTTATTCATTCATCTAGTCAATTAATTAATCAACAAATATGTTTTGACTATGTTCTCCCACCAGGTGGTTTTCTGAGTCCTAGGTAATAAGACTTAGGCCAGCTCCTCCCGTTTATATGGCTCGTTGTAGGTCCCCAGTCAGATCATTGTCCTGCACAGCTGAACTCATCAATAGCACCACAGACAGCAACCTTGGACCCTTGCACCACCACCACCACCAGACACACACATACACGCACACACACACACACAGAGTTGTGCCTAGAACACGCTCATCTGCAACAGGAGGACAGACCCACAGAAAGGCCTGCACAGGCCCCGGGAATGGGCTTAAGGGTCTTTGCTTAGAAAATTCTGAGGTCCTACTAGGTCAAGAAGGGCAGGTGTGATTTCCAGGCAGGAGCATCCTGCTGCCTCATATGGAGGAGTACCAGAGTGAGGGCCTCTGACATGCCAGGGCCCACTGCCTAGAGCTAAGGGGCAAGGTTGTCCGGGTCTTTGCCTTATGGATCTGACTTTGGCTTTGTGATAGTTTTGAGCCATAATGTGCTGTAGAATAAAGGAAGTACAGAGCTTTTGCATAGGAGCATACAGAGGGGACCAGATGCCATGATCTTAGTTTTCTTAATGTTGAGCTTTAAGATAACTTTTCACTCTCCTCTTTCACTTTCATCAAGAGGATCTTTATTTCTTCTTCACTTTCTGCCGTAAACCTGGTGTCACCTGTATATCTGAGGTTATTGATATTTCTTCCAGCAATCTTGATTCCAGCTTGTGCTTCTTCCAGCCCAGAGTTTCTCATGATGTACTCTGCCTATAAGTTAAATAAGCAGGGTGACAATATACAGCCTTGACGTACTCCTTTTCCTATTTGGAACCAGTCTGTGGTTCCATGTCCAGTTCTAACTGTTGCTTCCTGACCTGCATACAGGTTTCTCAAGAGGCAGATCAGGTGGTCTGGTATTCCCACCTCTTTCAGAATTTTCCACAGTTTGTTGTGATCCACAACAAACTGATGACTGATGTTGAAGCTGAAACTCCAATACTTTGGCCACCTGATGCGAAGAGCTGACTCATTGGAAAAGACTCTGATGCTGGGAAAGATTGAGGGCAGGAGGAGAAGGGAACGGCAGAGGATGAGATGGTTGAATGGCATCACTGACTCAGTGGACGTGGGTTTAGGTGAACACTGGGAGTGAGTTGGTGACGGACAGAGAGGCCTGGAATGCTGTGGTTCATGGGGTCTCAAAGAGTCAGACATGACTGAGTTACTGAACTGAACTGAACTGATACAGAGGAGTGGCCTTCTCTGGTAGTTCAGATGGTGAAGAATCCGCCTGCAGTGCAAGAGTTACGGGTTCAATCCCTGAGTCAGGAAGATCCCCTGGAGAAGGGAATGGCAATCTACTTCATTATTCTTGCCTGGAGAATCCCATGGACAGAGGAGCCTAGCAGGCTACAGTCCATGGGGTCCATGTGCAGTCCCATGACCGGATGACTAACACACACACATTCAGAGAGGTGGTTAGGCTCTCCAGACTGCTCGTCCCATTGCAGTGCCCTCACCTCTCTTCAAGCATGGGGATCCATATTTCCAAGAACAGCTGTGCAGGATTTCCAACCCCCACCCCTGCCCCCACTTGTGTTACAACAAGCTTTGTGATATCACAGACACAGACAGAACAGCAAAGCATAGACTCTGTCCCCAGAAGTTAATGGGGAATCTGTCCCAGAAGTTAAGCATCAGTAGCTGTGGGTTTCCACTTTTCTCCCTTCCCCATACAGATTTTATTATTGTTCCTGAAAGTTCTAGATCTGAATGTACTATTTTAAGAATTATTCAGCTCTTTCAGTTCAGTTCAGTTGCTCAGTCGAGTCCGACTCTGCAACTCCATGAACAGCAGCATGCCAGGCCTCCCTGTCCATCACCAACTCCTGGAGTTCACCCAAACTCATGTCCATTGAGTCGGTGATGCCATCCAACCATCCCATCCTCTGTCATACCCTTCTCCTCCTGCCCTCAATCTTTCCCAGCATCAGGGTCTTTTCCAATGAGTCAGCTCTTTGCATCAGATGGCCAAAGTATTGGAGTTTCAGCTTCAACATCAGTCCTTCCAATGAGCACCCAGGACTGATATCCTTTAGGATGGACTGGGTGGATCTCTTTGCAGTCCAAGGGACTCTTAAGAGTCTTCTCCAACACCACAGTTCAAAAGCACCAATTGTTTGGCGCTCAGCTTTCTTTATAGTCCAACTCTCACATCCACACATGACTGCTGGAAAAACCATAGCCTTGACTAGACGGACCTTCGTTGACAAAGTAATGTCTTTGCTCTTTATGGCTGGATAATTCTTTTTAGTGGTACCCTAGGAGGATCATGGAATTGTGAAAACTGTGCCTAAAAGGTTTCTTTTCTCATTATATATTTTTTCCAAATTGAAAAATAGCTGAATGTATCAATAGCCATGCTTAGATAGATCAACAAATTAATATTTCTTTTTCTTTGGAAGTTTGTGTTGGGAATCACAGAGGTTATGAGGCAGGATGACTTGGAGGGTTAAGAGCCTTATTCGGAGGTTCATCTGTCCCTGCTACTTTGGACTAGTTAAATAGAGGCCTTGCAGTCTCAGTTTCCCCATCTGTAAAAGGAGACAATAATAGAACCTTTCTCATGGGGTTTCTGTGAGGTGAAAATGAGCTGATGCATGTAAAACGATTGCACCTATGCATAACACATAGTTAGAGCTTGGCTGTCTGTTTTTATTTTTATTGTGTGGCTATCCTCAACTGTGTTTTGAAGGAGAGTAGACTCTATAGGTGGAGAAGGAAGTGGCAACCCACTCCAGTGTTATTGCCTGGAGAATCCCAGGGATGGGGGAGCCTGGTTGGCTGCCGTCTATGGGGTCGCACAGAGTTGGACACGACTGAAGCGACTTAGCAGCAGCAGCAGCAGCAGACTCTATAGGTCTCAGGAAGGACAGAAAAGCAAAAGAATCTGACTTGAGTGTGGCACTGGAAAGTTGCTGGATTTAGGAAAGAGGATGTAAAAGGGTGCTGGTTCTTCTTATTGGAAGCTCTGTATATCCTTTCCCTGGTGTGCATGGTTCCATCTTGGTGCGCTCAGCTGATTGGGATACTGGACATTTGTGTGCTGAGCAGCGATGGGTCAGATTTAGCTTCTATGACTCAGGTCATGATCTTGGTTCTGCAACTTTGTTTTCACCAATAGTCCTGGTCCATTTTATATGTAAGATTGTTTACAATAGTTTCCATGGTCTCTAGAGGTTATCAATTTGTATTCCATTTTCTCTTTTCACTGTCTTTCTCATTTTTAATTGCAAGACTTTACAGAATATATTCCTTCTTTTTTTCTTTGTTTTGAAATTCTGGTAAAATATACATAACAGAATTTATCATCTTAACATATTTAAAATGTACAAGGTGTAGGGTGTAGGGTAATGTAAATGTAAGGATACATTTAAAATGTATCCTTAAGTACATTCACAGTATTGTGCAACCAACACAACTACCCAAATCCACAGCTCTTTTCATCTGCAAAACTGAAATTCTGTACCTGTTGAATGACAATTGCCCATTCCCCTCCGCCAACTGCTAGCATTCTACTTTCCATCTCCATGTATTTGATTCTCTAGGTACTTCCAAAATATGCATCTTTTCTAGCTATGATATATTCCTTGAATTAAATGTCTCTATAAGAGATTTGTTTAGGACTTTTCGATGCACTCACACTTCCTTTCTGTAGAATGGCTTCTCTTTATTGTGGCTTTACACGGCTGATTATGACTAGAATCCCTTTTCACCAATATCTTTGTAGTTTAACTCCAAAGAAAATAATCTCTAACCTTCTATAAAAGCCACTAAAGGTTCACATATGAAGTGAAACCAGTAAAGGCAAAATTGGAAGTGTTTTTCACATTCTATCACTCACCTTACTCCCACAGCCTATAAAGTGGGCCGAAAAATTGTGCCAAAATCAAAACAGACCTTCACAAAAATCCTAAAATTTTACCACTTGAATCATTCTTTTTTCTTGACATTATGCTTGATGCTCATTTTCCCCTGTGCCACGTTTGATCTATCTGAAAGTTAGAGCAGAAATATTAGTTCCCCAAATTCTCTTCCTGTGGAATGATTTGACCTGATCGGAGGCCAGGAGCTTTCAGAAGTGTGCTATGCTGTGATTTATGCTGACGTGAATGCTTTTTAGAATTCTTAAGTCCTGGGCTAATCATCGGAAGTTTTTTTTTACACTATTCGTCAATGAAACCTTGATTGACCCAAAATAATGGGAAAAGAGGAAAAGAGATAATTTGGAAAAAAGATAATTTTGTGTTGGATTGGAATTGCAAGATTTTACTTTTTGTAAACAGTCACTTTGAAACACACAAAAAATTGTGGATTAAGTGATTTTCTAGTTCATTTTTTGAAAACTATAAAATGATGCTGTTGTACCAGCATATTGATCATAATGGCAACCATATATTGAATAATAAATATAAGACATGTCACAATTAATCAACTTATCACTAGTATTTGAATAACTTATGATTATTTTCCACAATAAGGGTAATAAGATAAAAATGAGAGAGAGGAGTGAGGGAAAAAAAGAGACAAGAACTGCAACTAACTCTTAACAGTTGATATAGTTGCTGTAACTGAGCACAACATTTGTCCTCAACTTATTGGCAGTGAGAAGAGAAGCTCATTATTAGTGGGGAGAATGCCTACTAATTTTGCAGGAACATAGCTCTGTCTGGCAGTATGTTCTGAAAAGAGTTTCTTTTACAGGGAATATGAGTGATGCAATTCACAGCTCTTATGAAAAGTGCAAATTTCATTTTCTTCTTACTGAGAAAGTCAGTGAAAGTTGGGGGCAATGACAAGGGCATCCATTCTGCAAGGACACTAAAGTGGTCCAAGAATTTAATCTCCCAGTACTGTAATTATAGAACTGAAACAATGCAGGATCTTAGTTACCCATCCCCTCATCCCCTTGCTGAGCCAGGCAAGGGTGCAAGCAGGACTGCAGATGATCTGAAGTTGTCCCCTCTGACTAGAGCTTGGGAAATGTTACTCTGTTCCTGGTTAAAGCCAGATTCATTCTCTTTGGAAGCCAGACAAACAGATGGTGGGGCTGACATCCTTTCACAAGACCTAGCAGCCCAACTTGTGTGCCCATCCAGGTGGAAGCCACCCTGTCTGCAGACAAGATGAGCTACCAAGGTACCAGCAGGCAGATCCAGGCTTGCCTGGGGAGGCAGTGCCTGACAGCCTCGGAACGTGGACAGATGCTTGATCGAGACCACAGAGATCCACCCACAGAGCCCAGCAGAGATGGTTTCAGCCTGGAAACTGTTCAGAGCAGGTGTGACCAGACGGCTTCCCAGCCAGACGAAAAGTCCTCTCAGGCTCCTGGGGTGCCCCCACCCTCGAGAGGGATGGCCTCTCATGGGTCTGCCAGGATAAATTAACTGAAGAGTGTCCCCTGAGTGACCCAGTGAGCTGACTTGTATTCCTGGTGGTTTAGTATTGACCAAGGGCTTCCCTGGTGGCTCAGATGGTAAAGAATCCTCCTGCAATGCAGGAGAACTGGGTTTGATCCTTCGGTCAGGAAGATTCCCTGGAGAAGGGGATGGTTACCTACTCCAATATTCTTGCCTGGAGAATTCCATGGACAGAGGAGCCTGGCAGGCTATAGTTCATGGGGTTGCAAAGAGTCAGACAAGACTGAGCCGCTAACACTTTCACTTTCACATCGACCAATATGAGAGTACACCTGTCTGAAATAAAAATTTTGGCTCAGTATAAATTATGCCTCTTTCTTAATGGCGGTTCTGTATCAGGACCATTTCTGTCCTAGAGCTCTTCATCTAACATGGCAAAACTGTGCCGTGGTACACATTTAGTACTTGTTTCCTCAGGTTTGCTATGGCAGGTTATTATGATCTACTGAAAGATCTGAGAACTAATGTGAAATGGCAAATAAATGGGAAGAAAAACCTTTTTTTTTTTTTTTTTGTCAAGAAAAACATATCTCTTGCTCCTCTTGGGGATTTTTTACCCTTGTACCAAGTATAAAGTTATACTTGGCTTATGTCTGTGTCCATATTAGTTAAGTTTTTAAAACAACAGAAGTTTCTAAAGGCTCTGGAACAGGTAGAAGTAACTTCTTTAAAAATAGGAGGCATTTTTATTGTGGTCTCTGTGTCATTTTATCTGATGAGTCTCATTTTAAGGATCTCTGTGCATGGAGATGACATACCAGTGTAGGAGAAAAGTTGGAAGTTTGACATCTCAGAGGAAATTATAAGCAAGAATTAAATCAGGTGTCATTAAATCTTTCCATGAGCCAGTGAAATAGCTGAGGATGGACTGTGACCAACTGGAAATGTGCCCCAGACCCCCAGCGGCAATGCTCGCTGTGAAGGTTGCCAGAAAGAAATGCTAGTCTAGTTCGAAAGACCTTCTGGCTCTTTAAGAGAATATGGAAATTCAGATTTTTTTTTTTTTAAATGGGAAATCTTCCCATTTTGGAAAGCTAGCAGCTAAAAACAGAATTTATTTATTTTAATTATATTGAAACTCTTCTCACCCTCTGATATAAGGTTTATATGACACGTTATTTGTAGGCTGGGGTCTAATCTTAAATTTTCATAGGAGGCTATTATTTAGTTTAAGTCAAATTTATATTTTTCTGCTGGAGACTGATATGTTTTAGATAGAAATTTAGCTCTAAGGTGTTTTTCCGTAATTAATTTTTCTGGTCACAAATTGCAGTGTGTCTTTTTGGGAATCACTCCATTGATAGGGTAGGTTAAGAAAAGTTCTATATAAATACTCAGAGAGAAACCCAAGATATTTTTCCTTCATGACATGTTACTGAAGTTTTTTTTATAATTTGAATGCTGAAGGGAACTGAGACATTATCAAGCCCAAATTTCTACCTCCATGGATGTGGGCACTGGAGGTAGGTTGAGATTCATTTCATCAGCTGGTTAGTGACTAAGCTGGCCCCTGGGCCCCAGGCTTCTGCTCATTGTTAATATTTAGCATTAATTGAGGTCCTCATATGTGGCTTGGGCAGATTTCTCATTGTTCTAACAACTCCCTGAGGCAGGTATTCTTATTATTCTGTTTTATAAACAAGGAGACTGAGGTGTAGGGACTTGCCCAAGGTCATAAAACTGGTGAGAAGTGAAGCTAGTGGGGCTTGTTTATCCCTCACACTACACATTATTTTCCAGGCACTTCAATTTTTAAAAAATATGGTTGATTTACAATAATATATTGGTCTCAGGTTTACAACAAAGTGATTTGGTTATACATATATATGTATATCTTTATTATTTTTCCCAATTCTCTTCCATTATATTAATAGTTTGTTACAAGATATTGAATATAGTTCCCTGTGCTATACAGTAAATTTCTGTCATTTATTTTATATATGGTAATGTACATCTGTTAATCCCCTACTCCTAATTTATCCCTCTGCTCTTCCCTTTTGTTAACCGTAAGTTTGTCTTCTGAGTCTGTGAGTTTGTTTTTGTTTTGAATATACATTCATTCATATTATTTTTAAGGTTCCACATATAAGTGATATCACAATATTTGTCTTCCTCTGTCTGACTTCACTTAGTATCATAATCTCTAGGTCCATCCATATTGCTGCAAATGGCATTATTTCATTCTTTTTTATGGCTGAGTAATAGCCCATATATATGCATGCACACACGCTCAGTTGCTTAGTCCTGTCTGACTCTTTGTGACTCCATGGACTGAAGCCCACCAGGCTCTTGCATTCATGGGATTTCCTGCACAAGAATACTGAAGTGGATTGCCATTTCCTTTTCTAGGGAATCTTCCTGACAGCGATCAAACCCGAATCTCCTATGTCTCCTGCATTAGGCAGATTCTTTAACATCGAGCCACCTGGGAAAGTGAAAAGTGTTAGTTGCTCAGTTGTGTCTGACGCTTTGCGACCCCATGGACACAGGAACCTAGCAGGCTACGGTCCTGCTAGACTCCTGTGTCCATGGGGTTCTTTAGGCAAGAATACTGGAGTGGGTTGCCATTTCCTTCTCCAGGGGTCTTTCCAACTCAGGGATTGAACCCACATCTCTTATATCTCCTGCATGGGCAAGTGGGTTTTTTACCTCTAGTGGCATGTGGGAAGCTTCCCTACATATGTGTGTGTGTGTATATATATATATATATATACACACACACACACATATACACATATATATATATGTGTGTGTGTGTGTGTGTGTGTGTGTGTGCGTGCATGTATATATATTCAACGTCTTTGTCCATTTATCTGCTAGTGGACACTTAGGTAGTTGCCATGTCTTAGGTATTGCAAATAGTGCCGCTATGAACATTGGGGTGTATGTATCTTTTTGAATTAGATCTTTTGTCTCTTCAGGATGTATATCCAGGAGTGGGAATGCAGGAACATATGGTAGTTCTATCTTTAGTTTTTTAAGGAACCTCCATACTCTTTTCCATAGTGGCTGCACCAATTTGCGTTCCCCCCAGCAGTGTAGGAGGGTTTTGTTTTCTCTACATGCTCTCCACAGGCACTTGAATTCTTAAATCCCCAAGGAATTTAGGCTATTCTAGGAAGCTGCAGTTCTCAGAGCTTGGCATTGTGTAAAAATCTGAGAAGACATTTTATTTATCTCCTGTTACCTCTATGTAGATATAATACATGAGAGCATCCTGTAAAATGTCCTCATTCCTTTTCATTGACTGTTGTTTTCAGGCTGTGATTATTTGCAAAGGACCATTTTGTAGAAACTTTAGAAATTATATCTTGTTGTAGGTGAAGGATTTACAAATTAATGGTCCTAGTAGTGTGATACAGTGGCTCTGAGCTCAGAATTCAGAGGCAGGTAGATTTGGTTTCAAATCCTGTTTTGGCAGCCGTGTGACCTTGGGGATGTGACCTGGCAAGCTTGGGCCTTGGTTTCCTCTTCCAAAAAGCAGAAAAAAAAATCATAGTGCTCTTCTGGTAGCTTTGCTAGATTAAGTGAGACACCCATGGATACCCCAGTGTCCAGCACACAGCATTCTATCAAGAAGAATTACTGGGGCTACTTCTATGCCCTTGGTCAAAAACATAGACGTGCTGATGCTAATCAGCTTGTGCTATTAGGTTGGCTATTGGAATTCAGGTTCTGAGCCTGCTTACTTGGTATTCTCTGCATTCATGTTGCCACAGGTGGGGTAGTGGACCCTCTGTGAAGATTGGATTGAAGGAGTGAGAAAGTTTTCTTTTGAATCCTGCTTTGGCTCATCATGGATTGATCTTCAAAGCTCCTTCTTAGCAGTTTGCTGGGAAACTAAAGCTACCCTATTGTGGATTCAGGGAACAAGGGCAATTATTTAAATATTTATTTATTTATTTTTGGCTGCACTGGGTCTTCATTGCTTCATGAGGGTTTTCGCTAGTTTCAGAGAGTGGGGGCTACTCTCTAGTTGTGGTATGTGGGCTTCTCATTGTGGTGGCTTCTCTTGTTGTAGAGCATGGCCTCTAGGGTACGTGGCTTCAGTAGTTGTGGCTCCTGGGTCTAGAGCACAGGCTCAGTAATTGTGGTGCAGGGGCTTGGTTGCCCCATGGTATGTGAGATCTTCCTGAACCAGGAATCGAACCAGTGTCCCCTGCTTTGCAAGGTGGATTCTTAACTACTCGACCACCAGGAAGCCCAAGGGGCAATTTTTTTTTTAAAAGCACTATCTTATTACCTGTGATAGATAGCTTATGGCAGAAAGGATCCAATCAGAGTTGAAATGCCTCACCCCATGGCTGTAAGCCTTAGTTCATATCACAATCTCTTGTGAAGTTTGAGTTTATCTACTTTTATTAGCTTGACTACTTATTTATGTGGTGGGGTGGGATGGGGGTCGCCAGAGTGTTGGGAAATGATTCCATTTTGAAGACTGACCATTAGAAATATTCACTGCTGTTTCTATTTCTTTTTGATATATTGCCAAAGTACAGTTTAGCTAACATAGTCAATGTCTGACTCTTTCTGATCCCATGGACTTGTAGCCAGCCAGGTGCCTCTGTCCATGGAGATTCTCCAGGCAATAATACTGGAGTGAACTGCCATTTCCTTCTCCAAACAAAGTCTAAGGTAAAGGATATTTTGCTTTGAAGTGATACTGCTGTTAAGCTAATACACAGGAAGAAAAGATGCATTAGAAACCACTCTTTGTTACTTGGAAAGGTTGCCTGGAGGAATTATTTGATAGGTTGTTAAAGCCAATGTGAAATATTTTCAAATGGGATGAGTATCCTTTCTAGGAAATTGTAGTTCAAAAATGTTTCTGTGAATTTTTCCTAAATTTCTCTCTCTCTCTTTTTTTCCCGAAAAGCCACCTATGAACTTTTTGTTAGGCCTAGGGCCCTGGATGTCACATTGAGGCTGGAGAAGCTTTGGTGATGAAACAGAGTAAAATGGCAAATAGTGTGGGCTTTGCTTACATTTGCATTCTTTACCTGTTGACTTTCTGGGGACCCTTCAAGGACTGACCTTATGGAAGCCTTCACTGCCCAGTCATATCTTGTAGGTCCCTTCACTGTGCCCTTGCGGTGCAGCTGCTTCACCTCTGCTCAGAAACATCTCTTCTGCTCATCAGATGCTGTGGCAGTGAGCACTGACCTTCAGGAGCATCACCCCTCAAGGTCAAGAACAGCTGGGTCTGAAGATTCTTTCTAGCTGTAACATTTCTGAGACCGAGATGGCAAATGAATGCTCATCTTCCGAGGGCAGTTAGTTTTTATCATTTACGAAAAATTAATGAGTATTTAGATTGACTAGGTTGTATGTTTGTGATCTAAATTTGCTTCTAGATAGGACAAATTTTGCTTTCAAAATTGGCTGTCTTCTGTTCCAGTCATTACTTTGTTTCCTTGTTTTCTGTGTGACAAATGAATTTATTTTCTATTATCACAATTTTTTTAAATTTAATTGTGCCGTGCATGTAGGCTTCAATAATTGGACACATGGACTTAGTAGTTACTGTTCTCCAGCCTGAGAAATTAGGCTCAGTACTTGTGCTGCACAGGTTTAGTTGCTCCAGAGCATATGGGATCTTCCAGAACCAGGGATTAAACCTGGGTCTCCTGCATTGGCAGATGAATTCTTAACCATTGTGCCACCAGGGAAGTCTCCTATTATCACAATCTTCATTTAATGTTTATAGTGTATATATGTCTTGTCATTCCAATGAGATAATAAAAACTCCAATGGGGAATGTGGAGGTCAGATTGATTGCTTTAAGTCAGCCAGTATTCCATGAGAATTAGCTCTCAGTTAGGAAATGGACATGCAACTGTTTGATGAGTAACACTCTTCCGTTTGAGGAGTTAACAATTTAGTAGGAGAGTTATATAGGTTAGTAGAAAAATACTGTGGTGGGTACAAAGTGTATCTCCATTCCCTCTAATTCTTAATTATGAAGTTAAGAAGGAAAATAAATGCTAAAAAAAATGCTTGCCAACTGATGGAATAAAAATGTTTTGATTGTGAAAAAGTCTTTTTGATGTTGCTTGTCAATCAGGAAGTATCTCAGATATTGGAGGGGCCTAGATTAGTTCTGGGGCTCCCTGGTGGCTCAGTGGGAAAGAATCCCCCTGCCAATGCAGGAGATGCGGGTTTGATCCCTGGGTCGGGAAGATCCCTGGAGAAGGAAAGGGCAACCCACTCCAGTATTCTTGCCTGGGAAATCTCAAGGACAGAGGAGTCTGGTGGGCTATAATCCACTGGGTCACGAAAGAGTTAGACAGCAACTAAACAACAACAGAATAATTTTAGGTGAATTCATTGAGAAGTTCCAACTTTTAGGGTGGTAGATAGTGGTCTCAGGATGTAGTGAAAGTAAACATCAACAATAGAAAACAACCCTTTTAATATGAGGTCCAAGAAGGAGTTGTAGAGATAGATTTGGTAAAGGAGAAAGGCATATTTGGGCAAAACAGAATGGTCAAAGGCCAGTGAGGATTTTGCATACATTGCAGATGGAGGGGTGAGCCAGAGGACTTTGAGGTCAAGGAAGTAAAAGGTAGAAATTCTTAAGGAGTATCAAATTTAAGCATCTAAATCCACAATGTCTCTGTCACTATTCAAAGGCTGCCTACTGTCCTTAAAGAGGAGCTTGGGGGAGAATGGATACATATATATGTATGGCTGAATTGCTTTGCTGTCTACCTGAAACTATCACAGTATTGTCAGTCGGCTATGTTGTTGTTGTTTTCCAGTCACTAAGTTGTGTCTGACTCTTTGTGACATCATGGACTGCAGTGCACCAGGATTCCCTGTCCTTCAGTATCTCCCAGAGTTTGCTCAGAGTCACGTCTGTTGAATCAGTGATGCTAATCATCTCATCCTCTGCTGCTCTCGTCTCCTTTTGCCTTCAATCTTTCCCAGCATCAAGGTCTTTTCTAGTGAGTTGGCTCTATGCATCAAGCAGCCAAAGTATTGGAGTTTCAGCTTCAGCATCAGTCCATCCAGTGAATATTCAGGGTTGATGTTCTTTAGGATTGACTAGTCTGATCTCCTTGCCGTCCAAGGGACTCTTAAGAGTCTTCTCCAGCATCACAATCTGAAGGTATCAATTCTTTGGTGCTCAACTTTCTTTATGGTCCAACTCTCACTTCCATGATGACTACTGGAAAAACCATAGCTTTGACTAGACGGACCTTTGTCGCCAAAGTGATATCTTTGCTTTTTAATATGCTGTCTAGGGTTATCATAGCTTGCCTTCCAATTTCATTTCATGACTGCAGTCATAGTCCATGGTGATTTTGGAGCCCAAGAAAATAAAATCTGTCACTGCTTCCACTTTTTCCCCATATATTTGCCATAAAGTGATGGGACTGGATCCCATGATCTTAATTTTTTGAATGTTGAGTTTTAAGCCAGCTTTTTCACTCTTCTGTTTTACCCTTAGCATATACTCCAATATAAACCAAAAAGTTAAGAAGAGAGAGAGAGCTAAGGCAGCAGCATCTGCAGGTTGGAAAGACAGAAGCTGGAAAGCTTGTCTGCATTCATGGGGATGCTAGGGCGTGGGCTCTAGGGGGAGGGCTTCTGCCTTAAAGCCCCTGGGACCTTAGCTTTCCAGACCGGTAGGCACGGGCCAGAGGAGCTAGGGGTTGTCAGCAAGAGAAAGGTGTGTAGCAAAATGCTGGGCCTTTCCACTGCTTTGTTGACAGTGAAACCCTTCTTGAAGCTTCTACTAAGCAAAGCTTGGCTCAGTAAAGAGCCCTCAGAGTTGGACATCACCTTGACTGGAGTGACAGGAAAAGGTTTTCTCAGAAGTCTGCCTCACTGCCTGTCCATGCATCTCTCAGCTGTGTGCCCTAGCCTGGCCCTTCCTCCCTCCTTCCTAACCCTAGGTTAGTCTCTGTAGCTGCTGCTTTTCTGATTAGTGGGAGTGATGAGAGGACAGAGCTCAGAAGACCTGGTGTTGCCAAGAGCCTGGTGGAGGCACGTGAAAGTCACCAGTAGGGGGCAGCCCAGCATGCTTCTTAGTCTTCTGGTCCCATCCAGGGGCTCAGGGGCAGGGAGCAGAAGGCTTTTAGAAGGTTTGGTTTTGGGTAGTCCAAGGAACCAGGGACTCGAGCCCAAGTGTGTTTGGTCACCTAGTAACTGAGAAGCCCTGGAGTTCATCTTCCCTGTGGTCATTTCTCTTGTGGCTTTCTCTGTCTCTGTCTCTCCCTCTTTCTTTCCCCCCTTTCTCCCTTCCTTCCTTCCTTCCTTCTTCCCCTTCCTTCCTCCTTTCTTTCTGTTTTCTTTATACATTTAAAAAATTCATAAAAGTGTAATGACATAATAGTAACTTCAGGTGCTTATATTCAGAACTGATACTTTAATATTTTTGTCTTTTTTGTTACAAAGGCATTTTTCTTTTAAGAAAATTAATAGTTTAATAAAATAGTTTAACAGTTTCTGTTTCTTTATTCCTGACCCAAACCCATTCTGCTTTCCCAAGATGACTTTCCTTGCATTCTTCTTTCTATACCTTACAAATATCCCTCACTATGTAGTATTGTTTTATGTCATTGTATTGTTTTGCTTTAAAAAACTTTTTTTGTTAGAGTATAGTTGATTTACAATGTTATGTTACTTTCTCCTGTACATCACAGTGAATCTGTTATTCATACACATATATCATCTCTTTTTTAGATTCTTTTCTCATATAGGTCATTACAGAGTATTAAGTAAAGTTCTCTGTACTTAATAGTTTTCTATTTTATATATAGTAGTGTGTATATGTGAAGCTCAGTCTCCCAATTTATCCCCCCACCCCCCTTGCTGTGTCTTTTTAAAAGTTCACATCAATTGTTTTATATTATAAGCACATATCAGTCTGAAATTTTGCTTATTTTTTTCCTCACTTAGCATGAAGATTTCTTTCTGCTCAAATATGAAGATCTGGTTCAATCCAGCTTAACACACCTCATTTTATTGTTTCTTAATTGATGGACCCTTGGGCTGTTTTCAGCTTTTTATTCTGACTGTATTACAAGTGAATATTCTTGCATATGTTTCTCCTCATGTGGTTCTCAGGTGAAAACCTAGAATGGAATTGCTGGACTCTATAAAGCGTGTGATGTAGGATTTTCTAGGATACTGGCAAATTACTCTTCAAAGTGGTTGTGTCAGTTTATGCTCCCCTGAGCAATGTGAGAAAAATAACTGATCCTTAGAAATGCTTTATATAGTCAGATTTTAAACATTGTGTCCAGCTAGCAGGAAAGGAATGGTAAGTCCATGTTATTTTAGTTTGCATTTCAGATTCCTTCAGGGGTGAGCAGCATTTCATATGTTCCTGGACTGTTGGTGTTCCCCTCTGTGAATTGTTTGTTATTAACTTTACTGGCTTCCAGTCTATGATTCCTCCTTAATGGTACCTAAAAAAATGTTTCTTAAGGGGTAGATTTCATCAGCAGTTTCTGGCCTATGGCTATGTTGTGGGCATCTGTGCAGATGGTAACTTACGACAGGGAATTCTTGGCATCCAGAGGGGCACTTGCTGACTTTTGCATCCAGCTCTTCTGTTGATTTTTTTCCATTTTAACCAGGAGGAAAATCCATTCTTTATCTAGCATTCCTGCCTCCACGGTGGAAGAATATTCTCCAGTGACCACTTTTCAAAATTTCACTTTTTTTTTTTGATGGTTTTCAGCAAAATCTTCTTAGATTCAAGAAGAGTTATGTATTGCCTAACATCTGACTTAGTTTTCATCTCATGATCACTGTAAATTTACCATTGACTAAATGTATCTTCCTTTTCTTCTCTTCCTGGGCATTGGTCACTGGAAAGCTTAGAATTAAGCTTGTGGTCCTTTTTCAGCAAATATTGGGTTGGCCAAAAAGTTCATTTGGGTTTTTCCATTAGCTTGTATAGAAAAACCCCAATGAACTTTTTTGCTAACCCAAAATATATATTTTAAACCCAATTCCTAGCTTCACTGATATCTCTGCCCTGGCTTTTCTTTCTTCAGTGCCTTTTGTTTTTATGTTTAGCTCATTGTACTTTATTGAATACAAGTGCTGCTGCTGCTGCTGCTAAGTCGCGTCAGTCGTGTCCAACTCTGTGCGAACCCATAGACGGCAGCCCACCAGGCTTAAGTGGGGAGTTTATAAATTGGAAATCTGATGAAAATGAAATAACAATAAAATAAAGGGCATAAATAATTAAAGGAAAAGGTAAACATTAATGCTTTGTGCCACAGACATTGATTAAATACCTCCTGAGTGTCAAGCCCTGATGCAGTCAGTGACGAGGCAGGCAGAGAGAGCTGAAGAATCTGAGGATTTCAGAACAGTGACAGCCACCCTGCTAGCTCAGCTGTGAGGAGGGAACACGTTCCCTGGAATCCTGGTTGTGACCCTGAAGGAAACCTTGCCTACATTGTTTGTCCTTTTCCTCTGCCAAATGCATGAAAAAAGCATTAAAATATAGGGCTCTCTGGAATGTGGTTTTTTATTGGGAAGTGATTTGGAAGAGGGAGGTTACTATGGTTTTTACTGGAAAATGTTAGTGGATTGAAAATCTTGGGAAAAAATATCTAAAGTGTGGTAATTTTGAAATATCTCATAAAAACTCATGTTAAAAATTTTTGTTTGGTAATTAGGGTGGAGTCTTAAAATGTTTCTTTCTGTGTGAAGTAGAAGCAAAGAAGGGAGTGAATCCTTCCTGCAAGTCTATTATGTTCCAGGCTCCTGGTATTGGGGAGAGCCACGCTCTTTGAGCAGAAGATGCTCCCCTGTCTTGGACGTTGCCTAGTGTTGCTTTCTTATGTAACAGGAGACAAAGTTTTTGTGGGTCCTTTTAAAATTATTTCTATTTGGTGTGATTTGGTTCTCTCAGAACCTTTTTATTTTATTTCTAAAGTTTGTTTTCTAAAAATAGGTGTTTTATTTTATTTCTAACATTTATCTTCTAAAAATGGGTGTTCAAATAGTTACCATGTATTTTGATATCTTTTTCCCTCTTTTGGATTGAGCAGAAGGTACCTATAGATGCTATATCTTTTCCCTCATTGGCTATTATTTTTCTCATTTAATTAATGTTGTTAACAGTAGGGTTACATATTTGTTTTCAGTGCCTTAATTGGGATGCTATATATCTTAAATGTTTTGAAAAAGAAAGAAAAATCCATTCTAATGCAACTTCCTGGAGTGTCTATGGAGCTCCAAGTATTACCCATTCATTCTTCTATCCCTCCATCTGTCTGTCCACCTTTCACTCTTGAAGACCTGCTTTGTAAAGGTACTTTGTTAGATGCTATGGTGCATGTTGTGGTGGTGGTTTAGTTGCTAAGTCGTGTCCAACTCTTGCGACCCCATGGACTGTAGCCTGCCAGACTTCTCTGTCCATAGGATTCTCCAGGCAAGAATACTGGAGTGGGTTGCCATTTCCTTCTCCAGGGGATCTTCCCAACCCAGGAATTGAACCTGGGTCTCCTGCATTGCAGGCAGATTCTTTACCAACGGATCCAAAAGGGAAGCCCCATGGTGCATGTTAAGAATTACAAAACAGGATCCAGCTATCTTCAAAAAGAGGTCATGATCTAAGAAAAGTGAATAGACAGATGCTCAGATAACTTCAGCACAGGGTAATTCCATGGTAATAGGTTTGATAGCTTTGTGTTTATATTACCAGTGACTTTACTGGTTGCAAGTGACAGAAATTTCAGATCAAACTTTCATTATGAAAACTAACCTCAGAGACAAGTGGATCCAAAGGCTTTAAGTGGCATTTTCAGAGTCCTGTCTCTCTTTTTATCTCTTAGCTCTCTTTCCTCCTGTGTGCTGACTTCATTCTTGAACATTACCTTTCCCTGTGGTAGAAATATTTCTCATGGAATCCCCAAGCCTGTGTACTCTTTCAGCTAGGATCCCAGAGAAAGAGAAAGGCATTGTCACAGCATGCATCTTTTGATTTTAGGGAAGCTTCTCATTAGTCCAGTCGAGGTTACAGCACATTTCTAAGCCAGTCATAGCCAGGGGGATGGAGCTCTCTGTGCAACCAGCATTACCTGTCTACTCCTGTATTTGAAGGACTGGCAGATGGGGAAGAGGTTTCTACAGAGAGTGAGCGTGTGCCTGCATGCATATGTGCTAAGTCGCTTCAGTCGTGTCTGACTCTTTGTGACCCTATGGACTGTAGCCCACCAGGCTCCTTTGTCCATGGGACTCTCCAGGCAAGAATACTGGAGTGGGTTGCTGTGCCCTCCTCCAGGGGAATCTTCCCAACTCAGGGAATGAAACCACATGTCTTAAGTCTCCTGCTTCGGCAGGCAGGCTCTTTACCACTAGCATCATGTGGGAAGCCCCTCTACAGAGAGTACACGAGGCCAATGTGGGGTTTGTGAAATGTGGCTCCTGAAAGGAAATTTTCATTTCATTACTGACAAAAGCAGAAAGAGTGGATCCTGGGCCAGGAAAAGAGAGGGTTTGGAGGAAGGGATGAAAGGAGAGAAAGGGGGAGGGGAATCTGCCTCAGTGTTTCCGGAGGTAAAAGGAAGGAGGGACTGCTACTCTTGGAAGGTGAGGACAGATGTGACTTGTCCTGTGTGTGGTGGTGCCAGCATCCCTGTGGCTGTCACAGATTGAAATGCTTTTGAGAGGTAGTGGATGCATTTGTAAGTTATTTTCATCTCTGTATCCAGGGGATACCTTGACTGGAGAGGCAAACTGAACTTGTTAGTTGAAAGAGTGATAAAAATTTAATAAGAAACCTGATGGTCCTGTCATTGAATATGAAACCTGCTCAACCATGGTTTCTCCTTGATCACACTCAGTGTTCCTCCCCTTGCTGTATTTAAAATAAATGGTGGGGCCAGGTGGGTGGGGAGGGATCACCTTGAGCAGTCTGGTGAGGTTGGATGGAAGTTGCCTAATTTTTATGGATTTCCTGCATTGAGTCTTGAGTTTGCACTCTGTTTTTCTTTTCTTTTTTTGCAGTTACATTGCAAATCAGAAAAGATTAGAAATCATCAACGAAGATGATCTTGAAGCTTACGTGGGACTGAAAAACCTGTGAGTACTCAGAACTTGCATACCTTATGTCAGAACTTTTTTATGCTCTGTAATAGTCAGAGGGACGGGTGTTCATTAGTTCTAACATTCACGCCATTGTGTACTTTCTTAGGACCATTGTGGATTCTGGATTAAAATCTGTGGCTCATAAAGCATTCCTGAAAAACAGCAACTTACAGCACATGTAAGTAAAGCTTGATTCTTTTGCTTCCCAGGACCCAATTTATTCAGTGTTTTCCTCCTCTGTTTATTTTCCTCCTTTCCCAGCTAGAAATCTCCTTTTTAAAAGTTAGTATAGCTTTGACAATAGCTTAGAAACATTAGCTTTGATTTCTGAATAGCTTCAGAGGGGTACTTAGAACAGCCTACTTATTCCCTTTCATGAATTTCTGGGCCATTTCCATCTTGGACGGAGCAATAGGCCAACAGAAAGGAGTCTGATGTGAAAACTATGTCCTGTACAGCGTTCTCGATTCTTTTCCTTGGACTCATGACATGTTCCCTGGAAGACATCAAACTAGTGGAATTGAAAGAAACTGACTTGGCCTTGGCCTTCACAGGGAACTAAAAATTGCTCATGCACTTTCTCCTACAGTAGGTCCTCTTTTGAACCTTCATTTTCCCAAAGCTATCTGCTGTGATTGATAAAAGTGGAGAAAAATCAATCATGAAACATGCCAGAGGTTCAGACAATTGTAACAATAGCAAAGGCTTCCACTGAAGTCAGGGTGATATCAACTGATGTCAAATGGAAATAAGACAGTGGGGTCACTTAGGTTGTTTACTGTTAAATCCTCTTAGACGATGGCACTTAGTCAATAAGGTGTGGCCTTCCTAAGATGTTTCTTCATGAAGCAGAGGATTACCCACCCTTAAGCTCTGATTGTCACCCCTCACACCCGAAGTTTTCAGTAGGAATTTCTGTGGGAAGACTCTTGCCTGCATTCACTGGCTCTCTTGTGCTTTGCAGGTTCTCTGCAACAACACCTTATATATTTCATAGTCTATAGTTTACTTGCAGAATTCTTACCTGCTTGGTCTCACTTGATTTTTCTAACAGTTGATAGGAAGGATCTTTCTGATTCCCATTTCATAAATGTATTAATAAAATCAGGTCTCCAGATAGAAAGTGGCAGAATTTTGATGCAGGGCTCATCTTGGCTATGTTCTTTTAGTAAGAATACAGAAAATAAAATGTGTTTTGCATATAATGAGAGAATCATCCCGTGTAACATTTGTCCTCTTTCTTTGTCTTGGGTAGAACAGTTCCCTGACTGTTGCTCAGTCCAGTCTATAAAAGAAATCATTCTCTTTGAGTAGATTGCCTGGATACTCCATGGTGATTTGTTGATCTTATGAAAAACCTTAATTTCATCAAGCTAGTACAATGCCTTCATATTTCATAGGTGGCATTAATGATGAAGTCAATTTGAAAATAAAGTCTGTAGAATTAAAATGCAAAACTTTTGGAGAAAGGTGATAAAACTCCAAGGAACTTTATTAACACATTTCACTTAGAGGCTTTTTGGCAGCATCTCTGTAGTTGGTTTGCCTGCACAAATTCTGATGTCTTTATATAGGCCTTGATAACATAAACAAGAGAGAAGAAGTTGAACACAAGAAAAAGGTGAAATGCTCTAATGCAGTCACTTAAGTGTAATGAATGACCTTGGTGGTTATGTACTGGTATTTTCATTACTGCTGACTATAGACCTGAATTACTCAATGACTGCATTTTACTAGCTATTTTACCACATCACTTCCTCTGACGTTATGATCTAAATAGTGGGCTATGGTTAATTTTGGTTTTACAGATAGACTTATTTATGACTCTACTGTGCCTCTTCTATTTTCCCTACTTTCCTTGTTCTAAGATATTTATATGAAAACCAAAGCCACCTTTTATAATTTTTTTTAGGCTGATATATGGTAGAATGATTTTAATGGCATTCTCTGGGCTGTACATACTTATCTAAAGTCAATTATTTGTCCAAGTCTCCCAAAGAGGTGTCATTTGAAAATAGGAAACCAAGGAGATGGACATAATCTAGTTTTTTAACAGCCAACAATTGGGAAGTCTAATTACTGATCAAACTACAAACATTACTGATATTTGTGGTGATTGTCAAATGGTAAGACAGCATGAAGTCAGGCTGATATTCAGACAGAAGTCAGAGTGTCAGTAAGTCACATGACAAAAGAGAGGCTTCTAATGGCCAAAATAGAAGTTCATTTCAGCAGTTGGCTTTAGGAAGTGGCGGGGAGGAAGGGATTCATTCAGGTGTCTGCCTTTCGAGACCTGGGTCTCAACCTCTTCCTATGACTGAGAACTCAGGGCGCTGGTGTGTTCTCCTTGATTTCCTGAGCAGCATCCTTAGTTGATTCCCAGCACCATGACTGTACGGGAGCTGATAAATATCTGTGTATGAAAGGCTATTTCTCTCTACCCTTGGGATATACTGATTATCTCTCTGAGTTTTCCCAACAAAATAAAAATATTCACAGGAGCATCTGTTTCACTTTGGGCTTTAGGGACATTCAGATTGGATCTTGTCTGTTACTTTCATCATTCCTCTCCTGTTGCTGCTAAGTCGCTTCAGTCGTGTCCGACTCTGTGCGACCCCAGAGACGGCAGCCCACTAGGCTCCCCTGTCCCTGAGATTCTCCAGGCAAGAACACTGGAGTGGGTTGCCATTTCCTTCTCCAATGCATGAAAGTGAGAAGTGAAAGTGAAGTCGCTCAGTCGTGCCCTACTCTTAGTGACCCCATGGACTGGAGCCTACCAGGAGCCTACCCTACTAGCTCCATGGGATTTTCCAGGCAAGAGTACTGGAGTGGAGTGCCATTGCCTTCTCCGCATTCCTCTCCTACACTGTGCTTATTTAGTACCCCATGCTGACTGTCCAGAGCCCCCTAGGACTGATCCCTGAATTTATTTCTAGGTGCCTTTAATTCCTGCCCAGTCCCTGAGAACTCAGAAACTGTGAGAAAAACCAGTATTTGTGTTTTCCAGGGGCTTTGCAGAGGTGCTAATTAGCTCCTTTGCAAAAGTTCTATAATCAAACAGTAAGAGGATTGTTGATTTTTTTTCCTCCTCTCCTCCTCCCTTTTGGCTTTTGGCCCCAATAATAAGTATGGTTCATAAAACTCATCTTGTTCCCGGCTCTGGGCTGTGTTGCTAGCAGCTCGACAGGGCAGCTGCCCCTGTGCTGGCTTGCTAGCTGACCTGGAACTGTGACAATGAGTATGTCCTCTTTCTTTGCGTCCTCATTCCTCATTCTTCTTGGGAGGAAAATAAGGGTTTTTTGTTTTTTGTTTTTTTTTTACTTCAGAAGAATGGGGATTTGTGATGAAGATGAAAACATGTGTGCCTTACAGGCCGTGGAGAAGACACACAGAGTAACTTGTCAATGTATTATACTCTAGTGACACCCATTCGTAATTCACGTTCCAAAAGAAAAGATTTATGTGGGCACATTTTACAACTTTCCTCTGGATTATTTTTTCATGTGGGTGAGCACTTTACACTCAGTGTGAAGAGAAAAGATGCCAGCAAAGAAGAAAGAGGGCATCTTGGTGTGAGTGAAGTTTGAATGAGAGGAAGTCTCAATACAGAATTAAGCTGGACGTGGCCATGTACCTTCTCGAATTATGAGCTACCAAAGTGGCATTTTCTTTATCCATCCACTGACTAGTGTTTGTTCATATATTAGCTCCTCCTGGTCCTTAACTTCTCTCTGGAGGAAACTGGCCAGACATACCAGGAGACCCTGACCCATGATTTTGTGGGATGGATACAACACAGTAGCCTCAGTGCGGCCAAGATTGCTCTCCTCTTAGCTCTCCCATGTTTACCTGACTCCCAGCCCAGTGCTCACTTTGCTAAACTGGAATCATACACTGGAAGGCTCATCGCAAACTGTTGAAGGCTCAGCTGTTTTGTAAAAGCTAATATTTGTTTTACATTTATGTTACTTATTTAAACACATGTCTAGAGGCCCAAGCATTGCACCCTTTTAAAATAAATTCGACCAGTAAACAAATTCACAGGAGTCAGCTGCCAGTATTAATGCTTTGAACTCCCCAGCTCAAGGTCTCATGGCACGGAACACTGGAAACTAAAACTCCTGTTTCATTAAATGAAACTATTAATATATATTTGAAACTTGTCAGTAAATTTGTTAGTATTTTTCAGTCGCAAATAGCACATATTTTCATTGTCTGGATGGTCCAAATCTTCAAATGATATGTTGCTAGACTATTTGTTCTGGACAAAATCTGAGATATTCTTTGTTTATCTGGTATTTTGTTTTATTGTTCTCATTGTGAAATTGTTTGGTTATTTGGAAGTCATTTAAAAGCAAGCACATAGAGTTAATCAATAGGTATTATCTTTTTGATTAGGATGTATTAAATTCAGTTAATATTCAAAATTTTGTGTGTCATGTTAATATTTCAGAATATTCATGATGCTTTTTATTTTTGAAGTATCTTTTCATCTAGTGAGTTTTGCTTTAAATTTAATTTAGTTTAATCCTCCTATTAATTGTTCAGAAAGTCAAATATCTCTAGGAGGTATATAACTTGGCTCAGAATATGGAAAATAAACTTTTGGGTAAAAAAGAGATTTACAATAGACATTATGAAAATTATAAACCCCCCACCCCAACCCCACTTTCAAGCAAGAATTATAGCAGAGGCAGGAAAAACTAAGATATCTCAAGGTGAAAGAAAGAGATTACTGGATCTAAGTAAGGCAGGAACCATGATCAAATAAAATTATGTTTTGAAAAAAAATTCTAAATACTTTATTCCGGAAATGTACGCTTGTAATTCACATTTAATGTTTTTGATTCCTTTCAGCAATTTTACCCGAAATAAACTGACGATTTTGTCTAGGAAACATTTTCGTCACCTTGACTTGTCTGAGCTGTAAGTAATAATTTTGTATGGCATTTGCAGAAAATAATTTCAAAGGAAAGTGTAATTAAGTATTTTTAAAAATAAGCTATGCTGCAAATCTATTTTTATATCAAAATTTGAAAATGAGTTGAAAAACGATTTCTTAATTGTGGGCTACTTTTTTTATTCCTTCACTAGTGTATGATTCAGCAATAAAAAAATAGAAATCTCAATAGTAATGTATCATTTATGATGAGTTTAAATGTTGTTTTTACATAAAGGACTTGTTTTCTAAAGGAGAGGAAAAGACAAGGGTTGTATGTGAAAAATATGGCTACACATCTCATAGCATTGGTTTGGTTTTTGTTCTGTCCAGGGCCTAATGGAGAGCAAATGCATTCAAGGAGTAAATATTAATACCAGTGGGCAAAGCCAGCAGGCACTGTTGGTTTATGCTCCAAATGACGGTGCCCACTGGCCCTTAATGAACACTGGAGTAGAGACAACCCTCTCCCTACCCATCTATCTTTGTGAGACTTCCTATAGGGTCGGTCACTGCATTCAGGATTTATCCTCATGCCTAAATCCCTTTTGTTGTAAAATGATAGGAAAAACATCGAAATTTATTGATCTTTGATAGCCAGCATTTCCAAGTGTGCTGAATTCTTATTCATTTATTTATTTGGCTTTGCCAGTTCTTTTAGTTGGGATCTTTTAGTTCCGGCATGTGGAATGTAGTTGCCTGATGAGGGATTGAACCAGGGCAGTGGGAGCTCAGAGTCTTAGCCACTGGACCACCAGGGAAGTCCTCTTAATTCTTGTGCTGTCACTGTGAAGCAAGTATAAACTGTTGACATTCCTACGCAAAGAACCCTAAAGCCCAGGATGTGTGTGTCAGAAATGAGCAAAGGTGGACCAGGTCTTTGAATACTAGGCAATAACTTTTTCTTAACCTGTATGTGGCCTGGGACGTAGGGTCCACCTCTAATTCACAAAGAAATTGTGCAGATTAGAAGATGCCACTAGTAGAGCAACACCAAGTTAATGAGTTAGGTAATAAAGAGAGTTACGTGGTGGCAACTCTTTTGGAATAAACATAATCCAGAAGGTGGCAACACTGGTTTTCTAACCCACCAAGAGTTTAGTTGAGGATTTTTTTTTTTTAATTTTATTTTATTTTTAAACTTTACATAATTGTATTAGTTTTGCCACTGAGGCTTCTGTTGGCCTATGTTAGCAATGAAGCCTGTGCATGCGTGCTCAGTCGTGTCCAGCTCTTTACGACCCCATGGACTGTAGCTCACCAGGCTCCTCTGTCTCTGGAATTCTCCAGGCAAGAATACTTTAGTGGGTTGCCGTTTCCTTTTCCAGGGGATCTTCCCAACTGAAGGATTTATCTTGGGACTCCTGCATTGCAGGTGGATTCTTTACTATCTGAGCCATTTGAGTTAGGTTCTAACTTAGGGCTGGGCATACAAAGCTTAAGGAAGACATGTGAAGTAGAGTAAGCTACTTGTATAAAAATTTTGAGCATCACTGCACAGACTTTTCGTGATGGGTTAAAAATTGGATTCTGGTTTCATTTTCACATGTCTCAATATTCTCCCTGTAGCATATTTGATCAAGTCACTCAACAAATGTTAACTGTGTGCCTGTTACAAATCAAACTAACATGACATTAGGCCATGGGGATGTAAGGAGAAAGGTTTGTGCATTCCAGGACTCTGCTGTCCAGTGGAAGAGGTAGAAGCCTAAACAGATTAACTCTAACCTGCTCTAACCATCACTGCAAAAGAAGTCTGCTCAGTGTGTGAGAGAAGAAGCCAGCTGTCTGCCTGTGCTGTATGGTCGGATGAACACTGGTGTATTTATAATTGAAGATCCCTTTGCTTCTTTATTCCTTCTTAGTTTTTCATGGATTCAGAACACCAGGAAACAACTTAGTTGGAGTTTAAACATTGTGGATTCAAAGGCATATTCCATACCTAGTAGTGTCAACTCTTATTTTGGTGTTGGAGGGATATTTGGAGGCTGTCAAGCCAACACAAATTAAATGAATATGCCTTGACCACATTTTCCCCAAAGAAACTTCTGGAAAAGTCTCCAGGGATTCTGTAAGATTCTTAGAATCCAACCAGAAAACCACAGGAGTAAATGATGTTGCAAAGCCCAGGTCCTGTCCTCAAGGAAATCTCAAGTATTGTGGTTAATGCCAGGCAGAGCCTACATAATGATTTTAAATGGCCTCATTTAAAGGCTCATTTCCATAAATGGAAGTCATCTTAAATAGGCCACTGAGTATTATAAAAAAGCATTTAAAGATTTTTTTCTTGTGGTTTTTATTTTCCTCTTGACTACTTCCTCCTTTACCAATCACAGGCCACAGGAGTCCAAGGCAGCATGTCTGAATGGTGGCTTTCTCTGTGAACACCCTCTGACAAGGGGCTAAGTAGCTCAGCCTGTAGCTCAGTTGCCCTTGCTCTCAGAAAACCTGAGCTTGGGATGGGCACACGCGCGTGTGTATGTGTCTGTGTGTGTGTGTGTGTGTGAGAGAGAGAGAGAGAGAGAGAGAAAGAGAAAGAGAGAGAGAAAGATGTCTGAGAGCTTCCTTCCAGGTTCCATCAGTCACATTCACTCCAATTTGACTTTCTTGCACCAGTCAAACTGGACTGTGATCGTGTCATTTGGAAAGCCGGGAGTATACCCTCCTGGCACTCACACTTTTGTCTTGTATTCATAATCTCATTTTTAATTCAGATAAAATTGCTCTGTCCTCCACTGAAGTTTGAACTTATTAAGTGGTAACACTTGAATCTCTAACCTGGTTAGAAGTCAGTATGTTGATGTTCCTGAAAACTTAACGTTGGCTTCTTCCCTTAAGATCTTCATAACAGTGTAATAACTCTGATAAATTTGTCATGGCATCTTATTTTTCTCCATCTTATGAGACATTGTTTTCCATACTACATTATGGTTATTTCTGTTCCTATCTTGTTTCCCTATGGGTCTGAAAGGCCTTATATCACTTTGCATCCTTTAGCCTCTATGGGGTGTTTACACATAGCAGAAGATCAGTGTTCAATTAATGAGTGAATAATAAGTAGTTATACTATAAAGATGGGTGTGTCTTCCACAGATTGCCAGCTGGAAGGAATTCATAATGTTATTGTGCTTTGTTAGACACTTCTATAGCTAAAACTGAGAAAGAGAAGGCTGATTGGATTTCATTTTTGTTCCATGTAGGATCCTGGTGGGCAACCCATTTACGTGCTCCTGTGACATTATGTGGATCAAGACTCTTCAAGAGACTAAACCTAGTCCAGAAACTCAGGATTTGTACTGTCTGGATGAAAACAGCAAGAATATTTCACTGGCAAACCTGCAGATACCCCATTGTGGTAATATACCTTTAAATCAATGAGTTCTATTTGCTATTAATTATCTAATTGCCATTGTGTGATAGAGAGACTGTGAAGGTTACTATTACCCAGATTTTGTATATATGCTGTGGATGTCTCTACTGGGTTGGGCCACGTTTGTGTGCAGTAGCTGAGAGCAGCTTTGCTGAGCATTCTTTGCAAGTAGAATATTAATGCTCAGTGGATGATTTTAAGCCTGCAGAAAAAGTGTACACTGTTTATTCCTTTGTTTCTTTGTTCATTTTTCTGTCCATCCATCCATCCATCCATCCAAAAAGTATCTGCTGAGAGTGTGGTACTTCACTAGCCATATATATTTGGTTGGCACCCAGGCTATGTAGAGCAGGGGTCCCCAACCCTTGGGACTGTGGACTGCACAATTAGAAACCAGACTGCACAGCAGGAGGTGGGCAGTGGGCGAGTGGTCAGTGCTCCATCTACTGCTCCCCATTGCTCCCCATCACTCTGGCATTACTGCCAGAACCCCCCTCCCCACAACCTCACTCTGTGGAAAAATTGTCTTCCATGAGAGTGATCCCTGGTACCAAGAGTGTTGGGTACTACTGATGTAGAGGAAGGATCCCAGGGGATAATGTGTCCTGGCAGCATGAGAACATATGATTCAATATAGAACATTCCCTTAAACTTGTCTTGGTCCCAGATGTCAGTGTCTCTTGGTGGGGTGCCACAAATGTGCCCTTAAACATGCTTTCTCCCATGTCTGGGTTTACAGTCTCCTTTAGCCTTGTCCCCCATTTCTCTCCCCAGCATTTGTACTTCCAGAATTTAAAAGGGCACCATATCATAAAATTATAGCTCTGTGAGTGCCAGTGTGTTTACAAGAAAGGAAAATCCAAGGGTTCTGGTTAGAATTTTACTGCTGAGGGCTCTAAGGACATACCTCTGTAGTACCCACATATGCATATTATTCCTGTGTTGAAATTTTAATCAGTCAACCAGTTAATCAGTTCACAATTAAATGTGATCTTCTGGCCCAGTGGCTGGTGACACAGCAGACTGTCATGTAGCACCTGGTTCTTGTCTGAGGGGAATCTGTGTATTAACCATAAACTTTCAAGTCTTCATTTTCAGAGAAGTCTATTGTTTGGAGTCAATTTTTATTTAAGGAAAATATAGCTGCTGCACATTTTTAATGAGAATGTAATAAAGGAATGATAAGCATTTGTTTCTTCCCCCGAGGAGTCTTAGAAGACAGCAGTTACCCTTTCCCCAGATTTGTGTTGTAACGAGGGCCCTTTGATTTCACAATGGGGAATAAAGCTTTGTCCCTTGTCAACTTCTCTCAGCTTTCTTTATTAGCCAGTACTTAAAAAAAAAAAGCTTTTAATATCTATCTTTTCCTGATAACTGTTCTCTATTCTGGTATAAATTTGTACCACTGAGAGAAATCGCCTAGAGGGACAAGAAATTGAATGTTGAGTCACCTGGCCACTTGGCTGGCTCCCAAGTCCCCACGGCTATTGTGGCCACACTGTTTCAGCAACCACCAAGAGGGGAAAGGGAAAGCATCTGACTCCTGCTCTGATTTCACAAAAGGCTCTTAATAGACGTCTGCTTTGCCCTTGCCTGAAACCAATTCTTTTTTTTTTTTTTTTAACTTTTGACCATATTGTCTTGAGAACATTCCTATAATACACCCACCTAATGTGTTGTTGATAGACTGTTGTGATTGGGGTAGGGGAGGGATAGGAGTGAACTGGTTCTAATGTTTCCTGATCAATTTGTCAATTTTTAATATTTTTGAATTTGTTTCCTACAAATTAGTCAATGAACTCTGTGTACAAGAGTGAGGCCTTGAATCCACTGCTAGAGGGCATGTGTTTGGTTGATTGATTAGGACTGAATGATTACTTTTATGGTCATATTCAAAATTAATTTCAGTGTCAACAATGCTTTTCATAAAGCAACATTAGAAAAGATGAACTAACAGACTTTTTTGTATGTGTTCTTAAGCTGTTATGTTCTTTCTCTGCTGACTTTTACTTTCTTTCCAAAGGTTTTTTTCTTATAATTGCACAAATACTATTAACACAAATTTTTGCAAAAATAATTTCCTACATTTGCATATTAAACTTGTCTTTTGCTTGTTTGTGATCATTCAGATCAGTAACCATAGATCTAGCATATCTTTTAAATCCTTGTGTGCTATTCATGGTAGAATATATCTTGATTATGTTAAATTTTCCATATTGATGGGCATTTCCCATTTTATTACAAAACTATTTCAACAAGTATCCTCATACATAATCTTTCTACATACATATAGATACAAAGGCTTTTCTAGAGTACATAGTAGGAAACAGAATTTTTGGTTAATATGATTTGTACATTGAAAAGTGATTGTACCAATTTATAGCCACCCGAGCAAAGTGTACCTTATAGCAAGCTTCTTATTTTTTGTATCTCTAAAAAAATGGTATGTCATTACTTTTTAGTTTGCATTTTCCTGATTGCTATTGAGTATCTTCTGTTTTTTGGACGTTGTAATTATTCTTCATTGAATTGCTTACTTATATCTTGCCTATTTTTCTATAAGAATATTCCTTTTCCTTCCACTGATACTGGCCATTGTTTTATTTTTCTTAATTGTTTGAAAGTTATAAATTGTTCCTGTATAAATTATATAAGGCCAAAATATTTATCACACATACTTAAACATATTTTCTGTAAGTATCCAGAAAGAATACCCAACAAGATGAGAAAAGATGCTTTTACTTCCCTGTACTTTCACCTCCCTTCTCTCAGATTGTTATTATGTGAGATTTTATTTTTAGATTGTTACTTGATGTTTTTGAGGATTTACTATTTCTTTGTATGTCCTGGAATTTTGTTCCACTACTTCCTCTTGGAGTGGTTTTTCTTTTTGCTGGAGTGTATCTTCTAATATTTCTTTCAGATAAATTAAAAAAAAAAATCTTCATGTTCTTGCCCAGTGGAAAATCAGCCTGTATTTTTTCTTCTCATTGGAATTGACTGAGTGTAAAATTTTAGACTCAAGATAACTTCCTCAGATTTTTGCAGATATCACCACATTTTCCCTGTGTTCAGCATTGCTGATGAGAAGCCCAAGGCCAGCCTGATACTTCTTTCTTGATAGGTAGCCCATGCTTTTCTTTTTTCTCTAGAATCTTCTAGGATTTTCTCCTTATCCATGTTATTCTTAAATGTGACTACAGTGTAACTAGGCATGTGTGTGTGTATTTAAAATTTTATTTTGTTTGACATTCAGTGTACTTTTTCAGTGTGAGTATTCACATCTTCAGTCCTGGAAGAATTTTCTAATTTATTTAGATGGTTATTTACACTTCTGGCTCCTCTCTCCATACCTCTCACTCTTTCTATAATACTTTCCATCTGCCGGTTCTTTTGTGCTGCATAATGGGGGCCTGTTTACTCACTACTTTGCCCTTCAGCTATTTCTCCAGCTACTGAATTTTTCCTTCTGCCAATCAATTTTTAATTTCTGAAATCTCTAGTGATGCTTTTTTTTAAAATGATTGAAACACCCTTTTCCATATAGTGTTTCATCTTATCTCTAGGGTATCCTCAGTACCTAGCATGACTGATTTTCTCTTGTAAACTTTCCCTACTCATTGCTTCTACCTGGGGGCAGCTGCAGCAATTGTTGGATGCTGTGCCTGAGGTGGGAGGGCCAGGGTGGGATGAGGAAAGCTTATTCCTCTTGTCACTTCTTCTTGTTTTCTTAACCAATCACCCCTCGACTTGGTGGAGGGGAGGCCCCACTGTGCCCTGTAGTCCACCTCCAGTCTCAGGTCAGCACCGCAGCCTCCCTGTTTTGTTGCAGTACATACTCGTGTCTGTTTCGAACTGTGCTGTTTTCCTTCAATTTCATTTCCCTACTTTCTTCTGTTCAGCAGTTTCTCATAGTTCTTATACAACAATACAATGGCTTCTTATTTTTCAATATGGTTGTGTATTTAAAAAATCGATGTAATTTCTAGAGATTTGAGATGAGAGGGAGAAACTGAAGTCTGGGGCTTAGTCACATATTAATTTTCCTCACAACAGTTTCCCAACTTTGGTTCTTTAGGAGAAGTTAGATTGAGCATCAGATTATTCTAGACTGTTGGATTTAGATTCTGTCTCTGAAATTCCATGTTGGATAAGTTGGATAATATCCTCAAGTCTTCAAGTCTTATTTAAAACATAGATTAATGGTTAGTTGGCTTTTCTTTTAAGTCTCACCCTCAGCAAACTTTTAAAAGATATCTATATATCTATTGTGCTTAAGTCACAGATTGATGGAGTTTATCTTATTGCCACTTTTTTTTTTAATGAAACTTGTTAGCTAACTCTAAGAGTAATTCATAGAAGTATGGGCTTATGTATTTCATCATTGTAAACCCAACAATTTGCCAGTAACTATGGCCACTGCATTTGGTTTGCAACTGGTAATACTTTAATTTCAATAAAAAAGAGCTATTGGGATTTAATTTCTTTGGAAGGTGGGCTTTCTTGAAAAACTTCCCCTTTTAGTATTGCATTGTATAAGCATTGAGGAGAATAAAAAGTTGGCTTAAAGCTCAACATTCAGAAAACTAACATCATGGCAGCCGGTCCCATCACTTCATGGCAAATAGATGGGGAAACAGTGGAAACAGTGGCTGACTTTATTTTTGGGGGCTCCAAAATCATTGCAGATGGTGATTGCAGCCATGAAATTAAAAGACGCTTGCTCCTTGGAAGGAAAGTTATGACCAACTTAGACAGCATATTAAAATGCATAGACATTGTTTTGTCAACAAAGGTCCGTCTAGTCAAGGCTATGGTTTTTCCAGTGGTCATGTATGGATGTGAGAGTTGGACTATAAAGAAAGCTGAGCACAGAAGAATTGATGCTTTTGAACTATGGTGTTGGAGAAGACTCTTGAGAGTCCCTTGGACTGCAAAGAGATCCAACCAGTCCATCCTAAAGGAGATCAGTCCTGGGTGTTCATTGGAAAGACTGATGTTGAAGCTGAAACTCCAATACTTTGGCCACCTGATGCGAAGAGCTGACACATTGGAAAAGATCCTGATGCTGGGAAAGATTAAGGGAAGGAGGAGAAGGGGACGACAGAGGATGAGATAGTTGGATGGCATTACGGACTCAATGGACATGAGTTTGGGCAAGCTCAGGGAGTTGGTGATGGACAGGGAGGCTTGGTGTGCTGTGGTTCATGGGGTTGCAAAGAGTCGGACACGACTGAGTGACTGGACTGAACTGAACTGTGTAAGCATTATATGATGAACAAATTCTCTACATTTTAAAAATTATTTATTAATTTGTTTTTGGTTGTGCTGGGTCCTTGTTGCTGCATGAGGGCTTTTTCTGTAGTTGTTGCCAGCGAGGGCTACTCCACGTTGCAGTTCATGGGCTTCTCATGGTGGTAGCTTCTCTTGTTGCAAAGCACAAGCTCTAGATGCACGGACTTCATTAGTTGTGGTTCATGGGTCCTAGAACTCCAGCTTAGCAGTGAATGGGCTTAGTTGCCCTGCAGCATGTGGGATCTTAGTTCTCGGACCAGGGATTGAACCTGTGTCCCTGCCTTGGCAGGCACACTCTCAACCACTGGACCACCAGGTAAGTCCCCAAATTCGCTCCACTTAATAAGCAAAAACACATCCTCCATGGTGCCTGATGTATCACTTGAACATAACAGTCACTTGATTAATGTTTGCTGAATTGATCAATTAATAAATGCATGAACTGCATTATATTAATGATCAGATTGGACTAGATATTTTATATAATGTTCCAGATATGTCAGTTAAGTAGAGATGAGTTAAACATTTATATTTTTCCAGCCAAATTATTTCATATTTTAGCACTTTGCAGTTCCCATCGAAATGTTTGTCATTTTTGCATTTTGAAAGAATATCCTTTCTTCTTTCTCCTCTGCCCTTAGTGATTGAGTGAGCTCAGTAGGCAAGGCTGGGAAGTTGAACTGCACAGTTCCCGTTCCCATTCACAGCACAGTTGAAATGTCTCACAATATTTTTTTAACAGCCCCTCCTGCCGTGAATTACTGTAAATTTATTCATGCTGTGAAACATGTTGTGGTCTGTTTCTCCACCAAGTCCCTTTTAACCTTAGGAAAACTATTAATTACAAGGCAACAAAACATATTCATGTAAAATTTCCACATTAATCAGAAAAAAGGGGGTATTATGAGCAGTAGTTCTGAAGACAGAAACTGAATCACACAAGTGCTAGTGAATAATGGTTCTTTTTCCAGACTGTGCTGATTTATTACTCCACATAGAAGTGTTCCTACTACTTCTTTTAGTGTTTTTCAATGACATTATTTATAACACTATATATTCTAAATTCCTGTACTTAGTTCCTATGCATTTGGTTGATCTTTAGTGATTAGTTTTGCCGTACAAACCTTTTGGTCTTTTCCCCTGGCTGGATGGAATTATTACAAAACAGCGTACTTTATACTTTAATTTTTTTTTTCTGTAATTATGATTTAAATTTCTGGAAGAGAGTGTCTTTAGGAGGTGTTACTAGTGGATGAAATGCTTGGTTCTGAGGAGGCAACAAATGTAGTTAAAAGGCAGTGTTCTTTTGGGTCAAATCCCTCAATCTGTTTTACTGGTAACTAGTTACCATGGAACATGCTGGCCCCACAGTGAATTGTTGTTTACTTGCTCAGTCGTGTCCGACACTTTGTGACCACATGGACTGCAGTATACCAAGCTTTCTTGCCCATCACCAACTCCTGGAGCTTGTTCAAGCTTATGTCCATCGAGTCAGTGATGCCATCCAACCATCTCATCCTCTGTCGTCCCCTTCTCCTCCTGCCTTCAATCTTTCCCAGCATCAGGGTCTTTTCTAATGAGTCAGCTCTTTGCATCAGGTGACCAAAGTATTGGAGCTCCAGCTTCGGCATCAGTTCTTCCAATGTATATTCAGGACTGGTTTCCTTTAGGATTGACTGGTTTGCAGTCCAAGGGACTCTCAAGAGTCATCTTCAACATTACGGTTCAAAAGCATCAATTCTTTGGTGCTCAGCCTTCTTTATGGTTCATCTTTCACATCCATACATGACTACTGGAAAAACCATAGCTTTGACTATATAGACCTTTGTCGGCAATGTAATATCTCTGCTTTTTAATATGCTGTCTAGGTTGGTCATAGCTTTTCTTCCAAGGAGCAAGCATCTTGTAATTTCATGGCCACAGTCACCGTCTGCAGTGATTTTGGAGCCCAAGAAAGTAAAGTCTGTCACTGTTTTCATTTTTTCCCACCTATTCGCCATCAAGTGATGGATCGGATGCCATGATCTTCGTTTTTTGCATGTTGAGTTTTCAGCCAGCTTTTTCACTTTCCTCTTTCACCTTCATCAATAGGCTCTTTAGTTCCTCTTCACTTTATGCCATAAGGGTGGTGTCATTTGCATATTTGAGGCTCTTGATATTTCTCCTGGCAATCTTGATTCCAGCTTGTGCTTCATCTAGCCTGGTATTTCGCATGATGTACTCTGCATATATGTTAAATAACCATAGTCAATAAAAGCTGATAATTCCAGTTGAGGGTTGAATGTCTGTGCAGTTATTATATAAGATACCCTTAACAGTCCCATGGATTGAAATTAGGTTTGCCTTTGATTTTTTCATTATGTATAATGGCAATTTCAGTTTTTCACTTTACCAACCTTTGGACTTTTAGTGTAGAGCCTCCTTATGAAACATCAACAAAATATTATCTATGTTGTGAAAGGTTGTGTCACAGGTGTCCAGGAAGAGAGGCCTGTTTCCTTGAGGTAAACTGATGTTAATGATTTATTTTTTGTTTACTTTTGTTTCCCCTATAATTTATAGTATGCATATTTCTTTAGCATATATGTATATACTCCTTTTTTTGTTGTTTTAAACCAGGAAAACAGACTGATAGTAATTCAGATTTGTTAGCATTCACAGAAGATGAAATGCTATATTAATACTCCATGTATAATTTAGATTGGTAAACAACTTTATTTCCCTAGCATCTTAGCTGGATTGATTTTTTTTTTCTGAAAAACATTTACAAAGTCTAGTTTATTGCTTTGCTTCCTTTTATTAGAGACTGGTTTTTATCCACTAAAATACAGCAAGCCACACAGTGGACCCTTGCTTTTCTTTATCTTCTTAGAAGGCAAATAAAGCTGTTTTTTCTAAGCTGTCAGCAGCTGTTCAGATTTTTGTTTTTAGAAGTTTTGTGGTTGCTGTCACTGTCATGACAGCTCACACAAGCCCAGAAGCACAGCTTCCCATTTGAGCTTGGAAAGTCACTTTGCTAATTTTCTGTCATTTTGCAACCAGGTGTAAAGCAGCCACTTCTAAATAGGTCAGGCTCATTTTGGCTTCATTCCTGGCAGTGAAATATATATGTTTAGGGGACACAAAAATAGGAAGATATGCCAAGAAGATAGAAAGTGAGTGGAGAGAAGACAGAAAGCAGACAAAAAGCATAATTTACTTGAATATTTGTATACCCAGGGAGTGATGATCTAATAAGAAATGAACAGAGCTCAGGCTCACTAAAATGAGGTGGAAAAGAACATAATCCAGACCTGCAGATGGATATTGAAATTAAAACCCAAACTTGACCCATCTCATTTATTGCAAAGTTGAGTTGATATTTCAAAAAGTTTAGAAGTTAGTTTTCCTCAATTATTAGGAATTGAGAATGCACGTACTTTGAATTAGTGATCTAGTCAATATCATCAACTTTTAAGAAGTGTGCACCAGTATATGAAGCAGTGTCGATGGCTGTTGACCTGGATGTGGCTGGAAAGGATATACCAGCCAGCAGACCTCAGCAGAAAATCATCAGCTCTCCAGTGAAAAGGCTGACTCTCTTTAGATCTGTGCTTCCCAAGCTGCTTTAATGTGCACGTGAATCACCAGCAGTTCTTGTTTAAAAAAAAAAAAATTGCTTCTTGGGACTTCCCTGGTGGTCCAGGGGTGAGGACTCCATGCTTCCATTGCAGGGGGCATGGGTCCAATCCCTGGTCAGGAAACTTAAATCCTGCCTGCTATGCAATGCAGCTCCCCCGCAAAAATTGCTTCCTTTCCAACAGGTATGAGTTGGGATCTGAGAGTCTACATTCTAACAAACACCTTGTTCCATACACTATACTTTGAGTAGCAAGGGTTTAGACATGGGTCTTGGATTTTTGCTTGTACAACTATTTATTCTTAAACCTGACAGGAGCTTGAGTCATCATCTAGCCCACCAAAGTTTCCCCACCCTACATTCTGTGCAACTCCTAAGTTCTTGAGATGCTCTGTGTATGAAAAAAAAAAAATCCAAGATTAAAGAAATAAAAAACTATAGAAAATTCTATAACTCTGATGTTCACTATGCACATTAGTATATTAAAAGCTAAGAAATCCTACTCTAAAAGAACCATTTAACTTCCATTGATCTTATAGTTCCCATGATTGTTTGAGTACATTTCATTTCTTTGTGATATCATGGTATGGCTTTGTTATTTTTATTTTAAGAAATTTGACAAAATGTAAGATATGCACATGTTTAAATTCAGATGTACCAATTAAAGCTAAATATTCATATTAATGTTGGTAATAACAGTAATCTTGCTTGCTTGCTTAGTCGCTTAGTCCTGTCTGACTCTGTGACTCTTTGGATTATAGCCCAGGCTCCTCTGTTCATGAGATTTTTCTGGAAAATACTGGAGTGGATTGCCATTTTCTCCTCCCAGGGATCTTCCCGACCCAGGAATCAAACCCACATCTATGTTTTCCACATTACAGACAGTTTCCTTATCCACTGAGCCTTTGGGGAAGCCCAATAACAGTAAATCAGTTCAGTTCAGCCGCTCAGTTGTGTCTGACTCTGCGACCCCATGGACTGCAGCACGCCAGGCCTCCTGTCCATCATCAACTCCTGGAGTTTACCCAAACTCATGCCCACTGAGTCAGTGATACCATCCAACCATCCCATTCTGTGTCGTCCCCTTCTCCTCCTGCCTTCAATCTTTCCCAGAGTCAGGGCCTTTTCAAATGAGTCAATTCTTTGCATCAGGTGGCCAAAGTATTGCAGTTTCAGCTTCAACATCAGTCTTTCCAGTGAATATTCAGGACTGATTTCCTTTAGGATGGACTGGTTGGATCTCTTTGCAGTCCGAGGGACTCTCATGAGTCTTTTCCAACACCACAGTTCAAAAGTATCAATTCCTTGGCGCTCAGCTTTCTTTATAGTCCAACTCTCACATCCATACATGACTACTGAAAAACCATACCTTTGACTAGATGGACCTTTGTTGGCAAAGTAATGTCTCTACTTTTTAATAAGATGTCTAGGTTTGCCATAACTTTCCTTCCAAGGAGCAAGCATCTTTTAATTTCATGGCTACAATCACCATCTGCAGTGATTTTGGAGCCCAAAAAGGTAAAGTCTCTCACTGTTTCCATTATTTCCACATCTATTTGCTTTGATGTGATGGGACCAGATGCCATGATCTGAGTTTTCTGAATGCTGAGTTTTAAGCCAACTCTTTCACTTTCCTCTTTCACTTTCATCAAGAGACTCTTTTGTTCTTCTTCACTTTCTGCCATAAGGGTGGTGTCATCTGCATATCTGAGTTTATTGATATTTCTCTTGGCAATCTTAATTCCAGCTTGTGCTTCATCCTGTCCAGCATTTCTCATGATGTACTCTGCATATAAGTTAAATAAGCAGGGTGACAGTATACAGCCTTGATGTACTCCTTTCCTTATTTGGAACCATTCTGTTGTTCCACGTCCAGTTCTAACTGTTGCTTCTTGACCTGCATACAGATTTCTCAGGAGATAGGTCAGGTGGTCTGGTATTCCCATCTCTTTCAGAATTTTCCAGTCCGTTGTGATCCACACAGTCAAAGGCTTTGGCATAGTCAATAAAGCAGAAGCTTTTCTAGAACTCTCTTGCTTTTTCAATGATCCAACAGATGTTGGCAATTTGATCTCTTGTTCCTCTGCCTTTTTTAAATCCAGCTTGAACATCTGGAGGTTCATGGTTCACATACTGTTGAAGCCTGACTTGGAGAATTTTGAGTAATATTTTGCCAGTGTGTGAGAAGAGTGCAATTGTGTGGTAGTTTGAGCATGCTTTGGCATTGCCTTTCTTTGGGATTGGAATGAAAACTGACCTTTTCCAGTCCTGTGGCCACTGCTGTGTTTTCCAAATTTGCTGGCATATTGAGTGCAGCACTTTCACAGCATCATCTTTCAGGATTTGAAATAGCTCAACTGGAATTCCATTACCTCCACTAGCTTTGTTCGTAGTGATGCTTCCTAAGGCCCACTTGACTTCACATTCCAGGATGTCTGGCTGTAGGTGAGTGATCACACTATCGTGATTATCTGGGTAGTGAAGATCTTTTTTGTATAGTTTTTCTGTGTATTCTTGCCACCTCTCCAGTAATAACAGTAATAGCTAATACTTATTAAGGGCTTTATATGCACTAGACATTATCTGAAATATTTTCCATAGTATCTTATTAGCCATCCTAAAAGCTCTAGAAAGTAGATGTCTTCAGTATCCCTATTTCTAGATGAAGAACTGAAAGCTTACCAAGTATTATAAATAAACAGCTAATGACTGAGTTTGATTCTAACTGACATCTGTTTGTCAGGGCCTTAACCAATACATTGATGAGCTGCCTCCTTTACTGGGCTCTTCCAGGCCTCAGAGGTGTCTCTTATGTCCGGGCAGCTGGTCATCTCTTATCTCTAGTGAGGTTTCTCAGAGTGTAAAGATCCTGAAACTTAAATCAGGATCCCATTACCATAGTGCTGGAGGCTCTTGGAGGCATTGCTGAGCTTTGCTCTGTACTTGTGCTGATTTCAAATCTTATTAAGCCAGGAAGTAGTGCCTGGCAAATGGTTTATCCTGCCTTGGCTATTCATGCTTTCCAATTCATTTTTATTGTGCTAATTAAACCTCAAGTGATATTTCAAGTACAGATTGTTTTTTCCATTATTGAGTCTTTGGCCAGCATATTAATGCTGTAGAATTAACGTGAGTCAGATGCTTACTCATTTGTGGAAGACTTTACATTTAAAAGATCTAGACTTGGCCAATTTTTCACAGATTCCTTTGGAAACTGCTATGACAGGGTGATACAATTTCTCTGTAAATAAAGGAGATTCACTCTTCCCTCACAAATAGATGCATAAGTATTTTTTAAATGAACCAAATTTCTAGATCATGGATATGTATTGGTATTTATAGTCTGTGCTAAAATGGATATATGCAGTCTGGGAAGATGGTGTGTTATATGGTGAACACCTTCATCTTTGAGTTCAAATCCCAGGTACTTAGGCAACTTTGGAAGAGGTATTTGACTTTTCAAAACTCACATTCTTTATTAATTGAATGAGAACAAATACTTCAAGTTTGGTTGTAAGAATTAAATTAACAAAAATATAAAGTACTAGATAAGACTTCCTAGTACAGTGAATGCACAATAAACATTACAGCTAGTACTGTAATTAAGCAAACATTTTTATTTATTTATTTATTTTTTATGTTTTTTTTAAATTTTATTTTTAAATTTTATTTTATTTTTAAACTTTACATAACTGTATTAGTTTTGCCAAATATCAAAATGAAACATTTTTAGAACTGTTAATCATGTAAATTTAGGCTTGAAGGAAAAAAAAAAACATGGTAGATTTTACAGGGGAAATTAAGATTATGGCATAGCATTCTCTGCTGAGAATCTCTATTTTAACCTCTTTTGTGCTTGAAATTTCCACACTGTTAGATACATTTGTAAAATGTAGGAGATTCACACCACTGGTTTATGTTTGAGGTTCCAGGAAAGGTGTCTGTTGATGGAGCCAGCTAGTGAGGAGCTCAGACCTCAAGAACAAGCACCACGGCAAGCCCTGGCTCTGTGGTTTTTCCAGACTCAGCAGATTAATCTATAAATACAAGAAAATGGGAGAGAAGTCAACAAACATTTGTGGTTTTGCAGTTGCAAACTGGGAAGTAGATGGATAAGTAGTGACTGACTGAGGCTGAAAATACTGGTTACCAAGTTAGCAATGGGGAAAGCCAAGAGGAGAGCTTGGTTTATATTGCAGAACTTCTACCAGGCTCAGGAAGTGAGAGTTCAGTGTAACACTGAATACAGGAGAGTGGTTGAAAGATTTTTGCCCTGTACATCCCAGGTGTATATGAACTAGAAATTTATTTTCTAAAGAGGATAAAACAAAGATCATGAGGAACTCCAAGTAGAGTTGAGGCTGTGAGAGTCATAGAATGATGGGTTTACATACAACTGTTTGCTTTATACCACTTTGCTCTTCTGAAAGAAATCTGAAGAGGATTTTTGCTTGTACAAAACAAGGTGAAGAGCAAAAATGGCATTCAGCATTTGTTTTGCATGGAGCTGTTAAGAGGCAGGGGGCACCCTGAGCAGTGGGAGTGGCACCACCAAGCTCTTTCCTGGGAACTACACTCAGCATCTCATCAAGCCACCATAGCTTTGAGCTGTGTCTGTGAGAATCTATGCTTTATCTTGATTTATTCTGTGCATTTGTTAGCAGGTGTGCTAAGGTTACTGCTTCTTTGCTTTATGTCATTTCGGCTCTCAAAAGGTTTCATAGGAAAGTTCTGTTTTAAAATAGCCAGTGCTTAGTCGCTCAGTCATGTCCGACTCTTTGCGAACCCAGGTTCCTCTGTCCATGCGGATTCTCCAGGCAAGTGTACTGGAGTATGTTACCATCTCGTCCTCCAGGGGATCTTCCCAACCCAGGGATGGAATACAGGTCTCCCGCATTTTGGGCAGATTATTTACTGTCTGAACCACCAGGGAAGCCCAAGAATACTGGAGTTTTGGATAGCCTATCCCTTCTCCAGGGGATCTTCCCGCCCCAGGAATCAAACTGGGATCTCCTTCATTGCAGGTGGATTCTTTACCAGTAGAACTACCAGGGAAGCCAGAGAAACCTGTATTTCTAGTTTTCTTCCCCTTCTGAACAGGACACTGGAAGAGAATTATCTGCATAATCTGACCTAGAGTACCATCCAGAGAAGGATTTAAGGATATTGACACGAGGTGGTATCCATTAAAGAGGCCGATAATAGTGAAACTCTGCAATGATACTGGCAGTTAATAATATGTAATGATTCTAGTGCCCCATTCTTAAAGACTAAAGAACAGCCAAAGATCACAAACTGTTTGAGAAAAGCTTATATTAAAGACAAATACAAAACATCCAAAGAAAGAAAAAGTTGCAAGAAACAAAGTTGATTTAGACAGAAGAAAAATTGATAAGAAATTATCATTAATGTCTCATAGATATTAGGGATTAGAAGAGATCTTGCTTCCATGAAATAAACACAAGAGTGTTAATAATAGCAGACCATTCAGGAACAACAATAAGCCTTGGAAACTAAAAGTAAGACAGAAATGAAAATATCAAAAGAAAGCTTGCAAGGTAAATCTGAGGAAAATTCCCCATAAATAGAGCAGATAAAAAAAGACAGGATACAGGAAAGAAAGGTTTAAAACAGATGGGTTACCCAGTAAGTCTAACCACTAAATGCAGATCTAAGTGGTGAGAAGGCATTACATCATAGTTGAATTGACATAGTTTTTTTCCCTTTCTTAGTGGTTCTTATCACAGTACTGCATCCTATAGTTAATGCAATCTTAAATTTGATAAAATATAACTATTACAGTGTTTCAGCTATCAGTAAGGTTTATAAACTTATAGTAAACTTCATGTTTACATTCAGACAACAAAACTTCATAGCATATGGTAAGATATGAACACAGAGTGGTGTGAATGTAGTACGGGCATGTAGGAGAGCTGTCTTTCTGTATGAACGTGAGCCGAGTTCTCATCTTCCATGGTGAGAGGCCAGTAGATTATGTTAAAACAGAAAAACCAGGAAGCAGCAATATAACCACAGTATTTAGTGATACAGTGATCAATACCCAAAAGGAAGTTAAAAGATGAAATGAGTGCTTCTGGGGAGCAGGAAATAGTGCCACATGGGTACTGTTTTTCACACTGTAGTTTGAATATTTTCTTTTTTCCCCCTGGGTTTGTAGTTGTTATATTTTCCCTCAGTTTTATTAAGATATGATTGACAGACAGCACTGTATAAGTTTAAGGTGTACAGCACAATTTGATTTAAATACATCATGAAATGATTTTAACAGTAAGTTTAGTGAAAATCCATTATCTCATATAGATACAAAATTGAAGAAATGGAAACAGTTTTTCCTTGTGTTGTAAATTATATCTCTAGTAGTTACTTGTAACTGCAAATCTGTACCGTTTGGCTACTTTATTCAATCTCCCCTCCTTCCACCTACCCCCAGCACCTAGTAACCACAAATCTGATCTTTTTTTCTATAAGTTTGCTTTTTTGGTGTGTTTTTCAGGTATAAATAGCCTACAATACTCTATTAAGTTTCAGATACACAGCATAGTGATTCAATATTCTATACATTTCAAATGATCACCATGCTCAGCCTTAGTTATAATATGTTACCATACAAAGATATTACATAATTATTGACTATATTGCCTACACTGTCCTTTTTGTACATTTCAAACCTGTTGGTACTTTGCAACTGGAAATTTACACCTCTTAATTTCCCTCACCTATTTCTTTCCTCTCCTACCCCACTCTCCACTGGCCACTATCTGATCGTTTCCTATATCCTATTTTATGTTTGTTTAATTTGCTTTGGTTTTTAGATTCCACCTATAAGTGAAATTATACAGTATTTGTGTTTCTATGTCTGATTTATTTCACTTAGCATAATACTAAGTCCATCCATGTTGTCACAAATGGCAAGATTTCATTCTTTTATATGGGTAGCATTCCATTGTATTTATATAGCACATCTTAATCTTCATCCACTGATGAACACTTAGGTTGGCTATTGTAAAAACAATGCTGAAATGGACATAAGAGTGCAGATATGTTTTATGATTAGTGTTTTTGTTTTCTTTGGATTACCCAGAAGTGAAATTGCTGGATTATATGATAGTTCTATTTTTTAAAAATTTCAAGGAATCTCCACACTGTTTTCTATGATGGCTGCACCAATTTAAATTTCCACCAATAGTGCATGAGAATTCACTTTTCTCCATTCTTTGCCAACATTTGTCATTTGTTGTCTTTTTGGTAGTAGCTGTTATGAATAATGTGAGGTGTTATCTCATTGTGGTTTTGATTTATACCCTGTTGATTAGTGATGTTGAACCACTTTTCATGTGCCCGTTGGGCATCTGTAGTTCTTTGGAAAAATGTCTATTTAGATCCTCTGCCCATTTTTTAAATGGTTCTTTTTTATGTTGAGTTACATGAGTTCTTTGTATACTTTAGATATTAATCCTTTATCAGATATATAGTTTGCAAATATTTATCTGTTCAAAGGGAAACTTTTCATTTTGTTGATAGTTTACTTTGCTTTGAAAAATCTTTTTTACTTTGTTGTAGTTAAATTTGAGCTTTTCTGGTGGCTCAGTGGTAAAGAATCCACCTTCCAATGCAGAAGACATGCGTTTGATCCCTGGGTCGAGAAGATCCCCTGGAGAAGGAACTGGCAACCCACTCCAGTATTCTTGCCTGGGAAATCTCATAGAGTGAGGATCCTGGCCGGCTACAGCCCATGGGGTTGTTAAGAATCAGGCATGACTTACCAACTAAATAGCAACAACAGCAAAGTTACATTTATTTTTCTTTTTACCCCTTTATTTAAAAAAAAATTTCTAAGACCAGTATCAAAGAGTATATACTGCCTGTGTTTTCTTCTGGAGGTTTATGGTTTTAGGTCCTACATTTAAATCTTTAATTCATTTTGAATTTCTTTTTGTTCATGGTATAAGTAAGTAGTCTAGCTTTGATTCTTTTGACTATAGCTGTTCAGAGTTCCTCATACCATTTTTTGAAGAGGCTATCTTTACTGCATTATATATTCTTGCTTCCTTTGTAGAATAGTAACTGTTCATGTAAGTATAGATTCATTTCCAGGTTCTCTCTTCAGTTTCATTGATCAATGTGTCTGTTTTTGTGCCAGTATCATACTCGTTGGGCTTCCCTGGTGGCTCAGATGGTAAAGAATCTGCCTGCTACACAGGAGACCCAGGTTTGATCCCTGAGTTGGGAAGATCCCCTGGAGAAGAGAATGGCAACCACTCTAATATTCTTGCCTGGAGAATTCCATGAACAGAGAAGCCTGGTGGGCTATATAGTCCATGGGGTCACAAAGAGACACGAATGAGTGATAAACAGACATCATACTCTTGATTATTGTAACTTTATCATATAGTTTGAAATCAGGGAGCATGATACTTCCAGCTTTGTTCTTTTTTCTCAAGATAGTTTTAGCTATTTGGGGTCCTTTGTGTTTCCATACAAATTTTGTGAAAATTGCTATTTGTATTTTAATAGTAATTGCACTGAATCTATAAATTACCTTGGGTAGTATGGTCATTTTAACAATATTAATTCTTCAAATTCATGAGCACCATATATCTTTCCACCTGTTTGTGTTGTTTTTAATTTCTTTCATCAGTGTCTTAAAGTTTTCCAGGTACAGGTATTTCACCTTCTTAGATTTATTTTTAGGTATTTTGTTCTTTTTGATGCAATTGTAAATGGATTTTTTTCTTAGTTTCTTCTTCAGATAGTTTATTGTTAATGTCTGGAAATGCAGTAGATTTCTGTATATTAATTTTGTATCCTGCAACTTTACTAAATTAATTGATGAGCTCTAGTATTATTTTGGTGGTGTCTTTAGGATTTTCTATGTATAATATCATGTTGTCTTCAAACAGTGACAGTTTTACTTTTCCTTTTCAATTTAGATATCTTTTATTTATTTATTTTTGTCTGATTCCTGTGGCTAGGACTTCCAATTCTTTGTAGAATAAAAGTGGCAAAAGTGGGCATCACTGTCTTATTCCTGATCTGAGAGATAGTTTGAATATTTTTTAAAACACATTTTGTAGAATTATAGACTTTTCAAACTATGTGGCTATGTTTTTTTTTTTTTAAAGAAATGCATATCTGGAAAAAGTCACCTAGATCATACCACTGGCTTCAAGATTTTTAAAAAAATAAACCCATTCCTTATATTAATATCTTGCCATGACAAGCCTCTTACATTGGGAAACTTAATTGTCATGAAAGTTGTCACCAAATTCTAGAGCTGGAAAAATCCTAGCTAGATCTTCTGATTGAACAGTGTATTTAATATAGAATAAATCACATTGACAGAGGAGAAATGATTCACTCGATGGCACATAGTATGGGCCAGGTTTAGGGTCTAGGGCTTCTGACTCCTGACCCAGAGTTCATTCCAGTCAATTGCACTGCCTCTTGATCACTTGTATATGTTTCATTGCTCGATATAAATTCAGGATATTAGGGGACTGTTTGGAACCTTGTGAAAGATACAACATTGCTCTCTATTAAAGGCTGACAAGAAGGAAGGGTTCTGAAGATGTCACACCAGCCACTGAAAGCCAGATCTTGTTGGGAAGTCCTCTACCAATTGTGGGAATACCATGAGACGTATACTATGTAAATCTTGCTGTAGTCTGGTTTCAGGAATAAATAATAATAGTGTTGTCAGTAAGGACTGTGTCTTAAGAGAAGGATTTGTGCATAGTATTGTGAGGGTGGCAGGTCAGAAACCCTTAGGTGGGCAGGCTAATTGAAATTTCATGGCTGTTGAAGATGAATTGCCTTTTCTGACCTGTGGGTTCCTCCTGAGTTTAATGATGTGTCATAGTTCCATGGAACAGAGCTGTTGAGATGAATGCAGTCCTAAGGTGAGTTTCTGATACCAAGCGAGGGGCTTGCTTGACTGGCAAGACCTGATGTATTCTGAGACCCACCTTCATGTTAAAAATACTATGAATAAGAGCAGTATAAACACCCAAATGGTATAATAGTTTAATGAAGTGATAGCATTAATAAGAAAAGCTGACTTTTGAAATATAAAAGTACAAAAATGAAGCTGTCTTGAAATATTAAAAAATGTTTATAAGCATCAGAATTTCATCTGGTAACAAATACTTTCTTGGGGTTTTTCCAAAAAAAGAGCTTTTCATTGGGATAATGATCTATACAACTTTTTTCATCATGTCATAAATAAGGTGACCAAGTATACCTGTAATATTTAACTATGATTTATATAGCTTTGAAACATTCTAATGCTGTATGGTTCAAATATATTAATTATCTTTGAAAAATGCTTTGAAACCAACTTCCATAATTGGACTGTTTCAAAATCTTGGTCTGCTTTTTAAACTTATATTTCAAGATCATAGTTTATCTCTTTAAAAATCTAGTTCTGGTAGTGGGTTAGATTTGTGAGTTATTTAATGGAAAAAAATGGGTTTATGAAAAAATTGTAGATGCCTCCTACCCTTTTGTCCTTGACTGTAAAAAAATGGAAGAGATAAAACTGAGGGAAAAATAAGATGTTCTACAAATACAATGACTGTGTGCAAACAACTGGATTGATAACTGTAAAGCAGAACAAGAACCAGAAGATGTAGTTCTACAAACTAGTGGGTTTTTTTTTTTTTAATAAAAGATTATTGTGCAATGATGTTTTTGAGACACATGCAAAATTTGTTTTCAAATCTCTTTGTGCATCTTTTGGCTCTCATCAAATCTGTAAAGCTTATCAATTTGGCATTTTTTCAGATCAACATAAGTCAGTCTCAGAAAGCAAATAATGACTGATTTTTAAAGCAGAGAGAGTTTTCAACTTGTTGCTGTTATTTTGATAATGCACCTAACTATGTGTATATGTCTTCCTTTACTTTGCTTGCTCCACAGGTTTGCCGTCAGCAAATTTGGCCGCACCTAACCTCACCGTGGAGGAGGGAAAGTCTATCACATTATCTTGTACTGTTGCAGGTGACCCAGTTCCGAATTTGTACTGGGATGTCGGTAATCTGGTTTCCAAGCATATGGTAAGTCTTGTGTTTGTATGTTTGTAGAGATGAGACTATCTCAGAACTTGAGATTGTATTAACCTAGTGATGATCATTTAATATTTTATAGGGCCACATAGATTTACAATGAATTTTGTTGTGTATTTACTTTCTGTCTATTCTTACTAAACAAAGACTAAGGCAGATTGTATTTTAGTTACGTATACTTCATAGATTGGAAAGTCTGTAGGTCTCTAGTAAGCTTTTTGTTTCATCATGAGCAAGGTGAGTGACTCTCACTGTGGTTTTTTCCCTTTGAGGAAGGTAAGTAGGAATTCAAGGATTAAATCAGCTTCACACATTTATAATTAAAATCTGGAGATAAGAGAATAACTTCTGAGTTGCCCCTTTTATTGAGCTTGATTAGACTGGAATTTTTTTTCTAATGTTACAGATGATTTTCTCTAGTTAGGGGAAGAAATGCCAAATCTTCTCACTATTGGGTTCAGTTCTAATCAAGATTATTTTTGTCTGTTAATTCATTTGTAGAATGAAACAAGCCACACACAGGGCTCCTTAAGGATAACTAACATTTCATCTGATGACAGTGGAAAGCAAATCTCTTGTGTGGCAGAAAATCTTGTAGGAGAAGATCAAGATTCTGTCAACCTCACTGTACATTGTACGTAATCAGATCGTGTGTTTTTAATAGAAAAGATCGTGGACACACCCGCATTTGTGGTTGGGGACCTCTGCTGCTTTGTGCGTTAAAAAAGTATATGCAGTGTTTTGTGCGTCCCTAATTAAGAAATGCTACCAGCTCCTTCCATTCCTTCTATTTCTGCTAATCTCTCTTGTTCATGTGTTGTCTTTAAGCTTCTTTTTCGATCTTAAACTTGTCCTTTTGTGCCTTATCTTGTCTTTTCTTGATAGAACATATTTTGAGCTGGTTATCTTCCTTTTGTTAATAACTTGTAGTTTAAATTTTGATAAACTAGTTTCTAAATTTTGTTCTCTCTAAAAGCAATATGAACCGTGAAAGTTGTGATACCTAAAGTATTGGGCTGGCTGTTCATATTCAATATATTGTTGATACAAAAAATAAACCTCATTAGTTTGACATCAAGCTTCTGTGGGAAGTGGAAGGAATACTACAAAATGGCTGAAAATTATTATTACCTGCAAAAAACTTTTATTATTATAATTGCTTTAAGTTTCTGTCTTCTGAAGATAAAGGATATTAATGTTTCTTTAGCACATGTACATTGTTTTCCAGTATTGTAAACAATGCCACGTATATCTTAATATTCCAGATTGTTTCATTCAATGTGAATGATGTGCGTATTCAGTAAAAAAATACATACTCTTCACATCATTGCAAATTCTGAGCTGCCATGGTATAAATTAATGAGGTTTTACCCTGAATTAGGATTTGGCTGAGAAAAACACGAGTGTGCACAAGTATGAATGTGCATTATACACATGTGGACACAGGTGTTGATACACTGATTAGCATTCACTCATAACACACATTCCTTATGTGACTGTTGGAGTGAATGATTGAAATCACCAACCTTTTGCCAGTGCCAATACTACCCTGATGCCCAGAAGGTCCGGGACTGATAATTTCTCTTGATTTTGACCAATCTTGAAGTCAGTGTCATCCCCAAACATGTACAACCAAGCTTCCAACTTTATGTCCTTAAATCAACACCTCACAAAAAGCACATTAGAGTGTGGTGGCAGGAAGAAGTGGGGCCTGGGCATATGGGGACCTGGGCTGGTGGGAGGAAGGTAAGTATTGTCCCTCCCCCATTGTGATCCTTGTGTTTGTCACACAGACCTACAAATAAGGGCACTCCAATTCAAATGTTTTTCAGTTTAGGTTAATATCTATGTAGACTCCCTGGTCTGGAGAGCTGGTCTAGTCTATCAAGGTTTAGATAATGAGAAATAAGTGATAGGGAATATTAACAACTGAGAGATCCTTTGCAGTGACCCATTCAGATGTGTGAGTTGCCAGGCTATGATTTTCCCACTTTGTGTGATGAACATGTACAACCAGGAAGTGATGCGTGAAGGGAAGGGCATTAGGAGTTCTGGATGCCTGGTCCAGATTTTCCTCACTCAGTAACCTTGGCCAAGTCACTTAACCTCATAGCACTTGGGTTTTTTCATCTGAAAAAATGATACTATTAGGTCTCAAAGGTCTTTTCCAGTCCTCAGTTTTATACTTATCAAAGTCAGACCACATGAAAATGGACCACATGAATCCCACTTAAGAGGGATTTTAAGTGTCTTCACTTAGGATAAGTACTCTGTTTAAAGATGCTACCTGATAATGTTTGTTTCCCTTAAGAGTAAAGTGCTTTATATTTAATTTAAAAATAATCTCTAGTTTGTTTTTCAGATTTAGATAGGACCTCAGACATTTAAAGGATCAAAACTTTGATGCATCTGAAATTCTAGCAAAAATGGACTATACTATAATGAAAAGTGATGCTTTTAAAGAGCATTTACTATTGACAGTGAAAAATATGTTAATTTATCAGACTTTATAATAATCAGTCAACATCAGGAGTAACATTCTTTGCATTGACCAGTTTTATTTCTTTTGGAAAATTTATGTGAGATCTGGGCTTCAAGCAAGATTTCCAAAGTCATTTTTGTCATTGTATTATTTAGCAAAGCCCTGTAAGAATAGTGGTCCTCAATGTTTTGGTGATTAATCTCCATAATATCAAGGCATATGTGTTAGAAACCAAAGTCAACTTCAAATGAGCCCTTTCCACTGTCAGAAATCACTGGGATCTGTTTGGAGTTGATTCTCACACTGAATAGGTGTAAAGATGCCTATGATGCATGGATCTTAGGCAGAGCAGGGAAAGGATTCTTTCTGAAGCTCTCTGTAAAAGTTAAATCAAACTTGATGATGATACAAAATATTGATGGATTCCAGAGTTGCGGGTCATACGTTTTCTTAAACCAAACAATGGTTGAGTAAGACCCCCCCTATCTATGACACAGAGATTTGGAGATGGGGAGAATTCTGAGCTTTCTGATGCTATTAACTCTCTCTTTTTCAATTTAGTTGCTCCAACTATCACATTTCTCGAATCTCCAACCTCAGACCACCACTGGTGCATTCCATTCACTGTGAAAGGCAATCCCAAGCCAGCGCTTCAGTGGTTCTATAACGGGGCAATTTTGAATGAGTCCAAATACATCTGTACTAAAATCCATGTTACCAATCATACGGAGTACCACGGCTGCCTCCAGCTGGATAACCCCACTCATATGAACAATGGGGACTACAAGTTAGTAGCCAAGAATGAATATGGGAAGGATGAGAAACAGATTTCTGCTCACTTCATGGGCTGGCCTGGAATCGATGATGGTGAGTACCTGATGTTTTTGCATCTGGAGAGGGCTAGTGTGTATCACTCAACTATTGACAACATCATGAATACAATAAACCACTCCCAAACCCAGTGGCTTGAAGCAAACATTTCATCTTGCTCATGGGCCTGTAGATCAGCTACAGAAATTTTGTTGCATGTGTGTTTTTTCTGGGGTGCAGGGTGCAGAAATAGCAGCTACACAGGAGATCTACTTCTTAGGATAAGTACAAAGTACAAGAGGACAGCAAAAAAAATAAATAATAATGCAAGGCTTTATAAGGCTTCCTTTTGGGATTGGCACAGAGTTTCTTCAACTTATATGCCATTGGCCAAAGCAAGTCATAGGTCCAAGGCCAATCCAGGGGCAGGGCCTCATACTCCTCCCATGGAGGTGATAGGGATGAATAATTTGAACAATATTCTGAGAACACACACATTATTTTTCTCTCAAGTGTTATATGAGATTTTGTACCCACAGTGACAAAATACAAGCAAATCTGTGAGCAGGTGAACTGAATTTGGTCAGCTCATGTGCTGTTTGAGATATGTTTTCTGACCCTTTAACCAGTTGGGATTCAGAATCCTGCTCCCTCATCTGTGGCTGAGAAACCAATATTGTGGAATGTTTTGCTTACCTGGGCTGACTGAGTTAAGGCATCTGCTGATAGAACCCTGAATTATTTTTCTAAGAGTGGTACTAGTTCCCATCTGACCAATGGTTTGAATTGGGAAAAGGATGGCTGGTACTGGGAGTCCAGTCCATGGTCAGCAGAAGAATTTCATTGGGAGCCCCAGTAACAGCAGGGACAATATCATGCGTTTACTTTCTCCAGACACTCTTGTTCAGTGAAAGTGTTCTTATTTGCTTGATAGTATTGCCCAAATACCTGATACCATTGTGGAGGCTGAGCCATGTGTTTGGCTATTGGGACCTGTTTATGATTAGAATTCCTCACCATAACAGCTCTGAATTAATCAAAGCCACACAAAGCCAGCCTTGCAGAGAGAAGGGAAAATAGAAACTTGGAGGCCAGTGGGGCAGGGACTGATTGGGCAGCAGGTACTAGTATGGCTCCCAGGACAGCCCCGTGGACAAAGGGTGATAGCTGCCAAGCCACTTTCACCAAATGAGAATGCAATAATTCTTGTTACACAATCCATCTTCCTGTTATCCTGGTATTTATTCAGCAGCTTTTTAAATGCACCAGCTTCCTTAGCGTGCTCAAAATGTGATTTGAATTATATAAGTTTGATTTACAAACAGCCTTTCAGGAGCACATAAAACAAGCTATGTTTGGATGCCTTACCCAGACACCCTGGCAGTTGTTGTCTGTTTCATTAAATCTTCCTCTTAATTGAGAGTTTAGTTGCTTGGCTACATTCGCTGTAGTAAATCGCTAGATTACTGTGTTCATTTTCTTCCTGCATATTTGTTGGAATAACAGCTTTATAGTTAAATCCAGAATCTTTGCTTCTGGGACAACACTTTTTTGTATGTTTTTAAATGAACATTTTATTTGTGAATAATTTTAAATCTACAGAAAAGTTACAGAGATGGTACCGAGAGTTCACAGCTACCCCTCACCTGATTTCCCTGTTGCTAACATCTTGCATTGCTTACTTTTGTCAAAACTAAGAAACTGATGTCACGTTAGTACATTAACTTAAGGATTTATGTGAATTTTGCCAACAACTGGCTTCTGAAACTGTTGGAGGTGAACTTGATTCCAAGTTGAAGGTCTGGCATTTAAAAGTTTTAGAAGTGGTTTGTATGCTTTGATATGAGCACTGTTCTGTCAGTGTAAAACCAGAAGCTTCTATTTTAGATAGGATTTTTATGTGCTTTCTTTTGAACATTTCTGTACAGTACCAATATTTGGTACAGTTTAACTCATCCATGTGGCCTCATTTTTATCGATGGCTTTTGTTAGTTTTAATTTAGCTAGTGATTGGAAAGAGTGGTTCTCTGGTCTAAGAATAGCTCGAAGTCTCTCAAGTATTCCCTTAAAAGGAAATAATCATTTATTTATCTACAACAAAAATTAAGCCATATTTTTTAAAGATGTTCTTTCCCTTTCTTTTCATTTATTATTTTTATCAGATCTTTAAAATAAATATGGCTTTAGAAAAGACTGATTTTTATTTCACTTTAAGTATTTACTCAAGGACCCACTATCAGGGAGTAATAAATGAAAGTGGAAATGAAAGAGACTTGGCCTAGGGTGATAGTGGATATAAATGGCCCATATGGGCCATAAACCAGTGAGACCAGTTAAGAGACTGACCTCACTTGGCTTGTATGGTAGAATCTTTGTGGATATTTATGCGATTTGTAGCCCTAGCCTACAGATAATGGCTTTTCTTAGAAATGCTTTCTTTCCCTCTTAACTTCCCTGAAAACTAAATAAAAATTTACAAAGGGAAATATTATATATATGTATATATAATACTATATATATTTAGACCCTGCTGGTCTAAATGTCGGAGAAGGCAATGGCACCCCACTCCAGTACTTTGGCCTAGAAAATCCCATGGACGGAGGAACCTGGTAGGCTGCAGTCCCTGGGGTCGCTAGAGTCGGGCACGACTGAGCGACTTCACTTTGACTTCTCACTTTCATGCATTGGAGAAGGAAATGGCAACCCACTCCAGTGTTCTTGCCTGGAGAATCCCAGGGATGGGGGAGCCTGGTAGACTGCCGTCTCTGGGGTCGCACAGTGTCAGACACGACTAAAGCGACGCGGCAGGAGCAGCAGCAGGTCTAAATGTACATTCTACCTTAAGGTCATGTTTGAGTTTATGGTCCTTCAGTATTTCTGTTGTCATCATACAGTAGTTGATCAAGAAGTTCAGCTCTCCCAAATCTCCATGATACAAAGTTATAGCTACTTTTTTCCCTAGTTGTTTTGATGAGATCCTTTTGTTCACACTGCGAGTTTCTGGACTTATCAGGAACCAGGCAGTCTGGGATTTCTGTGAAGTCAGTTGCATCACTGTATGAATCTAGAAGAATTAAAACAGCAGCTCTTCTGTCTTTGGTCGCATGTGTTCCTCATTCAGCTCAGAACTCTGATTTCCATGAAATGGTCGCCTTGTTTAAGAATTCACTCTCTATTTGGAGATAGAGAAGGAAGCATGTTGACAGAAATTAAAACAGGAATAAAAACAGGTAAACAAAAAGCACCTAATAATATAAAAATGGGTGAGCATGGAAGAGGATGGCTGAACTTAGTGACAGTCCCTATTGCCTTTCACACCGCGTGGAGTGGAAACATGGGATGTTGTGGCAGATGCACCACTTGGAGCAGAGAGACCCCAAGCCAGCATCAGCCAGGCCAAGAGGGTGCCATCTACAGGTGTGAGGATGTGAGACTGGCAGTAAAGATCCCCATGTGTCTCTCCAGAGACACCTTGCAGGAACCTTGCAGACACCTTGCTGGAACCTTGCAGAGTCTGACACCAGACACTAGCCCCAGCCAGGGTGTTGTGAGGAGGGTCAGGTGTTATCAGGTCTTTAGATGTCAGCAGGGCCCAGGTACCAGTCCAGATCATCACTGGCAACTTGACTTGCAACTGAGAAAGGGAGTCAAGACTTTCTAAACACTACATTGATTATTTCTGATCCCATGCTTGGAATTGAATTCAGCTGTGGTCAGTTTGGAGAAGGAAATGGCAACCCACTCCAGTGTTCTTGCCTGGAGAATCCCAGGGACAGGGAAGCCTGGTGGGCTGCCGTCTATGGGATTGCACAGAGTCGGACATGACTGAAGCGACTTAGCAGCAGCAGCAGCAGCTGGTCAGTTTTGAATTATATTTGAAGTACAACAAGGAGCTTTCTGCTTCAAAATGCATCTGAAGAACAGTGATTTTTATCTTTCTAGCACACGGAAGAGCACAGCTGGTGACAGTCAAATTTATTTCCTTTCCTCTTGGTTTTCCATTGTCCCTTTACTATTTAGTCACTTCTTGGTCTACTGGAACAGTAGCATCCTGCTCTTTGTTACACATTAATGGTTGAGTTTTAATTGTTTTTTAGTCTTATTTCATTTTTTAAGACACATTTCTGGGGCCCATCTCTAGCAATTCTGATTCTTTGGTTCCAAGGTGAGGCTTGGGCTTTGGCATTTTTCATTTTTGAGATTCCCCAGTGATCCCAGTGTGCAGCCAAGGGTGAGAGTCACTTGTCTGGGATGGAATTCTGACCCAAGCAAGATTTTTCTGCTCATTGTTGAGTAACAGACAATCCTTGTATCACTTGAGGTTACAGATGGAATCTCAACTGCGAAACAGGATGCCGCTTCTGAGTTAGAAATCAACTCTGGACTTGATTTAAGGGTCAGTGTCCTCTCCCCTCTCTTCGCAGGCTGGCAGCATGGGGGTTGGGGCTAGACCTAGCTAATGAGATTTAAGCTTTTGTGCTGCCTGGGTGGAGGGCATGGGCATGGGGATGAAGGGCAGGGAAGTGTACTGGCCGGTGGCTCTGTGCTCTTGGGACCTGGGTGTGTTCAGTGTCGATTCACAGCTCATCTTTCCTGGAGAACTTTGGGATTCAGCTCTCTGCAGCCCCCTCTCCTGAAGCTCCCATGGCATAAATGCATCCGTGTTTTGGCTGCTGAAAGTAGCTCCTCCTTCATACCCAGGAATGCAGCTTTGTACTTTGGGGGCTCCCTCTGGCCCTCTAGACTCCCTCACAGACTTCCTTCTGTGCTGCTTCCATCTGGTCCAGGGGAACTCTCATGATCCCTTGTCCCAACAATTCTGGGTGCACAGGTGGAACCCAGATGTCAGCTGCATCCCACCACCACACGTGGCCTGAGCCATCCCGGCAGAGTCAGCCACTGGTCCTTGCGCCTTTCACCTCCAGAGAACACAGGTCATGTTCTCAAGTGCAGCTGTGGAAGCCCCATGGTGGGGTGGTGATGGTGACACTGGTCCCCAAACAAACTTCTTTAAAAGTCCTTCCTTTTTCTCTCCTCTCGGGACCTTTTAAAATCTCTTCATGAATCAGATATTTCAAAGGACGTGGATTCAGTCCTTGCTTTTGTGAATTCCACCTTTGGTGCTCACTTTGGTGTCGGTTACTAAGGCAGGAAGAGTCTTGCTTAACATCCTGTTGTACTGGAATTCTAGGATTTTGAACAATTTGTCAGGTCTCTCTGGAGGTTTGAGAAACAGAAAATGCTGGGCTACCTACTGGATGGTGATGAAACACAGCCCTTTTTCTCAATAATAGAAAACACTTCAACTACCCATAAAATGATAAAGACGGAGAAACACTTGGGCTTTCATTACTGTCTCCTGCTTCTCTTTGTGGTTGTCTCTCTTGGCTTCTAATTCCCAGGGATGTCCCTATCCCGCTATTAGGCAGGACCTACTCATGAAAGGAAGGAACCCTATTCAGCTGAAGATATGCGGAAGTTGCAGGCAATAAAGAAGCAAGCACTCCTTTGAATGTTCTCTCTTTTGTAGAAGCCTTGAACAGAAAAACTAAGTGCAGTAGGTAGAACCTCAAACATTTTCCTTTTTACTTTCAGTGAAATAAACTCCTGTCTCTTGTGTTAATCCACATGACTCACTCAGATCTGGTGTTTGAGCTTGGAATTTTAATCATGGTTATCCCACTCTCCCCGTTATTCAAAGGGAAACTTTGCCACGGTGGGAAGGGTTTGCGACTAGGCTCTGATTCGCATAAGAGTTGTGTCTTTCATAACCTCTGTGGCTTTGAGCAATTTTATTACCACCTCTGAATCTAGCTTTCCTTCTCTGTAAAATGTCAGGTTCTAATACTTACATAAAGGTGATTGTGAAGAGGAATATGTCTGGGCGTGGCCTCAGGGCCCCTCACCTCGCACAGGGAGGAGCTCAGTGCTGTCCTCTCCCAGGGGAGGGGCAAGAACATGATGACAGTGCGCCCACCCTCACCTCCCTAGTGCGCCCACCCTCACGTCCCTAGTGCGCCCATCCTCATCTCCCTAGTGTGCCCATCCTCACCTCTCTAGTGCTATGCTCTCCAGCCTTAGGAAGAAACTTGCTGCCCAGAACTGCTTCATCCCCGCTTTGGCTTTGTCCTCACTTATCTGGGGGCTTGGGCTTGCCCAGAGAAGAGGACCCCCGGACTCTGTCACTTGACTACAGGAGCTTTCTAGACTTGGCCTTTTTAGGAGAAAACTGAGTCAGTGTTAGGTTCCTAGAGAGGGTGGGTGTATAATATAATATAAGCTGCCTCAGGTGTCTAAGCTCTCTCCCCTCACCCTTCCCATTTGCAGTGGGACCCAGAGATATGCCTCTAGAGACAAACACATCTCTTGCCCTTACCCCTAACATTTTTGCAGTCGTTATTCAGCCCCCTCAATATTTAGATATGCTATTTTCAGGTTTACTCTATGTTTCACTGAAAAAGTACTATCCTCTATGAACACTGGGGTCTTTTGACTTTGGTCACACTTGCCAAGGAATTATAAATCAGGATTTCTCAGCCTTTAATGAGAGATGAGATCTCCCAGGGATCCTGTTAAATGTGGATTCTGATTCCATGATCTGGAGAAGGGCCTGACAATCTGCATTTCTAATGAGCTCCCAGATGGTGCTGCAAATCCATGGACCACACTTGAGTAGTGAAGGCAGTTCATTTACTTCTTCCTTGTAAACTCTGGCAAGGGTTGGGGAGGGGCAGTGTGAACACTGGAAGGACTATTCAGGCATTCATTGAGCTTACCTCACTGACTCTCCAAGGGTATTAACCAGGAATAATGATAAAAACATGGAGTAGTTGTTGCACAGAGAAGCACTCTGATTGGGTTTACCTAAAAGCAGGATGGCTTAGGGCTTCTGGGATGGCTGAGTGGTAAAGAAACTGCCTGCCTATGCAGCAGATGCAGGAGGCTCGGGTCTGATAACTGGGTCGAGAAGATTCCCTGGAGTAGGAAATGGCAACCCACTCCAGTATTTTTGCTTGGGGAATCCCCTGGTCAGAGGAGCCTGGTGGACTACAGTCCATGAGGTCAAAAAAGTCAGACATAACTTAGCGACTAAGCAACAACAATAACATAATGACTTAAGGAGGCTTAGGAGAGTGAATAAGTAGAGATGGTGGTGCAGGCACATGCATAGAAAGCAAGGGGTTATCTGCAGATTCTCCAAAGAGTCTTCTGTATCCTATTTAGCTTATGGGTCAAAAATAAGACTTGTCTAAGATGAAATTGATCCATTATGTGGCTGTCACTGGAATTCAGTCCCACATATAGAAAAGTTGCTTCATGAACATGAATGTGTGAAGAGACTGAGTGGAGATTAGAAGTGGAGAGGGTGCCCTTTTAAGCAGAATTCTAAGCAGAAATTCACGGCAGAGGGATTGCTTGTGAGTGCCATGTGGAAGAAACCTGGAGCTTTTGCTAGGATCTTCTGATTAGAAAGCACAAGTTTCAAGAATATTCAAGGTCAGGTATTATTGTAAACATGAACACATTGATTGTTTAAGAGTAGATTCTCTTATTGAAATCATGACCCAAATGATGAATGCTTTAGACTTGGAACAAAGCTAGCCAGAGTGTTAGATGATAAAATACACAGATTTTAAAGCTTTCCATTCTTTAGGCGGTACATAAAGAGTGTCTCTATGGCCCACTCATTCAGGAAGAATGTCACAGCTCAAGAATGCTCATTCACACAAGCAGTGGGAGTTAGTGACTTATGCTGCCTCATTCGGGAGCAGTTGTCTCCTATGCAAAATGTGCGTCAGAAGCAAACTATAAATATTGGAAGAGCTTTCCCCACAGCTTTTCATTTGTGCCATTTTACCCAAAGATTCATGACGTCTGGATGAACTAGCGCTCCCTACAGCACTTAGAATTGCCCTCGAACTGGCAGATTTAGATATGGTGTACTTAGGCCAAAGAATGTAGGGTGAGGAAATTTCTCCAAATGTTATACATTCAGAAAATATAAAGCCCCCCACCCCTACTACTTACTCTTAAGGCCATTTGTCAGGACCTATGTCTTGTCCTGGGAGTGAAAGGCAGAAAAGTTTTGCCTGCTTTTCTGCCTTAAAAACAGAGAAGGGTATGGTTCTGCTATAGACTCATAATAATCATGATAATTAAGATTTATACTTAAATAGCTCTTTTTGTCTCAAGAGGACTAATGTTAATTAATTATGCCTCCTGAAGCTCCTGAGGAGTTGCCAAGCCAATGCTATTATCCTCTTCTGTCAGATGGAAGACTCCTTTGTTGTAGAAAAAGGGAAGAGGCTCTCAGTGCTGCAGGCACAGTAGAGATTCAGCCAGAAAAGGACCCAGACATCTGAACCACTGATGTTTTTGGTCCCTGAGTTCCGCCTGCCATTCTTAGAGGGATGGGAGAAGGCTCTGGAATTCAAAAGGTGGTTTGCCCTGAGTTAGAAAACACTGTTGACAAAGCAAAGGAAAGTTTATTTGAAAAGAACAAGTCTTTTGTTATTCCTTTATCATATGGAATCCTTTGAAATATTTTTAAAAATCACACTAAAGAGAGTCTGCAAAAAGAATTGAAAGTCTTAAAAAAAATTTTTTTTTAAGCGTTAGAGACAAGAAGCCTAAAGGAAAGAAACAGATGTGTCTTCTGATCTCTGCTATTATTTTTATCTCTAGAGCAGAATGGAAAGTGAACCCTCTGGTCAGGCTACCTATCTTCCCCCAAGTTTTTTAATCCTGCAAATGTGTTTTTCCTTTTACAGTAGGTTTTGCAGTTAAAAAATCATAAAGATTTACTTATGAAGGTTTATACAAAGTCGTAAGATTTACTCATGAGCTATAAATGAGATTAGAAGATAGAAATAAATAGGCCCTCACATTAAGCTGTTTAGCGTGGACTTAAGAGAATGGTGGACGACATTGGTTCCATATTGTTGCGGGAGGAAGTGATTCTGTTATCCATGTTTAGAAGCTTAAATGTCCTCAGGGTCCATCTTTTGGAGGTGCAGACATGGCACGTTGAACACAGAGCTTTGTCAGGAGTGTATGTGTGGTTGTAATACAATCTTCATGGTTCTTTTTCACTTGGGGTTTTTCAGGCTGCACTCTGGACCTGTTAACTCTCTTCCCATAATTTCTGACAACAGGCCTTAGGTCAGCAACAAGGTACTAGTGAGTGTATTGCCTGGAGGTACTCAACAAACACTTCAGAAGATAGTACTTGGACATCAGACAAACAGACATGGGCACTCATCTTGTTTTGGTTGGGAAAGAGTTGTGGCTTCTACACTGGAGTGAACTGCGGAGGTAGAGAATGGTCTGCTGCTTGTTTGGAATGCCAGTGTGTTAAGGGAGTCCCAGGAAGTCCATATTTTATTCTGGAGATTCCCAACATGAGGCTTTAGAGCTTGAGGCCACCTCTGTTGCTTCTGTCTGAGATTTCTTAGTTGATGAGAGCTACTAGGATAGTCTTCAAGAAACCATGCCATGCTGTTCTCAGTGGCTTCAGTCATGTCCAACTCTTTGCAACCCCATGGACTATAACCCTCCAGGCTCCCCTGCCCATGGGATTTCCCCTGCAGAATACTGGAGTGGGATGCCATTAACTCCTTCATGGGATCTTCCTGACCCAGGCATCAAACCCACATCTCTTGCATCTCCTGCTTTGGCAGGCATGTTCTTTACCACTGAGCCACTGGGGAAGCCCTCAAGAAACCATGACTCTCTCTCTCTCTCTCTCTCGGGGACTTTCCCATTGGTCAGATGGTAAAGAATCTTCTTGCAATGCAGGAGACCCTGGTTCAAGGAGCCATAACCCTTCTCAAATCTCCACGACAAGTGCATTACTCAAGTGCATTTGTCTTTCATTCATTCTCTTTTCATTGACTTTTCCCCCTCCTATCCTGTGTTTATCTTTTCTCGTTCACTTTTTAATACTGATTATCTCCAACAGTGGTTCCCACCTTTATAATGATACATAGTGAATAAATTTAAGCTAAATAAAAGGAACCAGTGAGAAATTAGGCTTTAAAATGGCAGATATCTTCGAATTTTTCCATTGCCAAAAGTCTGAAAAGGAAATGGTGATTTTTTTCCTGTTTCTGCATTTAATATGATGTTAATAGCTACTAGGGGCTTCCCTAGTAGCTCAGATGGTAAAGAATCTGCCTGCAATGCAGGAGACCAGGGTTTGATCCCTGAGTCAGGAAGATCCCCTGAAGAAGGAAATGGCAACCCACTCCAGTACTCTTGCCTGGAGAATTCTATGGACAGAGGAGCCTGGTAGGCTACAGTCCATGGGATTGCAAAGAGTCGGACACTACTGTGTGACTTTCAACTTTAATAGCTACTGTGCTATTTGCATGTAAACATCATTGAAGCTTAGCTTGACTCAGAAGTTGCCAGAAGCAAAATAATATGCTTGTTAAGCTGGGATCAGGTGGAGTAATGTGACCCTAGCATTTTGTAAAGTCTGGGTCTGTGCATCCTTCTGTGTAGCAGGTCTTCTAAACCTTTGTACAGGAAGAGACATTTCTTTCTTTTGGTGAGTAAGTCTTCATCAGACATAGTACAGTATGGCAGGGAGGAAAAAAAAAAATTGTTCCTCCCATGTTGTCTTTCTGTGAGTTTCATAATCTTGTACTAAATTTGGCTATTTCTGACAATGAAAGTAAAGTGACAATACTTCTTATGCATCTGGGACAATGAAACAAGGAAAATATAGTGCTTTTCAGAATGTGTAGACCTGACCTCATGGTTTTGCTGGTGAACTTGGTAGAAATGCCATGCACTGATATGAATCAAAAGTCTGGAAAAGGACCTGTTTTCCAGGTTCTGAGCTAACCTATTTCCTTTTGATCCCATCCCAAATCCCATTTTTCTGTACCCATTTGTTATATTGAATTGATTCAACATTTTAAATCTTCCTAGGGCTTTGTGTGGAGAAGGCAATGGCAACCCACTCCAGTACTCTTGCCTGGAGAATCCCAGGGACGGGGGAGCCTGGTGGGCTGCCGTCTATGGGGTTGCACAGAGTCAGACATGACTGAAGTGACTTAGCAGCAGCAGCAGCAGCAGCAGGGCTTTGTGTGAGTAGTGAGTTTGGGTGTTCCCTTTCTGTGATGAGCCTGAATACACCTGTATATCAGTGATATTTGGTGAAGTTCATTCATGTGTAGTTTAGATAAATCTGGCTCTGAATCCATAGAGCCTCTCTACTTTCTGATGGAAAGTCCCAGTTTTAGCACTTCCTATGTCCAGGGAAGGCCCCCATCCTGGACAAACTGCACAGATTTGCTCAGAACTGTCCCAGTTTTAAAACGTAAAATCCTTGACCTCAGGCCATCTTAGATGGTTGTTTAATCTAGTACAAGTGAGGGTCCACATACTTCAATCCAAATACTTAAGAAATATAATCAAGTTAATTACTTGTTAAATTAAAAAAAAATAAGTTCTATTCTCCTATCTTGGGCTTCCCAGGTGGCACTAGTAGTAAAGAATCCTCCTGCAACATACTAGATGTGGGTTTGATCCCTGGGTAGGGAAAATCCCCTGGAGAGGACATGGCAACCCACTCCAGTATTCTTGCCTGGAGAATCCCATGGACAGAGGAACCTGGAGGGCTACAGTCCATGGGGTCACAGAGTCGAACATGACTGAAGTGACTTAGTACATTCTGTTACCTTGGCAAATATATATTTACAATGACCTGGAAGCCTGGGTTTGCAGGTCGAATTCTCAGACTCTTGGAGTTCCAAGCAGGAGCAGAGTGGTTTCAGTAGAGCTGGTCCCCAGTCTTGGCCCCTGCCCTGAGCTTCTGGTGATATGGTGAGAGCTATATGAAGGGGATGGGTGTGCTGTGGACACCTCAGCCCACCTGTCCTGGCTCACACTCACTCCTCACCCCTCCTTGGGTCTTGTGTCAGAGGGTGCTCACACTGGTGGCGTGGCCCCCTGGAGGTGACAGTTGTAGGGGAGGGGCTTACCAGTCCTAGGAAGTTTGTGCAGGGCCATGGTGAGAAAATTCTGGGCTTTGGAGACCTAGAGTGAGGTCCAGAAGTGAGGAGCAGACTCTAGTGGGCAGATGCCTTGCAGATTCAGATTGTATGTTGAGAGACCAGTGGGACCAGATCAGAATGGGATCTTCTGAGGGATGGGATGGGGACAGAGGTGGGAGGGGGGTTCAGGATGGGGAACACATGTACACCCATGGCTGATTCATGTCAATGTATGGCAAAAACCACTACAATATTGTAAAGTAATTAGCCTCCAATTAAAATAAATTAAAAACAAAAGAAAAAAAGTAACAGATTACTGGGCAGTGCAAAGAATGACTTTCTTTCTTGGGATTATAGAACCTTTTCTTTTCAGCAGTGGTGGAAAATCCTAACTTTGGGGGGACGTCATTAGGTAGGTCCAAGGATGTTGCAAAGAGAAAGGACTTCAGAGGATGGGCAGGTGCCCTGTTAATGACATTCCCAGAGCTTCCATTGAGATATTCCCCTGCTTTATTCACTGAATTCCCCTTCACCCTGCCGGGTCACTTTCAAGAGCCTTCTCAGGAATGTTGTATCAGCTACAAATAATTCTGACAATGTCTATTGATATTTTGTAACTCAAAGCTATTTTGAAATGATGTTTGGGATTATAAAACTCAAAATATAATTGAAAATGACTGGAATGATGACTTTGCATGAATTGACATGGGGTCATCAGAAGTGGCTGTACAGGTTGTGCACTGCACAGTTTCAGGTGATTCCATTAACATTGATGACAGTCTTAAGGGTGCCCCCTAGAGTTGTACAAAGCACAGACTGCACAGCAGTATGTAATATCCTTATATTTTCCCCTGCTAAAATAGGTATCTTCTAGGTGAACCGTATTGAAATTCTGGCTTGAATATTAGGACCACTTTTATTTGGTTCTTCATTTAGATTAATCTTGATTATTTACTAAGAGCTACAAAAACAGAAAATAGGCTCAAGTTTCACTGACTTTAAGTATTTTTCTGCTAAGAGTTCAGAAATGAAATGAGAATCAAGTGAAGTTTATAATTTACACATTTTATATTTCACACAGTGAGAAAAGACTAAAAGCATAAAAAGTGACTTTGGAAATTCATTTTGTAGTCACTTAAATGTTACATCAAATTTTGATTTTAATTCCAAGCAGGCCTTCATACAGATACTATAGTTTCAATAGTTTTGACTGAAAAATAAGTAGCAAATTTTTTTTTGTCACCTGTTCTTGTTAACAGTGATTTTTAAAAGATAAAAAAAATTTTTTTGCAAATTTTCTTAGAAATATTTTAAAACAGAATATTCTGACCATTTTGGTGACTAAAGACATATCCAAAAACAATGGTATACTCTTGAATTTCTTTCTTGACATAACATTTCTTGTAACCTCAGTAGAGAAAGTACATTTATTTTTCTGTGTTATATTAGGGTAATAAAAGGGTTATTCTGTCTTGGAAATGTCCCTCAAGACAAAGTGCAGAGAAAAATTGTACTTTAGGTATTATCATCCAGGCTGGTTAATCATGTGTTTGTGAATACAAATGCACCTGCCAAAACAAAGTTTGAAAGCAAACCCTGAGTCATCAGAGAATAATCAAAGTGGATCAGAAGTGATCTTTTTCTGGAATGAAAATACCAAAATTACAATTAAATTGATCAAGTGTTTAATAGAAACAGCAAAAAAAGTGGTCATAGTTCATTGATGGTTGAATTTTTTCTCATTAAAGTGATTTTTAATTTCTGTTTGCCCTTTTCTTTGCCTTTCTGGAATAGAGACAGGGATTGTGGGCTTGGGAAGAGCAACAAGGTTAACATGAAGCAAACCTAGAATTTCAGATTTTATTTACCTATATAACAATCTATTCAATTTAAAACCTTCAATATGTATTTGGCCAATTTTAGTGGGCTTAGTTAGTAATTTTTTAACTTTGAATGCATACTTAATAAGATATCTTTGTTTTGTTTTGCTTTTTAGGTGCAAATCCAAATTATCCTGATGTAATTTATGAAGGTAGCTATCGTGTGGTCTGTATTTTGTATTTTTTCAAAATATTTGTCTAAAATGTAATAAATCAACTGAAAGAAGAACTTTAAGCTCAATTAAATATACACTTCAAGCATGACTTAGGCCAAAATAATACTTCAAAAATCATTCGGTATTGATGGCTGTTTTCCCTTGATATTTACAATGCCTGTAAATAGTGTTTTCTCTTTCATGCTTGTTCTTGGAAGTAGTAAATCCATTCTGCTGTAACAGACATTTTGTTTCCATAATTGGGAACTAATTACCTGTTTAAAAGCCTTGACTACCAAGAAAAGGGAGGTGTATCAGTTTCTGGCTATGACGGTAAACCCAATTCAAAATTATGTTTCTTATATAATGAAAAAGCCTGGCTCAGAGACAGGAACCTCAAAGGCGAGGCATGTTTTAAGGTTGGTGAAACCAGCAACTCAACCATACCATCAGGGATGCAGGGTTGTTTTTTTTTTTTTCCCCATCTCTGCACCCTCCTGCCCATTGTGCTGGCTTCACTGAAGGCTGGTTTCTTTTACGGTCTTAAAATGAGTCATTCACATTGATGGGAGAAAGGGAGGAACTTATGAAATTGTTCCAGAAGAAGAACTTTCCCAGAGACCTCCATCAAACCCTCCCTGTTTCTGACTCAGGACTCAGTTGGGTCATGGTTCATTTTTGCCTTGGTGGCAAAAATCTATTTAACCCTTGGTTAGATCCACCCCTGGAGTTTAGATCAACTTTCCTAGAGGAATAAATTCCCTTGAATAAAATGGATCTCTCTTAAATGGTAAAGAATCTGCCTGCAAGGCAGGAGACCTGGGTCAATCCCTGGGTTGAGAGGATCTCCTGGAGAAGGGAATGGATACCCACGCCAGTATTCTTGCCTGGAGAATTCCATGGACAGGGAGCCTGGAGGGCTTCAGTTCATGGGGTTGTAAAGAGTCAGACACAACTGAGGAACTAACACTTTTACTTTTGGAATGTGGAAGAAGAGAATCAAACTGTCCACTGTATTAGCTTACCAAATAGCTCATCTTTCCTTTGCTATTTGAATTCCAGGGTCATTTTACTACATATGAGAATCCATTGTTAATAGTTTTGAAACCACCTTCATGACCAGGAGGCTTCTTTTGGGGAAATGGCAGGCTTAATTTCAAGACTTGGTTTGAAATTTAAAATTGATAAAAAGTTACATTTATCAAAATGTTGCTTTTACATATTTATTCTATAAAATAGTCTATTCTTTAATTCTGATGCACACCTTGACAAATGTGTATATTTATATTTTTAATGTAAAAATAATTTGCATTTTAAATATAAAATGATCCTTTCTGTATTTATGTGTGTATATTTAACTTGAGCTAATTTTGTCTAGGGAATTAAATTGTGTTTTCTTGCTTTATGCATGTTAAGCCATATTTCCTCCAGGCTGTTGTGGTTTGGGTGATATTGTGGATGTAATTTGTGTATTTTTATATTTATTTGTTCTGATATGTTTTAAAGAAAGAGTATGTCAAATTGTATCACAGAGAAATTGTATTGTGATTTTTCCATTTTAAAATTATGTTTTGAACTCCTTTCCAATAATTTTAAGTCTCTAGAAATGTCATTTTTCCACTGGACTCAGATCACACTTTGAATATTTGGCCTAAAATGTTGTTATATTAAACTGTAGATACTTTAATGATTTAATTTTGTGTGAGTAGCTGGATATAATATGAAGAGGGAAAATAAGCAAATAAATGATATCTCCTAGTGTTTTAAATATTAATAAGTTCTAATATTTTCAAAATGAAAATGGTAAGAATATAGTTTTGCAGTTAAGAATGAAACAGCCACAGATAGAAAATAAATTCTGTTTCTGTTAATTTTCATTCACATTCAAAGGAACACTCTGCTAATAAGAATATAATTTAAATTGGTTGCCTTGAGGCCAGCATGATATTTCTACCAAGGGAAGATTAGCTGGGGCTGGCTTAATGAGGTTGGTTGTTCAGGATGGAAATTGAAGGCACCATATCTATTTAGAATAAAAATACAAACCATTTATAAACAACATTGTCTGTAATGTTTACTAAAACTTTTTATGACTTTATATATAATATTATTAATAAAGACATTCCCTACAGAAAAATCATTTATTTCTATCCTGATCCATGTAGGCTAAAAGTGATCCAGACGAGCAGCTACATTTGAGAACTATGAGAACATATCCTCACAGTTCTAAGTGTTGTGTTGGTGAAGTTCCCTATACATTAATTCTGCAACTGAAATATTGGCAATTCAGAACTCTTTTAAAAGTTCAAATGTGGACCCAAGTTTGCTCTCAGTGCTGAGTCCACATTCTATTTTAAGTGAATAAGTAAGATGTCCAGAAATCAGTGCTGCTGATTTCAGGTCTGATTTCTAGACTCTGTTGCCTTCTTGCCAGTTGACCTTAAGACTAGTAATTACTAGTAACATCTCTGAGCTTTCATTCTTCAGCTGTAAAACTGGTGGTTAGACTTGATTTCCAAAGACTCTTCTAGGCCTATAAATCTATGACTCTATATGGTCAAATTTTTTTTGTATTTTCATTAAATACTTTATCAAAAAAGGAATATATTGATATTATATACAAACTTATATAATAAAAACCTTCATGTGCAGAGAAAAATCCTAAACCTGGTTTGGAATTTGACCAACAAAGCAATGATGTAAAGATCTGAGTTGAATACAATTTTGACATTACACAGTCTTACAGTGAATTTAAACCAAGGTGGGGAGGTGTCATGTTTCTCCCCAGCCACACTGTCAGTGGTTTGGAAGCTTGTGATTTGTCTTGCTTTGTTCTGGATTCTACTGTGGCTCATGTTTGATTGCAGCCTAAAGACAACTTCATGCTTCCTTCTTTTTCCCCTTTCTCCAATTTAAGATTATGGGACCGCAGCAAATGACATTGGGGACACCACGAACAAAAGTAATGGAACCCTTCCCACAGGTGTTGTTGACACGGGTCGGGAACACCTCTCGGTGAGTGAGATGCTTACTTGTTTCCTAAGTTGGTTCTGAGCATTTTGATTGCTTGAATGCCTGAGGGATCTTCAATGCCAGTCTTTCAACAAAATACTTTCATTCAGATGTAAATATGGTGTTGAAGGGTAGAGGAACTAATAGAAAGATTTAAGAGAAGTTATAAAGGTGCTGTGGTCTTCCCTGGTAGCTCAGGTGGTAAAGAATCTGCTTGCAATGCAGGAGACCCAGGTTTGGTCCCTGAGTTGGAAAAGTCCTCTGGAGAAGGGAATGGCAACCCACTTCAGTATTCTTGCCTGGAGAATTCCATGGGGTCACAAAGAGTCAGACACGAATGAGCAAATAACACACACATAAAGGTGCTGTATAGCCTCTGACTTATTGCTGATGATTCCTGTTTTAAATATCTGTCCTTTAGGGACTTCCTTGGCAGTCCAGTGGTTAAGACCCTGCACCCTATAGGGGACATGAGTTCCATCCCTGGTCTGAGAACTAAGATACCACATGTCACTTGGAAGCCAAAAATAAAACAAAAGACAGATACAAATGTTCGCAAGGTTGTGGAAAAATAGAAAGCCTTAGATATTACTGCGGGCATGCGTGTGTGCCTGTTACGTTGCTCAGTCATATCCAACTCTGTGACCCCGTGGACTGCCAGGCTCCTCTGTCCATGGAATTCTCCAAGCAAGAATACTGGAGTGGGCTGCCATGCCCTCCTCCAGAAGATCTTCCTGGCTTGGGGATGGAACCTGCAACTCTTTGGGTCTGCTGCAGACAGGTTCTTTACTACTAATGCCACCTGGGAAGCCCCTAGATATTGTTAGTGAGAATAAAAAATGGTATGGTAACTTTCAAAAACTTAAAGTTTCTAAAAAAAAATTGTCCTTTAAATGATTATTACTACTATATCAAGAAACCAGGTTTTTTATTCAGTTGTTCTTCAGTTGCTCAGTCATGTCTGACTCCATGAACCTGTGGACTGCAGCATGCCAGACTTCACTGTCCTTCACTATCTCATGGAGTCTGCTCAGACTTATGTCCATTGAGACAATGATGCCATCCAACCATCTCATCCTCTGTCACTCCCTACTCCTCATGCCCTCAATCTTTCCTAGAATTAGGGTCTTTTCCAATGAGTTGGCTCTTTACATCAGGTGGCCAAAATATTGGAGCTTCAGCTCCAGCATCCATACTTCAGTGAATATTCAGGGTTGATTTCCTTTAGGATTGACTGGTTTGATCACCTTGCCGTCCAAGGGACTCTCAAGAGTCTTCTCGAGCACCACAGTTTGAAAGCATCACTTCTTCAGCACTCAGCCTTCTTTATGGTCCCACTCTCACATCATCACGACTACTGGAAAAACCATAGCTTTGACTATATGGACCTTTGTCAGCAAAGTGATGTCTCTACTTTTTAATATGCTGTCTAGGTTTGTCATAGCTTTTCTTTCAAGGAGCAAGCATGTTTTAATTTCATGGCTGAAGTCACCATCTGCAGTAGTTTTGGAGCCCAAGATAATAAAATCTTTTACTGTTTCCAATTTTTTCCCCATCTGCTTGCCATGAAGTGATGGGACTGGATGCCATAATCTTAGTTTTCTGAATGTTACATTTTTTTTTAATTTTTTTAAGTTTTATTTTATTTTTAAACTTTACATAATTGTATTAGTTTTGCCAAATATCAAAATGAATCTGCCACAGGTATACATGTGTTCCCCATCCTGAACCCTCCTCCCTCCTCCCTCCCCATACCATCCCTCTGGGTCGTCCCAGTGCACCAGCCCCAAGCATCCAGTATCGTGCATCGAACCTGGACTGGCAACTCGTTTCATACATGATATTTTACGTGTTTCAATGCCATTCTCCCAAATCTTCCCACCCTCTCCCTCTCCCACAGAGTCCGTAAGACTGTTCTATACATCAGTGTCTCTTTTGCTGTCTCGGACACAGGGTTATTGTTACCATCTTTCTAAATTCCATATATATGCGTTAGTATACTGTATTGGTGTTTTTCTTTCTGGCTTACTTCACTCTGTATAATAGGCTCCAGTTTCATCCACCTCATTAGAACTGATTCAAATGTATTCTTTTAAATGGCTGAGTGTTACATTTAGAGCCAGCTTTTTTACTCTCTGTTTTCACCTTCATCAAGAGGCTCTTTAGTTCTTCTTCACTTTCTGCCATTAACGTGGTATCATCTGCATACCTAAAGTTATTGATATTTCTCCCAGCAATCTTGATTCCAGCTTGTCATTCATCCAGCCCAGCATCTCATTCAGGGATATGTATAATTCTTCTTGTTTCCACACCTTCACACTTGTCTTCTTAAATATCTTAATAAAAATTTCAGTGCCTACAGAGCGTAAGAAATCCAGTAAGTTCTGAAAACGACTAGCCATGGGAGGATATAAAAATATGAATGAAATACAGATCTATCCCTTTGGTTCTTATACTTAGGTCAGAGACCTGAGATGTGAATATTTGCACCTAAAATGCAAATAGAGGCTGAGCAAAGCAATGGGAGTGGTAGAAGTAGAGGGACGGCACCCTGGTCCTTCCTCTTAGGAGAGCTGGAGGAGTCTGTGGGACAGGTTTCACAGCCTGTGATGGATGCATGGAATTTGGACACAGAGGAAAGAAGAGGAAGGGTCTTGTAGGTGTGTGAACAAGAGCTTGCAAACTGGAAACGTTCTTGATTGGAAGGCAGGGTGTGTGAAGGATGGTGGTCAGAGGCAAGGCTGGGGAAGTTGGCCACGAGGTCTTGAACCTCAGTGCCAGGTGGTTAGATTTATGGCACAGTGAAGAACATTAAAGGGGGTGTGAGTTCATCTCCCCAGGACTCTGGGGGCAGCAGCTCAGGTCAAAACCCAGCAGATTCCTCCATTCTTTTCTTTTCCTTCCTTGTCATGTGCACCCAGTCAAACATCGTGTGAGTTCTGCCTCCTTGTAAACTTCAAACCTGTCCGTCCACAAACTATGGCCCTTGGGCCAAGTTCAGCTTATGTAGTCTGTAGGCTAAGAATAGTTCTAACATTTTTAAGGGGTTTGAAAAAAAACAAAAGAAGGATGACATTTTGTGACACGTGAGCTTTTTATGAAATTCACATGTCAATGTCCATAAATAAAGTTTTATTAGAATAGAATTATTCCTATTTACATATTGTTGTGGCTACTTTTGTACTCAGGGGCATATGGAGTAGTTGAAGCAAAGTCTGTATGGCCTGCAGCGCTGGAAATATTTATCATTTGGCGCTTTGCGGAGAAAGTTTGCCACAATTGCTTGTTCCTGGATGACTGCCCAGCTTCCCACCCTGTCTCCCTCTGCCACTCTTGTGATCTTCCAGCCTTTCTTCATGCATCAGCCTGTGACTTTTTTTTAAAAATAGTTTTATTTTATAAGTTTCAGCTGTACTATATTGTAATTTCACATCTGTGTACACTAAAGAGTGATAATCCCACCAGCCTAGTTACTATCTGTCACCATACAGTTGACCTTCTTCACTCATTTTGCTCACTCTGACCCCCTTTCTCTCTGGTAACCACTAATCTGATCTCTGTATCTATGAGTTGGCTTCTATTTTGTTTGTTTGTTTGTTTGTTTGTTTTAGATTCTGCAGATGAGTGAAATCATATGGTATTTGTCTTTTATCCGACTTATTTCTGTTACTATAGTACCTTCAAGGTCCATCCATATTGTCACAAATGGGAAGATTTCCTTGTTTTTAATGGCTGAGTAATCCATTGAGTATTATTCCATTGAGTAATATTCCAATAAATATATATGTATATATTTATATATATCACATATCACATCTTCTTATCCATTCATCTGTTGATGGACACTTGGATTGTCAACACATCCTGTCTATTGTAAATAATGCTGCATTGAACATGTGTGTAGTTGCTAAGTCATGTTTGACTCTTTGCAACCCCATGGACTATAGCCTGCCAGGCTCCCCTGTTCATGGAATTCTCCAGGCAAGAATATTGGAGTGAGTTGCCATTTCCTCCTCTAGGGGATCATCCTGACCCAGGGATCGAACCCACATTTCCTGAATTGGCAGTCAGGTTCTTTATCAGTGAGCCACCAGTGAAGCCCCCAAATCTTGAGTTTGTTTCTATTTTGCATGTGTATTCATTTGTACTGTTTTAGAATTGCATGTAAGTGATATCATACAGTATCATACAAGTCTCTTGTCCACTCTTGGCTGTCCTAAACCCAGTGCAGTGCTGTGGTATGGGGGTGGTGGGAACAGAGCATTACCAGGTAGATAATGGGATCATTCATGGGAAAGCCATGAATGTTGCTTCCCAGTGGATAGTCATGACCACTGAGCATGGAATGCAATGTATGAGCAGGATTCTTGAGGACGGGAGGCCAGGGACAGAGGGTGGACTAGGTGTTCTTTGAGTTCCCAAAGCTGGGTTGGAAGGGAGAGAGGATTACAGAGACCAGACTCCCCTTGTTCTGAAATAGGCAACCTGACACTGAATCCTAGATACCTGTCCATTGATGGGAGACAATAATTAGAAGGCACACCCTCTCTGTGCCTAAAATTCTTCCCTAGAAATGGTCCATTGAACATATGGGTGCATATATCCTTTTGAATTAGTGTTTTCATGTTCTGGTATAAATACCCAGAAGTAGAATAACTGGGTCATATTGTACCTCTATTCTTAATTTTTTGAGGAAGTCTCCATACTGTTTTACATGGTGGCAGTATCAGTTTACATCCTCACCACCAGTGTTTGAAGATTCTCTCTTCTCAATATCCTTGCCAACATTTGTTATTTCTTGCTTTTCAATAATAGTGTGGGATGATATCTTATGTGGTTTTGATTTGCATTTCCCTAATAATTAGTGATGTTGAACATATTTTCATGTGCTTGTTGGCAATGTGTATGTCTTTGGGAAAAAATGTTTATCCAGATTTTCCATACATTTTTTAATCTGGTTGTTTGGTTTTCTGTTGTTGAGTTGTATGAGTTCTTTAAAAATTTCAATATTAACCCCTTATCGGATATATGATTTTTAAATATTTTCTTTCACTCATAGGTTGAATTTTTATTTTGATGACAGTTTCCTTCACTGTAAAGGAGCTTTTTAGTTTGATGCAGTCTAATTTATTTATTTTTGCCTTTGTTTCACTTGCCTTTGGATTCAGATCTACAAAAACATTTTTAAAACTAATGTCAGTGAGATTATTGCCTATGTTTCCATTTAAGAATTGTATGGTTTCAGGTCTTACATTCAAATTTTTAATCCATTCTGAGTTAATTTTTGCAGGTGGCATGAGATAGTTTTCTAGTTTCATTGTTTTGCATATGGCTGTCCAGTTTTCCCAGCACCATTTATTGTGTTGAAGAGACTGTTCTTTCTCCACTGTATGTTCTTTGCTCCTCTGTTATAAATTGTATATATATATGGGTTTATTTCTGAGTTCTCACTTCTGTCTCTTGATCTGTGTATCTGTTTTTGTCCCCATGCCCAACTGTTTTGATTACTGTAGTTTTGTAGTGGAGTGTGAAATCAGGGAGTGAGATACCTCCAACTTTGTTCTTCTATCTCATGATAGTTTTGGCTATTCAGGTTCTTTACTGGTACCATACAAATTTGGGGATTATTTATTCTAGATCTATGAAATACACCATTGGAATTTTGATAGAGTTTACACTGAATCTATAGACTGCTTTGGGTACTATGGACGTTTTAACAAGATTAATTCTTCCAGGTCATGAATATGGAATATCTTTCCACTTATTTGTGTGTGTGTGTGTGTGTGTGTGTGTTTCAGTTTCTCATCATCATCTTAGTTTTCTGTGTGCTAGTCTTTTCACTTTTGGTTAAATTTATTCCTAGGTATTTTATTCTTTTGGTATAATTGCAAATGGGATTGTTTTATTAGTTTCCTTTTCTGATAGATCATTGTTAGTATATAGAAATGCCATACATATCTGTACATTGATTTTGTATCCTGTGACTTCACTGAATTAATTTACTGGTTATAATAATTTTTTGGTGAACTCTTCAGGGTTTTCTTAATATGGCATCATGTCATCTGCAAATCATGACAGTTTTACTTTTTCCTTTCTGATTTGGACGCTTTCATTTCTTTTTCTTGCCTAATTTCTATGGCTAGGACTTCCAACATTGTGTTGAATGAAAGCAGAAAGAGTGAGCTTTTTTGTCTTGTTGCTGACCTCTTTGTTGAGTTGTAATCATAAGTGGATGTTAAATTTTGTCAGGTGCTTTTCTCTTTATATATTGAGATGATCATGTGTGATTGTTTATCCTTCATTTTGTTCATGTTATGTATCATGTTGATTGATTTGCAGATATTGAACCATCCTTGAATCCCTGGAATAAATTACATTTCTTTGTGGTGTATGATCCTTTTAAATCATATCAGATGTATTTTGCTAATATTCATTGAGGATTTTGCATCTGTGTTCATCAAGATATTGGCCAGTTATTTTCTTTTTGGTGTCCTCATCTGGTTTTGGAACCAGGGAAATGTTAGCTTTGTAGAATGCTTTTGGCAGGTTCCTTCTTCTTCAGTTGTTTTCTTTTCTTTTTTTTTTTTTTCCTGAAGAATTTGGGAAAGATAGTTCTTAAATATTTGAATGTTTTTGTAGAATTTGCCATTAAAACTACCTGGTCCTGGGCTTTTGCTTGTTGGGAGAATTTTGATTACTGTTTTAATATCCCCACTAGTAATTTGTCTATTCAGATCTTCTATTTCTTAATAATTCAGCCTTGAAAAATTATGTTTCAAGTAGTTTATATTTTATTATCTTTTATTTTCTAATAGTTTATCTTTTATTCCAGTTTGTCCAATTTTTTGGCAAATAATTGTAACATCCTCTTATGATCCTTTGTTTTCTTATGATGTCATTGCTATTTCTTCTCTTTCACTTCTGATTTTATATATATGAGTATCTTTTTTATTAGTCTAGCTGAAGTTTTATTGATTTTATCTTTTTAAAGAGCTAGCTTTTTGTTTAATTGATCTTTTCTATTTTTTAGTCTTTATTTATGTATGCTTGGATCTTTATTATGTCTTTTACTAATATTTGGCTTCATTTGTTATGCTTTTTCTAGTTCCTTTGGGTGTAAAGTTAGCTTCCTTATTTAGGACTTTTCTTGTTTATTGAGATTGGCCTATATTGCTATGAATGTCCCTCTTGTGACCAGTTTTGCTGCATTCCAAAGACTTTGGTATGTTAAATTTCTATTTTCATTCATCTCTATGCATTTTTATTTCTTCAAAGACCTATTGGTTGTTCAGTAACATGTTGTTTAATCTCCAGTTTTTGTAGTTTTTCCAATTTTTTTCTTGTGACCAAGTTTTAGTTTCATATAATTGTCTTTGGAGAAGATGTTTGATATGATTTTAATCCTCTTAAATTTATTGAGACTTGTTTACTGACCTAACGTGAATTGTCTTGAAGAACCTTCCATGTGCCCTTGAGAAGAATGTTTATCTACTTCTTTTTGATGGAATGTTCTTTATATCTGGAAGGTCATCTGGTCTAACATGTCAAAGTCTGATATGTTCTTATTAATTTTCTTTTTGGATAATCAATCCATTGATATAAGTGAGGTGTTAAGTCTCCTGCTATTATTGTATCTCTTTCAAGTTCTCCCTTTCAGTTAAGTCACTTAGTCATGTCTGATTCTTTGCGACCCCAGAGACTGCAGCACACCAGGCCTCCCTGTGCATCATCAAATCCTGAAGTTTACTCAAACTCATGTCCATTGAGTCAGTGATGCCGTCCAACCATCTCATTTGCTGTCGTCCCCTTCCCCTCCTACCTTCTATCTTTCCCAGCATCAGGGTCTTTTCAAATGAGTCAGCTCTTTTCATCAGGTGGCCAAAGTATTGGAGTTTCAGCTTCAACATCAGTCCTTCCAATGAATATTCAGGACTGATTTCCTTTAGGATGACTGGTTGAATCTCCTTGCAGTCCAAAGGACTCTCAAGAGTCTTCTCCAACACCACAGTTCAAAAGCATCAATCCTTTGGCAGTCAGCTTTCTTTATAGTCCAACTCTCACATCCATATATGACTACTGGAAAAACCATAGCCTTGACTAGATGGACCTTTGTTGGTAAAGTAATGTCTCTGCTTTTTTTTTTTTATTTTTTTTTTATTTTTAAACTTTACATAACTGTATTAGTTTTGCCAAATATCAAAATGAATCCGCCACAGGTATACATGTGTTCCCCATCCTGAACCCTCCTCCCTCCTCCCTCCCCATTCCATCCCTCTGGGTCGTCCCAGTGCACCAGCCCCAAGCATCCAGTTTCGTGCATCGAACCTGGACTGGCAACTCATTTCATACATGATATTTTACATGTTTCAATGCCATTCTCCCAAATCTTCCCACCCTCTCCCTCTCCCACAGAGTCCATAAGACTGTTCTATACATCAGTGTCTCTTTTGCTGTCTCGTACACAGGGTTATTGTTACCATCTTTCTAAATTCCATATATATGCGTTAGTATACTGTATTGGTGTTTTTCTTTCTGGCTTACTTCACTCTGTATAATAGGCTCCAGTTTCATCCACCTCATTAGAACTGATTCAAATGTATTCTTTTTAATGGCTGAATAATACTCCATTGTGTATATGTACCACAGCTTTCTTTTGCTGTCCAGGTTTGTCGTAACTTTTCTTCCAAAGAGTAAGTGTCTTTTATTTCATGGCTGCAGACACCATATGCAGTGATTTTGGAGCCCAAAAAGATAAAGTCTGCCACTGTTTCCACTGTTTCTCCACCTCTGATGGCACCAGATGCCATGATCTTTGTTTTCTGAATGTTGCACATTTGCTCTGTATATCTTGGTGCTCCTGTATTGGGTGCATATACCTTTGTAAATATTATATCTTCTTGCTGGATTGACCCCTTTATCATTATTTAATGCCCTTTGTCTTTTGTTACAGTGTTTGTTCTAAAGTTTGTTTTGTCTGTTATGAATATAGCTATTCCAGCTTTCTTTTTATTCCATTTTCATGGAATATCTTTTTCCATCTCTTCATTTTCAGCCTGTGTATTCTTTCTTCTGAAGTGAGTATCTTGTAGGCAACATACAGACAGATCATGCTTTTTAATCCATTTAGTCACTCCATGTCTTTTGATTGGTGAATTTAGCCCATTTACATGTATACCTGTGGTGGATTCATTTTGATATTTGGCAAAACTAATACAGTTATGTAAAGTTTAAAAATAAAATAAAATTTAAAAAAAAAAAAAAAGAAATTATTGACCAGTATATATTGTCATCATTTTGTTAGTTGTTTTATGGCTATTTTTGTAGTTCTTTTCTGTTCCTTTCTTATTCTCTTTCTCTTTTATCTTGTGTTTGGTGGTTTTCTTTAGTGTTATGTTTAGATTCTCTTATCATTTTTTCCCTCTTTTTACTATAAGTTTTTTCCTTGTGATTACTGCGACGTTCACATATAACACTGTATGTAAGTAATATCCTGTTTTAAATTGGTAGTAACTTAAGTTTGAATACATGCCAAAGCTTTATCTTTTTTACACCCCATCCCCATGATTATACTTGTGATGGAACAAGTGGAGGCTCTGTTCATCTAGTTTTCAGATCCTTTTCTGGGGAAATTACTTCATATTTAGTTGTAGACTTGCTGTGTCTATGGTAGGAGATGAGTTTAGGATCTTCTTACACCACTGTCTTGAACCCTCTCCTCTGAGTGACCTTTTTAAAGCACAAAATAGGATCACTCTTTTATTGTCATTCTCAGAGTCTTCTCAATGTATTGTGATGAAACTTTTGTTTTATAAACCCAACTCCTCATGATGGTTAATAGGGCCCTACATATCTTGCCCTTGTCTGTCTCTCTGACTTCATCTGCACACTCTCCTCACTGTTTGCCAGTTACCTTTTTAAAATGCTCTCTTGCATGCTCCAGGCTTACTTTTGTCTCATAGTTTTCACACTTGCTTTTTTCTTTAGGAGGCATGCACTTCCCAATGGCCACCACACAGTTTTAGCTAGAGTGGCTAGCAGCATCCATTATCCTATTTCATTTTCTTCTGAGCAGTTATTATTGTGATAATTATCTTGAGTATTTATTTGTTTACATGTTTAATATCTTTTTCCTTTCCCTGATTCTTTAGTAAGATTCTTAGTATAGGTGACCTGGTCAGTGTTTTTCCCAGCTGTATTCCTAGTCCTTGGAATAGTACTTGACACCTAGAGGTGATTAGACTGATGATGAACACTATAGAATGGGTTCAAGAAGAGAAGGATTGAAAGTGGGGTGATGATTTAGGTATTTGGTTCAATAATAAAGAGATATGATGAATATTTAAACCAAGGCCATGGCAGTGGGACCAGAAGGCTCAAAAAGAGATGCAACTTAACTGCAACTTATAACATGCACATCCAGTATTTGGAGACACACACATGTTTCGACAGATGACTATATACATTGAAACAGCAAGAAAAACTGCTGTGTTAAATCAACTGCAGAATGTTTTCTAATTCCTTCCTTGTGCAGTCATTTAAGTTTTTACTCTCATACCAAAACACTTAATGTTTCTTGGTTTGAGAATGTTGTTTGCGTATGTAAGGAATCCAAGGAGCATGCATTAAACCCACTGATGTGTATGTATCTCAATTACTAAAAGTTGTATGCTAACTTGAATTGCTAAATTTAAGCCCCTAATTGGTATATCTCAATGTTTGAACTGTCTATAGTAGGGTATTAGAGAGCAAGATCAGTGAAAATAATCTTTGTTGAAAGTCTGTATATTTTGACTCCACCTGTAGCTCCTAGGAACTTGCATGAAAGTGCAGGTCAATGTTTTGTAGAATTTAAAGAAAATTTCAAAATTATTTGTGCATCAAACATTTAATACATTAGTAGCCCCTGATCACCAGAAAGATCATTAGATTAGAAGAAAAGTTTCGGAGTCAAGGAGCTGATACAAAATTCAGTGGTATTTTCAAAGCCTTTGGAAGACACTTGCGAGCAACAAATGCTCCTCATGAATGCTGCTGAATTTTCAGAGGCGAGCAGCTCCTTATTGTATGCTGAGAGGTAGCCTTAGATAAAACCAACCAACCAACTAGGCAATACTCCTTTCTCCCTTGTGAAGACACTCCTACCCCAACACACATACACACAGTACATGAAACTCTGCATTTATCAAATAATTTGTCTTTGAGGAAATGATTCTTCTCATTGTCATAGGAGTCTTTGTTTATTAAAACATTCTTTACATTTAGAACTGCTTCAATAGGTTTAAATATTTGCTAGCAGATCAATAACTGCGTTTCTGGAGTCAATCACCTTTCCATTTTCTAAGTTAACTTAAACATTCCATAATGAAATAAAGAATGCAGGGTAGGTATATTATCCCCACGTACAAATGAGGGAACAGAGTCTTAGAAAAGTGAAGCATACGTGAGCTGTCACAGCTGGTAAAGGTGAGGTATCCTGCAAACATAAGGACAAAGGTTTCCTGAATGCCCATCAGATACTTTCTGAAGTGGGGAAGACTGTACTGTGGCTCTGCAGACAGATCCTGGGACTCAGGGAGGGTCCTTCAAATCTCTCTTCATCTCAGATTCCTTCCTATAAGATAGTGCTCGAACTTGTTTATCTGTATAATTTTGGAATTTAATAATAGGGGAGAGAAACTTATAGCTGATGATCTCTTTCCTATGAAAATGTTAGTTAGAAATAAAGATTGAAAAAGAAATACACAAAACCATCAGATGAGGGAAATGATCTTGGTTAGAACAAGTCGATCCCTAACTTGCCTTTTAGGAATCACTACAATTCTATTTGTATATAGGTCACAGAGACAGAATTAAGTGTGTGCTCAAACATCTGTAGAAGTGTTGCCTGGGAGAGCCACTCACAACTGAAGCAGCAGAGAAAGAGAAATATCACACCTTTGTTCCACCCTAGACAAATGTTTGGCATGTGCTCTTTTCTGTTTTGCAGCTTATCTAATGCTGTCTCCATCTAACCCCATCTGAAGGTTCTGCTGGGGGGATTTCAGTGTGTGTGTGCTCAGTCATGTCCTACTCTTTGTGTCCCCTTGGACTGTAGTCCGTCAGGCTCCTCTGTTTATGGAATTTTTCAGGCAAAAATACTGGAGTGAGTTACCATTTCCTTCTCCAGGGGATCTTCCTGAGTTAGGGATTGAACATGCGTCTCTTCTGTTTTCTGCATTGGCAGCCTGATTCTTTACCACTAGCACCACCTAGGAAGCTATAGCCATGTGTTTTTATTATTCTGCTTTCACTGTCAGCCACACACTTTGAAAATGCAATGTAGGATAAACACACATAAATCGCAGGTTTTATATTTGCTAGGCTTTTATTTCAACCCACTCCAGTGTTCTTGCCTGGAGAATCCCCGGGACGGGGGAGCCTTGTGGGCTGCCGTCTGTGGGGCTGCACAGAGTCGAACACGACTGAAGCGACTTAGCAGCAGCAGCAGGCTTCTATTTCAGTCCCAAGCTTGAGAGGTATGATCTGGGGCTGCTTTCTTATGTTTTTCTAAATCTCAGTTTTATTATCATCATCATTATCATCATTATGGCAAAAATAATTAATTACTTATTAAACTAGGCACTGTGTCAAGCCCAATACCTATGTTAACTGATTGACAATTTACAACAACCTGCAAGGTAGAGTTATTATATCCCCTAGTTTATATATGAGGATTATGAGGTGCTGAGAGGTTAAGTGATTTGTAAACCATGCAACTAATAAGTGGTAAATCTAAATTCTGAACTTGGAGAATCTATCTTCTTAATCTCCACTTGACACTGCCTCTCACTATGGTATATGAATACCATATATAGTATATTATATGGGCATATTAATCAGGATAAGCTATGCTGTGGTAACAAAAATCCCAAAATTTCAGTGGCTTAAAACAATAAAAGCTTATTTCTTGTTTCATTACAGGTATTGACTGGGAGTTCTGTCAGCCTCATCCTCATTCCAAGATGAGGCAGACATATCAGCCACATTTTGAAAATTTAGCATTTATTTTGGCACCAAGCAAGAGTACACTGCCCTTAGTGCTATTAACATTATTATCAATGGATAATTTTTCTTGTGGAGGGCTGTCCCGGGCACTTCAGCATGTTTAGCAGCATGCCTGGGCTTCCCTGGTGGCCCAGCTGGTAAAGAATCTGCCTGCAATGCAGGAGACGTGGGTTTGATCCCTGGGTTGGGAAGATCCTCTGGAGAAGGGAATGGTTATCCACTCCAGTATACTTGCCTGGAGAGTTCCATGGACCATATGGTCCACTGGGTTGCAAAAAGTTGAACACGACTGAGCAAGTTTCACTTCATTTCACTTCAAAATCACCTTAACCATCAAGCACTTCTTTCCACAGAGTGCTAATTAAGTTCTAGCTAAACTATATCCAGATACTATCCATCCAGGCTATCCATCTGTTGTTGTCAATAAAGTTTTATTGGAACACAGACAAGCCCATTTGCTTGCATATTGTCTATGTCTGTTTTCACACTACAGCAGTGGAATTGACTAGTTGCAACAGAGATTTACAATGTGAGGCTTTACAGGAAAAGTTTGCCAACTCCTGGTTTATAAAAACAGACATATTTTGGCAGTGGGACTTTGGGGTGAATAACAAAAATGGAAGACAGCCCTATGTCCATCTTTTTTTCTAAATTATTAGTGTGTACTTAGCATTATGCACTTGTGCCTTTGTGATTTCCAGCTCAGAGCTGTGACAAGATTCACAAAGATATACATTTACTGTCTTGTGTGATTCACAACTTGCAATTACACTTTTAAATTAAAAAAAAAAAAACCCTGTATTGATCTTTCTCATACATACAGAAAAGGTCACATGTCAAGTCTACAACCCAATGAGCCTTCAAAGGCTGAGCTCACTCTCCACTTCTTTCCTGCTCCCTTCTAGACCTGCTCACTGTTCCAGGCATTCTGACTTTCTAAGACCAATAGTAGCCAACTTAAAAAAAAACTTTATTATGGACAACTCTCAAACATGTACAGGGTAGAGAGAATAGAGAAATGAACTCCCCTGTATCTTTCAGCAGCTTCAAAAATTATTAGTATTTTGTCATTCATGTTTTATATTCTCTCTTCTCTTTCTAGATAGGTATGCAGGTATATAGGTAATAGATAAAATATCTATTTATGTATTATATAATATATGATGTTTTAGTATAAATTTATCTATATAATATCAATTGGATGAATATTTTTATTAGCTTTAACTTACAGTTTCTCACTTGTAGAATAAGGATAATAATAGGACCTATATACTTCTTCCTAGGTTTGTTGAAGAATAAGTGAATTGATATCCATAAAGTTCTTAGAAAATCAAGTAGTAATTATTCAATAAATATTAACTGTCTTCAGCAGCAGCAGCAGCTTCAGGGTGCAAGGAACTAATGAACAAGCTCACGACTGCCCTCTTTTCTTTTCTCTAGGTCTATGCTGTGGTGGTAATTGCATCTGTAGTGGGATTTTGCCTACTGGTAATGCTATTTCTGCTGAAGTTGGCAAGACACTCCAAGTTTGGCATGAAAGGTAAGAAGGGTTGTGTTTATTTTACTACTTATGTGGAATCATTTTGGCTTATGACTAATGCTAATTACCACTAAAGAAGGAAGCAGCTAGATTTACAATGACTAGGATTGAAGGCTGAGAAAACAGCAACATAGCTATGATACTACAAATCAAGACAGAGCAAAATCATGTTGATTACTCAGCACTACCCACTTTCAATGAGGACAATTGTCCCGGAAAACACAGAACTGGTTTCTTGAGTTTTCAAGTGACTAATTATGTCTGAGTTTTGCTTTTACTTCAGAAAAGCAGGCTAGTGCCAGTAGGCAAGTGACAGACACACATATTTTGTGTAAAAAAAGGTCCTTTCTGTTGTACATTTGACTTCTAGAATTTCCATGGCATGCTTTTTGTGTTGCTGCTACATTTTCAGATTCTCATCTTTTGAAATTTAAAGTGTTGGGAAGCAAAATAAGAACAGCTATTGGAGGTACATTGAAGCATTGTGAATGAGTCACTTCTTATTTTAGTGGAAAAGGTCCTAGTGCTTGAATAAAAATTAGGGTTTGTGTTGCCCACAATAGACCATTGGTCTCTTTTAGAAAATTGAAAATTCAATTTGGGGGGATATAAGTAGGCAAGAGTTTTAGTGATTAAAAAGCATCTGCTCCAATATTGAAACCTATGTATTGACTCATGTTATTGGTGAATTCTGCATGGTCTCGTATAAATGCCACTGGCTGGGGAAAGCTGGAAACCACAGTTAGTGGTGTCTTAATTGTGTTGGGGAGACAGCTGGGTGGGTTTTCTTGATCTATATTGCTCATCACATTTACTGTAATTGTTGCCTGCTTACTAGGAAATGATGTTTAAGTAGCAGTAGGTTGTCCAGTGTATAGCAGGCTCAGGGGTGGATCAGATCCATTTTGATGCTTTCTCCTTTCTCTTTGTGTGTGCCCATGAACAAGATGCCGAAACCTGAAATGAATGAGGAGGAACAGTGGTAAAGTCCTTAAATATAATGGCTAAACCTCCTCCTGACTCCCCCTTTGGCCTCTTGATCCTTGACATTTCTTCTGAAGGAGGAAAGATCTCTCATTCTGCAGTTATGAATAAGGCTTGAGTGGTGGTGACGGTGGAGGGGGCTGTTCTACAATGAGTTTTTATTAGTCCTATGGTGGTGGTTTGCAAACTTGACTGCCTCAGAAACTCCTGGAGGGCTTATGAAAACACAGACTTTCTGGGTTACTCCAAGAGTTTCTGACTTAATAGATCTGCTGTGGGCCTGAAAATTGGCATTTCTAACAGTTTCCAAGGAATGCTGATGCTGTTTTTCCCAAACATTCTCAGAGTCACCTTTCTATGGGATACACATGGGCTCCCAGGTCTCTTTCCAAGAGTGACAAGATGTGGGGATAAGCATTGCAAACCAGACCCACCCACGGCTCTGAGGAGCTTTCTGTGTCCCTGGATTCAGCTGGTGCCCCGGTCTGGGCTAGGGGTTTCCTCTCTGTATGTCAGCCACCTGCCATGGGATTTGGTTCTCCTCGTCTTGATCAGATGCTTCTTTTCCTTAGAAGCACTTGTGGTGAATATCCCCAAGAAGTTTTATTAGATGGAGATTCTAGCTCCATCACTTTTCTGCCTTGAGGGTAGGGTTGGAAGCTTTCATCTTATGGGATCTCCAGAGGAAGGATATGTCTTAGGTCCTCCTGGGAGCTCAGAAAGGCTTTGGAAACTGTAGGAGCAATATTTGGGAGTCATTCTTCATTTCTACTTTGTGTTAAGACAATAACAGAATAATGGTCTGTAAATGTGAACATGCTCTGTAGTGTAGTGACGGAGAAGAATAAAAGGCAGATGTTTTGTTTCACAGAAGATCGTGTTTCATATAGTGACTCCAGCACTAAGACTAAAAATGTATCTTATCTGTGTAATTTGGGATGACCACTGCAAAGCACCTACAATTTTGGGGTATAACCTAAACGTACCTTTAACGATTGGTAAGAAAAGGTTTTACTTAACCTTGTCACAGAGCCAATAGATGGCTTTCTTCAAGCAGCAACTACTAGAGCTTATGTTTTACTCCCTTATTTTTAGACATAAATAAAATTGTTTTTAAAAATTTGTCTCGGAGGTTCTTGTTTAGAATAGCTTCCTTCTCTACTTTTAACTACATATCTATCTGTGCCATAGTTTGAACAAATGGGCCTGAGTTGAGGTTCTTGATTTATGGTCAGATGCTGAGCTATAACTTGGGTATCTAGAAAAGAAGATGAGGTTCATGTAATGAAACTACATAAAACTTGGTGTTTAGCAATTAATGTAAGTTAAAAGGACCTCGTATATAGCACAGGGAATTGTATCCTATTTCTTATCATAACCTACTATGGAAAAAAAGCTGAAAAGGAATATATATATATATATATATTATATATCCACTTGTATATGTACTTTCAAGGAGGCTCGTGGGATGCAGGAGACATTGGAGATGCGGGTTTGATCTCTGGGTTGGGAAGATCTATGGAGAAGGGCATGGCAATCCACTCCAGTACTCTTGCCTAAAAAAAAAAAAAAAAAACTTATGAACAGAGGAGCCTGGCAGGCTACAGTCCATAGGGTTGCAAATTGTTGGACTAGACTGAAGTGACTGAACATGCATGCACACATACTTGGTGTATAAATTATGTGTGTGTGTGTATGTGTGTGTGTATATGTGTGTTTATTTGTGGTAAACCTGAAAGTGTAGTTGTAAATCAACTATACTTCAATAAAAAGCAGTTAATGTACTTTAAATGCTATTAGAACTTGAATTACTGTTGAAAAACATGCATCTTGAAAAGGGGAGAATATGTAAAAACACTGTTATACTCTGAAATGAACAGAAAACACTTCACTAGTGGTTTCTGAGTGACAGCAGTAAGAAATGTATGTAGGCTTGGCCAGAACCAATGCCTTGGTTCTTTATGAGAGGCCAGTGGCTGATGTGCAAATGAGCTGTTCCAAATGGAACTCTTGCCCTCCTAAGCACCTTCGGGGACATTCTACCCCGTTCATATTCTCTTGCCCTGGAAATAGATTGAGACTGAAGGGTGGCAGCCGGCCCATCCATAGGTATTTCTAGCTTTTCACCCATCCCAGCATTGTACGCTTCAGTCCATGGTAGCAGTGTTGAGACTGTAAATTACAGTGTAATACTATTGATTTGATGGGTCCAGGGTAACCCAAACCAGAAATCCCTTAAAATCACACTGTAGCTGCCTGAAGGGCAACTCAAGCTTTATAGGTCAACCCTAGAACCCAAACAGCATCAGTGGCATTGCTTTCCATGGAAAGGTGATCCTTAAATTCCAAAGGGGGGAGTTAAACCTAGATCTTAGAATACAGCAGTGCTGCGTTCTTTTCAGGCAGGTCTATGTGACGCAACTGTAAGCTTCATGCTGCTGCTAAGTCGCTTCAGTCGTGTCCGACTCTGTGCGACCCCATAGACGGCAGCTCACCAGGCTCCGCCATCCCTGGGATTCTCCAGGCAAGAACGCTGGAGTGGGTTGCCATTTCCTTCTCCAGTGTAAGCTTCATAGGTTTTTTTTTAAAAAAATCTGTTCTTTCAGTTCATGGTAACTGAATCCTGATGGTGCAATCTAGAAGACAGAGGCCAGACTGTGAGCTCCAGAGTTCATAATGATCTTGTTCATCATTACTTACCCAGTGTTGAGGCCAAAGTTGACAGTTGATTAATTTTAACTGGTAGAATGAAAGACCACAGAGAATTTTCTACTCCATCCACATTAGTCTGGTAATTGGAAAGCAGTAAATATTTGGAGGCCAACTGGTATGTAAATGGGCTTCCCTGGTGAGTCAGCTGGCAAAGAATCTGCCTGCAGTGTTGGAGACCTGGGTTTGATCCCTGGGCTGGGGATATCCTCTGGAGAAGGGAAAGGCTACCCATTCTAGTATTCTGTCCTGGAGAATTCCATGGACTGTATAGTTCATGGGGTCGCAAACAGTCAGACACAACTGAGAGACTTTCACTTGTACGTGAATGGTTAAAGAAAGATCTTGGAGTTTTTCTAAGCTTCTATACTTAAAAAATTATTCCAGTTAAGTAATGGTTATAGACAGGAAGTCATTTTGTCCAGGTTTTGTCTTAGGATACATAGGTTTTCACATACAATTTTAAAGTAGTATTGTTGTTGAAGTTTGGAGGGTTCACTTTGGCTTTCCATTTTGCACATGAAAGTTAGTGAAAGTTAGGTCGCTCAGTTGTGCTCGACTGTTTGTGACCCCATGGACTGTAGCCCACCAGGCTCCTCTGTCCATGGGATTCTCCAAGCAAGAATACTGGAGTGGGTTCCCATTTCCTTCTCTAGGGGATCTTTCCGACCCAGGGACTGAACCCAGGTCTCCCGCATTGTAGGCAGATGCTTTAATCTCTGAGCCACCAGGGCACATGAGCATCTTCAATTTCTGCCTGTCTGCCTCTTGAATGTATGGCCTCAGAATATACTTCTTTGTCCAACTTTGAGGCTGGCAGAAGCGCCAGATGGTGGCTCCCATCTTGGTGTTAGCCTAGAAATTATGTTTCATTATTGCTTTATATGCTTTAAACCTCTTGTTGGCACGTCTAATAGACTCTCAGCCCTGTTTCAATAAAAATGTCAAGGGGTAGAATTTACCCTAGTCCGTTTCTCCATGCTTCTTTCTGTGTCTTGACACCATTCTTTTGGTTTTTGGTTGAATATCTATTTACCATAATTCCAGAGTCCTGAATAAAGCTCCTCTGTTAGTGTTTGGCCCTCTGTATAGGGATTAGTCATATGTGTGCTTAATATGGATGCATGAACTGTATAACACATCTATCTAAATCTATGTTTATATCAATACCCCTAGGTAAGTACATAATTTGATCCTTTTTCTTTGAAGACTGCCTATGATTCGTTTTAATTTTCACTGAAATAGAGCTCAAGGCCCTTTCCAGAGCAGCTGTACTGCCAAAGGAACAGGCAACCCGGCTTTTGAATTCTCTCATTTTTATTGTAACCAAGTCTTGTGTTTAGTTCTCACATTGCTTCCTGGCTCCCTTTCTTTGTTGAAAATGTAGAAGTGCACATAAAGGGGAAATGGAGGCATCTAGGGGCATGAGGGCTGCCAAGTCTTCTAAGAGTGCTCCACTTTGGGAGCCCTGCCTGATGGCATTGATGGGTACAGGGTTGGAAAAAAACTAAGGGAGCCAGAAGGGCAGAGCAGGGTTGGCAGCCATCACACTGGTGAAGAACAGTGGTGGCCATCAGCTTTCCGTTAGTTGTGTTTCCCAATGGAAGTCCACGTACGATATTATTTCCTCGATACAGAGGCATCCTTTGTCCTTCTGGAGTAAGTTATCAAAGTGACCTGAAGAGATCCCACAGGAGGAACTAGAATAGGAAACCTTTTCTCTTATTTAGGTTTGACGGCCTACAGATCTCCTCTGCAGGCCCCTCTGCTTACACATAAACCACCCAGATGCCTTCTGATAGTTCCGATTCATAGTTGACTGAAAAACTATGCTACCTGAGAACACAAAGCCAGGTTTTAACCCCAGATTCAAGGCCCCTAGTTTAAGTTTCTCCTCTTATATAAATGATCTTCTAAATGTCTTTCAAGAGCAACCAAAATTTTAGTTCTTTAAAAATATTCATAAACATAGTGGGGCCAAAGCTAAAGAGGTTAAAGGTTAGAGCCTTTTACATAAGCTGAAAACAATTCTGGAAAATTTAGGAGGTTGAGTTTAACAGATATTTGGATCAAGTTTTAAAAGAGGGAAAAATGTGACTGAAAGCCAGAAATGCAGTTATATAGAAACATCTGTAAGGACAAACTGTTTTCCATATGACCCTTCCCCCCACACACTATTTTTTTTTAAGACAAATCACATTAAAGTATTATAACAGTAACATGTGAATGCATTCTTGTTTTTCAAAATTTCAAGCACATTTGTGATACATAGAGCTAAAAGTACCGTAACAGTAACATGTGAATACATTCTTGTTTTTCAAAATTTCAGGCATATTAGAGATACACAGATATATAGAACTCACCTTCCTCTCCCACTGCCATTTCCACTCCTAATGATAACCTCCTTAACCATTCCCAGTGCATATATTATGTCAATAATAAAATACATGGCTTACTCATTGTGTAGATACTTTAATATAGTCATTTATGGTTGCATAAAGAAATCATAACACAAATTTGTTTTACATCTTTTTAAAAGTACCAATTTAACTTATAGATCTTTCTGAATCAGTTTCTAGGCATCTACTGCATTTTGTTCCTAGTATTTCTGAGGACTCTGGCATCAGGCTGCCTGGGTCTGAATCCGGGCTCTCCTCATTTCAAATGTGTGACTTTGAGCAAATTTCTCATCCTCTCATCCTCAGGATTTCAATCTATACTAGGACAATAATTGTACCCATCTCAGGGAGTTTTTGTAAGACAAACTGAGTTCATGTATGTGGAACATTTTGAAATGTTACTGGCATTTAATAATTACTATAGTGACTAAACAGCAACAATACAAATATTTACTGTAACTTTGTTATTATCATTATTATTTTAAATGAATTGGAAAAAGTAAAAAGATTTACATTTTTACCCAATCTGTAGAAAAGTAATTAACATCTTACTTATAAAGATAGATATTTGGAAATGGATTGCTGAGAGAAGAGGTTTGTATATTTTATATGTTGATTTTAAGTGTTAATAGATTACCTTGCAGAAATGCTTTATTAATTTTTACTCCCGTCAATAGTAGATGAAGACATCATTTTGTTTATGCTTTCACCCATATCAGATATTATCAAGCTTTTATATTTTTGCCAATTCACTTAAAATACTATTCTGATTAATAATAAGGCTAAGCATCTTTATCAAGTGGAGAATAAAAAGAAATGTTTATTTGTTGATTTACCTTCTAAATTGTATCTATCAATCTTTTATTGGTTATATATATTGCTCACATTTTCTTCTATTCTTTTGACTTTTAAAATAGTAGCTTTTGGCAAACATTTCATTCTTTTGTAGAAGCAAATCTGTCCATGTTTTCCATATAAGTTTTGCATTTTGCTGAGGAAATCATCCCCTCCCTGAGACTGTAAACATACTTTTTGATATTTCTTTCACTAGTTTTACTTTGTATGTATGTTTTTTAACTTGACCTTTACTCTCTTTGAAATTCTTTTTCTATTTTTAAGTTGATGTGAAGTACTCTGTCTTTTTCAGACATAGATTCAATAAAGATGTTTGTGAGACATTTTTAGAGAGAGACCAACAATATTATTTTAACTTTCTGGAATCAGAAAGTCATTAATAAAAAGAAATTTTGAAGAGCTTAGTGAATTTTTTTAAAGTAAGTAATAAACTTTGTTGGTTCTCCTATTTTATTCTCACCCAAGAGTATCAGACAATATAGGTTTTTGTTTTTTTGTTTTTTTTTAAACTTCCCTCCCCAGCTTGAATAGAGTTTAGCATTCTCTTAGTAGAGAACTAAATTTGTCAATAACAATCAAATCCTTGGAAATTTCATAAAAGATGTTCGGTTGCAAGAGTTATTGAGTAATTTGACAAAGTGAAAATTTGTCAAAAGAGCCCAAGTGTGCCATTCTTGCCTGTTGGAGATGTTATATACAGCATTACCTTTATGTTCGTGAGGTGAAGATCTACTATCTGAAGTCTCTTACTTCTTATAGGGTCACCATTTGGCTTTTGTCTACCTGAGGGCAGAACATGCTTTTTCTTTGCAGCATATTGAAAATGGGCCCAGAACCTTCAGGAATGGCTTCATCAGGCAAGGCAGGAAGCAGAAGCAGCAGCGTTTTTCCCATTAGCTTTTCAAGTGCACTGACCTCAAACTTTTAAAATTCCCTGTCATACATAGACATCCATAAGCCCAGTGCAATTCAGGGGAGAACTCAGGTATGCCTGTTATGTAGAGGGTGCAGCTGTATTGTTTAGGGACTTCCCATGTTATGAGTCTTGTGAAAAGATAGAGAGTCGTTTAAGAAATTCGATTTTGTACTTAAACGTCAGGAGCACTTGCTATCCTCTCTTTGGTCCTCCATAAATCCCGTGGTGAACTCACTTTGACCTTACACAGATCATCATGCACTGAAAAAAGGCTTCCAAAATTGGAAAATCTGCTACTTTTCTTCTTGTTTTCATCCTTTGTTTCTCTTTTTTTTAACCTCTCATTTTTCTTCCTGCCATTTTGTCCTTCCACATCTCTGTGCTTCCTAATTTAGCATTCTTCCCTCCCTATTTTGATTTTCTTCCTCCTCATTCCTAGCATCTGATTTTGGTGGACCAGCTTTTCAGAATTTGTGAAGAAGACAGATAATAACTTGGCTTAAGTTCTAACATATGCTCTGGTTTTATCCTACTTTATTTTGGGCAAGAATACTGAATGACTCGGGGAGTAAATTTAGCTCTAAATCAGCGGAACTGTCACGTGGTAACTCAGAAGACAGCCTGTTTGAATACCGCACATCCTTCATGTTTGTAAGTTGTTAACTCTTAAGTCTTCAAACCTAGGAGTATATGGAAATATTGGAAGCTTGTGAGTCAGACAAGTTTGGGTTCAGATTTCATGTCTCCCACCTGCTAACCATAATTTGGGGCAAATTTTTAAACTCTGTAAATCTTAGATTCCTCTTTGGTAGAAGGAATACTATCCATCTCTTAATTGATTACAAGAATTAAATCAGTGCTTAGTTTCATGCCTGGCTCACTGAATGAATTCTATAAGATAGTTATTGTTGAGATTTATGTTTTAGTAATATATAACTGGGCTTTCCTGATGGCTCAGTGGTAAAGAATCTGCCTGCAATGCGAGAGATATGGTTTTGATCCCTGGGTTGAGAAGATCCCCTGGAGGAGAAAATGGCAACCCACTCCAGTATTCTTGCCTGGAAAATTCCATGGACAGAGGAGCCTGGTGGGCTACAGTTCATGGGGTTGCAAAAAGTGGGACACGACTGAGCACACACACATGCATTTATGCAAACTCAGGAAAAGAAAATGGGGAGAGTCCTGTCCGAACGTATTCTGAATCAGGATTGCAGAAAAAGGTCTCAAATGCATACAGTGTATATTTAAGGTTTGTTAGTTGAATTTGTAGAAAAAATTGTAATTTCAATGTGTCCATGTTTTATGCGTATGCATTATGAATGTAAAGTTGCTGAATCATATGCTTATTTTCAGCCTTTCTGTCCTTTATGATACTGTGTACAAATTATTGCAAACTCCTAATTTTATCGTCTTTTGAGCAATTCATTTATTGAAATTGTTTTGGAGTTTGTGAGAAATCTATTTCATGTATTGATTGATTTGGTATGTAGTCTTTTCTAGTTTCTTTTGGGAGGAGTATTTACTGTAGGGAAGGAGTAGAAAGAGCAGGCAAGGGTGGGATGGGAAAGGGAGCCCCTCTTCCCTCAGTAACCATCAGCTTATGTCTAGAAATATGAGCTCATGGAGGCTCCTGTTATAATATGCTTCCCATTTGTGTGGGGGATTACAAATAATTTCTTTTAACAAAAACAGGCTTTAGTTTTTGATGACTCTTTTTTTTTTTTTGGATCATCTTTATGTAGAAGCAATGCTAGCTCTTTTATATAAAATAAAAATTTAAAAACTTCCCCCCAAAAAAACTAGATGAAAAGAGGGATTCTGGAGAAAACAGATTCTTCCTTATGCAATTGATTGTCACTCATATTAATATAATCACAGACTAAGATGTTACTTCCCCAGAGAAGCCAAGGCTTGGGCAGGCAAGTAGCCGTGGAAGATCTTTGTGTTTATCAAGACATCAGCAGAAATAGAATAGCATGGGCTTCTTCAGTGATCACCTATGAGCTTTAGTGGTCTGAGGACAAGAAAGAATGAGAGAGAGAGAAAGAGAGATCCATTCTCTCTCACCAAGTCTTCAGTAAGAGATTAATATCCTGAGTTGAAGGCAGAGGCATCATCTCGGCCCTAACCAGTGCCAGTAGGAGGAAGGAAGGGGACTCAAGTTTAGGGTGGGAGTGGAGTGGGAGGGGAGAATGCTGGGAATGAGATCATATTTCTGTTTGCACTCATGGTTGTCAACTTTAGTAGTTCTGGCAAGACTTAAGCAGAGTCAGCCACCCAACTGAACCTTTCCCGTACCTGTAAAAGAAGATTGTGTAAAGACCAGAATTAAGAGTGTGGGATCAAAGGACATCTCTGGGTTTCCTCTGGCTTTAATAGCTACCATCCTGTTGCAAAACCATTCAGAACCATCACACACACACTAAAAGAGTCTGCCACACACTTCTGGTGATGTCCTTTATTATTTTGGTGTGTGTTGATGCAGTTTTTTTCTGCACTGTGAAACTGTGATCTATTATTAACATAGGAAATATTGTGTCTATATGGTCAATACTAAATAATCCTGAATATGTTTTCAGCTTATAGTCATCTCAAGAAAAATATTGCCTCTCAGTTATAAAGAGAAGCTATTTCTTATCTGACATTCCCAGTAAGTCTGTTTCCTATTAATTTGCACGTAGCATATATCCTAGCAGGGGTACCTTTGATATCCCAGCTCCAAAAAAGAGGGGCAGCTCTGCCTAGCTCTCTGTTTCTGCAATGGTGTGGGCTTCTCAGGAAGCAGACCAACAGCTGATCTTCTTCCCAACTCTTTTGAGTCAGACTTCATAGCATAGCTTTTTTATTTGATTTGAAATAAATCTTGATTTATTCATATTGGAAAGCCACATGCATTCCATAGGCCATAAATAATTTCTGTGTTGTATTCCATGTAGCTGTGAGTGTAGACAACTGCAAGGTAATTTCAGATGTATATTTATTTGCATAATGTATTCCTCACATTATGTCTTGGTCTCCTGTGAGGCTATGACAAGGGTGGAGGAATATTAAAATGTCTAGTACAGGATAGTGGATGGGGCAGGCACTTATTTTGGGCACAGAATGTAAGATATGTGACTTTATTTCTCATAGTTTAATTAAATATCTGTTCTTTGCTCTTTTTGCACTAGGCAGTGGAAACTTAACCTCTTAACATTCTGGGTAATCTCAGATAATTATGGGCAACCACAGCAGATTTAGTGTTTTTCCCCTCAAGTCTGATCTCTCCTTTTGCCTTCATTCCCTCATTGCTTAGGGATGCTGAGGTGCCACTGTATAGGAGGGGGAGTTCTGTGGTCACCAGTGGTCATTTCTTCATGTTGGTGGCTGCTGTGTTGGTTGGTGTCCTTGGCTACCAGGTGATACAGGTCTCAGTTTTATGTTGTGTTCCTAAGCAGGGTCCCCTGCCTTCACAATCTTCTGCAAGGGTGTCATTGAAGATCTGGGGACTCAGGAAACTCTAGGAGACTTGTCTAGACACAGGGTGGGCTCCAGTTCCTGCCATCATAGGCTTGAGATTGTCTTGACTTCTTGGCCACCTTTTCAGGTCCCTCCAAAAAGGAGGTCTCTTTTGTTGAATCTCCAAACTTGACTAGATGCTCTCTGGTTCCCCAGCTGCCATGCTTGACTAGGCGGCAGGTTACACGCTTTCTCCTTCCTGCACCTAATTTGCTTATCTCCCGTGAAATGTTTTTGGGAAGAAGACCCTCACAGAGGTGCTGTGTGTTCACAGTGTATCACAGTTAGAAACCCATAATGTCAGGTTGATACACTATTTCTGTAAGTTGGACTGCTTTTTAAAAATCATCAGATCTTTTCTTTGTAAACATAAGTTTCCCTTTGCAATTAGTAGGTAATTTGTAGAGTGATAATTTGACATCTACCAAATATCTTCTTCTCCCAAATCTCAGTTCTGATGCTTTCTTGCAACAATTATTTAACTTATGAGTGTTGTAAAAGGGTGTTTTTCTGCTTTAATCATTCCTTCGACTAGATTTTGTTTTAAAAAAATGAAAAAAGAGCATTCTGATCTTGACCAATAATTTCTACTTTTTAATTTTAGTTTTATGTGGATCCTGGATAATCCTTCCTTGAGGCGATGGAGGTTTGGTATCCAGCTGCCTACACTAGGGAGGGTTATGAGGTTACAGAAAAGACTTATGGTCACAGTATTACTGTGTCTAAAATATCATTTTATTTTGTAAGATATTTACTTTGTGCTCCTCAAAGTCACTGAGCGTTATGCAAATTCTTCTGTTTTTCCTTTTCGCTATGATTAAACATTAAGTAGGTGTAATAAACCTAATCGCTTTAGATTCTCTCCTGCACCTTTTTGGTTGTTGGTAGAATCAAAGACAGTGAGAACTGCCAGTGAGTTTAGGAATCATCCCAAGTCCTTACTACAGAGATGAGAACATTGGCGCCCAGAGAGCTTAAGTGACTTGCCTAAGGTTACACAGCTGGTTTGTGGCAGATATAGGGCTCGGAGCCAGGCCTTATTTCCAGCTTTAATGTTTTATGCTACAAAACTAAGAAATATCATAAGAATAAACAAATTCTATTTCCACACCAAATTTGCCGCTTTTTATCTGCTGCCATTGGATGTCATTAACATGTGCTTCAACTGGCATGCATCACCGTTGGATGATGCCATCTTTCCCAAAGCTGGGGACATATATACTCAGTGGTAACAAAACTGGTTTAAGGGATGTTTGGGAATAACACCTTTAATGTTGATAGTTTTATATTTATTTTAATATTAATTAGGAAAAATAAGCCTGGTACATCATACCTTTGGTTTCCTGGAAATATTATTTAGCATAAGGCTTAAGTCTTAAAAATATGCAATAAAGAAAAATAATAACTAAATCATTTTGATTTCAGTTTAAAAAATGATTATCTGAGTAAGACTATTCTAAGGCTCTGGAAATGTAATATTAAACAAAATTTCTGCCTCGTGGTGCTTAAACTTTAAGTGGGAGAGAGACAGAAAATTCATTGTCACTCGAGGTCAGGATCCACCTTTTCCCAGTCTCCAATATTAATACATGTATACATACCCAGATACACATTCAGCACACTCTGAAATGATAGTCTAAAGTTTCTAGTAGTCAGCATTCCACAGCGTTACACACTCTAAGATTCTGTGATTGCTAGTTTTCACAAGACCATGGCCACTTGAGACCAGAAAAGGATAGGACCAAGGTTTTGAGTCATGCCTTGAGTTATCTTATAATTTTTATCATCTTCACTGATTCCTTTTATGCAGCCCTGTTCACTCCAAGGGCTTGCTGTTGTTGTTCAGTCATTAAGTCATGTCCCACTCTTTGTGACCCCATTAACTGCAGCATGCCAGGCTTCCCTGTCCTTCACTACCTCCCAGAGTTTGCTCAAACTCAAGTCTGTTGAGTCAGTGATGCCATCCAACCATCTCATCCTCTGTCACTCCTTTCTCCTCCTCCCTCAATCTTTTCCAGCATCAGGGTCTTTTCCAGTGAGTTGGCTCTTTGCATCAGGTGGCCAAAGTATTGGAACTTCAGCTTCCAATGAATATTCAGGAATGATTTCCTTTAGGATTGACTTGTTTGATCTCCTTGCAGTCCAAGGGACTCTCAAGAGTCTTCTCCAGAACCATAATTCAAAAGCATCAGTTCTTTGGCTCTCAGCCTTCTTTATAGTCCAACTCTCACATCAGTACATGACTACTGGAAAAACTACAGCTTTAACTGTATGGACCTTTGTCAGCAAAGTGATGTAACTGCTTTTTAATATGCTGTCTAGGTTTGTCATAGCTTTTCTTCCAAGGAGCACGTGTCTTTTAATTTCATGGCTACAGTCACTGTCGGCAGTGATTTTGGAGCCCAAGAAAATAAAATCTCCCACTGTTTCCATTTTTTCCCCATTTTTTGCCATGAAATGATGGGACCAGATGGCATTATTTTAGTTTTTGAGTGTTGAGTTTCAAGCTAGCATTTTCACTCTCATCTTTCCCCTTCCTCAAGAGGCTCTTTAGGTCCTCTTCACTTTCTGCCATTAGAGTGGTATCATCTGCTTATCTGAGGCTGTTGATGTTTCTCCTGGCAATCTTGATTCCAGCTTGTGTTTCATCCAGCCTGGCGTTTCACATGTTGTACTCTGTATATAAATTAATAAGCAGGGGAACAATATACATCCTTAATGTACTCTTTTCCCAATTTTGAACCAGTCCATTTTTCCATGTCTGGTTATAACAGTTGCTTCTTGACTTGCATAGAGGTTTCTCAGAAGACAGATAAGGTGGTTTGGTATTCCCATCTCTTTATGAGTTTTCCACAGTTTGTTGTGATCCACACAGTCAAAGGCTTTCATATAGTCAGTGAAGCAGTAGTTGTTTTTCTGGAATTCTTTTGCTTTCTTTATGATCCAGCGAATGTTGGCAATTTGATCTCTGGTTCCTCTGCGTTTTCTAAACCCAGCTTGTAAATCTGGAATTTCTTGATTCACATGCTGCTAAAGTCTAGCTTGAAGGATTCTGAGCATTACCTTGTTAACAGGTGAAATGAGCCCAGTTGTATGGTAGTTTGAATATTCTTTGGTATTGCCCTTCTTTGGGATTAGAATGAAAACTGACCTTTTCCAGTCCTATGGTCACTGCTGTTTTCTAAATTTCAACATATTGAGTGCAGCACTTTAACAGCATCATCTTTTAGGATTTGAAATAATTCAGTTGGAGTTCCATCCCCTCCAAAAGCTTCCTAAGGCCCACTTGATTTCATACCCTGGGATGTCTGGTTTTAGGTGAGTGACTACATCATCATGGTTATCTGGGTTGTTAAGATCTTTTTTTGTATAGTTCTTCTGTGTATTCTTACCACCTCTTCTTAATCTCATCTGCTTCTGTTAGGTCCTTACGGTTTCTCTCCTTTATCATGCCCATCCTTACATGAAATGTTTCCTTGATATCTCCAATTTTCTTGAAGAGATCTCTAATGTTACCCATTCTATTGTTTCCCTCTATTTCTTGGCATTGTTCACTTAAAAAGGCTTTCCTAACTTTCCTTGCTATTTTATGGTACTCTGCATTCAGTTGGGTGTATCTTTTCCTTTCTCCTTTACTTTTCATTTCTCTTCTTTTCTCAGCTATTTGTAAGGATTCCTCAGGCAACCACTTTGCCTTCTTGCATTTCTTTTTCTTTGGGATGGTTTTGGTCACTGTCTCCTGTACAGTGTCATTACATTCCAGTTAATTTCATATCCGATATAATTCAAGTAAATTCTCTCTTTTTGAGATCTCACTTGCCATTGGGAGCAAAATGCCAACTGTTTGAAAACTCAAATGATGCATTTTCACAGTGAGCAAAGACATCATGTAGATTCTTATGTTTTTTCTTATCATGATGGTTAAATATTAAGAAATTAAGTGGAACCCATGTCCTCTGCATGTTTTTTTTTTTTTTTTTCCTTGAAACACAAGGCTAGTACTTAAGCTCAGGCTGTATTTTTTTGAAGCTATGCATTTCCACAGAATAAGAACACACTTGATTATCCTGCTTATTATCCTCCCAACAAATTACTGATAATACTTTGCCATCATGTGGTGTGGATTGATCTTCTTTCTTGAAGCACAAAGGGATCTGGGTTTGGCATGATGTAATTATTCTATGAGCAGATCTCCTTAATGTATTTTTCTGCCTCTATGCTTTGCCCTCTTTTTATTCCCTCTTTGGAAGCATTTGACCATCATCTTTGGGAATCTTCTCTCCTCTCCTTCCTTTCTGTCAATCCACCATCCCTATCCTCTAGCCTGGGTGATGTAGAGCAGAATCCTCTGCATCCTTTCCCCATGAGACCTGCACTGGGTTCTTGAGTATGTGAATGTCATGTAAATCTTCCTGCTTAGGAACTTCCCAGTAAAATGTATTTATTCTAGCTTATTTTCTCACCTATCACTTAATATGCTAATAGGTTAGCAAATTCAAAGAAATAAACACCAATATTACCAGCAAAATTAAAAAAAAAACATATTTGAAAAGACACACCTGCCATGTACGGACTTGCATTATGAGAACCTAAAATGGAAAACAATGGCCACAGTTTTTGATAATCCCATTCATTGGCACAGATTCTTGGACAGTATTAATTTTGGTTGGATTTCTGTTTTTCCTCTGTTCAGTGTCTTATACTACATATCATTTTCTTATCAATCCCAAACCTTTTCTTTTACAAAACAATGCATGGGAAAGCAGAGAACTGTAATCAGACTTTAAATATGCCAAGAGTTCAGTTCAGTTCAGTTCATTTCAGTTGCTCAGTTGTGTCCAACTCTTTGAGACCCCATGAACTGCAACATGTCAGGCCTCCCTATCCATCACCAACTGCCTGAGTCTACCCAAACCCATGTCCATTGAATCAATGATGCCATCCAACCATCTCATCCTCTGTCATCCCCTTCTCCTCCTGCCCTCAATCTTTCCCAGCATCAGGGTCTTTTCAAATGAGTCAGCTCATTGCATCAGGTGGCCAAAATATTGGAGTTTCAGCTTCAACATCAGTCCTTCCAATGAACACCCAGGACTGATCTTTAGAATTGACTGGTTGGATCTCCTTGCAGTCTAAGGGACTCTCAAGAGTCTTCTCCAACACCACAGTTCAAAAGCATCAATTCTTCGGTGCTCAGCTTTCTTTATAGTCCAACTCTCACATCCGTACATGACCACAGGAAAAACCATAGCCTTGACTAGATGGACTTTTGTTGACAAAGTAATGTCTCTGCCTTTTAATATGCTGTCTAGGTTGGTCATAACTTTCCTTCCAAGGAGTAAGCGTCTTTTAATTTCATGGCTGCAGTCACCATCTGCAGTGATTTTGGAGCCCAGAAAAATAAAGTCAGCCGCTGTTTCCCCATCTAGTTGCTATGAAGTAATGGGACCAGATGCCATGATCTTAGTTTTCTGAATGTTGAGCTTTAAGCCAATTTTTTCACTCTCCTCTTTCACTTTCATCAAGAGGCTTTTGAGTTCTTCACTTTCTACCATAAGGGTGGTATCATCTGCATATCTGAGGCTATTGATATTTCTCCCAGCAATCTTGATTCCAGCTTGTTTTTCTTCCAGCCCAGCGTTTCTCATGATGTACTCTGCGTAAAAGTTAAATAAGCAGGGTGACAATATACAGCCTTGATGTACTCCTTTTCCTATTTGGAACCGGTCTGTTGTTCCATGTCCAGTTCTAACTGTTGCTTCCTGACCTGCATACAGGTTTCTCAAGGGGCAGGTCAGGTGATCTGGTATTCCCATCTCCTTCAGAATTTTCCACAGTTTATAGCAATCCACACAGTCAAAGGCTTTGGCATATCAATAAAGCAGAAACAGATTTTTTTTTTTGAAGCTCTCTTGCTTTTTCGATGATCCAGTGGATGTTGGCACTTTGATCTCTGGTTCCTCTGCCTTTTCTAAAACCAGCTTGAACATCTGGAAGTTCATGGTTCACGTATTGCTGAAGCCTGGCTTGGAGAATTTTGAGCATTTCTTTACTAGAGTGTGAAATGAGTGCAATTGTGCAGTGGTTTGAGTGTTCTTTGGCATTGCCTTTCTTTGGGATTAGAATGAAGACTGACCTTTTCCAGTCCTGTGGCCACTGCTGAGTTTTCCACATTTGTTGGCATATTGAGTACAGCACTTTCACAGCATCATCTTTCAGGATTTGAAATAGCTCAAATGGAATTCCATCACCTCCACTAGCTTTGTTCATAGTGATGTTTCCTAAGGCCCACTTGACTTCACATTCCAGGATGTCTGGCTCTAGGTGAATGTGAGTGATCACACCATCATGATTATGTGGGTCGTGAAGATCTTTTTTGTACAGTTCTTTTGTGTATTCTTGCCACCTCTTCTTAATATCTTCTGCTCCTGTTAGGTCCATACCATTTATGCCAAGAGTGGGGAACACCAAGTCTAAGTAGCTTCATCCTTTTGTTTTAGCACCAACTTTATCAAATGTTTCACCTTGAGATGATAGTTCATTGCAAATATTTTGGAACAGTAGTAAAACTTGAGAATTTTGTTTGAAGAAAACAGTCATTCTTAGGCTCTGTTATCTCCCCTCCTCCCACCCTCCCCACACCCATAGGAGTTTCTGTAAATCTCTTGGTCTCCTGTGGTATTCTGAGAGTCCAAAAGTAGAAACAACCCCTTCTCTTTGGTGGCAATTGTTGTGGTTAATGGCTGTTTATTTATAATTGTAACTTACGTTTACAAACTTGAGGTGTCCATTGATCACCAGTGTTATCTGTCTGTTGGGCTCCTCATAAATTTTTCATGAATTCTATTTTAATATATTGGCTTATACAGTGTTTTTACTGACATATGTGCCTTAAATTGCAAGTTGCTAAATTATAAACCCTATTGCATATTTTTGAAAAGGAGCTGTATAGAACCATTCATGACTCTAACAAATTAAGTATATGTGTTATTTTAAAAATATTTTAATAAACTAATAATAATAATATATTAGTTAATCTTCAGTTGACTTGTGCCCCAGTCTATCTATCCAATTGGCTGTCTCCAGCATATTCAAAAGCAGAGACATTACTTTGCCAACAAAGATTCGTCTAGTCAAGGCTATGGTTTTTCCTGTGGTCATGTATGGATGTGAGAGTTGGACTGTGAAGAAGGCTGAGCACTGAAGAATTGATGCTTTTGAACTGTGGTGTTGGAGAAGACTCTTGAGAGTCCCTTGGACTGCAAGGAGATCCAACCAGTCCATTCTGAAGGAGATCAGCCCTGGGATTTCTTTGGAAGGAATGATGCTAAAGCTGAAACTCCAGTACTTTGGCCACCTCATGCAAAGAGTTGACTCATTGGAAAAGACTCTGATGCTGGGAGGGATTGGGGGCAGGAGGAGAAGGGGATGACAGAGGATGAGATGGCTGGATGGCATCACTGACTCGATGGACGTGAGTCTCAGTGAACTCTGGGAGTTGGTGATGGACAGGGAGGCCTGGCATGCTGCGATTCATGGGGTAACAAAGAGTCGGACATGACTGAGTGACTGATCTGATCTGATCTGATTGAGTCCTTATTTCCCAAGGTCTTAAAGTCCCCTTACACTCTCTACAGATAAGCCCCTGAGGTATAAGAAATTATATTTTACATTACCAGAATTTATTTGAATAAAGCAGTATTGAATCTTGCAATATAGATCTGTCTTATACCAGATGCATAGATTATACAACTCAATTTAAATAGCATTCCAGGATCTTGAGCTACATAGATGGTTAAATGAATATGCATGAAGATTCCAGGAATTGTTGCTGCCAGGTTTTCTCCTGGTATTTAAGGAGTTTCCCACTGCCCTTTCTCAATCATTTTTGTCTGAGCGGAGTCAGTGCCCTCTATTAGTGACTAGCACAACTTTCTTCAATAGAAAACCATAATCATATTTGGTTGAAGAGCTCATTTTTTGGGTGCCTCAGGGCAAACCTTCAAACTTGAGTTTCATACTCCTAGGAAATATTTACTTCAAACTTAGATTTTGTAAATTACCAAATAAAAATAGATGTATTTGCAGTGGAAGGTACATTATTAAGCTATTGTCCAACTCCAATGATGAAAAGGCAGAGTCAGCATAGATGTGGGTCCGTGAAATTCTCCTGATTAATGTTGCAAGTGTTCATGTTCCACCCAGCTGCTCTCAAACTCCTTTCACTGGTCCTGTGCACTTTCCCTGGTTTCTGTGTACAATTGCTCCTAAGGGCTAGCATCTGAGACCTCGAGACCTCCTTCAGAGGCTTAACCTTGAGCTTGTATCAATCTTCCCCCACCCAAGGACACACACACACACAGAACTGAAAGTGGCTGGGAGCTCAGTACTCTGCACTCTCTTCCCTCAACTGCTCTGCTGATAACTGACTGGTTTAGAAGGAGCAAGCTCACTCCCTTGCCTTTAGGCTGGGCCAACTCTTGGGTAATTCACAAGTTCTCTGTAGGATATATGGTGTAATTTACACTCCAGAGCTCCCTGCAGGGTCAGGCTGAGGCTGAGACTTCACCTGAAATTGCAGCTTTTCTTGGATGTTCTTCTTCCATTTACCAGTTTCCTCTCTCCTGAGACCCCTCCTTGGATAAATCACCTGCCATGAATGCTGCTCTCTGAGTCAACTTCTGAGCAACTGACTTAAGACAGCATTTTCTGTAGGAGCTCTAAGAAATTAAATATGTTACTTGATACTTTTTATAAATACATTTAGAACTATTTTTAATCCCTTGTCTGCCAATCTGAGCTATAATCTGCAAGTGAGTGATCTTAAAATTTAATTAAAAATTTAAGTGAGGTATAGATTGTAGTTATCATTTATTGAGGGAAGCCACTGTGTGCCACTATCTTGACACATTTTCTTTGATTTTCATAATAACCTTGCATTTTAAGGATGAGTTAACTGAAGTCCAGAGGCATTTATTAACATGCCCAAGTCACAGAGCTAGTAATTGGCAGAACCACAATTTGAACCCCAAATCTTTCTGGTTTTAATGATTTAGCTTTTTTGACTGCTGGGCAGCAAGTCAGACTGCTGACTCCCTTGCCTAGTTCTACTTCTAGATGCTATCAAAGAGGCATCCCAACATCAACGTTCATATGACTTATTAATATTGGAGGAGACCGTCTCTTTATTAAGTGATAGCAAAATGCATTACCAAACACCAAACTTAATTTCCCAGAATGGGAGTGATTGAAAATGATTTCTAATAAGTGCTTGAATCAAGTCACATCCATTTGTTGTGAACAGGGAGTTCTCTGTCCAGTTCATGACTGAATCTGGGGTGTTTCATAGAAAAACAGAATTACAGAGAAGGTGGAAAACAAAACAGGGCACCAGGAATGTGCTCCCAGAGCAGAGAATGGAGGTTTCTCTCGTGGCTCTCTTTCCAGGATGGCCATGCTCAGTGCTGTGACTGTATGGTACCAGGATGCTGTTTAGAAAATGACTGTCTTGGCCCTTAAATGGAGCATCATGTTCTGAGAGCCCTAACTCCTTTACAGGAATCATCAGTCTGTTCCAAAGAGAGATCCTTAAAGAAAAAAAAAAATGGCTAATGGCCTTCATTAATGATGGCTTGGTCATCAAGATGGACTTCCATCAGCCATCTGTGTTGGAACGTGTTTGAATTATTCGTTGCTGACACAAACCCTGCACATGTAAAAATTTCAGCAAGAGTACACAGAAACCATATCAGAAGTCTTTGAATTTTCTCTAAGGTGATATCAGCACTTACTACAAACTCTAGCTGTTCCCTCTTTCTCAAGTGCCCTCCTCTACTCCTTTGTCTGATTATTTCTTACTTAATCTTTTAAAGATGAAGCTCAGGCATCACTTCTTCCAGGAAGCTTTCTCTGATACTTCACAATGGACAAAGTTCTCTTTTTGTGGATTTGCATATGGGCTTCCCAGGTGGCACTAGTGGTAAAAGAACCTGCCTGCCAATGCAGATTAGACATAAGAAACATGGGTTCAATCCCTGGGTCAGGAAAATCCCCTGAAGGCGGACATGGCAACCCAGTGCAATATTCTTGCCTGGAGAATCCCATGGGCATAGGAACCTGGCAAGCAGTAGCCTATGGATCTCACAGAGTTGGACACAACTGAAGCAACTTAACACAGCATGTTTGTATTTGTACCATGAATAATCATCCAGAAAAATTCTTAACCCATCATGTTGAAAGAATATGCATACTTATTACCCTTCCCATTAACCTGAGATCTTCTCAAGGTCAACGATTTTGTTTTTGAATCCCCACGTCCTTAGTACTTGTATGGTGCAAGTCAGAGTTAATGGTCAGTAGGTCAGTAAATGTCTTTTGAACTAAACTATAAGGAAAAAACAAAGATCCATCTGTTTTTGGTATACATGCTATGTTATTGCAAATTGTTACAAAGCCATCCAAGTGACTTGGGCAGAAGAAACACTGAAGGCAGACACTAGAAAGGCAGTGGAAACACTTGGTCAGGTTTTTGGGGCAGGAGGAGCTGGAAGAGAGAGGAATTTGGGTTGTGTTCAATAGGCTAGAAGAGATTTGGGTGATGGATAGGGAGGCCTGGCGTGCTGTGGTTCATGGGGTTGCAAAGAGTTGGACACCACTGAGCGACTGAACTGAACTGAACTGAAGAGAAATCAGAGAGCACTTCACAGGGTTGTCAGCCCTCTAGTAGAGTCTGGAAGGTTGAGTAGAGGAGGAGAGGGTGGAGAAGGCACCTGTCCTAGCATGAAGGTTCTTATCAGGTAGTTTGGATGTTGCTGGAGGGGCAGATACAAGAGGACAATGACACTAGATGATAATGGTAAGATGGACAATGACCAAAAGGCAAAAGGCCTTCCTGTGTGCCATGGAGTTTAAAATTATTCCTGAGGTCACAGGTGAGCTGCTGAATTTAGGGATTGGTCAGGAAGTCATTGAGAGGCAGGGTTAGAACATCTCAATGGGAAGAGTGATCTTGTTTATGTTGATTTCTTGGCTTTTGCCATGACTTTTTACTTTCTGCCTTGATTTGCTATTAAAGTTGGAAGTGATTAATAAAACTCTTCATATGAGTTATAATAACATTACTATTTTTTTTTAAAATTCTGTTTTCACAGTCTTCATATTGTTTTGATGGACTGTAAATCCTTGAGTGGTCATGCTTATTAAATAACTAATGTGGAATTCGTTCACTTCTTCAACAAATGCTCTGGGCCAGCAAGAGACCCTTCCCTGTAATAGACCCTGAGGACAGAGAGAGAGGGAGATGACAATAGACTGATAAATATATAGGGCATGGGGAAAATGTAGTAGTGGGTGGAGGAGGTGAGGGGAGTCCTGTTGATCTCTCTACCTGATTGCTGTGAGGAAGGGGATGAGTAGGGGTTGGTTATCAGCAAATCTGAGATGTTGTTTTTCCATTGTTGACTTTAATCTTTTTGGAATCCAGTAGATAATAAGAGATTCTCTTTCACTCAGTCAAAATGGCAGCATTGAAACTACATCTACCACCACTCACTGGGTGTATCTGAAGTCAGATGTAGGAAATAATGCCCTATGTGTATTCCTTTTTCTGGCATTTCCTCAGAAGGAGCATAATATCCAGTTTCCAATCTAGAAGTCAAAGAATTGGATTTGAGAATAACAACTCTATATTTTTCCTTTTAGCTTCAAAAGGACATTTAGCTTTGTTTTTATTGTTCCGAGTTCCTGCTCTGTGCTACCTTCTCTGCTAAGTGCATAACATATCTGATCCCTCTTAATTCTTCAGCACAGTGCTGTGAGATAAGGCATCATTATCTTTATTTTTTAAATGGAAGGGAGGTTATATTTCACTTGCTTGAGGCCATGCTCCCCCTAAGGAGGCCAAACTGAGGCTGCCTCTGGACTGATATGCCTGAAACTCTCTGACCTGCCTTCATTTCTGCCTTTGTTTATTTTCTGTGACCTTTTCTATCTCAATGTTTTTTTTCTCTTCCTTATTCATTTGGTAAATGTCATCTGTTGGGACTGTGGTCACAAGCACACACAGCCAAGTGGGAAGCCCCTAGAAGGGAATGTTCAGGTTTGAGGGTATAGGACTAGAAAACACTAGTCAGTAAAGAGGCCGGTGGCCTCATCTCCAAGGGTAGTTTTTCAGTAGGATGGATGCTTTGTCAGCTAGCCCTCAAGGGACATGGGTTGACCTCACCTGTGAATCTAAAAGCCCTGGTTGGAGAGGGGGCTCTGTGCCTGATACTTTTTATACTTCATCTTACTTGTCTCCTCAATAGCACCGTCTGTTAGATGTCACTGACCTCCTGGCTACACATGAGGAAACTGGAGGCTTAGGTTATATGACTTGCCCAAGGCTTGTTCGAGGTGAAACACGATAGCTTGTTTCTGGCATCCAAAATCTTCATACCAGAACTTTCTCAGAGTGAATTCTTCAGAACACTAGCAGGGGAAGGGCTGGTTTATGTGCTGCTGCTGCTGAGTCACTTCAGTTGTGTCCGACTCTGTGTGTCCCCATACATGGCAGCCCACCAGGATGCCCCGTCCCTGGGATTCTCCAGGCAAGAACACTGGAGTGGGTTGCCATTTCCTTCTCCAATGCATGAAAGTGAAAAGTGAAAGTGAAGTCACTCAGTCATGTCTGACCCTCAGCAACCCCATGGACTGCAGCCTTCCAGGCTCCTCCATCCATGGGATTTTCCAGGCAAGAGTACTGGAGTGGGGTGCCATTGCACAGCACCCTGCAGTCCCCTCTCAGAGAGGCAGGGTGTACATTGCCTATTAAAGACCATCTTTGTTGAGACAGTTCTCAGTAGAGAAATCTTTGAATTAAGTGCACTTCAGCTGTCTGAGGCTAGTATCCTGTGTTTTCATATCCTGAGTTTCCTCAGAGCTCACCGTAGGGAGTGGCTGCAGTGTGATGGCTACTAGATGGCAGGTTTTCCTTTCTTTCCTGAATTTCCTCAGGGCTGACTGTTTCACATTGGAGGGCTGCAGTTGCTGATGACTATAACATCTTTGTTTACTGATGAGGCAGGAAATGCTGCATTTCTTATCTGTTGGACCCAGGATTTCCTAAGCATATTCTACCACAGAAATCTATTTAAAAGCAAGTCAGTAAGCTCACCAGAAACAAATGTGTGGAATACTGAAATACACCTTGCTGCCTTTTCAACTATCTTTTTGAAGAGAGAGTATGGAGAGGGGGAAATGAGGAAGGAGAAGCGAAGACCAAAGAAATGAAAGAAGGAGACAGTGGAAGAAGGAAAAGGAATAAAGTAAAAGTGCAACCAAGTATTTCCCGATACAATTCTAAAATAAATTTCCACCTTCCATTTATTCTGGACCCTCTCCCATGCTTTTCAAATTGGCTCACCAACTTTCCCCCAAGTGAATAAGATGAGACAGAGAGATTGATTTATTTGGGCTGATGACACTCTTTAAAAAAGGGTCTGTGAGGCTGAGAGGCTGCCTGTGTGGGTGATTGAAACCTACGGCCAAGAAGCAAGAGTGAGGAAGTGGTCAGGTGGGGACAGACTGCTTCTCTGAGCTCTCACAGCAAGGGAGTGATAGGGTTGGGACCACAGCACAGGCCCCTGAAGCCCCGCCCACTGGGTTTTCCCCCACAGAACATTTGCTTTCCCAGAGTCTGTCTTATGTCCACATATTATGTTCTCTTTCCCTGTTATGCTTAACCCGTCAGCATCCAACAACATAAACTGTAAGATTGTAATTTGCTCTGTTTCTTTTATTCTTGCTACAGTCAAAAGACTCTGTCTTCTCTAGGAAGGTCTTTTCCTGTGTGTTCCCTTTGCTACCAGTTCTTTGAATAGAATGTGTTTATAATTCACAATGAAGGATCAGTTCAGGTCAGTTCAGTTGCTCAGTTGTGTCCAACTCTTTGCAACTCCATGGATTGCAGCATACCAGGCCTCCCTGTCCATCACCAACTCCTGGAGTTTACTCAAACTCATGTCTGTTGAGTCGATGATGCCATCCAACCACCTCATTCTCTATCGTCCCCTTATCCTTCCACATTCAATCTTTCCCAGCATCAGGGTCTTTTCAAATGAGTCAGCTCTTCGCATCAGGTGGCCAAGGTATTGGAGTTTCAGCTTCAACATCAGTCATTCCAATGAATATTCAAGACTGATTTCCTTTAAGATGGACTGGTTGTATCTCCTTGCAGTCCAAGGGACTCTCAAGAGTCTTCTCCAATACCACAGTTCAAAAGCATCAGTTCTTCTGCGCTCAGCTTTCTTTATAGTCCAACTCTCACATCCATACATGAATACAGGAAAAACCATAGCCTTGACTAGATGGACCTTTGTTGGCAAAGTAATGTCTCTGCTTTTTAATATGCTGTCTAGGTTGGTCATAGATTTTCTTCCAAGGAGTAAGCGTCTTTTAATTTCATGGCTGCAGTCACCATCTGCAGTGATTTTGGAGCCCTCAAAAATAAAGTCTGCCACTGTTTCCACTGAAGGATAATTCATAACAAATATTCGTATTTCCCACATTTAAGTGTACAAGCACTCATAATCATGTGCTCAAGAATGTTTTCAGTATTCTTTCTTAGACCAATGTTCAGTGATTCATATGGACTTTCTGGGTTGGTGGAGATATCTTTATGAAAAATGTTAGAGCTTATACAACTATCAGGGTGTTAATATGCATATAATATATATTAGTTGTTGCTAGAGCCTTGCTATCAAAGTGCAGTACTTGGGCAAGCATCATCAGCATCACTTGGGAAATTGTTACTTGGGCTTCATCCCAGACCTACTGAATTCAAATCTGCATTTTAATGAGATTCCCAGGTGATTTATATGTTCATTAAAGTTTGAGAAGCCCTACCTTAGAGTACATAAAGGACATTAAGGTCAATCTTCATTTTGTTTATGCCCGCTTTACCTAGCTTCTTATGGCTACCTTTAATAGAGTGAAACAGCTTTGCAGTTTCCATCCCAGTAACTTCATTGTGGGCTGTCTTATACATGATTGCCCAAGAGAGCTATAAAGAATCTCTGAGGCACATAATTAGTCCTCATTAGGTAGATAGGTGGGTAGACAGAGATATTAATATAGATATAGATTACTTTTTAAAAGCTCTATCAGTAGCAGGTATTGAGAACAGTGAAGGGTCTTAGATTTTATGCTACTTGCAAGTCAACAAGTTGGTTTGCCACAATTTCATAGATGACAGCAGAAGACATGAGACTCCTGAATCAAAGACCCAGGGCTTTATTACTCTTTCCACAGGAAGCGGCATGAGCAGCATATTTACATCAGTTCTCTCTGACCCACATCTCATGGAGGTGATGCAGATGGACCCAGATAGAAGTCTGCACATATTCTGGGTGGTGTTATAGAAAAGGACCCCAAAATTTAGGGAGTCTTGAATTTTTTTTAATATTTTTATTGTTGTAAAAGTCATATAAGGCATATTATTTTAACCATATTTATCTGTATAGTTCAGTGGCACTGAGAACAGTCACATTGTTGTGCAGCTTTCACCATCATCCATCTCCTGAATTTTTCACCTTCCTAAACTGAAACTCTGTCCCCATTAAGCACTAATTCCCCATTCCTTCACTCTCTGGTCCCTGGCATCTACCAATGTATTTCTGACTCTATGAATTTGACTATTCTCAGTTCAGTTCAGCTCCATCATGTCTGACTCTTTGTGACCCCATAGACTGCAGCTCGCCAGGCTTCCCTGTCCATCACCAATTCCTGGAGCTTGCTCAAACTCATGTCTATCAACTTCTAGGTACCTTGTATAAGTGGAATCAAGTAGTATTTGTCTGTACCTAAGGTGTGTTGGAATTCATTTTTAGGTTAGTTCAATATATATCGTACTATATATATAGTATACTATATATATACTATATATACACACACTATACACACTATAGTACTATACACACACACACACACACACACACACACACAAGGGAGAATAGCAGAGGAAAATTTGGACTAATGGTAACTTTTTAATACATAAGTTTTGTTGCCTGTAAATGGATTATCTTGCAAAGTAGTTTCCTTTAAATAAACCAACTGCCAGCTCAACTTATTTCTCTTCTATGAAAAGGCTGGTAGGTGCCATTTGATTGTCACTGATACTTCTAGAAAAGCAGAAAGCTGCTCAGGTGCCAACCAGTGATGGGTCCTTATTAATGGGTTATCTGTAGAATCATAATGACATATATTTGGAAACCAGACACCTATGTTTATGGATGAATGAGGAACATGGTGAATCCTCTTAGCACTCATGAGGCTTTGTGCCTCCTTCTTTATGAGACTTACCCTGGAATTCCCCTTGGGCTTAGTTTGGCTGCAGAGCTCTGTGAAGTCCCTCTCTGGAGTGCTTTACTGCTGTGTTGACTGAAACAGTTTCCCGGAGTTTAAGCGTCAGCTCAGACACTGCAGTTGCAATGAAGCTCCTGAAGTGCAAGTCTCCCTCCTGTGTGAACTGCCCAGCTCACAGACCTGGGCTTCACAGGAACCCTTGTAATATTTCTATCTTTTTGCCTATCTGTACCCATCATCTGAGCCTGACATAGTGGACTGACTTGCTCTCCTCTGCCCTCTCTCCCCCAAGCCATGGAGGGACAAGTAGAAGGAGCTGGCTTGTTGCACTGAGCCCACCCCAATGAGATGAGCTTTTCCTGGCCTCTGGCTTTGCTCAGACCTGTCTCTTTTTCCCTCAGCATTTACTAGAAGGGAGGACCTTGAAGTTAATGCAGACTTGAGTGCCGCCCTCCCTCTCCCTCGGGTGGTATTGATTGGGAGGCTTCAATTATTTATCAGATTTATAAAATGTTCATCTCGCCGAGGTCTTTGGGCACATGGACAAGAATAAAAATATTAATGAATAATAGTAATAAAAAAAAGCCCACCAAACATAGATGCACATTCTGATGGGTCTACATCAACTCCGTTGGAAACCTGGTAACACTGATTCAGAGCTTCCTTTACAACTTGATTTTTTTTTTTTTCTAATAATATGATGCACCCATTTCCAAGGGGGTTTGTCATCCAGTGTAAAGCAAATGCATTAACAAGTGAAAAGATGGAATACATAGATTTATTGCTTAAGGTCAGGCCAAACTGAAAAGACGATTCAACTGCCATGTTCAAGATGTCAGTTTCCAACTACCTCCTCCATCTTGTCTTTGTTGAGAAAAGCAAAAATAGAAGTTGATTTTTAAAAAGAGGGTTTTGCATTAACTGTCCCAGATTTTTGTCTAGACACACTGAGACAAATTATCTTCAGGAGTTTTCTTGGCCTGCAAGTGGGGAAGATTCTCTGAGAAGGGTGTGCTGTGCCAGCCCAAATGTCTGCTATGCATTCTTTTGCCCCTGTCAAGGGGATGTCTCAGTAGTGATGAGCTGTTTCAAGCAGGATGCTGGTGACTTATTTGTTCTTCAGGTATTCTTCAGTAAAAGGGAGGTGAGGTGTTTAGTTAGATAGGAGGAGTGTGTAAGTCTGAGGAACTTTTCACAGTGTGTTGCATCTGAAATCTTAGTGCCACATAGGACTTTTTTCTGGTGAAGCCTCCTGCTCTGTTTCTATCCACTGCTGAGACAAGCAAACAGCAGAGGCACCAAGAACAAATCAGAACAATTCTTTTTTATTAGCTTGTTTATTTTTCTTAACTTTATTGGAGTATAATTGCTTTACAGCATTGCATTAGTTTCTGCTGGAAAGCAAAGTGAATCAGCCATACATACCCATGTATCCCCTCTTTTTTGAATTTCCTTCCCATTTAGGTCACCACAGAACATTGAGTAGAGTTCTTGTGTTATACATTAGGTTCTCATTAGTTATCTATTTTATGAAAAGTGAAAGTGAAAATGTTAGTCACTCAAATCATGTCTGGCTCTTTGCGACCCCATGGATGAATGTAAACCTCCAGGCTCCCCTGTTTATGGAATTCTCTAGGCAAGAATACTGGAGTGGGTAGCCATTCCCTTCTCCAGGGGATCTTCCTGACCCAGAGATTGGACCCGAATCTCCTTCATTTTAGGCAGCTTCTTTACCATCTGGGCCACCAGGGAAGCCCCATCTATTTTATATGTAGTATCAATACTGTGTATATGTCAATGACCAAATGGCCATGACCACCAGCATTAACAACCTACATCTGACCCTAGTGGGTCAGAGAAGACCCCTAGCAGCTAGATTTTGCAAATAGAAAATAAGTCACTATAGGGGGGGACTGTATGTTATTTTTTTTCTTTGAAAATCTGGTTATGATTAATATGCTTGCCATTAGGGACACTCTGGGCTGTGGTGCATATCAGAGTTCCATCAGTACAGAAGAAAAAATATTTGAGCTATCCCCTCAAGTGGAGAAGGAAATGGCAACTCACTCCAGTATTCTTGCCTAGAGAATCCTGTGGACAGAGGAGCCTGGTGGGCTGCTGTCCATGGGGTCGCACAGAGTTGGACACGACTGAAGTGACTTAGCATGCATGCATGTATTGAAAAAGGAAATGGCAACCCACTCCAGTATTCTTGCCTGGAGAGTCCCAGGGACAGGGGAGCCTGGTGGGCTGCCATCTATTGGGTTGCATGGAGTCGTACATGACTGAAGTGACTTAGCAGCAGCAGCATCTCCTCAAGACAGAATTGTTGAACTAAGGTCTATAGATCAAGTCTGGCCCATTGTTTGTTCTTGTATTGGCACAAAGCCCTACCCATTCCTTTATAGTTTGTCACTGACTGCTTTTATGCTGCAGAGTCAGAACTGAGTAGTTATGACTGAGACTGTGTAGCCCCCAAAGCCTAAAATATTTGCTGTCTGGTCCTTTACAGAAAAAGTTTGCTGACCCTTGCCTTATGAGAACAAACAGCAGTATAGCTAATAAAATAACAATACTCTATGTATTAATATTTTGTAACAGGCTGCTGATTTAACTTCTTTTGGTGGGTGCATGAGCAGTGAGATGCAGACAGAAGGCAGTTCTAGTTGAAAGGAATATCAAGGCCCAATGCTCTGTTGCAACTTTACCTTAAGCATCTGTGGTCCCTACTGTGAATGTGTCTGCTTTCTATACACAATTGAAGACTGTTTAGAAAGAGAGTGAGATAATGTTCAAAAGTGCCCTCAGAGTCAGGGGTGGTGCTAGATTTCACTGATTAATAAATAGTCTTTACTGACCAGTTGATTTATAGTTAAAAGTTAGTATATCACATGATTAATAGGTAGAAATGTAAACTATGATACCTGGAATATTTTCCTGTTTTGTAAAGAAAAAATGGGAAGTTCTAGAAAACTTCCCTAGGTTGTGTGTGGTAGTTTCAGGAATATGATTGATGTTTGTTTATCAAGAACAGCATCAAAAAGGAATAATGATGATATGGGTTCTCTCAGGAATTCAGTATGTGAGTCCTTCTGGACAATGTTTGTTATGGCTCTACACGGATTTTATTTTTTATATAAGGATTATTTTTTATATAAGGATTCAGAGTATAAAGTGGTAGATGTGTGATCTTTGTATATGCTCTTGTCCTTTCTTCCTCTTTTCATGGCTTTTCCAAAGAAGGCCAGCCCTGTTTCTGTCTTCCAGTGTCCAAGCCTACATGTGCAGAGTAACTGTGTTGTCCAGTCAGAAGAAAAGATGATACAATATTTGAGAAGCAGGCATTTTTAAAAATAATAATCTTTGCTTTTGTTGGGTGTCTTTTAATACTTTTAGGATGTGGAAGAATTTTAAGAGAGTACCAGCTAGAGCTCCTCAAATTAATCTATAATTAATGATATCTCCTAAAATCAATAGTTGAGTTGCTCTTGACATGCATGTTTTGTTGACACATTTGTTAAGTTCATAATATTCTCTAGTGCATCTTACCTCTTAGAATATAAGAAAAACTTTCCCATACTCATAATACGTCTTTCCATATATAGAAAGCACATGATTCAAGAACAGCCCACACTGGAAAACGCAGCCTTTTTGCCTCCTATTGAAAGTGTAAATGTCTAGATTCATAAACAAAATATGTGCTTTAGCCATTTCAGTATAACTAACATTCTTTACCTTGTATCCTGAATTTAGGCAAACAGTTGAAAAATATTTGTTTTCAATGAGATAAATGCCCTCTGGTGGAAACATCACCAAACTTTTGCACTTGACTACATTTGGGGGACCCAGGTAGGACTGGTACAAATACATCAAGTATAATCATGGACAGTGTAGGGATATAATTGACATAACTTAGACGTTTCTTTGTTATTTTAAGCATATGCTCCATTTAAGTATGGTAAATAGAAGATAGTTCAAGTTGTAGGAGTCTTCTCTGTATGGACTGAAAACAAAAGATTCAACAAGGAGCTAACTAACCACTTATTATGATAATTCCTTTAGTGCCTTTTACTTTAACATGAGAATCTCTCAGCTGGTAAAGTCATTTGTAAGCAGGGCCATTTGTAATGATTTTTTAATGGAGAACTTTTAGAGAATACCTTGGAGGGTGTTTTAAAACTAAATAGTTGCATAAGAGAGAACTGTTTAAAAGAGTATATGATAACCTGCTGGGAAAAGAGCCAGTGGAAGGGAGGAGCAGGGTTTGGCATTGAAGTTTCACCAAATGACAACTTTATGTCATTTGTCTCATTAACTGCCAGACAATTCATCTTCAGTTCAACAGGGAATGCTTACCAAGCCAGGGATGTGGGCCTGCCAGAACTCAACTTTTTATAGAAAGCTTTATTTTGGAAATTTCTAATCTGAACACACTTGAAATCTAGCTCTCAGAAGACTTTGTAAAATCATTTATAAGTAAATAGGGAAAGGAGGCAGCAAGAGTTAAGTATGAGGAAGTGGCCCTTCTGTAGGGGACAGAATTGTGAAGGAAGAAGAGGCTGTTTGTGTATTCTGTTGAGTTCCATTCTGCCCAGCAACTCCTAGTTTTACTGTGGCTGTGTGACTGTAGCTGCAGCAGAAAGGTGTAGCTTGTTCTGCTCCTCCTTTTTCTCCCACTTGGATTGGATGGAACCATTGGATATGAAAAAAAAAAACAAAACAGTCATCAAGGACCATTTTGTATTGAAAGATGATGTTCTGCATACTTAATAGGCTGAATCACCCTTTCCTTTTCAGATATGGCTCATGTCCACTAAGCCATGGGCACAGATGATAAATACCATTGTACTTGACATATCACCAAGTACCATATTTTCCGAGGCAGTGACATCTCTTTGCCTCAGCATTTGTAAGGGACTGCACTCTGGAGTCTAACAGCCTAGCCTGACCGTGTCTGTTCACTTGCAAGAACTTACAGATATGTTAATTGCTTGGTGAGAATTGACTTCTGCAAAATTGTGTTTCTTAAACTAGTGCCTTTGACCAAGCTCTGATGCTTAATCTTCTGTTATCCACTGACCTGTGTCCTGAAGTGGGTGAGAGTATGGGATTTGACTTCTCTAGTGGGAAAGATGGGAGAAGGTGATGGTACTCCACTCCAGTACTCTTGCCTGGAAAATCCCATGGACTGAGGAGCCTGGTAGGCTGCAGTCCATGGGGTCACTAAGAGTCGGACACAACTGAGCGACTTCACTTTCACTTTTCACTTTCATGCATTGGAGAAGGAAATGGCAACCCACTCCAGTATTCTTGCCTGGAGAATCCCAGGGACAGGAGACCTGGTGGGCTGCCGTCTATGGGGTCACACACAGTTGGACACGACTGAAGTGACTTAGAAGCAGCAGCAGCAGCAGTGGGAAAGATAGATTGTATATTAGAGTCCAAGAGAGGCTTGCTAAAGCTTCCTATGGGAAGAGCTGCAAGAATTTCTCAGATAAGAAGTGCATGACTGATGTCATCCTATGGATACCCTCTTACTGGGTATACCCTCTTACTGGGTATACCCCACAAACCCCAATATGAGAAGCCATCAAAGTGTCATGTATTGATAATAAGCACTCCTGATGACGTTTCCATTCACAGGTGTTTATTTAGGAAATGTTGAGCAGCCTATGAATGGACATTTTGTATGTACAGGGGTTGACTTTCTCTTCTTGACAACAACAGTCTCTATCTTAATATATTTTGTTGAAATGGTTTTGAACCCTAAGCAATGTTACCCAGATTGATCATGCCCATTGTTTACTCAATTTGGCTCTGAATAATTCTCAGATATTTCTCTGAGTCAGATTCACCTTAAGAGGTTAAATGTTTACTGTCATCTCTTCCCACTTACCTTCATTTATTTATAAACATGTGTCCATATTAAGCATTGGGTCAGATGGCCCCATCTCTGAGGAGCCTATACTTTACTGGGAAAGTAGAGAGTCACTGGATACTTTAAGCATAATTTGGAAGGTGTTTTGGGAGAGGGTAAGTACAGATTGCTGTGGGAGCCTTGAAGAAGATTACCTAAACTTTAGAAATTGGTCCTAAAGATGAATGCTGGAGGGGGCTTTGGAACTGGCAGAGTGTAAGAATTGGGAGAAGGGTGGAAATAAGGAGGATGGGAGGACTCTAGGTTGGAGGTTCCTGTCCCAAGGCATGACTATATCAGAAAACTTGTGGCATTCATACATTTTCAAGGACTTTGGTTTAGCTGAGCAGAGTGAGTGTTGAAAATTGGGGAGAGAGACAGGAAGGGAGTTAGGGAGATGAGACCACTTTGGAGGTCCTTGGGTAACCCATGGATAGAATTTATCCCAAAGGATTTTGCATGGCAGAAGTATCTCAGTGATGTGTATGTTGTAGAAAGAACACTTGGGGCAGTAGGAAGAGTGGGTAGGAGGGCTGGGGAGCAGGACTTGAGATAGGGCTGCCAATAGTGTTGATCAAGTTCAAGTAATTCAAACTGATATTAGCGTGTTTTCAGGGTAAGATTTAAAAAATGAGTTCCTAAAATGTGTGGCAAAGGCAGCATGGTAGAATGAAGCAGTGTTGCCTGATGGAAAGGCATGGGCAGTCTGGCAGATCTGGGTTCAAATCCCAGTGTGATGGTTACTAGCTGTGCGGCTTTGGGTAGTTTCTTCATCTCTCAGCTGGCTTTTCCCCTTCCAGACAATCAGGGTGATGCTTCTTCAGAGTGTGTTGAGAGTGAAATGAGTTTGGATCTGTGTTAAATGTGTAGCTTTCGATAGCTGCTCTTGAAGGCACATGTGTGTGTTTGGGCATGTGCACGAAGAGAGAGAAGGCCTTCATGTGGATACATAATTTCTGTGTGCTGATTCAACACTGTTCATTTCCATGCTACATACTCAACCAATACTCCCTTCATGGTCACCACATGCAAGTTCCCAGGCCAGGACTCTGTTCCTCTCAGTGACATCTCCTGAGGGGTGGGGCCAGAGAATGTTTGTCAAGTAATTGGTGTTTGCATATGATGAAGAAAAAGAACCCAATGTCCACTGAATCAAAATACCAGAACACTACTCATCTGGGTTATTAACATTTTAATTCAGATCAATTGGAAAAAAATAACCCTTTGGGGGCATCATTCATATCTTATTGAGTATTTTTTCCTTCTCACAATTTAGTTACTTTGAGAACTGAACACTCATAAAATGTTTTTGTGAACCCAGTAGAATCCATTTTCTCTAGGAGGTTGGATAGAGAGAGGAGACAGAGAGTCATAAATCCTATTTAATTTGATTTCATGCATTTCATGAGAGAAGTTCCCTTCTTTATCCTCTCATTGTATTTCTCCTGAGACCTATAAACAGATGGTGTTAGCAGCAATTTAAGAATGCAAATAGCATCACAGAAGTTTTAGAAAGGAATATCCCCACTTCTTTTCCCTCTTAATACAACAGGAATGATAAACCCCAAACCAAAATCATGCTCTACTGGTCAAAACAAATCATTTCCTGCAATAGGATGGCTGCCCCAGTCCGCTGTCTTTTCCATCCACCCTGGTTAGAAAACAGTAACTATTTCTGAATCTAACGAGTGTATTTGCTGACTCATCAAATGTTTGTGAAGGACCTGCTATGTAGATGCATGGGAAAAAGAGTGATTATGGAGCTAAATAAGTAGTAACCCTTGCAGTCAAGTGGCTTCTGTATGACTCAAGGCCAACATAACTAATTTTTAAGAAGAGAGACAGAGGTATTGCTGTGGTCCTCTAGAGGAAAGGTTACTTTTTGCTCCTGCTGAGGGGTGCAATGGGGGGATGGCTCAGGAGGGAGGGGATATATGTATGCATATGGCTGATTGGCATTGTTGTGCAGCAGAAACAAAGATAACATGCAAAGCAATTTTACTCCAATTAGAAAAAATAGTTAAGCAAAACAAATGTACTGTACTGATATAAATTGTTAATAATAGGGGGAACTGAATGTGCAGTACATGAACACTTTTCTTTCTGTAAATCTAAAAGTATCCTAAAATTAAAAAATAATAATACTTAAAAAAAAAAAAGCTTTCATAGAAGAACTGGGTCTCCAAAATACTGTCCTAAAGAACTTTTCAGTCTAAAAAGTCCCTAATTACACAGAGTTTATGGCATATGCTTTTTAGCTGTGTATTGTGTCTTATTTTTTCCTATGAGATTTTTGTTTGTTTTTTTTTAATAAATTGCATTAGAAAAATGTCCTTGGAAGGCATTTACTGTTCTTAAAACATCAATTTAGAGTCAGGGAAAGCTCCTCATTGCAAACAAAGGATGGACTGAAGTTTCTTTCATTCCTAGCCAATTTGGTGACTTACACAGAAACACCACACTATCAGAGCCTCTCCCCTGGCAGCATGCACCAGAATTTATTGTACCTTTGGTCTGAAAGGAACTGAGAAATCTTTTAGAAACGACCTGAGAATTCCAAAAGTCATACATACTTTTGCGCAAAACCAAGGCAACCAGAACTTGTGAGTCCCAGTGTGAGCCCTTAGTCTCTACATTGTTGGTTGCCAACCCCAGTCCTCTAAGAGTCTCACATTCCCAGAGTCCGCTGCTGTTGCTGCTGCTGCTAAATCACTTCAGTCATGTCCGACTCTGTGCGACCCCATAGGCAGCAGCCCACCAGGCTCCCCCATCCCTGGGATTCTCTAGGCAAGAACACTGGACTGGGTTGCCATTTCCTCCTCCAATGCATGAAAGTGAAACGTGAAAGTGAAGTCGTTCAGTCGTGTCCGACTCTTCGCGACCCCATGGACTGCAGCCTACCAGGCTCCTCCTATTAAGACGGTGAAATTTATGTCTTCCTTAAAATAATCACCACCATAAATAGTTATCAATTTTTGAGCCTTTGCTTTGTTCCAGAAATGACTCCATACTTTATATGTATTATCTCGTTTGATAGCCTCAAAAACTTCATGAGTTGATGAGGAAGTACAGATAAAGCAACTAAAGATATAGAAGATGAAGTAACTTGACTGATGAGTGGTGATACCAGGATCTGAATCTGGGCAGATATCAGTTACAAATTTTCAGTGGTATTCAGTTATAGTATTATTTCTTTTCATTATTCTTTTCTGCTCCCCCTGCCCCTTCGTTTTTTTGATCCTTCTGTCTCTGCTTCTGGTTACTTTTTCTGTTTTTCTCCAAAATAGGATGTGTTGTTTTCTTTATTTTAATTAAGCTAATCTTTTAATTTTTTTTAGCTGAATAACCAGAAAAATGAAAACTTTATGAAAAGAAAGAAGCTAGTTCAAAATTGAAAAAGGGACAGTGGGCAATAAGCTTATTTCTGAGAAAGATTTTATGTTGCAGTGTTTGAATTCCAGGCTTCCAACTCTCAGAGATCATCACACATCTATGATTGCAAACCCCTTGTCTGCTCTAAGGAGCCGTGGACACCCTGGGAGTGCGGGTGTAGGTAGCGGTTCTCTAAGAATCAGGGGTTTCTTGATAAACATCTTTAAGACCCACCCTTAATTTTAATCTCTTTTTTTTTTTAAAGTATTGTTCCTGAACCAAGGAGGAAGCAATTCTGTTTTCAAGCTGGTCAGGTTTTTGGAAGCTTGAAGTGATGCTACCAAAAACTGCATATTCAGAATGGCCTGGTGCAAAATGATCTCATGTATACTGACACAGACAACTGAATGGGGCTAGCTCTGGAGTCTCAGATCAAGGAGACATGATTCCTAGACTGAGCTAGGCACTGGCTGCTTATACATCTGTGAAATCAGGATGATATGAATAGGTTCCTCATGTATCTGGGGCGCTGGAGCATGGTGAAATGTGCCTGCCTAAACAGTAATGGCTGTGTGCTGCTGCCGCTGCTGCTGCTAAGTCGCTTCAGTCGTGTCCGACTCTGTGCGACCCCATAGACAACAGCCCACCAGGCTCCCCCGTCCCTGGGATTCTCCAGGCAAGAACACTGGAGTGGGTTGCCATTGCCTTCTCCATTGTGTGAAAGTGAAAAGTGAAAGTGAAGTCGCTCAGTCGTGTCTGACTCATAACGACCCCATGGACTGCAGCCCACCAGGCTCCTCCATCCATGGGATTTTCTAGGCAAGAGTACTGGAGTGGCTTGCCATTGCCTTCTCCGAATGACTGCATGGATGGGCCTTAATAAACTCTGTATGTTCTTACTGTATCTCATCTTTTCACACGTGTAAAGTTAGGCAGAACACTGAGTGTTTAATTCCAATGTCCATCCCTTACTAGCTGTGTGAACTTTGGTGAATTTTCTAACCTCTCAAAACCTGTTTTGAGTTGTAAGAATTGTGAGAATTAAAGAATATCTATTAGATGCTCTTATGGTGAGTGGGATAGGGTACAGAGAGGCAGTCAGTTTAATTCACTAGTCAGTTTCTTGGGTTTTAACTTGATCTCCAGCATTTACTAACTTTGTGAGTTTGGCCTTGTTTCTCAACCTTTCTGTGCCTTAGTTTACTCACCTCTACACATGTATACCTGTGGCAGATTCATTTTAATATTTGGCAAAACTAATACAATTATGTAAAGTTTAAAAATAAAATAAAATTTTTAAAAAAATAAAAATAAAATAAAATGGGATAATGATAATATTACATCTAGGGCTGTTATGAAGTTCACCCTGGAGAAGTATTTGCTGAATGAATTTGTTGAAAACCCAGTCAAAGAGAGCAGTGTGATACACTCTGTTATCAGTGTCTGTTCTGGGGCCTCAGATGGGAGCTCTTCTGCCTCAGCTTCAGAGACTCAGGACTGTTTTATCTAGAAGAAAGTACTTGAGCTTGGCTGTTGAAGGTAAGAGTCCCCCAGGCAGGGAGGTGGCAACGGGAAGTCTCTGTAGAGGTTTGAACTGAGGGATGAGGGCAGGGTCGGGTGCTCTGGGGCAACGGTGTCATGTGTGTCTGAGACACAAGATGCTGGAGGACAGAGAAGTGTCAAGTATTGTCCAGGTAGACTGACCAAGGGCAGGGGACAGAGGAAGGGGCGGCCAGGTGGCCTAGGATGGACTTGTTTCTAGAGGGAGCCTGGAGAGAACTTTCAGTAGGAGACGGACCTTGTCAACCTTGAGTGTTATTACCAAGTTGAGTGCAGATAAACCCAGATCCTTCCAGAACAGGTGTCTGTTTCTAGCAGAAAGAAACAGACCAGAGAACACAGACCAGAGCCCTGGAGGGGGACAGTTGTAGCCATGGGTGAGCTGCCAGAGGATGAGGAATGGGGAAGCTTGGGGACCACAAAACTGTGGAGGGGGAGAGGAGGTAATGGCCAAATGGAGGCTGGAGATGTCTGACAGTGGTGTTAGAGGAATCCAGGGAACAGAGACATTTAGAAATAGTCTGTGCTTACCTGTGCTCACCAGTACTGAAGGCCCCAGCTTGGTCAACTGGAAGAGGCTGGAGAAAAGGCCACTGAGAAGTTGCTGCCAAGGCCTTTTGGTAGTATCAGGGCCCAGAAGCCCAGAGTCAAGCAAGTTGAAGACCTGTTTGGTTCTGCCATGGCAGGGGCTGAGGTGTCTGCCGCACCCCTGTGACGTGAAGAGGTGAGAAGAAGCAGGGAGGCTTGTAGGGACAGATGGCAGCTGCTGGCTGTCCTCAGGTGCAACCTGAAGAAGTGATCACTAGGCGAACTGGCTTCAAGCAAGCAGATTGTGAAATTACTGAGCAGTTGGGGAACAGCCAGAAGTCCTGGGGAGGTGAGCTGAATTAATTGTATTCATGCCAGGTCTTGATAGCCCAGAGCAAAGCATCCGAAGCGTTGGCTGCACAGAGTGAGGAGGCAGAATGCCTCAATGACTTGGCCCTCAGAGGCAGCTGCCACGTATCCACCAACCGAAAACGCCGACACTCAGGGCTTGGTCTAAAAGTGGCAAAGAAGGACAAGTTTGCATCATAGAATCTCTGAGTGTTTGAGCTGCAAATAGGGGTCTGAGGCTTCCTGGTTCAGCCTTCTTGGGGAAGCAAGCCCAGAGTGACCCCGGGGCTTGCTGAGGTCAGCCTGAAGTTAGTGGCAGTCTTAAGTCCAGGAGGGCTTTCTTGCCCCTGTCTGCCCTCCACCCGCCCACCCCCACCCCCCATCTGCCCCACAAAGTCTGTCTTCTCTCTTCACCCCCTGCCTGATGCCATTTCTTGCCCTCTGAAGACAGAGATTATCAAGCAAGCTCATCCTAACCCTAATCTTCTTACCACTTTGCTGTCTTCCTACCCATAGCAGCTCTTGCTACTCTCTTCCTTGGAGCTTGTTAGGTGGTTGGTTAACAAAATAGCTTGTGTATATTGCAAGTAGGTGTCTTTCCAGGTGGCTCAGTGGTAAAGAATCCACCTGCCAATGCAGGAGATGTAGAAGGTGTGGGTTCAATCTCTGGGTCAGGAAGATCCCCTAGAGTAGGAAATGACAACCCACTCCAGTATTCTTGCCTGAGAAATCCATGAGTAGAGGAGCCTGGTGAGTTACAGTCCATGGTGTCTGAAAGAGTCAGACCCGACTTAGCAGCTAAGCATGCACATTAGGGGGTACATAGTAAATAGCTTGTCTATTAGAGATACATAGTAAATAGTTTGTATATTAGGGATATGTAATAAATAGGTTGTGTATTAGGGTGTTGATGGATGTAGTAGATATGACATTCTGTTTCTCCCAGGCAATGCATTCTCCCAATTACATTTTTAATATGGATTTCTCCCTCGTTCATGGACACACTCTCAGTCTGTAATCTAAGTGGTCTATATGCCAGTCTCAATATTCTATCAGAGAAAACTTTTAACTAGAAAAATGAAGTCAAGCAAACTTTTAGTTAAAAATTGTTCTTTTCTTTGCTGTTTTCTTCTTAATAGATTTCTAAGGGAGACTTAACCATCAGCCTCACAGAAGGAGCAAAAATTAGTAAATATTTCCAAGACAGTTGTTCAGTTGATTGTGGATCAGTTTTTCCTTGGCTATTTTAAGTAGTGGGAAAATTGCACGTTCTTCTCAAACATGAATACAGAAGAAATATGACTGTTTCCCACCGAGATGTGAGGGTGAAGATTCCTGGCTTGGGTGAGGGATGTGGGAGTTGAATAGAAGAATAGAAAAGGAATCCATTAATGATTTAGAAGACTGCTTCATTTCTCTACCTCTGTAACAGAGACAGAGCTTGATCAATATCCTCAAGGTCACTCATGCTTGGTATTTGCTATGTCAGCTAGTCTTTTTTAAAGTTTTGAAAACTATCCCATGCATCCATCCTAAAAGGTTTAGGTGGACGTAGTGCAGAGAGATAGGGTTTTATGGAGCCAATAGGAATGTTGGAGGAGATGGGGGTCAGTGAAGGGGAGTTTACAATACAATTTCAACGAGTTGAAAGACTAATTTAGTTCAAGATAGAAACTAGGGAATAAATGGAGAAATCCTTCTTATAATTGCTGATCTGCACCAATAAGGCAATCATTATTGCTAAATAAAACCCTGGCGGTAATGTGGTTTTATTAATCCTTGTGTCTCTTCTTCAGTTATTTCTGTGTTATATTTTCATTGGCTCTTTCCTTTTAAACGTAAACATTGCCCCCCTAGGGATGTGCCTAGTCATGTCATTTTTTTGTTTATTTGTTGTTGTTGTTTAGTCACTAAGTCATGTCGATTCTTTTGAGATCCCATGAACTGTAGCCTGCCAGGCTATTCTGTCCCTGGGATTTCCCAGGCAAGAATACTGGAGTGGGTTGCCATTTCCTGCTCCAGGAGATCTTCCCAACCCAGGGATTGAACCTGCATCTTCTGTGTCTCCTGCATTGGCAGGCAAATTCTTTACCACTGAGCCACTTGGGAGGTCCTCTGTTTATTTACTTTATTTTTTTATTTTTGTTTGTTTTTTTGTTTTGTTTTTTTTTTAAGTCCATATTTTTATTTTATTTTTTTAATTTAATTTTATTTTTAAACTTTACATAATTGTATTAGTTTTGCCAAATATCAAAATGAATCCCATATTGGCTTAGTTGAGCTTTTTAGAATAAAGGTTCTCTCTGACAGACTGCTGTTAGAGAAATTCAAGCATCTTATTCTTCTGCTGAACAGAGCAAGTATGGTGCTCTTTTGATACCTTATGAAGGGGGCTTTGATGGTTGTACAACCCAGCATCCAAATGGTGATCAAGAGATGAAAGGGGGGCCTGGCTTATGGCTCCTATTCATCCAGCAGATGTGTTCCTTTTGGTCATCTCATTGTTTGAGGACTCTGGCCAGAATATCTATATTAACACTTAGAGTTAACTGCTTTTGTCCTACTATTTATTTATATTTGCTTATGTTTCCATCAGCCAAAAAGGGAAAAAACAAATAAATGAAAAGAGTCAAATAACAGACCATTCTCTCTGCAATATTCCAAAGCAATCCTTGGTTCCATGCAGACTCAAAGGCAGGCAGAACCAATGGCGATGACAGTTACTTTTAGAAGTTTCTCACCAGAGAGTTTTTCTGACTGTGGACACCTCAGGGGTAGACACTCTGAAAAGTTCCAGAGAACACATGTGGTTTCCAGTGAAAATACTATGCAAATATTTTCAAATGCGTTTTTGACTATGGTATTTCCTCTCTATTCATTGCCCTGAAGAATGATGTTTCCTTATTTATTGATATTTAAAAAAAAAAAACAAGGGAAGAATTTCCTCTTTCTGAGTGGGTCTTCAGATCATATAAGGCAACACCCTGGAGATTAAAATCTCATAGTTTATGGAAAAATTAATTGTCTCTGAGTTTGAAAGACATTGTCTAAAAAGTAACTCAAGCTTGAAGAATGTCTAGACCCTTTCAACATATGTAACCACTGGGAACATGGTAAAACAACAGTAGTTTAGTTTCAGATGGGAAGTTATTTCTTTTAAGCCTGTAAATGAGCAGACAGGCATTTGAGGGGAAGTCTCTCTACCATGGGACCCCACTCCAGTACTCTTGCCTGGCAAATCCCATGGACAGAGGAGCCTGGTAGGCTACAGTCCAGGGGGTCGCTAAGAGTCTGACACAACTGAGCGACTTCACTTTCACTTTTCATTTTCATGCATTGGAGAAGGAAATGGCAACCCACTCCACTTACCTGGAGAATCCCAGGGATGGGGGAGCCTGGTGTGCTGCCGTCTATGGGGGTCGCACAGAGTCGGACATGACTGAAGCGACTTAGCAGCTCTCTACCCTAAGATTCCCCAGCCTGGGAAGAGAAAGTTCAGTTTACTCCCAGTTCCCAACATGGAATGTGAAAAGAGAAAATCTGATTGTTCTTTCTTCAAATGCTGCTGAATTATCCTCCTAGCGTTAAGTATCAACCACGACAGCAATTCCACTGTAGAATATTATGAGCAGAGTTAATTATAACTGTTTAATGAGGCAGATCCCAATTTTCCATAGATCATGAACCGTCATACATTAAAGGAGAGAGACAGTTCACATTTTTATTCAACTGACATTTGGTTAATATACTTCAAACAAGTTTTGGATATGCCAAGCTGATTATGAAATAGCTTTGCCCTGTTCATAAAATGCTTTTAGTAAAATGAAAAAACATCCATGTTGTTCTTATCATTTACCAGCTCCGTGATGTCATTTTCAGTTTATCAAGAGATCACTCTGTAAGAAATATCATTGTATTTCTCTGAAGGTCACTAGGTTAGGAAATAAGAACTGGCTTCTACTCTCAGTCACATTCAGATTAAAATCCCTTCTTTGCCACCTGCTATTGTCCTGGAGCAGTAACAACAATACTGCCATTTGCTGAGCTGTTATCAGTTTGAGCCATATGAAATTATCACTTTCCTAGGCTAGGATGTGGTCAAATAGAGGCCTTTTCTCCCAGTTCAGACTAATGCATGTGCTAAGCCATCCATCTAGGAGCTTATAGATATTCTCTCATCTGGTTCTTTCAACAGTCTTAAGAAAGATGTAGTTATCACCATTTACAAGTGAGAACACCTAGCCTTGCCCAAGATTAAGAGAGTTGCTCAACGTCACAAATTAGTAAGGTGGAGGAGATTTAAACCCTGAGCCATCTTTTGACCTCAGTGTTTCACAGCCTTCTTGTGAAATAGATATTATATCAGTTCCCTAGTCCTCGACTTCCTCTTCTGTAAACAGGGAAAGGATTTGCCATGAGGATGTGAGATGACATGTGTGAGGTGTTCGTCATGTACCAGTGATGGATTAGAGTGGAGCTGTCCTCACCATCAGCACCACTATCAACATCTAACATTCTACACACTCAAAGGTGTGTACAGAATGTGCACAATCAGACTATAAAGGAAGTCAGCTGTCTGTGTGTGTGTGTGGTGTGTGATCTTTTCTCTATTTCCAGTAGCTCTTTGCACAGACTGCAGTGGTTGGAGCCTAACACTTGCACATGCACATCGCCCACTTTGCTATTTTCAAAACAAGAAAGAAATTGCATTGAAACTACCCTATCGAGAACAGAGGTATCTGTGACAAATTGGTTTAATTGAAAACAACTTAAAAAAACAAACAAAAAACAACTCTACTGGTTTTAGAGCTGGTTGCAGGGTGGGGGGATCAAATTAACCATGGAGAATCTAAGTGGAGGGTTTTATTGATTGCCGTAGGCATGACCTAAATTGCAGAGTGTGAGTTATAATGAAAGTACTACTCTTTCTGCGCTGCTAATTGAGAGGCAGCATTTTTCATATGGTGAAGTTGGGGATGGTGAGCACGGCCAGGAATCTTCTCCCAGCTGTGGCCCATAGACCCGTGCGGCTCCAGGACCATTTGCCCACCCTGAGGCAGTCACTTCTCTAGTCACAAACACAGATGATTATTTTATGAAACAAGATTTTGAAATTTTTTTCCCAGAAGGCATTTGAGGTACAGCCTGTAGGTAAACTTATACAGGTTGAGATATTTTAATGTGAAATAATGTCCATGCTGTTCTATTTCAGAGGAAGGGAGGACAACTAGCCCTCTTGCTATGTGGGTCACAGAAATGACACAGAATAGGGATCAGCACACCTGTGGGCCAGATCTGTTTCTGTGAATAAAATTTTACTGGAATATGGCAGCTCCCGTGTGTCATATTCCATGGCTGCTTTTGTGCTAAAACAGCAGAGTGGAGTGCTTGCCTCAGAGGGACACCATGTAGACCGTACAGCTGGGAATCTTTGCTGCTTGGCCCTTTCCAGAAAACCCATGCCAGTCCCTGCTGTGGAAGCCAGGGAGGTTTCAGATAATCCATTCGACTACACACAAGCTCAAGCTGCTTTCTTTTCATGTCCAGAGATGCAAGTTTGGCAAGGAGAGGGAGATTTGGTGGTCGCAGTTGATGTGTGTGTCTCTCTGGGACTACATCCAGGAACATTTCAATCCTCATCTTCAGCATTTGATGGTGCCTGTGAACCACACAGACAGAGAGACAGAGAAAGGAGACATTGTATCTATGAAAATACCAAATTACAGGGAAGAAGATTGGGGGAAATTGACTAGAAATAAGAATGAGGCATCACCTCCAAATGGGGGCCACTGGTCCATTTATTTCTGGGTTGGGGCAAAGGCTCTGAGGGCTCTTGACTTTCCTCTTTGGGAGAGAGAGTTAACAGGTTACAAAAGCAATGCAGATGGGCTAACAAAATGGCAGAGCACAATTGAAAGCCAAACCAAAACAGTACCATGAGGTACGCTTTGAGGTTGGATAGAGCTGTGTTTTACTGCTTGTTGGAGATTGGGCAAGTTATTTACCTCCCTAGTTTTCTTATCTCTGATAAGAGGAGAAAGCTCACTTTAAATTAGTTTGTGTACACATAAAGTGCCTCACACTATCAGACACGTGAGGAAAATGTGGTTGTTCTCCTCCCTTATTCACCATCTACCTTTCACAGATTTGTAGTCATGGTCAAGGTGAGTATCATTCGAGGAGGGAAATTCTTGGCTGTAGAGGGACTTGAGAGGTCTGGGACGAGGGTTGAATCTGATGTTAAGTAGACTGGATTCCTTTTCTTCACATTGTGATCTGAAATACGGGCATCTCACCCTCGTTGACATGTTTCCATCTTGCTGTGTTTGATCAGAAGACAGACTGTGAGTGAGATAAAAAGGGGAGACACAAACAGTCTCGTGAGATCTGTATTAGGGGAGGCCATCACTTATGGTCTTTATTTTCCTCTTAATGTTGTCATTTCGGGTAAACCTGGAAGTTCAGGGATCTGAAGGACAGGGTGGGACAGACTTTTCTCAGCGTCTTCCTGGCCTCTGGTCCCCCATCCTGGGTTTCTTCACTGCTCACATTCTGAGGCCTGCCATGGCCTCCAGCATTAGGCCACCCAGATTCTTCTGTGGCTCCCTTGCCTGGTTTCATGCCCACTGATGCTCTTGGCCACTTCTCTGGCCCTCTGTAGTGACAGGCACCTATGGATGTTCTTGCTCAGTTCTCTGGGCTCAAGGGAAACCCAGAGGACCTGAGGCCATCACACAGATGGACCCAGGTCAAACACGGTACCATCTTACAGCTCTTAGGGGCCCCGAGAAGAGAGGATACATGTGGGACAGCTGCTTTCTAGAGCCACCGCAGGCTCCTCAGCCCCCATACCCTCAGACATCTGGGGGTGGGGGGTCTGTTAGTTCTACCTAACCCTGGGACTCGGCCAATGGCTGGCCAGTCCCCATGCTTCCTCTGTGGTGCCTGGCTCACTGAGTTATATGTTCACACTGTCTTTTCTCTGCTCAGTTCTCCTCTTCTGAATACCCTCTTCCTTGCCCCAAATTTCTTTGTCTCCTTGATCATGTAACTGAGGGCATCATACTTCTCTGGGGGTCACTTCTGTAACCCCTTTAGAGGTATGGGGGAGGTTTGGCTACCCCCACTCTCGGGCTTTCTGGGGCCCCAGGTGACTGTCCTTAGGGCAGTTCTGTCCTGGCTTTTCACCCAGCCCCACACTATTGTGACATGGCTTGTTGCAGAGAGTTCCAAGTGTCACACAGATTCAGCACAGTCACTTGAAAGCCAATCACTTCTTTTTGGTGGTAGATAGGACTCTTTAGAGTCCTCCTTACCCTCCACCTCTCCCTGTCCCAAGCCCTGAGAATAACAGAAATAAGCCCAAAGCTTCCTTGAAATGCGTCAAGCAAAAACAAACAGTCACTTATACAGAAGCCTGTTTCATACAGCCGGGATTCCTGTATCCAAAGCTATCATGATGACTTAATGGTGCCTTTGGGGACCTTGGCTTTCTACCTTTTCCTTCTGCTATCCTTAGCTTGCTTGCCTACTAAGTCACTTCACTCATGTCCAGCTCTTTGCAACCCTGTGGACTGTGTAGCCTGTGAGGCTCCTCTGGCCATGGGATTCTCCAGGCAAGAATACTGGAATGCCCTCCAGTATTGCCATACCTTCCTTCAAGGGATCGTCCTGATCCAGGGATCGAACCTGCATCTCTTATGTCTCCTGGATTGGTAGGCAGGTTCTTTACCACTAGCACCACCTGGGAAGCAGCAGGTAGACCTTTTTCTCATGTTCATCACCTTGTGGTCTCAGGGTGACTGTGTTACCTCCAGGTGTCAAATCTATATGCCAGGTAGAAAGAAGGCAATGAGGTTTGACCTTTTCATTCAAGAAGAGAAGGAACCCCTGCTCCGGACTTCTTGCTGTATCTCAACGGCCAGGATTATGACATATACCCACCCTTAGCTTCAAGGGAGACTGGAAAATCACTAATATTGGTCTCTCTCCCTCAAAGGTAGAGGGAGGCAAGGAAAAAGGGGTTTGTGGATGGATTTTTGAATAGCAACCCACAATATCTACCAAAGGTCAGCTGTTTCAAGAGATGATGGCAGTCTATGATGTCATAGGGTTAAAATTTGTTTAGTTTTTCTGACCATTGAAAAACTCTGGCTGATTCAGATCATTAATTTAGTGAGAAATTGATTTTGGTAGAGTATTTGGGCATCTTATGTGAATCACCAAATCAGTCAATAGATTAATTGTGGAATAAGACAGGGTAGTAGGAATCATATTCCACTGTCTTAGGGAACAAACTTTTTAAGCCCTTTAGAAGAAATCTCATGAAAACAGTTGATGAATTATATAAATTTAAGTTCTTCTTTTCTTTGGGGTAAGGCTGAATTCCCCCCTACTTGCCAAAACATGCTGGAAATGCTTTATTGGCTTAATTTCAATTCCTGTATATATATATGAAAGTAATAAAGCTGCATTTCTTTAAACATATTTCATAATTTAGAGTTTTCATAAATTCATGCTGGCTTTTCTTTCTAGTACACCATAAATTGGATTCTACTGCATATCGATCATATCATAGTAAGAATATTGGAATAGTATGAAAGTTCATTTAAGGAGGAAACCTAAGGTGGCAAAGGTAAAGGAACTAAGGTAAAAGCAGTATAAGGCAATGGTTGCATTAATCAAAGATCTGCAAACCGTGGCCCATGGGTCAGGTGAAACTTTCCATCTGTTTTTTATAAATAAAGTTTTATTGGAACATAGCCAGCTCATTCCTTCATATATCTCATGACTGATTTCATGCTACAGCGGTAGAGTGGCATGCTAGTTGTAATGGAGACTATGTCCCACAGAGTTGGAAATATTTACTATTTGGCTTTTCACAGAAAATATGTGACCATTACTGGTCATGGGTGATTCTGTGATAGCTGAACACAATGATTGGGTTCCACTTCCCTTCCATGTGGAAATAATTTAACGTTTAGATAAAAATAAAATAAGATAAATAGGTGATTTAGCAGAAATGCATTCAAAACTCTCGGACAAGATCCATTGGGGCATTGGGATATTTATTTTCAAATTAAAAAAAAAAATACAACAGCAACAACAACAAAAACCTGGCTCTATTTCTGTCTTTGGCACCACGTTGGCATTTTGTCCCAGCTCTGTGTCTGTAGCCAGCACCTGAGTTTGCCCTTTGCTGGCTCTGTGCCTTTGAGATGGCATGGGGACACTGCCTAGGGTGCAGGGGCTACAGGGTCTCTGAGTGCCCTTTCTTCACTCAGTTCTCTGATTCTGTGACAACATAGATCACTTCTTATCTAAACCATAGGGATTCCTTTTATTAACAATATCAGTACCATGTTGTCTTTTCCATTTGATGCATGTATTGACCAGAATCCCCAGCATATTAGGTCTGTGTTAGTAAACATTCACAACTCGTTTTGAACAAAGCACATTCTCTGGTTCAAAGGGACAAATGCTAAGAGCTGGAGTGCAGAAATATCTAATATTTATTGAATGTGCATCATTCGCCATACCTTCTGAGCACTTGATATATATTAACCTATCTAATCTGCACAGGGACCCCAAATTAAATGCCATCATTAACTCCATTTTACAGATGAGTAAACCGAGGCAGCCTTCCCAAAGTCACACCATGATTGCACATCCTAGTTTCAGAATCCTACTCTCAACCACTCTTCTTCCTGCCTCCCCGTGGGTCAGATTTTGCACAGCAGCTATTTTCCACCTTCACAGCAGTCAAGGGAGGAAACAAGTATGAGAGATGCAGGTTGGAGTTCCTAGAAATTATGGACACTTTTGAAAATTAGAACAAGACATTTCTTCACTTACCAAAAAACTTAACTCTGTGCCATCAAGATCACCCTCGAGGTTCCTCTTCTCAGCCTCTTCCTCTCTTTAGTCAGATAAAAGCAATTTTAGGACAATAGTTCAGGCAACACAGGTTGGAAACTGGGTCATTTTTGTGAAATCATTTCTCTGCCAAAACCAGTTTTTAATTCTTTCTCAGAATTAAAAAAAAAAAAAACAAGCAAACAAACCATGTGGAACAATCTGTGGCAGATGGTTATTTCGGCTCTAGGTGAGTTTTTGTCATTATACTCTGGGACGGAGAACTCTGCTTTGTATAATCATCTGTTATTTCAGTGAACTGCCAGCTAGGAACTAGTGGAGCTATGATGGTTTAGGACGGGAATTTTTGTTTTTTTTCCTAGAGATGAACATGTAAGGTCTCTCCACTGTTCTACAGAATTTTAGATGCCATGTATAAACCAGTAATCTGACAGTTCAGTTAGGGGTTCGGAGAGGTGAGATGGAATTAGTTAAAACACATTTGCCCTCTTTTCCAGGTTTAGCTTCCCTTGGAAAGTACAACCATAAACAGCTAAACTATGGTGTTCAGTGCAAGCACAAGTCCCTAATTAATTTATTTTATGTTAATTAAGTTTATAATTACATAGTAAAACATTTACTTTCTCCCTCAAGAAATTGACTGAATCTTCTGAAGGGGCTTTGTGACTGTAATTTAGGTGCAATTAAGTTAAATTTAGTTAGGGTTTGGTTCATTTAGCTACTGCTGGAAGATGCTAGATGAGAGGAAACGAGCAACATCTCAGAGGCAACTCTGGATCTAGAGGGTGTGTGTGTCTCTCTCCTGGGCTCGGGCAGCTGGTAGGTGTTGAGGACAAGGGCAAACTGAACACCTATCAAGGTGAAGTGTCATGTTCGTCACCTATGTATAGTCCTCAGCTGTGGAACTATAGACTCCTGTAACTGTGGATAAAGGCAAAATATTTTTGCAATTTTTTGTGTGTGTGTATGTGGTTGTGGAGTTGGAACTGAAGTCATGGAATAGTTTTCAGATGTCTTCCATCATGGGTGTGAAATCCCTGAATCCCTCTTCACAGTCAGTGATATCACCAACCAGAAGCCACAATTTTGGCATCAAAAGGCCATTTTACCTCCTGAGAAGAGTGGGAAAGGGTCCTTGGCCAGCTTGTGGCTTTGGTGGCTGGCTGTGGTTCAACACAGCCTTTCTAGCAGTCCTGGGGCTTCTAACTGAGAGGACCACAGTTTCGCAGGAGTGTGAAAATGGACATTTTGAGCAAAGTTTCCTTCTGTGAGTTTTTACTTGATAGCTTATAATAAAGAATTTGTTTAGGCCTATGATTGAAAATGCAGTTGAAAGCAATCATTTGCAGTGGCTGCTGAGTTGCCTGCAGGATTGAAGTGTCCTGCTCGTGACTGTGAATGGAAATCTGGAAAGTACAATTGTTATCGTGAGTAGCATATGATTATCCTAGAGAATAGCACAGAAGCATCCTAGCACACCCCAGTGGTGGATGGACTTCACCTATTTTAAAGTCCCCTTGGTTCTTGAAGCATTTATCTCTTGGTGGATGACAGAAGTCCTTGTTTTGGAAATGAAGCTGGAGAATTTTTTTTTGTCCTAAAGTGCCAGGCTGAATTATGCAAGATAATTTAAAAAGACGTTTTGATGTCCTGTCATCACAGTGAAAGGTAACTTATTACTGTATGATCAGTGAGTGAAACATATACTTACAATAAGGATTTACCATATAGTACAGGAAACTATAGTTAATGTCATGTAACACGCTATAACAGAAAACAAAAAAGAATATATATTTGTATATATTCATATGCAATTGAATCACTTTGTTATATGCTTAAAACTAACACAATATTATAAATCAACTGTATTTCAATAAAAAAGTATACTTAAACAAAATGTGATCACTGAGCCCACTTCTGCCTATGTGCTTTTATCTGTAAAATGGAAGTGTTCACCTTCCTTTTCAATACTTAACAAGCAAATGATATTCCCTTTCCCAAAAGAAGTGTTAACTATGACTCATATATACTTGAGAAGGTATAGGGAAATCAGATTTTTATAAACTGAATGATTTTTGCACCCAGTGTCTTAGTACAGTAAAACAAAATAATCCCAGAAACATAATGGCGAGATAACTTCCAACAAAGTAGAAACTAGATTAGGTTATTAAAGAGGAAATTGTATCATATTAAAATCTAGAACATAAGTTTCACTCAATAAACAAAAATAATGATGTCAACATATGGCTCAGTTCTTCCCAGTACACAGGAAGAAATGAGAGAAGGGCCCAGAGATACAGAGAAAGTAAGACATGAGAGAGAGACAGAGACAGGGTTAGAGAAAGATAGAGAGTCAGAGAGAATAAGAGAGAATATATCCTTAAAAACACATTTGGGCATCTCTGAAAAATGAAACAAAAGAAGGTATAAAATTGGGAGATAAACTAGAAAGACTCTTGGCTATACAGCCTGGAACAGGACAAGTGTTTGTGAAATTTCCAGTCTAGAAAGCTTTAAGGAAGGATATGGTCATTAGTTGGTTCAAAATCATAGTAAGCATTTACCACAAAGTCCTAAATGGGCTCAATGAAGGTGGACCAAGGTCAGGAGAGAGATTATTTCAAATGCAATATTTTTTTTTTTTTTTTTTTAATGAGTAGGATAGTTTGAAATTTCCAAGGCTTGGCACTTTGTGTAAATGTCCTAATTCTAGCAACTGTACTGAGCTGAGGAACTTGAAAATGGCTTGGGGAGTATTAGGTACTCATATGAACTCTACTCACTTCAGTATGGTAGATTTATTTCATCACCGTTCTAGAATGGGCAACTGAGGCTCAGAGAGGCCAGGAGAGCCAGGATCCAAGCTCAGTTCTGCTGGCTTCAGGCTGCTTTTTGCTCTCTAAACAGCCATCCTGTGGTTTTCTTTCAGGCCTCATGCAATTAACAAAGAAGATAAAAACATAGGGCAATTGTATTTACTAAGATTCTGATTACAATGCCAGCTATAAATAAAGTTCTAGAATCTTGTAGAGTTAAACAGTGGATGGTAAGTGGCCATAATTATGAAGAACAGAAGGACAATTTATAATCCGGTCATTACTTCTATGCCCGTGTAATTATACTCTATCCTTTCATCTATGTGACATTATAGATTTTTACCCCTTTCTCATAAGGCAGTGCATTTGCCCATCACATGTCCTTTGAATACCTCTTGTGTTTACGTAGATGATGATTTCTGTTTTGAACTAATAATGTGTGTAGAGTTACAAGGTAAATAGCCTTTCCCTTTTAATCACCTTTACTTACTAAAGAACTTCCTGTAAGATATGGAAAGCATTCCTTAAAATAATGTCAGATGTTTGGATACACTAAATTTTCATTATAAGAAAAAAACTAGAATATATTGTTTTCCCAGTGTCTTGGTTCTAGTTGATTCTTGGCATGGTTGCTATAATTCTTAACCAAGCTGTTATATTTGGTATGCCATGTATGCCATGCATACTTTATTTAAAAAAGAAAATAAACTGTGAAATCTGGTGTGTGTAAAAATGCACTATCTTGAAAATTCAGAGTTTTCTACATGTATAAATTGTACCTAAACCAAGGAAGTATGAAGGGACTTCCTGTGTTACTATTGCATGAAAGAATTGAGGCAGAGAGAATCTTGTCTTTCAAATATGGGTATTGCCCATCTTAAAGCACTGAGGTTGACATCTGTTCCAGCTGCTTTAAGATATTGCTGCGGGGTTAGTCAGGGTCGTGAGGTGGGATGGGCTTTTTCCAAAATGAGTTCTTTTGAGCAAATAAAAATGTCACAACAGTGGAGACTTCCAGAATTTGGGGGTTAAGTCAAGTCAGGGGTTCAGCTGGCTGTCCAAGTCTGAATGCTGTGTCTATGGGATTGATTTTGCACTTTTCATGTTTCCTATTGCAATTAGAGTAGGTTCTCCATATTATTGAGACTTTTTGAAACAGGTCACCTGTTGCTGATAAGAAGTGGTCAGAGGGGTTGGCTGTGGCATTAACATCCCAGGGGTTCCACCTGATGGGGAAATGCTTTTGGACCATGGATCCTGTTCTTGGTGGCAGGAATGGACTGGTATTCTTTCAGACTGGTGAGCACATCTGGGACATTACTTTATGCACCTTGCTAGGGTAAGAGATGACCACTGGAATATGAGTTGGATTCACTTCTGAAGGGTCTGATCTGGGACTTTCAATCTGGTGTCAGGTCATGTCCCTCATAGGCTCACCAAGGGCAGGTGAATCACCTTCCAGACCCCAAATTCCGCATCGCACCTCAGATGTTTTGGAGGAGAGGCATGTTTTATTTCTCATTTCACCATCATAACTTCTGAGATGATGGAAGTCCTTCTGCTAATGTTGTTCTGGAGAAAAGGTCCCAGAGAAAAAGGGCACTTTTGGGTGGACCTCCTTCCTGCCCCGTGATAGTCTCCTGTTTCTAAACTCGGGCACACACACTTTTCTGTATAAAAGGCGGGGGCCAGACAAGAATCTTGGAAGCCTGGCAGCTTCCTAAATGTGCCTGAAGCAGCCATGGAGGCAGAACTGTAGTCTGGGAGCAGGTCCCTGTGCAGCTGACAGTCATGTCCTTGCTTGTGCGGGCTGGGCAGTGAGGAGGAGGTGGTATGGCGGCAACTTATGAGAGAGGGAACCATCACAGGATTGGGGAGTGGCCACAGTAACTGGACTCCTTGAAGAGCAAGAGTTAAGCCCTCAGGATGTGGCCTTTGGCAATTTCACCGTGTCTGCACTAGAGTATCAAATGCAGTCCACCTCCCAAGATGTCCATTTCCAGATAGCTCAAAGGCCTTTGTTTTTTGATCCTGTTCTCAGTCGGATTTGGATAATTCATGTTTATTGTAGTCAGATAGTAGAGATTATCAACCTCACTTCTCTTTGTTTTGCTTTCTAGAATATTTGGTGCTTAGCTGAGGTTTCATTATCTTGTGCACTTTGCTAATTGAATGGAGATGAGATTTATGAGGTACCTCTATTCAAGAGAAGGTAATTTGTTTGACCTTCCTCTCTGCTTCATTGGAACCATTAGTAGATCTGACTTTCCTGCTTTGCAGTAATAGGCAGGGACACTGGGCACTCCAAAGACCCCTGATAGCTGCTTTCTTAGCAGGCATCCTAAGTGTTACTAATTTTCAGACTCTGTTGTTGAAGCATGTCTGGGAATGCCTAATCAGAAAGTGGTGGTCCAGGACCAATTTTACTTTTACCTACTCTCTTCTTTGAAGGATCAGCTTGAATTTGGACATGGGATCATCGTTCTGCTCTGAGGCCTTATAATATCTGTGTTCACTCTCCAATAATTGGGGCTACCCTCTCTACATGCTTGAGGTCTCCCAAGGACATCAACAGCAGCGCTTTACCTCTAAGTTCTCTTCTTCCTCCTGCTCTTCCTTCTTCCATCTCCTACTTTCATCATCATTATCACCACCACTATCGTCACCACCGTGATCTCCATCGTCACCACCACCGTTATCTTCTTTATAATCATCCCCACCACCACCATCACCATCATCATCACCATCAGACCAGCTCTGGCTGCCCCATGTCCACTTGTTTCCTGTTGCTAATTTTATGCATTATTTACTTTTCTAGAAATTTATTTCCAGATCCATTTTGATCTGTGGGCCTTGGTTTTACCCACGACTGAGCAGAGCTGAGCAACTTCCTTTGTGCATGTTTGAGGTTCTTGCAGGTTTCTGTATTGATAGGTTAATTGAGCAACAGGTTTTACGCCATTTGTTTTCTGTTTGGATACTACATTGTCGTCCTCCAGATTCATATACTAGGAAGAATAACTGGAGTATTTTGGCAAAAACAAATCTAGACACAAATCTATATTGGCAGCAGCAAGTATGTGGTCTTCAGTAATGCAATTGACAATGCCATGCTTGTGTATTGAATGTTTGAGTCACTGGTAAGCCTCTGGTCTGAGAATCGTGGAGTAGTGTCTTTAGGAAGATATCATTTCACCTTACAAAGAGTTACCCTATAGATTTTGCAGTGTATTTTTATTATCCTCAGTCAGAAGGCAAGGCACAGCCCACAGGAGGACACTAGATTGATTTGGGTATTTCACTGTGCTTGTAGTTCATGCCTTTTGAGTATTTAGTGCCCCTTAAACCATAAACATTTTTTTCTTTCCTACTCTGCTTATGGCATTTTTAAGTTATTCCACAGATAATTGCAATGGCCTTGGTCTTTGGATGTACTTCCCATCCTATGTGAAATCCCTGATGTGATGGTGCTTGTGGCCTCGGATACTTTTCATCAGGCCCTGCTGATCAGATCACATCCTCCTTCAAATCATTGAATTTTAATTGTGCAAGAGCTTTAGTTTTCCTTACACATTCAGGTTTTGCCAAGAACTTTGTGTTTCCTGCTTTAATTTTCAGCTCATAACTTAACTTCATTTTATGAAGTCAAACCTGAGCTTTAAAAGCTTTTCTGACTGTCCTCAGCCATTTACTTTAGTTTTTGGTCTTCAGCTAACAAATGGACAACAGCTTCCTTTTTCCCATTCCCACACCCCATAATTCTGATCATCATGAGAATTAGAATGAACCAAGTCTAGTACTTTTGCCCCAGGAGTTAAAAATGCTTCAGGAGGCACCCACTGGTTCTTGTGTCTTAACCCCGCAACCTTCCATACACTTCTGACCAAATGTGTGATTTTATGCAGGAAGCTTTGAAGTGATTTGATTAACCCAGTTACCAGTGAGAAGCAGCAGACCCTACACTGTATTGTCTCTCCCCTCCCTTCCATTTTGGTTCTGTTCCCAAGTCCATCAAAGTTCAATAAAAGTTTTAGACATTACTATGCTATGGCTTGGAATGCATGCTGTCCTTGGTAGCATGAGAGGCAGGTAGGGCATAGATGATGTAGAGACATGCTCTCTCTACCCTCCTGTGCTTAAAGTCTGGGATGCAGGAAAGTAAACAGAAAAGATATAGAAGTTTAGCAAAAGTACAAAAGAAGAACATGTTAGTGAATGGAAGAGAATGCTGTAGAAGTTAAGAGAGAATGAACTAGTTACTCGAAGGAAATGGCTTTTATGCTGGATCTTCAAGAATGGTGAAGGCTTGCTTGGTATAAGGTGATCTTAGGAGATATGATGGTGTGTAGACAAAAGGAAAGTCCTTGGGAAGGAAACGGGGTGCTTGGAGGATGGTTAAGCAGCTTTTGGAATGAGTGCAGAGGAGGATCTAAGTTCAACTGTTGGGAAATTTTCGCCACAGTTGCAGGTGATACCATTTGTAAAGAGGGATTGACCATCCAGAGGTTCTGAGTTTATATTTCAGCTCTCATTCTGTTCCTGGGTGACCGTGGACATATCACAACAGCCATGTGGGCTGAGTGACTCACCTATAAAATATAATTGAAAAGGCACAAAAGCAAAGGCTAGTTGATGCAACAACCAACAGATACTAAACATTTCACAAGGATGTCAAGTGAGGACAATCAGGGTTTCAGACCAAGTGCTAAAATAAAACAAAATTGCACCTGGCTCAAGTCCAACTGAAGGAAAGCGTTTTACCCCCACCATTTCCTGGACACCTAATCCTATAAGAACACAGGAGATTCTCTGATTTTTACCTGGTAAACATTTTCCAGAAGGCTCTGGGGATGTTTGCTTTGCTTTCCAATGAAGGTGAGCTGCCATTCTGGCACCCTGGCCACATTGCTGTCTCCAAGGTGGCAGTGTGCCCTGCAGACACCAAGTTGGCACTTTTCTACTTCTCCAATAACAAACGCGATAAGATCAGCTTTTTTAGATTGCAGCTGCATCTTTCTTCCGTTCCCTTAGCATCCTTTCAACTCAGCAGTTTTCCTTTTTGCTTCAGATAAATTGCTGTTAATTTAAATGTACTGCAGATCCTTGCCATTTTATGGCTGATTGCTTCTGAGTAATAGGAGGAAATTGTGTGCATGTTTGAATGTAAAGAAGTCTAAATGGGTCAGAAGCCAATGGTAAAGAAAGCACAGTGCTTCGCTGACCTTCAGCCCCCTGGTCCTTCTCTTTGAAGAGGTCGATAAGTGGATCCAGAATCAGCAAATAGCAGAGACCTATCCAGGCTTTTCTTCTCTGCTTTCAACTTGACATCACATTTCTCATTCAGCACCTGCTTTATCCTCGTTCTTATTTAGCTCAAGTGTAAGCAGTGGTGGCAGAGTTTTTCTAGAATTGTTTTTGATAAAGGAGCTGTTGTCACGATAACTACCGTGCACCATCGGAATTCTGCAAACGCTTCAGAATGTCACATTGTCAAAATATCTATATTTCAGACTCAGAAGCTAGACAGCTCGTTTGGCTGCTAAACCCACAAGATGTTCAGCCATTTGTTGTGGTCTAAAAACTTTCCCCCTCACTAGGAGAAAATAATGATCTATTGTTTTATATCATTTTGTAGCCCTTTTTTAGGGTTTCTTGTAACATGAGAGGGCACAAGTCATTAGATCTTGGTGGCTAAGTTGGGGTCCTAATTGAAATTTACCATCAACCCTTTGGAAACATAAAGCATTGGATACATTTTCTTAAGGTACTCAAGTTTTAAATGAAACTAATTTTTCATGAGTTGGTGGTATATCTTTAGTGTATCAGTGGTATGTGTGAGTATCAAGTATATGGGAAGGAGACTGATTTGCCTTCCTTGAGGTGAGGGGTGGTGTAAGCCATGCTTTACATGCAGATACTACACACTGCTTATCATTATAACAAGCTGGCTTTTCATCAAGAAAGACATAAAGTGTGTATTTTAGGGTGGCTTTACTTGCTTTTCTTGCATGGGTGTGTGGAACTGAGATGTTTGTCTTTGAGAAGGACACATCACAAAAGGCAGAGCAGAAGAAGGTTACAGAGGGACACGACACGGCATCAACTTAAATGAGGCAAATGCCGTTGCAGCCTGAGCAAATGGCAGTCCAAAAGAGCTTCTATCTAGTCCAGCAAATTGTTTCTCCCAATTTTAATAAATAAAAGAGCCTGTACATTATTTTTTTTCATTTTTTAAATTTATTTTTTTATTGAAGGATAATTGCTTTACAGAATTTTGTTGTTGTCTGACAAACTTCAACATGAAACAGCCATAGGTATACATATATCCCCTCTTTCGAACCTCCCTCCCATCTCCCACCCCATCCCACCCCTATAGATTGATACAGAGCCCCTGTTTGAGTTTCCTGAGCCATACAGCAAATTCCTGTTGCTATCTATTTTACATATGGTAATGTAAGTTTCCATGTTACTTTTTCCATACATCTCTCCCTCTCTTCCCCTCTCTCCATGTCCATAAGCCTATTCTCTATGTCTGAAAAATGTAAAAAAAAAAAAGAAACAGAAGAGCCTGTAGTGCGGGTTGGGGAGCTACATGGCGAGGAAAGTGGCAAATAGAAGCAAATTGAAAGAGCAGCCTGGTTCCAATTAAACACTCGGACATCAGTAAACTCTTCAAGTTCTTGTATGGGGTTGGCCCAAAAGTTTGTTTGGGTTTTTCCATCAAATGTTACGGAAAAACCCAAACAAACTTTTGGGCCAACCCTATGCCATAAACCCGGTGGAAATAAGGTTTGCATTAGCAGCTTAATCTGTTGTTATTTTAATCAAGTAAACCCTTTAAAATTGCATGTTCAGAGAAACTGGTATATCGAATCAACAAATATTTTGTTTGAGGGTGATGTCTTCTATTTGTATCTCCAAGCTTTTCTTGCTTTTATTGGCAAACTTGACATCCTCATATTAATCCCACTGTTTCAGTGGGAAGGAATTTGAGATCCACCCTCTTGAAACCTGGAAGAGTAGCTAAGGTTAGTTCATTCGGTATTCTCGAGCTATGTACCATAGTGCACTCTTCAACTAGCGCTGCTTGTGTTTGCCTGGAGGCTGGGCTTTTAGAAAGAGACTAGAGACAGATATGAAGGAGACTTAATCAGCATCACTCTGTGCTTCCTAAATTCTCAGTGCTCTGTGGGTGATTAAATCCATAAACGATGTTTGGCGTTTGTCCCTAGTTCTTTTCCTGAGACTTGGAAGGGCAGGAGAGAGAAGTGCCATGGAAATTAAGCTCCATAGACTCTTTTAGTGTTGTTGTAAATGATTATACAGCTTGGTGATGGTAATTACAGCTCTGGAGGCAGATGACACCAGCACTTGGCAGACCAGACACCAGGTTGAGGAAAATCGAGAGTCTGGAGGGTTGGGTTTAGAAGTGTCTTCCAAAGCTAAACTTGAAAACGTCTTGGAAGCGTCTTGGGGGTTTCTACTATGACATCATCTATTCTTTCACTTATGAAGCTGATGAAGATTCACGCAATTTACTCACAGAATTCTATGTAATAAAACCTTCCCTGTTCCTGCTGGGTTTTCACAGGCAAGTTCGAAGAAAGCTTATCACTTCTAAGGTCATGGTAGGGCAGCCACTGCACCAGAGGTTCTGGGAATTTGAGTTCCATCCCACACTAGCTGTCAGAACTTGAGAGGCTGCTCAGTCTCTGGGCCTCAGTTTTCTCACCAGTTAAGCGGGTGTAACAATAGAACCTATCTCCTAAGATTATAGGGACTTTATTTAAGCAAAGAGCTTAGAAGATACCCTGGCACAAAGTAGATTTACTGTGCAAGTGATTCCCTCATCTTTCTCCATCTGGAGTCAGTGAAGTATTTGAAGTCAAGGAACTCCAGTTTCTTTATTTTTGCATCATATATTACAGTGTCTGCTATTTGGTTGGTGCGCAGTAGATGTGTGCAGAATTAGTTGATGTTAAGTATTATATATGTTTTATTTATTATGTGTACTAGATACTACATGTCTTAAATTGTATATATAATGTATATACATACAAATATACTTCATGTTGTATGCTATATACCATATTTTATATAGTAGATTCTACATATGTGCCATAGATATGGTATGGTACTTAATTAAATATATGCAGTTAATTAATTGAGATTCCCAGGTGGCACAGTGGTAAAGAATCTGCTTGCCAATGGAGGCGATGTAAGAGATAAGGGCTTGATCCTTGGGTCAGGTTGGTCCCCTGGAGAGGGAAATAGCAATCCACTCCAGTGTTCTTACCTGGAAAATTCCATGGACAGAGGAACCTAGCAGGCTACAGTCCATGGGGTCACAAAGAATCAGACATGGCTGAGGGCATGCACATACTCACACACACACACACACACACAATTAATAGTAGGATTCCTAAAAAAGAATCTAAATCCTCACATGAGCTCAATATTTCTCCAGGTGAAGCCAGCCAGTTCTCTGATCTGGCTGAGTAATTAATTAATTATTTTAGAAATAATTTGGTTTTATAGGTAGGAAAAGAAAATTAGAATTTGGGTAGATATCTGTTATTGGATTTTATTTTTTCCTTATATATAAAAATTACCGAGGGGTCATTTTTTACTGTGCACAGATTTCTCCTCCTTAAATTAAGGTGTTAACATCTGAGACAGTTGTGGGTGAAACTGCGTGCAGGAATCCTTTGCATCTCTTTCCTGTGTTTCCTATGCCATGTAAACTCAGTTTTAAGTCTAAACTAAGCTGTTCGATAATAAGACTCCCATTTTCTCCTGATTCCTGTTTTGTAATTGCATTATCTTTATGTTTTCAAGCATATTCCATGTTGTGTCTCAGTTTTGATGTTTATTATGTTCTTTTAAAAGTGATTGTACTTGCATGTTATTTTCCATTGATTTTTCTTTTGAGCATGACTTATGTTTTATTTTGTGTTTCTTTTAGGTTTTGTTTTGTTTCATAAGATTCCACTGGATGGGTAACTGAAATAAAGGAAAAGACAGAGAAGGGGGCTGTGGTGCTTGTTGGTTGATGCTGCCTTGTAAGCTGGACTCTGGGGGCCGGCATTGACCTTTCCTGGGAAGTGCCTCTTACCTGGGATTTCCTGGTAGATGTGGGTGGTATTTGCAGGAGGTACCCCATGAAGCCCGCGGGTGCCGTGAACTGTGAATTGGGGACACCAATGCAGAGACAGCTCACAGGCAGCTAAGAAAGTCAAGAAAACAAATTAATGCTTCTCTTTTGTTCTCACGATCATTCAAATACAAAGTTGAATTGAAATACTGTCGGATTGTGCTTCTCTTCAGAAAGGTGTGTGCTGTTTGACCATACTGGAAATGTATTGATTTTCAATGTTGCTGTTTATTAAAGGTGAACTGTAAAGTTTTAAAACAAATCTAAATTTAGGAACAGGTACAGGTACACACTAAACCGTGTAATCTCCATTTAACATGAATTTTAGCACTGTTTTCTGTTGTTTAATCAGTACTGAATTCAGAAAGTTTCACTTTTCTACCTAGAAAGCAGTGACTAAAAGAGTTAAGGGCATATGCTCCATCGCTGTGGGGGCTTGGGGATAGCCTTGGGAGTTTCTTTCCTTCACTGGCTGTTAAGGTCCAGAGTCAATGCAATCAACAATAATGCTTTCCTTAAAGTGTATCAGCACGCAAAAAAAAGAAATGGAAAAAGAAAAGAAATAAGCTAATTGGTAAGGGGCTGTGAATTTTGGTTAGCCATAGTTTCAGAAAAATCGGAAAGATGTAAAGTATATACATATGGTGCATATGCCCTTTTATTTGACCTCTGTGATCCACCTGCTTTTTAGAAGTTTGCCGAGTGAGAGGGCCACAGCATCTCATGCTGTTCCCATGACAGAACTGTAGCTTTTTGCTCTGAAAAGGCCTGCGAGCTGAATGGCTGGCCTGCTGTGAGCAGGAGACCACATTCTAAGAAGGGTAGTCCCCTACAACATACTCCACTCCACTGGGTTTTCCTGAGCCGGACAACTCTTCCTGACCCCAGCAGCACACAGGTGGCAGGTCGCTAATGAATACATGCTTTATAATGTCCAGCTTCAGTGCTGCAGGGGCAGCCTTCGAGTTACAGAATCCTGCATCCCTGCCTTAGTCTTACGTGGACACCCGTCTCATGCACGTGGCCATCACAGTGACCTTTGCGTGCACTTCGCTTGGTGTGCACCAGGCGGGATGGGACCCCGTGAGGTTTGGCTGCTCCTGCCTGCCTCACACCTTTCCTGTTGGGGGAACTTCAGAGCCAGGCCCGGAGCATCTTGTTTGAAAACACAGTTTGCTCTGACTGTTCACACCTGCCCATAGATGTCACAGGTGAATTGGAAACTTACTGACATTTTTGAAAAGCCCTTTTGGTGGGGGTGGGAGGGATAGTAACTCAAGTTTTGCAGTTCAGCTTTAAGGTTTTATAGATTTTTAACTGGTCCAACATATTCAGAAACATCGTTTTGAATCTGTGTAACCAAGGCATTAATCTCAATAAACTGGGATCCATGTAGGCACCACTTGATATAAGTAGATTTTCCAAGATGAATACTTTATACTGTATCTTTTACATTAGCCACGAAATGTGTTATTGCTTGACGCGGACATTTCACGGAGTCCTATGGATTACAGCATTTGACTCGGCTGCTCAGTACCCCTGCCTGAAAGAAGGGTGGTTCCTCCAAAGCAGAAACAGGCTGCTGTTCTCAGAAGTTGTGTTTCCCAAAAGGTTTTTGAGTATGAGGGCAGCTGACCCTGGGCAGGGGGAGGTCTAAATATTCTCTGAATTCCCATTTTCTTGCTCACTGTTGAATGACAGTTCCTGTCACTACTTAAATTTTGATCTTTCCCAAAGGTGTCAATTTACAAAAAGGCCAGCTAATTGCAGAAATCCTGACCCCTGAAAGAAAAATGAAATTCAAACTGAGAGCCTGTCACAGGCTGTCAGGATGGTCAGGGTTCTTAAATATTGGCCATTTGGTGCAATTTTTTTTTTTAAGTTTTTATGTTATTCCGTGAAGTCATAAAAAGGCAATAAACTCTCTAAGAACTATTTTATAAGTAGCCCAGACCCTAAGAGAGAGAGAAAAAAGAATATTAGTCCTCAATAGCTAAAAGAGTTGCAGCTAGATTCTTGGAGAAAATGGAGAAAAGTGGACAGATAAGGCAATTGAATCAGTCAAAGAGCAGTTGACATCTCCTAGGGAACAATGAAAACATCAGGCTATTAGAAAATGGTTTCAGTTGGTCTTGTGTTCTTTGCTTTTCTTTCTTTATTTTTTTTTTTTAAATCCCTGAAGACCTCCATCAGTAACCCAACTTCTCATTCCTGTACTCCAGACCACCCCTCTCATTCTTTGCTTTAGATGTCCCCTGTAAGAAATCTTTTTTGAGCATCCTAAAGGGATGTAGCATGCATTTTTCCATCATTATAGAAAGAAAGGCCGCAGTTTTGCTGAAATCAAGCCCATCGTCCTCCAACAAGGATGTGGCATTTTAGTGCCAGGCAGGTATCCTAAGTGAGCAACGTGGGCCCGCTGAGTGAATGCCATCCCCTCCAGAGGGGCGGCTGTCACCCAGACCAACCAACTCCTGCCTCCCAGGAATGACAGCCCAGATTTCCAAACCTTCTGATTCTTTAAGAGAAACTTAAAACCTGGATTTTTTATGTGAAATGTCTCTATTTTTAAAAAGTTGGCTCGGTTATTTTTAAAACGTTATGTAGGCCAACAAAACATGTCTGTGGGCTGCCAGTTTGTTACCCTGGTCTTAAAGCAAGATCATTGTTCTTTCACTGTATCCAGCGAGAGATGGGAAAGCATAGGTTCAGATGCGACAGCACACAGCTCCTCTTCATTGGTTTTCCTTAATGTACTGATGCAGCCTGTTGGTGAATGCAAAGCAGGTGTGTCCTCTTCAAGAGGCGTGTCTCAGGTCCTGTATCTTGATTCAGGTGCCACTGAGACCTGCCCAGGCAGCTGAGAGAGAGAGGAACAAAATCCCACTGTCATCGCATGATACATCAGTCTGAGACTAAAGGAGATCAATCTCTTAACAGGAGGAATGAATCTCCACATACTTTCATGGATTCAGGGGTTTTCTTTCCTAATCTCCAGCAGGCACTGGTTTCATTTTGACCCACTCAATTTTCTTTCCAAGAGAAAGGAATAGAAATCAGGCATGAACAATCCCAGCCCCAAGCCTGCAATGCAGAACCCAGGATTCACTTTTGGCTCTGAACTCTCCCTCCTGCTCCTCACCCGGCTTACACCCCACCCCCCAACACTGACCAGAGGCCATCAGGATTCAGCCATTGGATGAGTAAACAACTCAAGGAGTACAGGCAAGCATTCAGGCCAAGGGTGAGGGCCAGCATGATGCAAGCTGTCTTACTTTTTCTCTCCTCTTTTTTTTTCTTGATTCTGTTAAAATCTCTGATTTTTTTCTCTCTCTCCAACACTCTAAATTGACTCCATGACAGAGAGTTTATTTTTATTTGCTCTATTGGTTACTTTGCACACACTTTTTTTTTTCATTGCAAAATGGAATCGAAGCACTAACTGGGACCAGTATTAACTCTTCTCTAGCTCTTCAAGATGATTTATGCTTTCACTTGCTCCATTGCTTTCTGTCTAATGCCCCCTCTCTTGGTTTTCATCTGATTTCCTCCCACTACAGTAGAAGCTCATTCCATCTTCTTTTGTCCAGACTCTAGGTAATAGATTCCGTAAACTCCAGGGTCTTCACAGGGTTGCTGTATTCAGCCACGTGGGCTGTGCCATTCCTCGCTGGTGAAGGTCAGTGGACCCCCAGGCTTGTGCCATGCAGCAGGCTGTATTCCAGGGAAACCAGGACAGAAGTAGCCATTCCATTAAGTACGTTCTGCTATGTCCACATACCTACAGTGCCTATAAACCATGACAGGTCTGTTCAAGGACACCTGGGAAGGTTAAGGACCCTGCTGGACAGGGCAAGGATACAATTTTCTGTGGGGTGCTGCCAGGCTGAATTAAGGTAACAGACTTCCTAATCCAGAAAGTGATATGAAAACAGTTGTCAGAGAAAGCAGTTTTCAACTCAAGTTAGCCCATTTCCTTGTTTTGGTCTTCAGGGACAAAGGGACCTCCCAGCCATCTAATTTTGACAGTGAGATCACCCTGAGTTGAATACAAACTAATGTGGTTTGGAGACTCGGGCCGGTCGTTAGTATGCACCCAAGATGGCTTGACGTTGGCTATGTCAGGAGTCTTAGTTTCACAGAAAAATAAGCATGTGAGAGGTAAAGGAAAGCACAGAGATTTTCACCACCTTTAAAATTCACCACCATCCATTTATGAATGGAGCTTCTATAAACAGATATAAAATAGCAAGAGGTTCTATTCACGATGTGTATGTATTTCAAATCATCACACTGTACACTTTCAACATCTCACAATTTTCTTTGTTGATTATACCTCAGTGAAGCTGAAAATACAAAAAAAAAAAAAAAGAAATGGAAAAAAATAGCAGGAGACTCCAGAGAAAGACAGATCTTTGAGTTTCACTCATGTCATGTTTAAATCCATTTGCTGTAATCCATATAGGCAGCCTGTGAATCATTCTCATGCCCTGTTTTGTTCCCCATAATGTTCCAGGTCTTAAAGTCATTTTTCCACATTTCCTGTAAATAATGGATAATCATTTTTATTTTATTTTTAAGTACTGTTTTAACAATGTGGATAGACCATAAATGTACTTGCTGAATTCATTCATGTTTTTAACAAGTCAATAAAGTTTTGTAATTCATCTCCATGTGTCTTGCATTCTCTGTAGGGACTTGTATATTTCCACCCCCCACCTGCTTCAAATACATACCATCACCTCATGTGTCGTTGGTGGTGTTCAAAACTAAAGGTGTTAGAAGAAAGTGTGAGAAATGTCACTGGAGTGTGGGGGAGTCCCAAAGCCCCTGTAGATTCTGAAATAAATCTCTTCTAAAACAGATTTTTAAAAATTTCAATCAATGTGAGTTGCACATTTATGGTTTATTGATTCTTGCATCAGATATATTTTCATTGGCTAAAAGGCAATCCTAAAATGCAGCAAGAAGTTTAAGGGATTAAAAAGGTGAAACTTAACATCCTTTGGGAAAGTCCTTTGGAATGACTCACATTCCTACAGGAGGTATTCTCAGTGCTCTGTCCCTCCGTTCTAACTGACTTTGTGGTCAAATGAACCTGATAACTTGTGCTATGAAGGAGGGAGGGAGACAGAGAGGAAGACAAGTGGGCACGGAGATAAGGTACCATCTTGAATCTTAACTGTGAGCATGGTGCCCGTACTTCACACTCCTTTGGTCTCCATCTCCTGCCTGGCCACACTGTCTTTTCTCATTTTCCCCTTTTCAGATAGGACCTAAAATCAAGGTCCCCAGCTTTGATTCATTTGAGATTGCTTTCACTTTCTTGTAACCTTATAAGTGTTTTCACTCTAAATCGATGACTTAGGGATTGGAAAAACAATATGACCTGATGTCATACATACTTATTGAGCCAAGTATGCTGACCCCCTTCAAAGAACCTGTTTAGTGCTGGTGACTTGTGTTTTTTCTAAAGCACTTTTAAATGTGCTGAGCTGAGAATAGGTTTTGATGGTAATTTGAAAGTTGTATGGTAATCTGAGTTAGTAGGCACTGGACACAGACTTCGCGAGTTTGAATTCCAGCTCTGCTCACAGACCATTTGACCTTGGGAAAGCTACTTCACGACTTCATTCCTCAAGAGATGAGGATAATGGTAGCAGTATCTCCCCACTGGGCTCCTATGAGACCTAGATGATGTACTTGGCGTGGGGAGAAGTACTGGGTATCACTAATAATAATACTTGAAAGGACATGGGTTTGCACTGTGCTTGGGTGTGCCTCCATAAATGCCCTGGATTCACAGACTCACTTGCTTGTATGGGTCATTCAGCAATTGCTTGGGTGAAATAACAGAGTCCTCATGAAGGGGCACTTCCCTCCCTGGGTCATTTTGGATGTGGTCCAAGCAGGGATCGCCACGCTGGAGCTTTCTCAGGGGTTCTCCTAAATCTCTTCCTAGATTCCTCTCCCTGCCCAGGTGATTTTTGCATATTGATCACAGATTTGATTTTGATAGAATAAGAGGTCATGATCTGTTTGGGCCTGTATGCATGCATGCTGCATGCTAATACATGCATGCTAAGTTGATTCAGTTGTGTTTGATTCTTTGTGACCCTATGGATTTTAGCCGGCAAGGCTCTTCTATACATGGAATTCTCCAGGCAAGAATACTGGAGTGGGTTCTCATGCCCTCCTCCAGGGGATCCTTTTGACCCTGGATCGAGCAGGCGGGTTCTTTACCACTAGCGCCACCTGGGAAGCAACCACATCCTGTATCCTTAGCCTACTTTCTTTTTCTTCATAGCACATAGGTGGCAGCCAGTTCTTAGCACCAATCAATTGTGTTCCTATGGAATTGGGATCTCAGCACTGCCAGATCCTTTATTTACCAAAAGATGTCAGCTGTGCAGGCTTTTTTTTTTTTTTAATTGCAAAATGTTCCAATTCTTAAAGAGCAGCTACAAATTCATGCCTTTGCAGAAAGAGGGTGCTGACCATGTGAAACATTCCAGGACTACTCCCTGGCTGTCAGTTTTCGGCCTCTGCCTTTATTCTCCTGACTATGGCCTTCTACAGATAGGGAAACTGAGACCTGTGTAGGACAAAGGACTGTTTTCTCAAAGTGACCCAAGCCCCAGCATTTCCTTTTGTGAGGGGGCAGGGTATGGTTAGGAGGAAAGGGGATAGGAAGAGGCCTGTGGGACCGCCCCCCACCCCACAACAAGCATCTCCACGGTCCCCTCATCTCCTAGTCCTACTCAACTGGGCCTGTGTGTGTGTTACTCACTCAGTCGTGTCTGACTCTTTGCGATCCCATTGAGTGTAGCCCTCCAGGCTCCTCTGCCCATGGAATTCTCTAGGTGAGAATACTGGAGTGGGTAGCCATACCCTTCTCCAGGGGATCTTCCCAATCCAGGGATCGAACCTGGATCTTCAGCATTGCAGGCACCATCTGAGCCACAAGGGAAGCCACAGTTTGGGCCTGTATTATGATTTTTCAATGAGTTCAAGTGATGCTCTGCAGTTTGAGGATTCTGGAAGAAAAGCATTGAAGGTCATATCCCAAATATGGTTTTCTTCTTTGGTTTTCACTTTATTAAATTTCACTTTATAAAATTTTCACTTTAAAAATTAATAATTTTTCATCATTTGAAGGGGTTCCTCCATTATCTTTAACTTTTGAATTATCTATTTGAAAATCTTTGGCTAAGGATAAAAATAACAGAAAAATTGGCTGAGAGATTGTTTGAAAGGAAAAACTTGTTTCAAGTTCCTTTAGAAACAAGTGTTTACAGGCAATGGGTTTTCTGACTCCTGATGTAGTTTTTCATAGTAGCTGTAGCAGGCAATACAATTGGTCACACTTGGGGTAATGACATTTCATTTATTTAAAAATATTTTTTAATTTGGGCTTTTTTTTTTCTTATTAAATCAATTTAAGTAAGTGGTACTGAAGTTTTACCAGCACATAATTTAAGGTATTTTTTACAGTTGTTACTGTCTTTTCTAACACTTTTTAAAGCAGTGTTTATCATTGGATCTACCTTTTAGATCCAATGATACCTGATACCAACAGGTATCAGGCTAATAGGTATTGGTTTCCAACCGTGTGCCAAGCACTATTTTAAGTGCTTCGTGGTTCTTTTAACAGTCTATGAGGCAGATGCTAATATTGCTCCCATTGGAAAGGTTAGGAAACTGAGGAACAAAATGATGAGGGGCTTGTTCCAAGTTACCTAGCTAATGAGGGGAATGCCAGGATTTGAATTCAGGTAGACTAACTCTGGGGGGCTTCCCAGGTGGCTCAGTGGGTAAAGAATCTGCGGGCAACATAGGAGATGTAGGTTCAATTCTGAGTCCAGAAGATCCCCTGGAGGAGGGCATGGCAACCCACTCAAGTATTCTTACCTGGGAAATTCCATGGACAGAGGAGCCTGGTGGGCTACAGTCCGTAAGATAGCAAAGAGTCAGACATGACTGAAGTGACTGAGCACACACACAGGCTAACTCTGAGAGTTAGCGCTTGAAAGAGCTAGTGGGCTTGGGCTGGGCCCTTGAAGAGGGCCAGGACTGGAGTGAGGCTAGCCAGGTGGCGAGGTCACCCTCAGGGCTGTGCAAAGGCCCAGTGGTCACTCCTACAAGCACTAGCAAGTGAGCAGAGATTATTGTTGTCCAGATGCAGAATAGTTAGGTTAATTGAAGTCACAGGAGAGGCTTTATCCCAGTCAACACCGCACCCCGTGACCTGTCTCCCTCAGTAATTCATGCTGCTCACAAAGTCCTTGCCAATCTTGACTTGACATTACGTGGCACTGTAGTGAACTTGACACTCGCTTTCTAAATTTCACCTTATGAAACAGAAGTTGCATCCAGTATGTATCTGTTGCTAATTAGCTATTGAAAACCCAGAGTGTGTTTGCCTTTTCTCCATTGTACCTGAAGATGGATTTGTTGACTTTGATCATTCTTTTTTTTTTTTTTTAATTCTGAAGTGAATTTTCTTGTTGCTCTGAATCTGGAGCACTTCCTATTCATATGAAGCAGTTGCTTGGGCTTCACTGGTATCTTAGCTGGTAAAGGATCTTCTGCAATGCAGGAGACCCTGGTTTGATTCCTGGGTTGGGAAGCTCCCCTGGAGAAGGAATAGGCTACCCACTCCAGTATTTTTGGGCTTCTCTAGTGGTTCAGATGGTAAAGAGTCTGCCTGCAGTGCTGGAGACCTGGGTTCGATCCCTGGGTTGGGAAGATCCCCTGAAAGAGGGCATGGCAACCCACTCCAGTATTCTTGCCTAGAGAATCCCCATGGACAGAGGAGTCTGGCAGGCTACAGTCCATAGGGTCACAAAGAGTTGTACATGGCTGAGCAACTAAGCACAGCTCTCCAGTGAGGATACGTGAAGGTAGAGAAACCACTTCAGTGAAGATGCGGGTCGGGGATGTGAAGGGAAGGTTTGCTTGAGAACATATCCTGCCACCTCCATGGAGAGGATCTGGACTTTGGGACAAGGTGTTGGAGATGGCTGAGCAGTTTCCTGCCTCAGAGACACAAGACAGAGCAGCATCCGAGCCGCACGGTCATGTTGCTGCTCCTGTCCCTGAATGTCCTGTCTGCAGCCAGTGTCTAAGACAGACTGCCAAGGGCACATGCTAATTTTCCAGTCATTTGGTCAAGTCCCATCTCATATACCACAGACCCCGGGGCCTGTGTTTACTAAATCAAAAATCTCCGCTCAAGCATAAACTAATGAACAGACAATTCTCTCTTCTTTTAAAATTTTTACTGTGTTTTGGAGGAAGAAGGGCAAAGCCTCTTTTGTGTTGGTTTGCCACCCTTCCATCTCTACTAGTTCTCATCCTACAGTAATTAGTCTTGCTGAATTGATAAATAAAAATGTAGATTAGATTGCTTTATGGATTAGAATTCAGCTTCAGGTAAGCTCACACAATTTCTCTGAAGACCCTGGAGCTGGGTGGGAAGTACAGAGGTGCCAGCACTATTTGGACTTTTGGGGGAGTTCTAGGTTTTTAACATGAACTATGAATCCTGAACTAAGATAGTCTATTTCCCAGATGGCTCAGTGGGTAAAGAATTCACCTGCAATGCAGGAGATGCAGGAGACTTGGGTTCAATCTCTGGGTCAGGAAGATTCCCTGGAGGAGGAAATGGCAACCTACTCCAGTATTCTTGCCTGAAAAATCCCATGTGTCCATGCCTGCCACAGGAGCCTGGCAGGCTACCATCCATGGGGTCGCAAAGAGTCAGACACGATAGGTATTGCTGAATAGAAATGATAGATAATCTATGAGGGTGCTTCAGGATATTCAGATATTACACTCAGAGCAAATATTTCTCTCTGCATTTACCTAGGCTCCTGGATTCGGGGGAGGCCAACTACCTCTCTATGGCCCTCTTGCTCTAAATACTGTTGAGTTTTATGCTGGTGAGCTCCTTTGTCCCTTCAACCCTAGAGGTGGGAAAAACTTCCCTCTGTGGTCAGTCTCCATGACTCTCCACCTCTTGTTTGTCCTTTTAACCTACCCAAATGTCTCTACATCATCCCTACATCTCTTCATGTGAAATCACCTGGGATGAATTCTTTTTCTGTAACACCACCCCACTGAGATCTATGTATGAAAGTGAAAAGTGGAAGTGAAAGTCACTCAATTGTGTCTGATTCTTTGAGACCCCATGGACTGTAGCTTGCCAGGTTCCTCTGTCCGTGGAATTCTCCAGGCCATAATACTGGAGTGGGTAGCCTTTCCTTTCTCCAGGGGATTTACCCAACCCAGGGATCGAACCCGCATTGCAGGCAGATTCTTTACCATCTGAGCCACCAGGGAACTATCAGTAAATTCTTTAATACATTATCTTGTTTTATCTTAGCCAGATCCTGTTCAAAATCTGGTAAGGATTAATCGTCAATTATAGATCAGACATGATCCAGGCACTGGGAAGATACCACATCTAGCAAAACAGACATCCTCTTTGACCTCCTGGGCCCTGGTTTTACAGTTAGAGTGTCTGCAATGTTGACACCGTTATCATGCATACTTTGCAAGAGGGAAAAAAGACGAGAAGTTAACCTGTCCAAGGTTCCACAAATGAGATCTGTCTGCCTAGGAATTCATGCTTCTGGCCCTCACTCTCTGAGGACAGTGCTCTTTTGTTTTCTTGAGGGACCCCCAGCTGCAAACTCTGAGAGAGCCATCAGACCTCTGCTCTTCACCTTGGTGGTGCTAATTCATTTTGACCCACTATAAATTTGTGAAAGGTGTCCCAGCTCTTGGTACCTATTTTGTCTCTCTTTTTTCTTTTCCTTCCTCTTTTTTCTTTTCCTCTGGCTGCCTCTCCAGCAACATAAACACACACAGCTATGCTTTATCTATTCTTTAATTTTAACAGTTCAATTTTAAATTTACAATTGGTTGGGTGGAATACGTATTTGAAAAGTGAGATGGTATGTGAGTGAGAAAGAGAAAGGAAGCAAGGAAAGACGTTATAATTCTCTCTCTCTCACACACACACACGGAAAAGGAATATCTCGTATGTTAAACTTTGTTTGATTAAATTAGAAGTTAATTCCAGCACATTATACTGTTATCACCTCCCCACTGCTCACTGGGATTTAATGCTCCTTTAGAAAACTTTCTGTATTGTATTTTTTGCTTTTTGTTTTTACTTCCTTATAAATAGCAAAAAGTTTTGCTGAGAAGAAGTTATTACAAATCCCAAAAGGTTGGTGTTCCATTCTGAGCTCCAAGATATAAGGATTGAGTGGATTCAAACTTGGCCAACTTTCTGACTTGGCAAGTGCTTCCATCCTTATTTATGACAGCTTGGAAACTTCCATTTTCCAGGGCTTATAAGCAATGTTGCTGATTTTGCCTTCCTTTTCTATTTTGCTGTGAATTAATGAAACATTAACCCTCTTAGCAGCATAAGTGTGTGTGTGTGTGTGTGTGTATGTATGTATGTCTGTATGTCTGGCTGTGTTCTTTCTTTCCTTGGTTGTCAGCCACATTTACATTTTCATGCAGGCAGTGAACTTCCCTTTTCTGCCTTTCCACAAAATGACAGTCGGAAATGCTGAGGTCTGGGGTATGGAGAATGATAGGCTTGTGGTCTCTATTGTGGCCACAAAGGACTTCTTGGTCAGCTGTTCTCCAAGAGACTGTATATCTCGTCCTCAAATGGCAATTTAAGGGCTGGGACTCCAGAGCAAGACAGGTAATCAGGAAAGTCTCAGGGAGTTTTTCTGAGAGGTATGAGTTGGTTGTGTTCTGGGGATCTCCCTGCCCGTTTTCTCAGTAGAAAATTGTCAGAATGGAGGAACTACTGAGAAGCTGTCTTCCCTTCCTTCTTTTTATCTTAACTCCATATCCAGTTCCTTGAATACTCATCAAGTACTATTTTCTTTGGATTCCTGTAATGTCACAAAAGTTGGGAGCCTCTGATTATTGGGTAGAGTATACAGATTTTTCAGAATATAAGCAGGAGGAATTTTTGAACGCAGAATATGTCCTTGGAGAAGCAGGCGCCAAGTGGGGATTAAAGTTTCAAGGATTTTTTTAATCAGGAAAAATTCTTGTGTGAGAGAAAATGGAGAAGAAGCTGGAGAAGGCTGCGGGAGCATCAGACTGCCTAGCAAGCAGTGCTTTGACGGGATAGGGGTGGGAAGAAACCCTGGGTGAAGCACCCCAGATTGACACTCTCTCTGAGCAGGTGTTGGCAGAGCTTTGGGGTAGATTTGGGGGATTTGAGACTGCTCGATGTCTGTGAGCTACAGAGGGCCATCTGAGGAGTTCTTTGTCTTCTGGGATGTGTCTACCTTACAACTCCGGACCAGGCTCAGTCATTGGTGCCGGAGCAGCCCACAGGACCATGGACTTTATGCAAATGAAAGGGTGGATTTCAGAGCACTGATGGATTTCAGGGTGTAGCTTGATCACTTTTGCTCCCTGACACTGAGGGTCCACAGGGTGCTCTCATACAATGGGAGCAGTCTTATCTGACCTCCGCCATGTGATGTACAGGATGATTTCACTTCCCATCTCTCTGTAAAGCATAGTGCCCAACTGACAGTGCCCTGCACACCCCTGGCTGGACCACTGGGCTCCAGAGTTGAAGGGAACATTTAGTGCTTTAAATGACCTACTACCAGTTATATTGGTTTAAAGGGCTTCAACCATACCATGTTTCTTTTTCAGAAGTGCAAACTGGGCAAGTCAACATTTTGAAATGTTTAAAATGTCATTTTTGAGCTGTAGCCATCCTTTTATTTATGGCAACATAAAACGACATCTGAAGCTAAGACCTGTTTTCGCTTTTCTTGCCTACCTCCCCAAACTACCAGTGACTTGATTTCACTTCATTTTGTGTTCCCTGTCAAACAAATGTCTACGGTGGCAGCTCTCCTCATCGATTCAGCTCCTTTTGGAAGAGTGTTTATGGAAGTACCTTGCCAGGCATGAGCAAAGAGCTGGAATGGAGCAGAGCGAGGCGTCCTCTTACACAATTCTTCACCCCAGCCTCGAGTTGAATTGTTTTCAAGAAAAATCCTTGTTCAGATTCGACAGACTTTACTGAATGCTTTCTATGGGCTACACCATAGATTGCCAACTCCACTGACTCAGGAGACCAGATGGGTCATGGGAATGAGTAGGTGGAGTGGCCCCATGCACGGGCAGATCTAGCCCACCCCAGCTAGTGTTGCTGTGCAGGAATTCAGGCTCACGGTTGTCAAACCTGGTTTTTCAAGGCAAGGGAAGATCTGGAGTTTTGTGTGAAATCTCCCAATTTTTAAATGTTGGCAAGGCTCTTCACATTTTTTAAAGTCTCCGCGAGCCAAACAAAACACGTCTTTTTGCCAGATTTTTCCTGTTGTGACCCTTGTGCTGAATATTCTGTTTGCTGCTTTTAAGATCTGTTCCTCCACAATGGCCTTGAACAGATACCGGTCTTTTGGTTGAGTTTCCTGGAAGCTGACTCTGCCTTGGGGATTCCCGTGGGAGTGATTGATTAGGGGTGAGTCTCCGGGCTGCCCAGGGGAGGAGTGGAGAAGGCAGGACAGGATAGGGGGCTCCCGGGAGAGGGTTTCAGACAAAGCCTTGTTGGGGGGAGCCCCTGAGTGTAAGTTGTCCCCCAGAGATTTGGAAGTTAGGCTTTCATATTCATGTACCCCTGATCACTAGCTGAGAGTCCCAACAGACAAAAGTGGGTTCCAGCAGCTCAAGGGTGGCCCTCCAACAAAGAGACACAAGTGCTGGCTGTTGCCTGGGCTGGGCACACGACAGCCATGCCATCACATCCCACCACAGGGAGCTATGACTTTGCCCACTGAGCCCACAGGTAAAAAGAAGCAGAATTCCAGCCTGGATCTTCTGCCTGCTCCAGTCCAGTCCAGTTGATTCTTTTTCCAGATGCTTGTTACAGAGATCAGGGTGCTGAGTTGGGAGTATCTTAGATCCTGACTACTTGGTGTGTTGGCCCCAGACTCCCAGCTGGTCTCTTCCTCTCGGGTTACCTGGAGGGAGGACAGCATGGCTCTTTGGAGAAGGCAGGGACAGGTCAGTAGAAACTCGGAAGATGCTGTGAACCAGCGACTCCCTAGACAGTTCTGAGAGGGCTTGCTTGAGCCAGGAGCTCCCAGCTCCAAGTTTTTCACACTAGGTTTGATGCTTCATATCTGAGATGTAGGCAGTGTTTGGGGTGCTCTGTACCCTAGTACTGAGTTCTGGGCTTATAAGACACATCTTGCCTGATTCAAATCTAGAATATTCTATTTCCTTTGGAGAATTGGAAACTGTTCATGTGTTTAATTAAAGATATACCCTCTAAACTCCAAGCAGCTCCCCTTGAAGGGAATCCATTGGAGGCAGGGAGAAAGGCAGAAGCTGTAGTACCATCTGCTAACCAGACATCGCTGGAGTCTGAGGGACCCAGAGGCAAGGAAAGATCAGATTTTTTTTTAACCTGCGTCTACCACTTAGGCCCATGCAGACCTTGCCCTGTGCCCTCTACTGTGGTCAATGGCCGGCTCCTCCTTCCCAACTTCCGGGTGAGCCAGGACAACTTCCTTGGCCCCACCCTTTGAAGGCCGTCCTGAAATCAAGCCAGGTCTTGTGCCCCAGGCTTTCAAACCTGCTCCGTGTTTGTCACTCCCATCACCCCTGCCTCCCATAAGGCCCTTGAGAGGAGCAAACGGGTGTTCTCACCCTCTTGCTTTCATCCCTGAGTGCACCATTTTCCTCCCAAAATGCAGACTTGTGCTGGTTGGTGCTGTTATGTGCTGTTATGTGCCTGTACTCACATACCTCTAGGGACTCACACAGCTAAGTTGATCAAAACCAAGCTCCTCAAAAGGTAATTCTCTCTGCACTCTGTTTTTACAGCCATCCCCTCCCCATCTATCATCTCTGTTCCTCTTTCCCAAGATGCTCACTCCAGCTGGTTGGAGCCTCTTTCTCCCACCACCTGTACTTTCAACTGTTGAGTCCTCGCACTTATTATCTGGGTGAACTTGAACTTGGCGTTTATTTCTCAGAGTCTCAGATTTCCCCTCAAGAAAATGATGGAAGTAAATGTCTAGCTGGTGGGGTGACTGGGAGAAATACATGGGAAATTTATTGCAGGTCATCAGGACAGCGTTTGACCTATTGCAGGTGCTCAGTAAATAATACCATTGTTGGTGGCTCAGCAGTAAAGAGTCTTCCTGTAAAAGCAGGAGATTCAGGTTCAATCCCTGTGTTGAGAAGATTGCCTGGAGAAGGAATGGCAAACCACTCCAGTACTTTTGCCTGGAGAATTCCATGGATAGAGGAACCTGGTGGGCTACAATCCAAGGGGTCACAAAAGAGTCGGACTTAGTGACTAAAACAACAACATGATGATTATCCTCACTCTTGTCCTTTTTCAAGACCCAGCATAGATTCCCTTCTTTCTCCCAGAAGCTTTCCCAGAACAGCTCACACAGAATTCATGCCTCCTATAGAATCTGCCTGTAATGTGGGAGACCTGGGTTCTATCCCTGGGTTGGGAAGATCCCCTGGAGAAGGGAACAGCTACCCACTTCAGTATTCTATCCTGGAGAATTCCATGGACTGTATAGTCCATGGGGTCAAAAAGAGTCGGACACGACTGAGTGATTTTCACGTCACTTCACTTCATCCTCATATAGTAGTTTCAAGCCTTATTTGATCTGGTCTGAGAGAAAACAGAGATCAAGTTGCCAACATCTGCTGGATCATGGAAAAAGCAAGAGAATTCCAGAAAAACATCTATTTCTGCTTTATTGACTATGCCAAAGCCTTTGACTGTGTAGATCACAATAAACTGTGGAAAATTCTGAAAGAGATGGGAATACCAGACCACCTGACCTGCCTCTTGAGAAACCTATATGCAGGTCAGGAAGCAACAGTTAGAACTGGACATGGAACAACAGACTGGTTCCAAATAGGAAAAGTAGTACATCAAGGCTGTATATTGTCACCCTGCTTATTTAACTGATATGCAGAGTACATCATGAGAAATGCTGGGCTGGAAGAAACACAAGCTGGAATCAAGATTGCCGGGAGAAATATCAATAACCTCAGATATGCAGATGACACCACCCTAATGGCAGAAAGTGAAGAGGAACAAAAAGCCTCTTGATGAAAGTGAAAGAGGAGAGTGAAAAAGTTGGCTTAAAGCTCAACATTCAGAAAACAAAGATCATGGCATCTGGTCCCATCACTTCATGGGAAATAGATGGGGAAACAGTGTCAGACTTTATTTTTGGGGGGCTCCCAAATCACTGTGGATGGTGATTGCAGCCATGAAATTAAAAAACTCTTACTCCTTGGAAGGAAAGTTATGACCAACCTAGATAGCATATTCAAAAGCAGAGACATTACTTTGCCAACAAAGGTCCATCTAGTCAAGGCTATGCTTTTTCCAGTGGTCATGTATGGATGTGAGAGTTGGACTGTAAAGAAAGCTGAGCACTGAAGAATTGGTGCTTTTGAACTGTGGTGTTGGAGAAGACTCTTGAGAGTCCCTTGGACGGCAAGGAGATCCAACCAGTCGATTCTAAAGGATATCAGTCCTAGGTGTTGTTTGGAAGGACTGATGCTAAAGCTGAAACTCCAGTACTTTGGCCACCTCATGCGAAGAGTTAACTCATTGGAAAAGACTCTGATACTGGGAGGGATTGGGGGCAGGAGGAGAAGGGGACAACAGAGGATGAGATGGCTGGATGGCATCACCGACTCAATGGACATGAGTTTGAGTAAACTCCGGGAGTTGGTGATGGACAGGGAGGCCTGGCATGCTGTGATTCATGGGGTCGCAAAGAGTCGGACACGACTGAGCGACTGAACTGAACTAAACTGAGAGCATGGGTCCTCTTTTGCTGCATTAAGTTGAATTTCTCCAAAGCCCTGGACCACATACCATTCCTGACAGAGGTACTCACTGTGCTTTCAAAGAAGCAAAGGAAGTATCTGTAACTCTCAACTGAGTTCACTTTTGTTGAGGTTTGAGCTAGTTTCTGGATACAGCTGTGTAGGACCTCACACTGAAAGGCATCATCAAAGATAGGGAACTTCTGAGGTAAAGATGACCAGTAAAGCTTTAGGATCCCAAATGCAGCATAATCCTCACCATGAACAGTACAGACAGAGTTTTCTGGGGGATCTTCTCCAGTCTTGTGGACCAGGAATATTTTAACGTATTAGTTTTCTAGGGCTGCTCCAACAAATTACCATGAACTCAGTGGCTTCCAACAATAGAAATGCATTCTGTCATCATTATGGAGACCAGAAGTCTGAAGTTGAGGTGTTGGCGGGCTTGGTTTCTCCTAGTGGATCGGAGGGAAAGTTAGTTCCCTGCCTCTATTCCAGCCTCTGGTGGTTGCTGACAAGTCTTGGGGTCCTGTGGCTTATAGATGCTTCACTCCAATCTCTGTCTTCACAAAGCCTTCTTCTCCCTGTATCTCTGTGTCTTCTCTTCCTCTCAAAGGAATAATGGTCACTGGATTCCAAACCTACCCTGCATCCAGGATGATACTTTGAGATCCTTAATTAACTTGCAAAGATTTTTCCCAAATAAGGTCACGTTCCAATGCTCTAGGAATTAGAATTGAAAATATTTTTGGAGACGACTATTGAACCCACTCCTCTTGAGAACAGAGTTTAGCTGAGAGGTTGATAGCATAACGGATTGCACACAGTGTGGCTGCCAAGCACACCTAAGCTCAAATTCCTATTCTACCCATGCTGTGGACTCAAGTCTCAGCTTCCTTTTCTACAAAATAGGGAAAAGAATTTCAAACACAGAGGTTGAGGATTACTTTACATACATGCTGCTGCTGCTAAGTCGCTTCAGTCGTGTCCGACTCTGTGCGACCCCATAGACGGCAGCCCACCAGGCTCCCCCATCCCTGGGATTCTCCAGGCAAGAACACTGGAGTGGGTTGCCATTTCCTTCTCCAATGCATGAAAGTGAAAAGTGAAAAGTGAAAGTGAAGTCGCTCAGTCATGTCCGACTCTTCGTGACCCCATGGACTGCAGCCTACCAGGCTCCTCCATCCATGGGATTTTCCAGGCAAGAGTACTGGAGTAGGGTGCCATTGCCTTCTCCACTTTAGAAATCACTATAAAGAAGAAATATATTGTAAATCTACTATGTGCCATATATATATATATATATACTTTCTATACATGCATATACATATATATATATAGCACATAGTAGATTTACAATATATTTCTTCTTTATAGTGATTTCTACTACTCATTCATTCATTTGATAAAAATTTAAATCTCTGGCCATCAAGGTTAAAGAGACATATCACATGGCCAGTAACACTTAGAAGTGGTTCAGTGTTTGTTGAATGAACAAATGAATGATCAAATCTATCAGGGTTACTTGCTCTGTTCCAAGCACTGAAGGAGGTTTGTGGCAAGTCTCTTAGTTTTGCTTTCTGCCTGCAGGATGAAAGTTGATGCCAAACCTACAAGGGAAGCTTGTTTTGGATGATTTAAGTCCTTAAAGAATATTACTGCATTGTCATTTTGCTTCAGTGGCCTGCACATGTGGCCATGAGAGCGGGTTCTGTGGGGAATTCCTGTCATGATGTCCCAACTAAATAAAAATCTTACAGTGCAAAGTGGAAAACTCAGATGACTTTAGGGGTTAGGCAGGTAGTACTTTGGGTAGGGGACCTCAGGTGAGTCATGTAGAGAGGGACAATGGCAGCTGCTGTCCACTCATCCATTCAAACTTTCCTGAGTACCTTTTACATCTCTTACATTCCCTACACTGTTCTTGTTGCTCAGGACAAGGACCAAACGAGAATTCCTGTCCTCATGGAGTTTATGCTTTCTATCCCAGCTCCGCTCACCAGCCACACAGAAATCCAGGCCTGTTGCCACCAAATCATCTGCTTTTTAAAGAGAAGAAGTCAGAATGTTATGTCCAATCTCCTGATTTTTAAATGTTGGCAAACACTGTACATTTTTAAAAAGAACACTGTGCAGGCCAGAGAGAACTTCTCTCTGGACTCAGTTTGGCCTCAGGCTGCCAATTTGTGACCCTTGGAATGGAGTCTCATGACCTTTAACTTGAGAAGCATTTTTCCAGTGTCTGATTTTAAGCTAACTCTCATTTTTTCTGACCTCATTAGAAGTTACTGCTTGTTATCATGTCCTCCTGGATTGAATGATTCTTAGGTGCTTCATCCCCATGTTTCCCGATGAGCTTAACTTCCATCTATCAGCTTTTCTTTTCCAATTCCACCTCGAAATCTTTACTTTTTGGAGTTCTCTCAAGCTTCCAGAAAGCTCTCAGCACTGTCATCTGGATCTGAGTGTTTCTTCTCTGGAGGATCAGGATCTAGCACAAACTCTTCATTAAACTGCTTATGGACTAGTCTACTTCTAAGCCTCTCTTTCTGACTCTGCCATCCCAATTTTCACAGCCTCTGTGTTGCATTGACTCCCAACCTTAGGTGTGATATTAATTTCTCTCAGAGGGACATGGGTTTAATAGATTTTTTTAATTAACATTTTGTAAAATTGGAGCTGTCATGGTTTATGGCAGACTGATACAAATGTCTATAATTACATTTTTGGCACTACCGCTTGGGAATAGTCTAGAAATATTTGTTTTAACCCCTTCCTAAAGCGTTCTGATTTATGGGCAGGCCTCTCTATGTACACCTCTAACAGGCTCGGTTGTCATGGCAACCCAGAAAATCATTTGTCAAAAAGCTATAACTTCGTTCTATGTTGAAGCTAAAAATTTATCTTTTAGGATTTATTCTTATGACAGGAAAATTTTGCGTTTCCATAGATTTGCTTCTTCTCCCTCATTCTGCTTGTGGTTAGAGAGATTCAGGCTTCAGGAGAAGATTTTCTAGAGAATAAGACAAATCCCCCACCTTCCATCCTCCCCTCCAAACAGATGAATTCTCTTACCTGTTCCAAAAAGAACTAAAAAGACTCAGTAGTAACCCCCTAGTAAATGATTTATCCTTCTTGAGTTTCTCATTCAGTATGTTTTTGTTTCTTGAAAAAAAAATGAAATTTTTTTAATCGGTTAACTTTTGTTTTTGGCTAGTAAAATTCAAAGAAAGGGAAGGAAGAAAATGTCTGTCAGTCTCTTCAATAAGCTGGGGCAGAATGAAATTTATATTTACTGATATCACCAGTAGTTCAGGGATTGTGGAGTCATTGCCTGTTATGGGGTCCAGGCAAATACATCAATCTGTGCAGTGGACTCCTGGCCACACTGCATGCCCTGCCTAAAGGGTGTCACTTTTCCACTTCTGCTGACAGGTTGTGGATCATTCTGTAGGGCTGTCCATTTTATTTTAGTTTCTTTAAGAAAAACCAGAAATCAGTATTTCTTACATGAAATTTCCTGATTTTAAAACACTGGCAGATCATGTAGAATATTTATTAAACAATGCAATAGTCAAACTAAGCACATCTGGGGACAAATTTCCTCCACGGACTCCTGGATGCTGTTTCTGGCCTATGCAAGCTACCCAGCGGTTTAGCATGGCTTTGCTTCTTCCAAATGGAAAAACCAAGCCGATTTTACCTTGTGGTTGGTCTCTGTGGCTTGGGTAGCTTTCAGGGTCCAGATCAAGTGTGAGAGGAGGCTGTGATGGGGGTGCATCTCAAAGACCCACACGCGCTCCTCTCTGACATTCCAAGATGGATGGTGGGGTCCATCTGATGCCTTCTGGGATTGTTCACGGATTTATGACTCTCTTTTTGCCTTTGATGGATGAGGCAGTTTAATCCTCTTCACTAAGCTCCATATTTTTCTTTTGTACTGGGAACTCCTGGATGGCCATTACCTTTCCACAAGAGATAGCAAGGACTGGTTTTTTTTCTCATTGAATGTGAAGGTGTTGTGTGTCTCATCTATCAATGGGTGACAACATTAATCATTCTTGGGAATGTGCCATCAAAAACATCTGGGGGCAGAGCTGGGCTGTCACTTCTCTAGAATAAGAGTGGTTTAGATCCCCCTCCCTCAGCAGTAGACATTCCTCACCGAGCCTGCTTGCAGTTGGATTTAAGACATTATGGAAAAAAAAAAAAAAGACATTATGGGATTCATGTCATTTATGTGGAATATGGAAACACACAGTGGCTCTGGCAGTGGGAGCAGGTTAGGAGACACTTGGTGCATTCAGACCCCACCGTTGTCTGTTTCCCCACCTTTCCCATCCCCATCCTGGGATCACACTCTCTAGGCTCAAACCTTCCTGAGAGAGAGAGCTCTGATCAGTCCCGGTGCCCTTCACCTCTGTGTACAGGGTCCTACACCTGGAAGGCTCTACACCATCTCATTTCAGCTAAACCAGGAAGGGTCTATGAGTCTTTATGAATGTTTCCACTTCTGCAGTGTTGGTTAGAAAGGTGATGGGAATAAGTAGCTCATAAAGCTGAAGCAAACTGGGCTTTTTATTACTCCCCTTACTCCCTTTCATGCTTTACTGGGTAGCCTGAGGGGTATGTGTGTTGCTGTTGTTTTTGTTTTTCAGCTTTCTTTGAACGGATCTTAGCCTACAAGAGAGAAAGGTCACGCAATAAATAAGAGAGGTTATTGCATGAATGTGCTCTTACCCTATTTCAGGTAGGAGTGGTTTAATATCTGAAGCTTTTTCAAACGTCACATAAAATATTTTGAAATTTCTATACAATGAATGAATTAATTCTGATGTCCATATTCTATCTTACGTCCTTTCCCACGTGATTTTTAAAATCCTTTTGTTCTGTTTTTAAAAGCTGTATAAATTACAAAGAGATACAAGACTCCTGCCATCCAGAAATATTTTAGTTTTTCCCCTCAATAACCTATCTCTCTATATAATTGTCACATTACTGAAATAATGCTATACAGCTGACCTTAGAACAATTCAGGGATTGGGGGTACTGACCCTCTGTTCCAGTGAACAGCCTCCATATAGTTAGCCTTCCATATTTGTGGTTACACATCATTGGGTTCAGCCAACAACGAATTATGAAGCACTGTAGCATTGACTGTTGTAAAAACTTCACACATAAGTGGACTTACGCAGTTCAACCTCATGCTGTTCAAGGCTCAGTCATGTATAATAATATAAATGGTTTTTATTTTCTATTATATATACTAAAGAGTGTATTATAAAGATTTCTTCATGGAATTAACACATCTCATAAACATTTTCCATGGCTTCATAATATTTCATCCTGTGAGTAAACCGTAATCCTTCATAATATTTCATCATGTGAGTAAATCCTAATATTTATAATTATTTCTTAATATTGGGCATTTAAATAATTTCTAATTTCTTTTTTAAAAAACACACTGTCATAGACATCTTTGTGCCTAAACCATTGTTTATATCTTTGGGTTTTTCCCCTTAGGATTAATTCACAGACATGTTTCTAAATTGCAAGGTCTTAATATTTTTAAGACTCTTACAGTATTTACTTTCTGGGCATATTGGCTAATTTGCAGTCACACCAAAGGCATATAGTATGCTTATCTCTTACATTCTTATTAGCATTGAGTTTTGTTAGTTTTCTCCCCTAATTTTTGCTTTCATGTTTATATGCTGTTTTGTATATGTGTGAACCTATAGTTAAAAGTGTGTGCACATGTGTATACTCATAGCCAATAAGGAAAGACAATGCATCTAGTCTCCCAGAGTCAAAGAGAGGCAACTTACCATGTACTTGAGTGCTAAGTCGCTTCAGTCATATCTGACTCTGTGCAACCCTATGGACAGACTATAGCCCCCCATGTCCCTCTGTCCATGGGGTTTTCCAAGTAAGAATTAGAGTGGGTTGCCATTTCCTTCTCCAGGGGATCTTCCTGACCCAAGGATTGATCCTGTGTCTCTTACATTTCCTGCACTGGCATTGGCAGGCAGGTTCTTTACCACTGGCACCACCTTGGAAGCTGTACTGTGTACTAGGCAGTACTTTGCCAACTCCTGAAATCCTCATAGCATTCCTATGAGATAGGATGGTAGAGGTAGATACTAATCATAGTAGGTACTAATCATAGTAGGTACTACTTTTATCCCCATTTTTCAGAGATGGAACCAAGACTCCACTGAATAACCTGAGGTCATAGAGCTAATAAATGTCACAGCCAGAGTTCAATCCAATCCTTCTGTTTCCAGGGTCTACACACAACAATTTCTGGAGAACTTTCAATGACTGTAAGGGGAAAAGGGAGACTTTGGGGATTAGGCCAAGTAACAAAATGTGTGATCAGGAGATACTCGCAAGATGGAAGTAAACTTAGATTCTCACAAGCTCTTCTCTGTGAATGGGAGGGTAGGTATAGGTCCCAGCCTTAAAGGAAGATACACCTCTAAGAAAGCAAACTATTTGAGCTCAAATAAGAAGGTCTTTTACCTTTTCTAATAGAAAATAGAATTTGTAAATTATTCTTCATGGTAACATCCTAATCAACTCCAAAAGATTCAGAAATTTCATTTGTGGTTGTGTCCAGAAAACATTATTTTAAAAACAGAGAGAGGCGTTTTCCTTGCATGCTATTATTCAGAATGTAAATTCAGTGAACTCAGATCCTCCTGTATTCTCCTGTTAACTTTGGTGCTGTCCTTTTAACTGAGAACACAATAGGTTTCATGGATACTTAGTTATGGGCTAAGTATCACAATCACAATTTAGTTGTAGCAACAATCACAATTTAGTACACAAGCATCTGACATTCACACAATAATGATGGGCATTTTAAAGGGATACAGAGAGATGAGGCATGACTTCAAGAGGTTTATAATCTCACAGGTAATTTTAAGTTTACAAAAGAAATAGAGCAAGATGGAATAAGACACCATTCACGAGGTTTAAACAATGACAGGGATACTGTAAACAGAAAGACACAATTTCTTGTTTTGTGGAGATCAAAAGAAGGATTCATGGGGAACTGGCATTTCTGCTGACCCTGAAAGGATAGGTAAGACATGATGGAGGTGATGGGGGACCTTGGGCAACATATCAGAATCAGGCAAATGTGGAAACAGCAAAAGAAGGCCCAGTTGTATCACATGATGAGATAGTTTATGTGTTGAAAATATCACATTGCTGTCCATGGCTCTCTGGCTTCACGCAAGGATGTGGCGGATTGGCCCCAATCCTTGGTTTTCTTGTCGGAACCATAAAATGATATTAGCAACTGTTCCAGCCCCAAAACAGAGTATGAGCAGCCCCCTCGCCTTTCTTGGGTCCTGTGAAGGCAAGGCTGGGTGGGGGAGGACGTCTCTGGCAGAGAAGTCCACTCTCCCGGCTACAGCAGAGTCAGCTTGTTAAAGTGCCTACTTATATGGTGGTTTGGGGTGAGGAGGAATCTACATGTTTAAATGTTCCTGAGGGCTTCTGATGCACTATGAAGCTTGAGAGCCCTTGTTCTGTGAGGCGGTCCTCAGCTCGTACTGTAGGCTAGAATCCCTGGCTGCTAAGCTGCTGAGTCACTTCAGTCGTGTCCAACTCTGTGCGACCCCATAGACGGCAGCCCACCAGGCTCCCCCGTCCCTGGGATTCTCCAGGCAAGAACACTGGAGTGGGTTGCCATTTCCTTCTCCAATGCATGAAAGTGAAAAGTGAAAGGGAAGTTGCTCAGTCGTGCCCGACCCTCAGCAACCCCATGGACTGCAGCCTTCCAGGCTCCTCCATCCATGGGATTTTCCAGGCAAGAGTACTGGAGTGGGGTGCCATTGCCTTCTCCGAGAATCCCTGGAGGGCTGTTAAAAATACTTTTGCCTAGGACCCACACCAGATTAAGTCAACGCAAATATCTAGGGATGTGGTTGGGTACCAACTGATTCTAAGGTGAAGCTTGCACTTTTAGCATTTTACATGAAAAAAAGAGAGAAATGATCATTCCTGTAGATGGTTAAGTGGATGTCCAATCCATTTCTTACCCTCTGTTTGGAAGATATATATACTTGATGTTTTAATAGTGACACCCATTGATGAACCAAATCCAGTAACCCACTGGGGTTTCAGTGCAATAGTTCTCTCCTGGGAAACTTTCTTTCTTTTTTTTTTAATCACAATAAATATTTTATTCAATGTTAATGTAGTCCAGACTTTTCACCAGTGATGGGTAACTTTCATGTCTAAAATTTTTACATTTTGAAACAAGAAGCAATATATAAACTATTTCCTTTAAAGGCTACCCACTCCAGTGTGGAAACTGTGACAAACTTTATTTGGGCTTCCCTTGTGGCTCAGCTGGTAAAGAATCCACCTGCAGTACAGGAGACCTGGGTTCGATCCCTGGGTTGAGAAGATCCCCTGGAGAATATTCACTCCAGTATTCTGGCCTGGAGAATTCCATGGACTGTACAGTCCATATGGTCACAAAGAGTCAGACAAGACTGAGCAACTTTCACTTCACTTCACTTCCTGATAATAATTAGAAGAGCCTAATACTCCATCTATATTTAGTAATGATTTCAGTTTCACTTGCTTTCTGTTTTCATATGGCTATTATTATCTAGTAATGTGAGTGCCTCATTTGCAAAATCAGTCTAAAAGCAAGAAGATATTTCTCTAAAAACCCCACTAATATGTTCACATATATAAATGCCTGACTTGATGGAAAAACATTACTCACGGGGGCATTTTGTACCCTTTTCTCCTTCTGATCTTTTAACAAATTGTTTATATTGCAGTGTGGCCTATTAACAATGTTGTGGTAGTTTCCGGTACACAGCAGAGTGACTCCCCCATACATATACATGTATCCATTCTCTCCCAAACTCCCCTCCCATCCATGCTGCCACATAACACTGAGCAGAGTTCTATGTGCTATACAGTAGTTCCTTGTTGGTCATCCATTTTGAATATAGCAGTGTGTACATGTCCATCCCAAAGTCACCTGGGGAACTTTTGAAATTCCATCTGCTTTGACTACCTCTCAGATCAATTAAATAAGGATTTCTGGGGTATAGAACCTTGGTATCAATGTCTTTAAAACACCCCAGGGGATCCCAGGGTGCAAGGAAGGTTGAGAACCACAGACAAGTGAGGATGGGCACAGAGGTGTCTCCTTTGCATAGTTCTTTTGAGTTTCCCTTCCAGTTGGGCAGCTTGGCTATAGTCACTGGGGCCATTCCTGCCTGTGGTATACTGTCACCTCCCTCAAATTCTAGCTCAGCTGGGAGAAGTTAACATTTTATTATAGAACTTTATAAAATATGGAGGCAGAATCTATCAAGAACCTATCAAAAAGTTGCCAGATTTGGAAATGCTTACCCAAAATATTATTTCCTGAATGTCTGAAATGGGAATTTAGCTGGGCATTCTGTGTTTATCCAACCTAAAAAAGAAGTGAAATCAGGTCAAAATAAAATTGTAAATGGCAGGTTTCTGATTCTACGTTGATAACAGGTCTCCAGGCTAGCAGACCCTAGGATGCTCTGGTGCTTGCATCCAGGGTAATCAGACCTGAGCCCCAAAGGGTTACCACTTCTTCACTGAGTGCTATTTTCTGAGCCTCTGCTCACTGAGCCTCTTTTCACAAGATGGGAATGACTTTAGAGCCCATCGGGTAACATCAACTCCTAATCACACTTCTCCCTTGATTAGCAAGGTCAACACTTTGCCTGGAGCTTCTGGGACTCCTCCAGTTTTCCAGTTCATTTTCCATTTCTTATTTGAGGGAAGTGTTTCATGTGGAACCAAGATAGCAGTTGACCCTACCTTTCCTGACTCAGGTTATTAGGTCTGTCCACCTGTCAAGCCGTCTGTTAATCCAAAAGTCCACCAATTACAGGTAACAAGAAGGATAACTGCAACATTACATACAAACCATTACTCATGCTCAGAACTGACTTCATGGGAGTGAATCTGTGTCTTCACACAAGTCCCCTCCCAAAGGGCTGTGTTCTTGGTTTAATGCTCTGACATCAACATTTTTGAAATTCTTAATAATTTATGAACAAGGAGCCCCCATATTATTTACTATTGGACACTGCTTAGTCTTCTCTTGTGGGTAAGTGGTATTCCTTTGGCAGGGGAAACCTCTAACAGCTACTTATGCATTTCTTCCCACTGCTCCAGGCATGCCTGTGTTAAGAAAGACTTGCACAATTCAATCACAACCATTTTATCAGGGAATTTGAATTAACTTAGGTATATTTTCAAGAGTAGTTATCTTTTAGGATGGCATTTAATAGCTGTTAACATTCATCAATCAGCAATTATTGAGCACGTGGCCTCCTGCAAGGCATCTCTCCTCTCTTGCCCTGTCATCCTTATCAATCATCACAGTAGCCGTATTCAGTGTTCATCTGTGCATGACCCAGCACTGCAAGATGGAGTGTGCTGAGCTATTTCCTGTCAGTGAAACTAGGCTGGCTTTAAAAGGAGCCATTGTTGCCTTTAGAACTGTGGGTTTTTCCACATCAAACAAGGGTGTGTCTGTCAGGTACCAGAACTATGGGATATTTTTTCTGGCATTTGCCACTGTGAGATTCAGATAGAGATAATAATAAGCCCACTAAAATCCACAGATGATGCATTAGGTTGGCTACAAATCAAAGCTGTCCTCCTCCCACATCCTTTGTGATTGTCATATTGTAAAGTCCTTCAAAATCATGGCTCTGTCCCTGCTGAAGATAGCCGCGCAGATAATGGCACCTAAGGTTGACCTGGGGAGGTCAGAACAGTTCTGAAATCATGTATGTGTAAGTACTTTGAAAAATCTAATGTGTAAAAGTCATGTCAGTTATTGTTCTTCCTAGTCATGGCTTATAGAGCTGGCTTGAGGCAATTTTGGAATTGCCCGTGCAGGGGTGGCAAACCCTCATCTAATATACAACTCAAAACCACTGACAAGATGAAGCAGCTCCAGCAACTTAAGAGGGCCCTTGTGGTTGAAGCGTAAGGCAGAATTTAACATCTCATGCCTTGTGTCAAGGCAGAAGGCTGAGTCTCATTCCATCAGGTGGCCATCTTTGAGCAGAAACCATAGAGAAATAAGAGTTCCATACTATCTGAGCAAGCGCCATAGTTCTAATCTTTTGCCAACGTGTTTTGAGTTAGCCTTATGGTGAAGATAATATCATTAAGATGGGCTGACAGCTTTCAAGAATTTTATTAATAAAAAGGCTACTTTGCAGATATTGAAGGCCAAACAGGTTGATATGAGGCAGAAAAGCATCTCTAGGTACATAGACATGCAAGTCAAGGGCAGCCCTTCCTATGCTCTGCCCTTCTGGTTTTCCCCACAGTTAGTTAAAAAGCATGGCTGGATTGATACTGTTATCTGAGGAAAAGCCCTTCAGGGAACTGAAATATCTTGGATCAAAGAACATGCTCTTGGACTGAACTGATTTGAGTGGAATGATTATCAAGAACTACCAGGGACTTGGAAGCATGTGAGTTACTGAGGAAAATAGTGTGATGGGTGAGACAAGTCAGTGCCTTCAAGGGACTTCCACCCTTTAGTTTTCTGAGAAAGTCATTATTTCTTTAATTTGTATTGAAATAAGTTGATTTCCAATGTTGTATTAGTTTTAGGTGTACAGCAAAGTGAATCAATTATACATACAAGAATATATATATATATATATATATATATTCCTTTTCAGATTCTTTTCCATTATTGGTAATTACAAGATATTGAATAGAGTTCCCTATGCTATACAGTAGGTCCTTGTTTATCTGTCTTATAGAGTAGAGTATATATATTAATCATCCCAAACTCCTAATTTATCCCTCCCTCTCTCCCAGGACTTGCGTTCTAATTGAGAGAAGAAATTACACTATTACATTCTACTCTAATGTAATGTGATTCTTTTCTGACATAATCTAATATTATCACACATTGTACAGGACCACACATTTTTTACCCCTGGAACCAGGTGCTTTAGATTCAGGGATTTCTTAAATATTATAAATGCAAGATGCTTCCTCCAGTGAATATTACTACCACCTCCAGTAGGACCTGGGGCAGCTCTTGGTAGTCACACTCCATGATACTTCTTCAGTGAAACTGAGGACTAGTCACACCAACTGAAATAAGTTAAGTCTACAAATAGCCTCACAGTGGTTCAGGTCTGGTTTTAACACCAAGTGAATTTAATTTTGAGTTTGGGGAATGTTTTAAGTTTCAAAAGTGCAAGTATTGGATTTGGAGCTGTGGTAGAGTGTCATGCATATAGAATAATGTAATCTCAAATAATTTTGGAATATACGATGACAGAAGTTCCATGAGGGCTGTGGTATTCCTCAGATACCCTGAATAATGTCTGGCACTGAGTAGACAGTTAGTCAATATTTGTTAAGAACATTAAAAACAGTAATGAGAAATGTTAACTGTTATTTGATAGAATGTTTCTTCCATGTCAGAGAAAGTGTCATACCGGTGCTGCTAGGTGGGTATTATTCTTGCTATCATCCTTACTTAAGAGATGAGAAAACTATTTCTAGGAGAAGTCAAGTGACCCACTGAAGGCCTTCATGACAGGTGATACAAATGTAATCCCAGCTAGGGGCATGGCCATGGTAGCTGTGTGCATACATTTGTGTTGGGCTGTCTGGGGCCAATTCCTCACTCTACCGTTCACTGGCGGTGTGAACTCAAACCAAATGTTTGACGACTCTGTGTCTACATTTCCTCAATCATAAAATGGGAATAGCTATACTATCTACCTTATAGGAGCATTTAGAGATGCATGTAAAATGCTCAGAAACTGCCTGGAACCAATAGGTTCTCAATATTAGTGAAATCTTGGGCATTGGGGGAGATTTTGTCACATGGCATTTTGTCCAAAGGAAAAAATGGGGGCCTTTATTTTTTAAGATGTTTATTATTTTTAAATTTTATCTTTTTTTGGAGGGGGGGGTGGTCACACTATGCCACATGATCTTGGGGATTATGGGATCTTAGTTCCTAAACCATAGATAGAACCCACACCCCCTGCAGTAGAAGCATGGAGTCTTAACCACTGGACCACCAAGGAAGTCCTTAAAGAGAGGACTTTTATATATAAAAAGATAAAAGTTCAGATAACTTTTTATACAACCTAGTAATAAAAAAATAACCCCAATGCCACTATCATGGGAAATAGATGGGGAAACAGTGGAAACAGTGTCAGACTTTATTTTTCTGGGCTCCAAAATCACTACAGATGGTGATTGCAGCCATGAAATTAAAAGACACTTACTCCTTGGAAGGAAAGTTATGACCAACCTAGAGAGCATATTCAAAAGCAGAGACATTACTTTGCCAACAAAGGTCCATCTAGTCAAGGCTATGGTTTTTCCTATGGTCATGTATGGATGTGAGAGATGGACTGTGAAGAAAGCTGAGCACCGAAGAATTGATGCTTTTGAACTGTGGTGTTGGAGAAGACTCTTGAGAGTCCCTTGGACTGCAAGGAGATCCAACCAGTCCATTCTGAAGGAGATCAGTCCTGAGTGTTCTTTGGAAGGACTGATGCTAAAGCTGAAACTCCAGTACTTTGGCCACCTCATGCGAAGAGTTGACTCATTGAAAAGACTCTGATGCTGGGAGGGATTGGGGGCAGGAGGAGAAGGAGATGACAGAGGATGAGATGGCTGGATGGCATCACTGACTCGATGGACATGAGTCTGAGTGAACTCCTGATGAGTTGGTGATGGACAGGGTGGCCTGGCGTGCTGCAATTCATGGGGTCGCAAAGAGTCGGACACGACTGAGCAACTGAACTGAACTGAACTGAATAATAAAAGAATAACCCCAATGCCACTATGATAAGCCAAGAATCCAGTGATTAACTCACAAAAAAAAATCTGGTGATTTCCATCTGGTATAGGTGTTTACAATATTAAATAACTTATAAAACTTGCTAGACTAAGAAGAATACCCTCTTTGTGTGGTAAAAAGGCTACATCTGATATGATCACCATCAGACTTAATGGTGAAATTTCAATAGTTTTCCCATTAAAATCTGAAGCAACACAAGAATCTGTGCATCATCACTATGATTTGATCATGTTCAGGAAGTTCTAGCTAATGCAGCAAGATGTCAAGTGGATGTAAGAGACTTATTTAAAGAAAAGGAAAAGATATAATATTTATAGATATTAATAGTGCCTTGAAAATGGCAGAGAACCAATTTATAAACCTAGTTCTGAATCTAAAGTTTCTATGCTCTGGCAGGATACCAGAATATTTAATAGCTCACCCATATGTGAGCAATAATGTTAGATAATATAATGGTAAAGTAATATCCCTCACAGTAGGAAAACAACAACAGCAATCAGTACAGTACATCTGGAAGAAAACAGGTACAGGGATGGGGAGGAAGCTATTTGGTTAAAGTTGATAGTCTCAACACTTCTCTGGTGGCCCAGTGGTTAAGAATCCACCTTCCAGTGCAGGGGATGTGAGTTCCATCCCTGGTCGGGGAACTAAGATCCCACACACTGTAGCCCACATGCTGTAACTACTGGGCCCTCAAGCTCTAGAGCCCATGTTCTGCAGCAAAAGAAGCCTGCCACAACAAAGAGCCCACACACCACAGTGAAGACCCCGTGCAGTGAAAATAAATAACAAATAAAATAGATACTCTCCATAGAATTTACAATAGCAAAAAACAAAAAAACACAAGAAAAAGAAAAAACCCTAAATGTTCCATAGTATGAGAATGACTAATTAATTGATGGCAAAATTCCAAAGATAGTAAGGTAAATGATGTGCTCACATGTAAAGTGAAACGTTTAGAATATTAAACTGTATCAAGCTATATGCATCCTGATTTCAAACTTAATTTTTACATAGAAAAAAGTGAAATAAAATCATCAGAATGTCAATATTATGAGATGTGGGATTATATTTTCTTTTTTATACTTTCTGTATTTTTCAAATTTTCTATAGAAGATAAGCATGTGTTTTATAATGCAAAAAGTCATTCCAAAGCTTTTAACGAAAAAAAGTATACCACAGGAGTGAGTTCAACATACTTAGTATTACTTTTCTTCCCATAACATATACTATTTTGTGAACTTTTATTGCTGACATATAATTTAAAGTAAAATAAATAATGGCTTCTTTACTGAAAATAGTCAAGTCTTTTGTCTTGAAAATGTAGAACTGTTTTAAATACTATCTACCTTCTGCTTCATTGATAGAAATAATTGAAATTCTACACAGAAGCCTAATGATTCTTTTTGCCATGTCTTCCTATGAGACTTGGATTCATTTTCTAAAACAAAGACAATGCCGAGGTGTACAAGAAGGCAAAACATTTACTTCATTAACTCTTAGAAAAAATAAATTACCTCACTTCCTTTATTACTGTAGTAATTAACCCACATTGGTACTGATTCTGACGAATGCTATGTATTATTTATTACTCTGCATTTGTGGTTTGGTGGTCGACCTAATGGGTATTTTTGAGTTTTATGTGTGAAACATTGAGGTGGCTCTCATCTTCTGTTATGAGAATTTCTTTCCAGAAGAGTCAAAATACACTTTTTTTTAAAAAAATTGGGGTATAGTTGCTTTACATTGTTGTGTTAGCTTCTGTTATACAACAAAGTGAGTCAGCTGTATGTTTACACATATCCCCCACCCCTTCCCTGCCTCTGGAGCCCCCCTTCCACCTCCACCTCCCACCTCACCTCTCTAGGTTATAGCAGAGCGCCGAGCTGAGCTCCTTGTGCCATACAGCAGGTTCCCCCTAGCTGCTTACATGCGTAAACTATCTCAAGTACCTGCACTCAGTCGTATCTGACTCTTTGTGACCCCCATGGACTGTAGGCTACTAGACTCCTCTGTCCATGAAATTCTACAGACAAGAATACTGCAGCGGGTAGCCATTCCCTTCTCCAGGGGATCTTCCAGACCCAGGGATTGAACCCACATCTCCCACATTGCAGGTAGATTCTTTACTGTCTGCGCCACCAGGGAAGCCCCATTTTATACATGGTAGTGTGTGTATGTCGAGGCTACCCTCTCAATCCATCCTGCATGCCTTTCCCCCACATCCATGTCTACACATCTGTTCTCTACATCAGTGTCTCTTTTCTTTCCCTGCAAATAGGTTTATCTGTACCATTTTTCTAGATTCCACATATCATGTATTACTGCATATATGTCAAAATAGACTTTTTAAAAAGCTGAAACAATATAGACCACAGGTGAGCACAAATTTTAATTTGACTTCTTTTGCCCTTTATTTTGTCTTCTCTGCTTTAATAAATATGTAATATGGACAGATTTCCATGAGATCCCCTGTTCTTTGTACAGAGCTTAGCACACAGTCATTGTTCACTGTAAGTTTATGGGTTGGACAGAAATGAGAATAAAAATCTGGAGCTTCAAACTACTGACCCCACCATCTCCTTTCACCGTGGCACGTCCCTCCCCCAGCGGGGGCACGGCACAGTCTGGCCCCCATCCGAGGGCACTCAGGCTCCAGAAAGATCCAGAGCAGAGGTAGACGCCTTCATTTGGACAACACCAAACCTTTACGGAGCTCCATGCCTGGCTCTGTGCTGAACTTGGCTAAGCATGAACTTCGCTGCCATGGAACTGATTTCAGAGCCTGAGCCAGCGCAGAGCAGGAGGCTCCCTCTCCAGGCCAGGCCCCAGCATGCCTGTGGCTTTTCTCTGCTTTGCTGCCCGGGAGTCCTGCCGCCGCCTCCTCTTTCCTGGATCCCTGAAAAACGGCACATGTGTGGAGGCTGCCAGCACTTCAAACGTGTCTGCAAAATGCAGACAAATTGCAGCTCTTTATTAGCGGTCCGGACGAAGGATTCAGGGGTGCTCGAACTACAGGATATTGGGTTTCCTGGGTCTTTTTTCTTAAGCACTGCTTTCAGAGATTTCATGTTTTGAGTGGTGTGTTTGGCCACCAACGTCTCCCTTTCTCTCCCTCCCTCTTTCCTCCATTCCTAAAGACTTTAGAAGTAAAATAAGATCTCTTTATTGATTATTCTCACTGACTAGGGAAAACACACATCTCGTTTGGTCCTTTATGAGAAACGTGCCATTTGTCCTGCTGTGGTCACGCTCTCCTGGAGATGTTTGCTTCACCTTGTCATTGCCAGCCCCCATCATCTCAAGAACCCCTCCCCCCCAATCCTGTTTCTAGCTCACTCTCTGCCACCAGCCAAGAGTCCTTCGACCTCCCCAGACCACAAACACTGACACCCACTTCTGTGTCTCTCCTGATCTCCCTCTTGGAATACCTGAACTCCCAAGCCATCTTGCTCTTCACAGCCACCCTGGACATGTGACCTTGTACGTGCAGTTCCCTCTTCTGGAGTGCTCTCCTTACCTCTTGCAGATCCTTGCTCAAGTACCACCTCAGGGAGGCTTTCCCCAATCACTTATTATTATCAAATTGTGATAGTTACTTCAAGTGGATAGTCATCATCCATTTTACTTGTCTCCAGAGCCCTAAATCACTAGCAGACAGGCTACACATTCAGATATGTTGCATCTTATAGACAGAAAATTAAAGCTACAGCCAGAATTATTAATCCTTTTCCCCAGAAATTTGATGACCCAACCAATGTGGGTGACTCTGGAATCCCGCCTCTTCTCCTGTCTCCATCCACCTTGCATGCCACTGCAGCTCTGAAGCACAGAAAGGGACTGAGTACTCTTAGTCTGGGTGTTCACATCCTTGGGGATATAATTCTATTTCATGTGAAGAGGTCCTGGGTTTTTTGATCAACATCAGGGATCTCATAGCCCATCACCCTTCTGATTCAAGTCTTGCCCTCTTGTAAATAATTTTTCCCATGACTGCCAGGGTTATCTTCATAAAACATATGTTTACACTATTGGAGGGTAAACACTGTTTTTCAGGCTCTGTGTGAATACCATCCTCATTCTGGATGACTTAATAAAATTGGCTCTGAACTCAAAGGAAGACCCTCAGCCAAAGTTGTTGATTTGCCTCCAGACTTTTCCTCCATTCCAAGAATGCTGGTGTCGGACTGAGCTCCCAGGGCTGGGGCTCTGACTCTTCCTCTCCTTGTCATGTACTTAGTGCTGCTTTTCTGGTCACACTGTGTGTCAGGAAATGACTTGCCTGTTTGTGGGAGCCACTCTCTCTGTGAGCCCCTGATTTCAAGGAAGAATTGGGGTTTTCCTCTATTTGAGAATTGTAACCTCACTTTGTCCACAGTCTGGTACTATTGCCTGGCAGCACTGGTGAGAATCCTTCATTCTTTAGGTTGAATCTGACTTTGTTGAACATCTGGGAAAACAGATGGACAGACATGTTTTAGACCCACTACAAGAGCCAACTCCAAGGTCTTAGGAGACCTTAGACTGTGAACACTCAGTTTTCCAGAAGTTTATGGAAGACCTTGAGTATTTGTATGGGGAGAAGTATGAGAGAGAGTACATACTTGGATGACTCCCCAGATTATCCCTGTGACCCAGGCTTTCTGACTAATTCTTGACTATGCATTTATTCTGCTCCATTTCCTGTCTGTATGATTCAAAGATTACTGAATTCCTCTGCATTTCAGGAATGAGAATTATAATACCTACTTGATGGTGTAATGGTGAGTATCCAATAATAAGATGCCTAGCACATAGGAGGAACACAGTAAATGCTAATCCTTCCCATCATATTACACATTTTTAACTGATGGATTGATTTCATGGTTCGACAATAACTGAGCAGTTCTTATACCTGAAGGTGTTCAGGAAGGCTTGTGAAGCAGATAAACCTTGATTCCTGTAGCCCTCACTCCCCTTTCAGAGCCTCTTTGCCCAGTGCAGGCTTCTGCTAGGACCAAAGAAATCTCCTAAGCTTCAGGATTTTCTTATTTTATTTTTATTTTTTGAAGTCTAGTTGACTTACAATATTGTGTTAGTTTCAGGTGTACAGCAAAGTGATTCAGTTATACATATATACATATATTCAGAAGGTTTTCCATTATAAGTTATTACAAGATATTGAATATTGTTTCCTCTGTTATATAGTAAATCCTTGTTGCTTCTGTATTTTATGTATAGTCATTTGTATCTATTAATCCCATGCTCCTAATTTATCCCTCTTCCCTTTCCCCTTTTGTAATCAAAAGTTTATTTTCTGACTTTTAGTCTGTTTTGTATATAGATTTGTTTGTGTTATTTTTTAGATTTCATGTATAGGTGATATCATATAATATTTGTCTTTCTCTGACTTATTTCATTAGGTCCATCCATGTTGCAAATGGCATTATTTCATATTTTTTATGGCTGAGTAATATTCCATTACACACACACACACACACACACACACACACACGCACATCTTCTTAAACCAGTCATCTGCTGATGGGCATTTGAGTTGTTTCAATGTCTTCTTACTTTCCTTCACTTAAAGGTGGCTGCCCATTGTGCTTCATTCCTCAAGGCCCTACTGACAGGTTGGCTAGCTGCTCAGTTAAACAATGCTTGGTCTTCATAGCTGTAATGGTTTTATGTGTTCTTAGGGATTTGATGGTTGCATTTTCCACAGTGATTTCTGAAGGCAGAGAATTAGAGGTCAAAAATGTAGACTTCTAGTGAGGACCACATGCTGCCTACCCTGCCCAGACTTGAACAACTCCAAGGGCACCAGTGGGGGGGCGTGTGCAATGACTCAGCCCTATATGTTCCTGTTTCTGGAAGCAGAGGCTTCTCAAAGGTGTATAATCTAGTCAAGGACTTGGTTAGATATGTGAAAAAATGGTTATAATGCTTGGTTTTAATCAAGATATGCAAAGGGTTTCATGTGAGCAGAGAAGAGACACATTTAGCCCGGTCCAGAGTGATCAGAGGAGAAGGTAATGGCACCCCACTCCAGTACTCTTGCCTGGAAAATCCCATGGACAGAGGAGCCTGGTGGGCTAGTCCATGGGGTCGCTAAGAGTCGGACACGACTGAGTGACTTCCCTTTCACTTTTCACTTTCATGCATTGGAGAAGGAAATGGCAACCACTCCAGTGTTCTTGCCTGGAGAATCCCAGGGATGGGGGAGCCCAGTGGGCTGCCGTCTATGGGGTCGCACAGAGTCAGACATGACTGAAGCGACTTAACAGCAGAGTGATCAGAGAGGCATGCTAAAGGAGGTAAGCCTTGAGTAGTAAAAGATGCATAGGAAAAAAACTAGAGAAAGGATTGGCGTAAGCAAAGACATAGGGTTAAGGCACAGACAAGACACAGCACAATTTAAGCATAGAGCTACCAGCTGCTACCTCAGTTGCTAGGACTTAAAATGAGAGAAAAGAGATTGGAAGAGAGAAGTCTGGAAAGGAACTTGAATCCAAGCCCCAGATTAGGAGTTTGGGTTGTAGGGCAGTGATGTAGAGCCCTCGATCAAATTTAAGTAGTGTTGATGAAGAAGATTTGCACATTTTAGCGAGTTCTGTCCAGCTGCAGAATGGAAGATGGAACTAACGAGGGTGAAAAGAAGGCAGAGACTAAGTAGGTCAAGATAGCAGCTGTCATGAGAGCTGGAGAGGCCTGGACCAGAACGGAAGCCATTGCCTTTTCAGCTAGCATGAGTCCAGCCATAGATGGTCCACTGTTTGAAAAAAAACAATGGGTTCTGTGTTTACAAACATAGCTTGTCATAGAATATCAGAGAAGTTTTGTGTAGGAGGTAAATGAAGAAGCAGACCATGGAGCCCCTGATATTCTGCTCTTATTACCTTTCCTGGTGGTTCTGGGGGAACATAAACATGTCCTAGACATAGCTGATGTTTCTGAAGGGAAACTGAGACAGTTACTGTTAGAAGCTAAAAAGTGTTACAGAATGCTGAGGGATGTGCTGTTGTTTGTTTCTTCCTATTGCAGAAAGGGAAACCCTCCTGAAAATACTTTATACAATTTCCTGGGTTGAAAAATCTCAAGTAAGACTAATAACTATTAACGGGGGAAGGAATGTCTCATTTCATATCATTGTCAACTAGACTTTCTTCTTGCTAACTTCCATAAATTAGTGCTTAATTGTGTAGAACCAAGCTTCCAAGCTCAAGGATTCAATGTTAATAATAATTTAATCAGTTGGCTTAACAGTTAAGCCTGCCATGGACATATACTCTTGAGAGTACATTGTCTCATATAATAATAATTTTAAGAATGATCTGAGAAATGGACTCTCACAGAAAGACTTCTCATCTTATTCTCCATCTTATCAATAGAGTGCAGTTTTTCCAAGCAAAATCTGTATTTATAAATAATTTTAAAAGGAAAGAGTGGAAATTTAATTTTAAGCCACACACTTGTCTTTCTTTTACAGTCAATTCACTCTTCATGCTTCTTTATTTTCCCCACCAGCATCTTTCACCTTAGTGTTTTAAAGGAGTGTTTTATTGCCCAAGGCCTCACAACATGGAGACCTACAAGCAGTTATACAGAGTGAGTTTAGATGATATATATTAAAAATGATAAATCATTTTCTAGCCTTCCATAACATTTTATTTTCTGTGCATCCTTACCTCTTTCTGACTCATGTACCTGGGCTGATTAATATCCCCTTTCCCCTGTTACACTTTAATCCAGGGCCCGTGTTTCATTCGCCTGCCAATAGTGATCACCAATAAATTCATCTTGCAGGCTGCTGCCAGTGTAAAAATGCCCATTAAAAAGCAGGTAGTTCTAAGCCTGCCTTTATCTGGTACCCTGAAGACTCACATGGTTCCACAATTGGAGCTGTAAATGTTCATTTCTTCATAGGCATGGGCTGGGAAAATGAGAGAAGGCTAATTAATGCATTCAAGGGATCCCACTGAATCAGCAAGCCCCTTAAAGGCACAACAGACACAAACAGGCAGCTGCAGCTCCTTGGAATTCAAAACAACAACAAAGGAGCTAGTTAAATATTTGAATAGCTAAAGTATATGTCTATTCATTCCCATGGAAATTGCTAAAATAGGCTGTCCTCCCATCTCCTGAAGAGTCAAAGTCATTGAAAACCCAAAGCTTTTCATCCTGTCAAACAAGCCTTTGAAGAACAGGACATTTACATCTCCATAACAGGCCGATTCAACATTAGTGGTAATAAAACTTGGGTGCGTGGAAGGACTCCAGAATATGGTGCCCATTTACTCCAGCCTCTGGGGCTGCAGGACTGACTTACTGACAATTACATGACTCTGGCTCCATCCCTGTTTTAGTTTGGCATCTTACAGTTGCCTTTAACAATAAGGACACCATCAGAGAGTAAATACCAAGCTCTAGATATGGCTTGATCCAAGGCCCAAGCACTGATTGGCTTGATTCAGAGACAAACTTTTCTCTCACAGTTGCGGTTCATTCATTCCTGATGCTAATCCCTCCAGATCCCATCCGAAAGGGGATCACTTCCGTCAACCTTTGTACACGCATCCCAGACTTGATTTTGTTCAGACTCACTTTAGTCACATGCCAATTCTTGAGCCACACTGTGGGCAGGGAATGGAATTATGAATTTTTGTGCCTGAGCCATTGGTTCCATCTTGAACCAAATTGACTGTTTGGGGGTAGGTGGATAACCAAACGAAATCATGACCAGTTGAGGACAAGGAAGTGGATACAGGGTGGCAGTCCAAACAATGGCAACAACAGCAAACAAACGAAAAAAAAAGCCAACAAACAAACTGGACTAGTCTGCGCAGGGCACCATAGCGCAATATCAGATTGGGTGGCTTAACAAAAAGCATTTACTTTCTCACAGCTCTGGAACCTAGAAGTCCAAGATCAGGTACAGCCAATCAAGTTCCTGACAAGGGCCCTTTTCCTGGCTTGAAGACACCACCTTCTCACTGTGGCCCTGTGGAGAAAAAGAGGACACCAGTCCTATGAGATTAAACTCCCACTCTTGTGGTCTCATTTAACCTTCATTACCTCCTTAAAGGCTAAATTCAGATATATTGGAAATTAGGGCTTCAGCATATGAATTTGTGGAGAAGGAAATAGAAACCCACTCCAGTATTCTTGCTTGGGAAATCCCATGGACAGAGGAGCCTTGAGGGTTATAGTCCATGGGGTCACAAAAGAGTACACACATGTGCATGCATATGAATTTGGGGAATATACAATATAATCCAGAACACAAACAAAAATGATCTCTAATAAATTCTGTTTTAAGTGGGCTTTTATCCACCAGGACTCAATTGCTTTTATGATAATATAGTCTAAGAGTAAATGTGCTTAGCTAGCTTCTAACGGATGCCTTGAAGAACACCCAGCCCTGCCTCCGCTCACGTTGCCTCTACTTAATGGCCATGAATTAAGGGGCCAGGAAGTTACTGGTGACTGACATTTAGTCATGATTTTAGAATTATGTAAAAGTTTGAGACTCACTGGAAAAGAGAGCTTGTGCATTTTTAGAATTCATCTTTCAGAAGTGTCTTCAGTGAAAGTTATGAGCTCTACAATAATGGTGGAGACTTGAGCCTACAAAATTGGACACACTGGCGAATAATTGTGTTATGATCCAGCTTAATCACCCACACATTCCACCAGACCTGGCTCCAAGTGATCTTTGGCTGTTAAAATATCAAAGTTTCCTCTCCAATAATGAAGATTCCAGTAGTTTGAAGACTCTGTTATATTAATGAAAGATATTTTCCCACAACAAGTTCGGAAATGTGACAAACAGAACCAAAATCTTTGGAATGAAGGCATGGCCTTCTAAGGGGACTGCTTGCAAGTTTGCAACTCTGAATTCTTTGTTTGCTTTTTTGTTTCTTGTTTCTCTTCTCATCTGTTTATTCATTCTGATTTGCACTATCCCTCCCCCCTCCTTTATGGCTTAGTACGATACTTTTATATTTAGTGGTTCTTAAAGAAAAACATTTTGTTTCAGGTGTTAGTTTTTGTTTTGCTTTTGTTTTATTCTTTAATTGGAAGATAATTGCTTTACAATATTTTGTTGGTTTCTGCTAGTGCAACAATGCAAATCAGCTACAAGTATATATGTCCCCTGGAGAAGGCAATGGCACCCCACTCCAGTACTCTTGCCTGGAGAATCCCATGGACGGAGGAGCCTGGTAGGCTGCAGTCCATGGGATCACTAAGAGTCGGACACGACTGAGTGACTTCACTTTCACTTTTCACTTTCATGCATTGGAGAAGGAAATGGCAACCCACTCCAGTGTTCTTGCCTGGAGAATCCCAGGGATGGGGGAGCCTGGTGGGCTGCCATCTATGGGGTCGCACAGAGTCGGACATGACTGAAGCAACTTAGCAACAGCAGCAGCAGCATATATGTCCCCTCCCTCTTGAACCTCCCACCAACCCTCCACCCCATCTCACCCAATTCTGATTTCTTCAGGTGAATTACAATGAGTTTTTTTTTTAACTTTTTGTATTCCTTTATCATGAATATTTATACATTATGTATTTATGCACACACCTGCACATGCTTTAGAGAGTCCATGTGTGTGCATGTATTCTCTTAACCATACATATTAGAGTCTTTGAATAAAATAAAAGCCTGATATTTTTATAGATAAGATTATCTTTTTAGCAAGATTCACTTGAAACTTTACTATCATATCAGTTAGAATAGGCTAAGTGATGTTGTAGAAATAAGTAACCATTAAAACAGAGAAGATTATTTTTCCTCATGCTCCATGTACAACACAGTGCATCCGAACATGAGGTTTCATGGTTCATGGTGATAGGATGAAGAGGAAGTGGAAAACTTATGAGAGACTATTAAAAATGTGTAATTTCTGTTCCCTTTGGTTTGTAAAAGCAAGTTATATGGATTGGTGATGGTGGGGGGTGGTGGTTTCTAATCCTCTGCTGGCCAGGGAGGAGAGGGAGCAGTACAGTCTCTTAACACAACTGTGATCCCACATCATTCCAGATTTGGTTCTTGATCAATGAATGCAAAGGTGAAAAGTTGGAATTCATTTACCTATCCATTCAGTTAATCTTTATTGAGCACCTAAATTGTACCAGGCTCTGTGCTCAGTGCTAGAAGTACAATGGAGATACACGACAAAAATATTTTTGTTGCTCATAAAGAACTTCCAGTGAGAAGTTACAAAAAGCAAGTAGATAATTAAAATTCAGAGTGACAGGCAAAGAACAATGTGCTTTGGAAATACAAAAAGTAGTGGTCATCAGTCCTTCCAATGAACACCCAGGACTGATCTCCTTTAGGAGGACTGGTTGGATCTCCTTGCCGTCCAAGGGACTCTCAAGAGTCTTCTCCAACACCACAGTTCAAACGCATCAATTCTTCCGCACTCAGCTTTCTTTATAGCCCAACTCTCACATCCATACATGACCACTGGAAAAACCATAGCCTTGACACGACTGAGCGACTGAACTGAACTGACTAGATGGACCTTTGTTGGCAAAGTAATGTCTCTGCTTTTTAATATGCTGTCTAGGTTGGTCATAACTTTCCTTCCAAGGAGTAAGCGTCTTTTAACTTCATGGCTGCAAATCACCATCTGCAGTGATTTTGGAGCCCCCCAAAATAAAGTCAGCCACTGTTTCCACTGTTTGCCCATCTATTTGCCATGAAGTGATGGGACTGGAGGCATGATCTTAGTTTTCTGAATATTGAGCTTAAGCCAACTTTGTCACTCTCCTCTTTCACTTTCATCAAGAGGCTCTTTAGTTCTTCTTCACTTTCTGCCATAAGGGTGGTGTCATCTGCATATCTGAGGTTATTGAGATTTCTCCCGGCAATCTTGATTCCAGCTTGTGCTTCATCCAGCCTGGCATTCCTCATGATGTACTCTGCATATCAGTTAAATAAGCAGGGTGACAATATACAGCCTTGACGAACTCCTTTTCCTATTTGGAACCAGTCTGTTGTTCCATGTCCAGTTCTAACTGTTGCTTCCTGACCTGCATACAGGTTTCTCAAGAGGCAGGTCAGTAAGCTCACACACACTGCTGTATTAAGACTCGAACCCAAGCCTTGGAGTCCAAATGCAACTCCCATCCTCTCATACTGCACTGCCTAGCCCATGTGGACCAGGATAGCATTTTTTGGTGTTTGGAAGCAACAGAAATTATGACATTATAGCTATTTCTTGTGAGGAATGAGAAACTGAGAGGGACCAGTGACAAGAACACTGGATAACATGAGAGAAGAGACTCTTCTAGTGACAGTGAGCTCAAACAGGCTAAGGTTTCTTTTTAACAGGATCTGGGGATAAGTTCCACCTCTGCTGGGCTATGACTTATGCCAGTGTTTCTCCATTAAGGCACCCTTGATGTTCTAAGACTTAAATTCTTTGTTGTGAGGTGGACTGGCCTGAGTGCTGTTGGTTGTTTACCACCGTCCCTGGCCTCTATCCACCACGTGCCAGAAGCACACCTCCTCCACCCCACCCTTCCCATGTGACAACCCCAAATGTCTCCAGACGTTGTCCAACTTCCCTTGGGAGGCAAAAATTCAAGAATCCCTGACCTAGCCAGTCAATTTTGATTAGTTTCCAGAAAAGCAGTGGATCTTTAAAGAGCACAGTGGGCAGTTAATAGGAAACACAAAGGAAAGAAATCAGTTACATCTTATGGATTTGAGTTTCTTCCACTAACATTGTGTAACCACCTCTAGTGATGTTAAGCAGGAAGTGGATGGCTGATAGTTAATTCATGTCACTGGTGCTGCGTTTTCAACAATGGGTTTTCATTTTGTTCTATTTATGGTTATTTTATTCAATTATTTTTATTCAGCACCCAGCTTTATAAGTGTATATAATCCTGTTATGTTCTATTCCATTACAGAAGCTTCCTAATAGAAGAGCACATGGTAATAAAATTAAATAAACCTCTTAGCTATTGTATCAGCCTCACACATTTCCTGACCTTGGCTGGATTCAAGAGTCTTGGTGGGGAAGGAGGTTGACAGTGGGTCACTGGAAAGAAAGGCAAAGGTCACCACATCCCAAGACTGGAGAGAAAGATTTGAATACAATTGAAAATATTTTAAAGTGAGATGGCTAGAAATGCTGCCGTCCTCCTACTCCTTCCAAAATTCCATAATAAAACCACAAAACCATTCCTACATGGTGCTTTGAATTAGCTGCAGCAAATGTTGGTTTAGAGAAACTGAAAAAAGAATTCGCATGCTATATTTATATATATGTATAAATATGAATATAACCATGAATCTATAGCAACAATTGCAAAAGCATTTTCAAATGCATGTCCTATGGCGACAGTTTTTGTGCAAGGAAGAGCAGAAAGCATGTTTTGGCCTCAATTGGTGAAGGCACCACAGACAGGTCTGAACAAGTCAGCTCAGGTCTCTAAGTCACTGTTTAGGTTTTCCATGGAAATGAAAGCTCAGGGGACATAAAGTGTTTGTCAGACTCTATGGGTTTGTCACTCTCTTTGAGGCCACTAATATCACTTCTCAAATGATGAGACTTAGCCAATTTTCCTCCCAAAAGACTTGCTCCAAGTGCTTACCAGTGTTGCTTTGCAGAGAGAAGGGAGTCTGGGGTGAATCTGAGGCAGTGATTTCCTGAATGTGAAGACAGTATTAGGGAAATATTGTGTGTGTGCAACCAGACATCACCTGTCTTCCCTGCAGGGAGCTTGTGACAGTTGAAAAAAGTGTTTATAGTGTTTTGAGCTCTCGCTGAGGTGGTACCTCAGAAAGGCAAAGCTTTAATATGCCTTTCTCACGTTTGTCAATTATTACTAGTAAACAGAGGCTGCTTCTGGGTTTCTCAAAGTTCCAAGTTTAAAACTAACCCTTTGGAATTGCAGTTTCCTTTTTTTTTAATCCACTCAGAGTAGATAGTGTGACCTCCTTTGTTAAAGAATAAACCTTCAGAATTTACAACTGATTAAAAAAAAAAAAAAAACCAACACTTTGTAATGTTTGTGAATGACAGAGATGTAGATCAAATGAATTTTCTTTGAAATAGTCTACATGTTCAAAATGAAAGAGGGATGTGGTTGACAACATTTTGTCCTCAAAATTAAATGTTTGAAGGGGAAGAGATCATTTTGCCACATTCTGAGCAAGTCTGCTTTGTCTATTCTCACTTGAGGCTTCTGAACCTTAAGTCTGTAGGATCTAAAAATCACTTTAGCTTAATTTTATTTCTTTTAAATGCTGGAATAGAAGCTGACCAATTTTCCCTAATTAAAGTAATATCTAATCTCCAGTAAGTGTCCTAACATTTAGCAAGTATTCAATAAGTACCATTTTTTTAGAAATTGCTTTTGCAGAGCACAGGCTCTTCTCACAAGATGAGAAAATAGTGACCCCAAAGCATCTGAGTATTATTTAGCAGGAGGAAATGTAGGCCGGTGGACAGAGTGCTTTTCTTTAAATTGCACATGATCTCACAATCCCAAAATACCCATGCTCAGGAAAGCTATGGAAGGCCAAGTGGCAATTTATTCCCAGTCATACATGCCTGATGATTAGCACTATGGATTGCTAGGGCTCAAATGGACCTTTGATGCCACTTTTCAGCCCCTGTCTTCATGGAGTAGGAAGCAGAGCCCGTGAGGGAGAGAAATGACCCACCCAAGGGCATGAAGTTTTTTTCTTACAGCATCTAGTGAGACCTCGCACCTGACATCTGGTCCAGCATCTTTATTCCACACTCCTGCCCAGAATGCTGGGTTCTAGGTATTGCTCACTTTTAAATACTTTTCTGAGATTCCATGGTGGGGAGTGGGGCTACAGGTGGGGGGAGTAAATTAATCAAGAGGGCGACAAATATACTTGCAAAATATTGTTTTTATGTTGAATGTATAATTTGCCTGTTGGTATTTTTATTAGACTTGCAGTCCTTCCTGCTGTTATGCTTTTAAATATGATTCTTTTTGATAAGTATCTATTGAGGGCCTGTTTTAGGCACTAGAGGTGGTGGTGAGCAACATAGACAAGATTCCTGTAGCAAATCCTGTTGGTGCCCCCATCAGGTCCTCCCAGGTCCCACCATCCTGTGCTCGCCCCTGTGTCTTGGTCCAAACGCTGGGAACTCTGCCCCAGGGCTCTCTCCTAGCAGAATGACAAATGGTGGTTGGAAGGTAAATGACACAACTTCCTCATGTTTTGGTAAGAAAAACTCTGAGATGCATTCTACACCCCGTCCCCAAGCACTCAGGGATTTGAGCTCTAGTTGTCCCCAATGTAACCCACTGGATAATATATCTACTCCAGGCTTCTTTCTCTCCCTGTGTCATGGGCTCTCTCCCCTTCTAGTGTTCCTGGATCCTTTCCTAATAAACTGAAGGATTCATCACTATGAATCCTTGTGTGAGAGTCTATTTCAGGAGGGTGGAGTCTCTTCTAAGACAGTCACTGACTTCATGGAACTCAAGTTCTAGTAAAGGATAAAGACAAGAAATAATACCGGAAGTGAGTCAGATCCTTTATTGGTACATACTGAGAAGGAGGGCTCCTGGTAGCTCAGCTGGTAAAGAACCCACCTGCAATGCAGGAGACCCCGGTTTGATTCCTGGCTTGGGAAGATTCCCTGGAGAAGGGATAGGCTACCCACTCCAGTATTTTTGGGCTTTCCTGGTGGCTCAGTTCGGAGAAGGCAATGGCACCCCACTCCAGTACTCTTGCCTGGAGAATCCCATGGACGGAGGAGCCCGGTAGGCTGCAGTCCATGGGGTGGCGAAGAGTCAGACACGACTGAGCAACTTCACTTTCACTTTTCACTTTCATGCTTTGGAGACGGAAATGGCAACCCACTACAGTGTTCTTGCCTGGGGAATCCCAGAGACGGCAGAGCCTGGTGGGCTGCTGTCTATGGGGTCGCACAGAGTTGGACATGACTGAAGCGACTTAGCAGCAGCAGCAGCAGGTGGCTCAGTCAGTAAAGAATCCACCTGCAGCGTGGGAGATCTGGGTTCGATCTCTGGGTGGGGGAGATCCCCTGGAGGAGGGCATGGCAATCCACTCCAGTATTCTTGCTTGGAGAATCCCTATGGCCAGAGGAGCCTGAAGGGCTGCAGTCCATGGGGTCGAAAAGAGTCAGACACGACTGAGTGACTAAACACATGCGCATGTGCACTGAGAAGGAAGGGATGATAGGGAGTGAGAGCGGCTGAGAGAGACTCAGGCTAAAAGGTTGAGGTCAGGGCCCCTCTGAAGTGGGATAGTTGCCCTGAAAACTGAAGGATGAGAGGTGGCTAGCTGTGAGGAAAGCCTGAGCAGAGGATTTGGGGAGGAGGCAGGGAAATGTGCAGAGTGTGCAGAAATAGGAAGGAGACCACTGTGGCCTTTTCCTAGGAGATGGGAGGGTGCGGGAGCCCACATGGTGCAGGACTCTAGTCATCATCAGAAGTTTATACTAGATGTGACAAGAAAGCTTTACAGGGTGTCCAGTGGGGGAATGCAATAATCTGACAGATACTTGAAAATATTACTCTGGCAGGTCTATGGAAAAGAGGTTCAGAGGAGGCAAGAGCAACAGAGCAGGAGACAGGGGAGAAGGTCACTGTAGAAGTCTAACTGGGAGATGACAGATGGTTCTGAGCACCTGATTCAACAGTTGATAGGGAATATAGTTCAATAGAATTTAGATGCAGAGTTGGTGTTTAGTCACTAAGTCTTGTCCAACTCTTTGTGACCCCATGGACTGTAGCCCACCCGGCTCCTCTGACCCTGGGAGGCAAGAATAGTGGAGTGGTTTGCTATTTCCTTCTCGAGAGGATCTTCTCGACCCAGGGATCTGAACCTGTGTCTTATGCATTGGTAGGTGGATTCTTTATCACTGAGCCACCAGGGAAGCCCAGATGTTGAGTACCTATGCATTTAAACTTTTGTCTCTGAAACTATTTACATGTATTTCACTGGTTCTTAGCATTTTGCAGTGAAGTACCTTTTTCAAATCCAAGGAAATATGTGGATTTTCTCTCCAGAAAAATACAGATATACATGAAATGCGATTTTGAATTTGTGAATTGGAATTTAGAGGTCATGGGGTCAGTTAATAACTGTGTATGTGTGCTGTGCTGTGCTAAGTCGATTCAGTTGTGTCAGACTCTTTGTGACCCTATGGACTGTAGCCTGCCACACTCCTCTGTCCATGGGGTTCCCCAGGCAATAATACAGGAATGGATTGCCATGCTCTTCTCCAAGGGATCTTCCCGACCCAGGGATCGAAACTGCATCTCTTATGTCTCCTGCATTGGCAGGTGGGTTCTTTACCAGTAGAGCCACCTGGGAAGCCCCACAATACACATAATTTTTCTTCAAATTTGTCAATTGGAGGTGTTCAGTGTTACTTTTCTTAATAACAGTGAACATAAGTCACATTGGAAATTTGAGGGAAGGGAAAGGATGGAGCCAATGGAGGCTGGTTAGGAGGAATCTGGAACCCTTTGGAACTGTGATTTAACTTAAAGTGAGCCCTCTTGCTGGTCTGTGGAGACGGGACTTATATAAAGGTTGTGTCCTTAAGTAAAAGATTAAGTTAAATCGAAGTGGAAACTTGGCCCCAAACTACATTGTTCTGTGCCCTGTGGAACTGGAATTAATTTGAAGCAAACTATTACTCACTCTGATTATGTGTCAGTTGGAAAGAGAGATGATTGTATCATCAACACAGCGGTCCTTTTCTTTCATTTCCTTTCCAGTGCAATGACCAGTCATCCTAGTTCTTTGTGTGAGGTGACAGGCAGTCCGCTGCTCACCCAGGCACTCTGGAGTGTACTCTGGGCTGAACACTTTCCCTGCAGCCAGGCAGCCCATGGCTCCTCTCTCACCGGTCCTCCAGGGAATGGGTGTGGCCACGAGAAGTTGGACGTGAAGTGCATTTTTGTCAGTGAATCGTGTTTTCCCATGTGCTTCCATCATCACAGCATTAGAGATGCTTTTCTTTGGGGTGGAGGGTGATGAGTCTTGCCTTGAAATATAGAGAAATTTCAATAATAAAAAGAACATTATAAAGAAATTTTAATTGACAACACAGCAAATTTTAATTCCTCCAGAGTTGGAAGAGTTGCTTTCCCTTCTAACATATAAAAACAATTTTTTTTCTGAAACTTACAAATCAAAACTCCATAAATGACATCCTCTTGAGATCAGAACCCTTCTAACAATCACATTTAGTGTTTGTACCATTCAGCACCACAGGGAAGATTAAATTTCTTCCACTTTGCCTGTTTCTCCCTCCTTCCTCTGATTCTCTCCCTTACATCATAAATATTTCTTTTCAGCCCCTAAATTTTAGTTTTCCTTTGAGAGACATTTGAAAAGCAATCTTTATGGCTATTTATTTTATTATTCTGAGTCTCATTTTAGAGCTGTGCTATTTTCTTTTCTATCTTCCTTTTCTCTGGATGAGGAAAAGCTTTCTAGAACTTTCTTCAAGAGAGATGGATTTAATTGGTTAATTTCATAATATAGAGTCTTTGTTGGTCTAGATTCCAAAAGAAGGAGTTCCTTTAATCTTGCTGCAACTATATTTGCTTTTGAAGGAGCCCTTTATGTTGCAGTGAATAAAGTGTCTCTTTATTAAATAGAAAATAAATGAATGTTTGGCAGGACTCTACTCCCAATGGGTGAAACATTGCAGGAAATTGAGAAATTGTTTCTTTTTGGCCTCATGGGAAAGTTTTGCGGTTGACATTTAGTATCATGGTTTTAAGACTACTGCTTAAATTCATCAAGAAAAAGTTGTTGAACAAAGGACAGCTTTTGGAGGGGAGAGAGGTATCAATGTGATAGTGCTCTGCCTGGTCTGTTAAATTTTCCAAGAACTTTGGCATATGGTCAAGGATATTACATTCTCTCTTACATAATAATTGTGTTAATGTTAAAAAGAACTTAGAAATATTTTAGCAATTTAGGAGCAAGCTTGTTAAAAGTTAGCCTCAGTTGTACTCTTTAATCTGTACCTGCCAAAAAGAGTGTTTTGCATGCCCAAAGAAGAAATGCGTCTCAGCTGCAGCCACTAGCCTCTGTTGTCCATTGGACTCTGGGTTCTGGTTAAACTTGGTCAGATCCACTGGCCACCTGATGCAAAGAGCTGACCCGAAAAGACCCTGATGCTGGGAAAGATTGAAGGCAGGAGGAGAAGGGGACGACAGAGGATGCGATGGTTGGATGGCATCACTGGCTCAATGGACATGGGTTTGAGCAAACTCCAGAAGATAGTCAAGGACAGGGAAGCCTGGCATGCTGCAGTTCATGGGGTGGCAAAAAGTCAGACATGACTTAGCGACTCAGCAACAACAACTTTGAGCTCTAGACCTGAGATTCAAACTCTAGATGTCTCCCTCTTAGGTTTTCTCCACATGCTGCTGGTGCTTAGGTGCTCAGTCATATCAGATTCTTTATGACTCTATGAAATGTAGCCCACCAGGCTCCTCTGTCCATGGAATTTTCCAGGCAAGAATACTGGAGCAGGTTGCCATTTCCTACTTCAGGGGAATCTCCCACATAGTTACCTTATTTGGGATTTGTGCCCCATACCCACACTGTGAGTTGAACCCCTAAGCCTATTTCTCTGTCAGTTTTCTTGGAGACATTGGGCAGCATCACCATGTGTCTTGTTGTCTAAGCTCAAGAATATCTTTGTTCATTTCTGATACTCTCCTCTACTTACAATCAATGTCCAAATCCTCTTGATTCCCCTAAATAGACCAGACAGCAGTCCCCATCTTGTCCCTATCTCATTTCCCTACTACCAGGCTCAGGTCATGATTTTTTCAGGCCCTGATTTCTCTAAAAGCCTCCTCAACCAGTCTCTTGCCCTCAGTCTTTCTCTAGTATCATCTTGTTTCTATCCTGCAACCACTTTCTAAAATTAATTTTGATCTTGTTTCTTCCTGGCCTAAGGTTGGTTGATTGGTTTCTAGGGTCTACCTGCAATTTCACCATAGATTCCAAACTCTTGGCTTGGCCCTTGTTTATGTGCCTTGGCTTTTTTTTTTTTTTTTTTTTTTCTCTTTCCAGCTGCATCTGCCCCTTGACAAATATGATTTTTCCCACTCTGATCATAACTGAAGAATTTACAGTGAAAATATACCCCTCTGCTTTTTCCCATTCTTGGTGAATTTTAGTCTGTTGTGAAGAAGCCAGAGAACTCTTCCCCCATAACTGCCCTGCTACCCTGCCTCCCAGATTCAGCTAGATAGCCCTCCTTTGAGTTCCCATATACCCCTGATGTTCTTCTAGGAGAGCTGATCCTTGATCTTAATCTCCTTGAGGGAAGACCATGCAGTCCTTTATTCTTGACTCTTCAAATATGCCTGCTGAAGAAAAAAAATGAGGAATGAATGACTAATTCAAGTGTTTTCTATGTATAAAATTGGATCCTAATTATGACATTATAGTAGTAGTGTTAGTCAGTCATGTCCGACTCTTTGAGATCCCACGGACTGTAAGATCACCAGCTCCTCTGTCCATGGGATTCTCCAGGCAAGAATACTTGAGTGAGTTGCCATTCTCTTCACTTTGGCTGATTTTGATTATTTGGAGGATTGGAAAAGCAATTATGAAAGAAAAAAAATGCTGGATTTGGCATCAGAAAGCTAGGTCCCTGCTCAGTCACTAATAACTATGGCTTTTGCTAAGCCTATCAGCCAGTTGTTCTGAGTCTCAGTCTCTTGTCAAGGAGCAGGGGTTTATTATAAGGTCTGGCTGAGAACCAGGGGAGAAGTCTGTGGTGGGAGAGGAACCTGGTGAATGATAATGACTACACAAATGATATCTGCCTTACTCTCATTCTTTTCATTCCTGTAGTTCTCCCTACTGCACCTATGCCAAACCCCAGCCTAGGACAGGTTTCGGGGGGCGGGTGGTGGGAGTGGTGGTGAATGGTTTCATGTGGCAAAAATGGGAGGCAAGTGTTTGTTCAATTAGTTGAAGACCTACCAATGGCAGGATGGATATCAGAAATGGTTCACCCTTCACTTCCCTTTTGGAAATACACAGTCCACCTTCTTATCCACTGTTGGTGAAAGTAAGACCTCCTGTAGTGAGAAAACAATTAGATAATGTGCATTGAGAACCTTAACAGTATTTCCCCATCTTGACCCAGTAATTCTATTTCTGGAATTTATCTTGAGGGAATGATCTCTAAAAATGGAGATGGGAGCACCTAAGACATACAAGGATATTCCTGGAAGTCCTGGTTATGACAGTGGATAATGGACAATAATCTGAAATGGGTAATCTGTGAGGGGCACTACGGCCTTGCTCTTCAGTGGGTGCTCGGTAAGATAGAAAGATGATTTTGAGAAAATACTCAAGTGAAAAAAGAGTCCAAATATTTAATCCATGATGATAATTAAAACTAAGTAAATCAAAAGAATATAGAAAAACAAAAGTGACCAGTAGGAAAATTCACTCTGTTTTGAAAGAGATTAGTTGTAACTAAGAAACCCATAGGCCTTGCTACACTGAGGACGCAGTAAATGAGGTCACTGTTTTCATGCAAATGAATCTTTCTTTAGCATTGGGTAGAGGCCAGGCCTTCCCTCTACCTTTTAAAACCTGGAAAAAAGCATTCAGAGAAATACCAATCAGAAGTAAAAACTGGCTTACAGCTGAAATTGTAGAATACCAATAAAGGAAAGGCTTAAATGTACTTTTAAAAGATAGCAATCGTGACAACTTTGTAAGGCATTTTTGAGTGTGCAAAGAGTTTTTATATACATTTTTCATTTCCGTGGGCTCTTTTCTTATGTAGCCTTTTATCCTAGCCGCCTGTAAAAATCACTGCAGATCTAAGGAGCTGAGAAACACAGTTTTTACTTATTTGGGCTCCATTCTCTTTATCAGACATACTTGGGGCTCCATTACCTTGGGCAAATTTGGAACAGGGAGGCCTGGCATGCTACAGTCCATGGGATCTCAGAGTCAGACATGACTTAGTAACTGAACAACAAACCCTTTATTGGGCTCTTATCCAGAGATTTCCCTGCTGTGCTGAATTTACTTTGAACACGGAGGAAATTACCTACAAGGGAACAGTGGGGCCCAGGAAGCAAACAGGCTTTCTTCACTTGAGGACCTCCAAACATTTGGCAGACCTTTCCCCTCACATGCCTCTGGAGCCTTGTGCTACAAAGAGGCGCGAAGCTGCTGGGAGCTGCCCACCATCACACAGCAAGTCGGTTGTGGAATCCATGTAGAATTGTGATCCTCTTTCTTCCTCTTGAATCCCCATCCAGCCTGAGTGTCAGTTCTCCCATGGGATTTCATGTTCCTTTTTTGTACTGCTTGTCTTTGCTCCAGAAAAGATCTGTTTTTTTTTATTATCTCCCCACATGTCCGTGGTTGAGAACCAGGGTGCGTTTGTCAAATGCACTGTGTTGCCCTCACCCCTGCAGTTCCCTGTTTGATGATTTGATACTTAGGGGAAAGAGAGACAGTGAGGAGGAAAATCTGCTCAGTGCCTTGAACCCTGGGTTTTGGCCATTTTTCGTGAAGACAGTCTCTTGCCGCCTCTTTTCTGATCCTAACCTCCCTGTTCTCAGGACAAGAAATAAATCTTTACACAAAAACCCAAGGGTTTGTTTCCAGGTGTTTGAGGGGAAGTTTTGGTCCCCAGTGGAGCTTTTTGGGGGAGTTTGTTATTTCACTAGGGATAGGACTGAATGCCTCTGGTTTACGCTTCTCTTTCGAAGTTTATTTTATGTTTTGTTGTGGTTTTCAGATTTCTCATGGTTTGGATTTGGGAAAGTAAAATCAAGACAAGGTGTTGGTAAGTAGTTCCTACTTCTTTGGCTAAGCAATGAGTTTGTGTTGTTTAATTAGGATGAAACTGCTTTGACCCTCTTTATTATTACTTTTTGGCCCTTGATTCTTTTTCTGTGATCCCAATTTTTATTTTGCTGAAGCAAGAGGTCTAGAATTTTCCAGAAAAGGAAAATTGACTTCAGTAGATGGTTTTGTATTTTTGACCTCAACTTGTTTTGTCCTATGAGGAAGAGTGAACTGTGATCCAGATCTAGCTTGTGGCTGCATTTTAAAGGTTAAGGGAATAAAATGCGACTGTACTCCAACTCCACGTATAGCAAACAGCTGGCTGAATATTCAAGTCTGGGCAAGCTTGGATCTTAACTTTCTTCCATTGGCCAACATGTAATAAATTTCTGAATTGGGAAATCAGCTGTTCATTTATGACCACTTCTCTTTCAATGCAGGACTCTAACGTCCATACGCTATGATTTGTGCTTGATTGCATTCTGCTCCTTGCATTCAGACTATGTGCCGGCAATTGAAAAGCAGAGTTTGTAGCTACCAAATGAGTGCAGATAATGTATCTCATCACTAGGATTGGAATCAGGTGTGATCTCCTAGGGCCTCTAATTTGTTCAGTATTTTCTATGGGTACAGAGACAATGAACAGGAATTGCTTAGGAGGCATGAAAAAACACTGTCTTTACATCTTGCCTGTGCATTTCCAAGATCTGGCCTCATCTTGACTATCTGTTGGTTAGCATTTATTTTGGTAGCAAAGTTGGTTATAGGGAAAATTGTAAAATAGGAGAAGCATACCAGGGTCAGTCTTCTAGTTCTAAACCATCCACCTATTGTGTGTTCATCCCATCCATACAAAGAAGCCTGTTTCCTTTCCCTTGTCGAGCCTGATAGCAGACCTTTCCTAAAGGATAGTCTTTCTCAGTGTCTGTCCAGTGATCCAAAATATCGCACTGGCTGGGCCCAGAGGTGGCAGACACTGAGCCAGAGGGCCCTGATGGGGGAAGTCATCCTGACCCTTATCTTGCCCCAGGAATTCCAAGACTAAAGCTCTTAACTAGCAAAGAGAAGTGGAATGTGTCAAAGTTGGAACATTAAGTGCAACCAGCTCAGGACTTGTCTGCAATGACCTGGGGCAAATTTCAGATCCAGCTGATCATAGGCGATTTGCCAAGATATTGCCAAGATAGCAGAGAGGAGATTGTTTGCCTGTGCAATCTTGAAGGCCTTTCCAGGGGTTTGTGCTCACTCTGTGTGTGGTTGTGGTGAAGAGGGGAATTGAATCCCACAACAGTGCTGTGAGATGAGGTCTTCCCTCCACTAAACAGCAAATCACTGCAACTATGTGAGTGTTTTCCAGGCTAGTTTGCTCTGTAGAGAGGCGCTTATTCCCTGTAAGCTTCAAAAACCGGGCTTCATCCTTTTAGGCCACAGCTGAGGGAATTCTTCAGAATTGTTCTTTCAGCTACAGTTCATCAGAGGTGCTGCTGCTTTGTAGGTTTTATTATTATTCAAGTGTGTTGAGGCCACAGTCAGGAGATGACTGCCACTGAAAATGTAGTTTGTTACTCGCAGATCCCAAGAGAAGAGGGCAGATCACGCCACGGTGGGGACCATGATGCTGAAGGGGACACGGGGTCCATCAGGAAGCAGAGGGAGTGAGGGTAAAACATAGACAAGAGCCTCTACTGTGGTTTCTGCAGAAAGGAATGGGCGAGGCAGGGTAAGCAGGTTAGAATTGGCTGGGTTGAATAAGGGACCATCCCTAGTTGTCTGATATGTGGCTCTGGGGTGATGGGGCAGGTGGATAGTGGCCTGGAGTTTGATAGCCTGATAAGGAATGTGGTTTGGGGGCACAGATTGTGGATAGGTCGGCTTGTATATGAAACATACTTTTGTAGGCAAGCACTTTATTATCTCTAGGAACTGGCAGTCCCTCCTCTTTCACCAAGGCCCCAGATGTTGAAGCAGCAGAATACAGAAAACAAAAGACATGTTTGATATGGCTATCTGATTAACAATAATCTGTCTCTCTCCTCGAAAGCATGTTGGCCTTGAGAAAAGGAAACTCCTTCTCCAGATGACCTACATCGATTCTTACCAGGGCAAAAAGGTCTCAGCCAGGCTTAAAAATGTCTGTAAAGTCATAAATTCCAGATACATTACTGAGCAGCTCTGGTAAAAGAAAAATGCCTCCTTGTATGTGAGACACAGTAAAATCAAAAGGGGCTAAAAATGTTTCCAGGCATAGCTCCTATTTGTCAGCTCAGTAATTAGAATTATCTACCCCAAACTCAGCAAGCTGCACATACCCAGCAATTTAAAACTTCTTATTAATATTATAAGACATCTTTTCAAGTCCTCCTGTGAATTTCTCACATGCTGTGATGTGCCCCCGATTCTTCTTCTGTCTGTCTTTTCGCAGTGTTTCTTCCACGTGCACAGACACACAACGAGACATCCATGATTTGCACAGACAGGCTGCTGTCAAATTATATAGACATTCATCGTCTCCCCCGAGAGCTTTCCCCTTCCCGACTTTGCTGTGCTCCATTAGATCAAAATGTTCGTATAAAAATGGCTGAAACTCTGCAACCTTGCCAGCTGTATCAATCTTCCAGGATTTGGAACATCAATAATGAAACAAACAGCACTTGAATTAACATGCCACTTGATAAATTGTTGAGGTTTATATGTTGCTCAGATTTGTCAACAGTGACCTTCTGGCAAAGTGAAAAGGCTTTTGAAAAATTACCTCTGGTGCTTTATACCGTTTCTGTGCTCAAAAAATTTCCCTCCAAACAGAGAGCCCATTCCCTTGGGATCTGTTACCTCGGAGTTGGGGGTTTTACTTAGCAAGGCGGGGGAAGGAAAGAGTGTTCTTCTGTGATAGGCGAGAAGCAGAGAGCAAGTCCCTTGGTTGAACTCTTTAACTAAGGCTCTGCTGTGTACATGGCAGATGCTTCAGAGCCTGAATTCCTGGAGGAATTTCAACATTGTCTTCTAAGTATCAACCTCCTCCAAAATGATTGAATGCTATGGGAATGTGGACAGCCTGCCCTGGGCCAAAAGAGAATCAGAGACAAAGCAACTGGGATCAGTGAATTTCTAATTGTTGCAGGGAATTCAGAAGCAAATATTGCTGGCCTTCTGACAGCATGTGGAGTAACATGACAACTCTTGCATTCTGGGGGTAAATGTGCAGCCTGGAATCTGCTGAGAAATGCCTTCACTGCGCTCTTCCCGGGGAGCTCGGGTAGTAGCATGCTTTGCTAACCTCGAAGGAGGGGACAGCTGAGCCAGGACTGGAGCAAGGAAGCCCATGGAGGGAAGGTCTTATTGACAAGAAGAAGAAACCTTAGCATAGCACATTTCCATTTTCCACCTCTGGGTTTAAGCTCTAGGTGATAGGGGCCTGTCAAAAAGCAAATCATAAAACAGGGATGGTTAAGAATATTAGAAAGAACTTGTCTGTATAGCTATTCTTGGCAGAATTTCCTCTGTTTACAAACACCAGTGAGCTAGGCTCAAGATGAGCACAACCAGTGAGCTTCCCTTGGCTTTGAGTGTTTGGTGGCTTCTAAATTGGCTGTTTGAGAACTTGCTTGCAGAAGTAAGCCAGAGTGTATCATTAAAGGCAACTTAAATACACATCCCCTTGAGAGAATGCTTTTTAAAATTACCTATAATAGCAGTTGGCTGCCTCTTACATAGTTTAAGACAGCTAACTGGGGAATGTCCAGTTGTTATCCCTCCAAACAGTGATAATCCCCATATAAGACAGAAAATGGATTTTGGGGGTTGGGGATGGATTACTGTGATATTTCAGAGGGTATTCAAAAATGTATGATATAACAGCTTTTGTTTCTAGAATTTCTGTGCTTCTTACATAAAAAGTTAAATGTGAAGGAGAAGGTAGAGATTGGATGGAGGTGCTGAGACATCCTGGAGAAGGCAATGGCCACACATTCGAGTTCTCTTGCCTGGAAAATCCCATGGACAGAGGAGCCTGGTAGTCTGCAGTCCATGGGGTCACAAAGAGTCGGACACGACTGAGCAACTTCACTTTCACTTTTCACTTTCATGCATTGGAGAAGGAAATGGCAACCCACTCCAGTGTTCTTGCCTGGAGAATCCCAGGGATGGCAGAGCCTGGTGGGCTGCCATCTATGCGGTTGCACAGAGTCGGACACGACTGAAGTGACTTAGCAGCAGCAGCTGAGACATCCTGGCGGTTGGATGGACACACATGGCTTGCTCAGGAAATAGGCATTCAGGCTTTCATTTCCCTACCACACATTTGTCTTGGCTGCACATTGGATTTTGTCTTCTCTTTGTCTTTCCTCCATATCCTTTTCTTCCTGTATTCTTCGTAGCTTATTACAGTAGCCCTGGCCACTGGGAGCCTTCTTTGGGACCTTGTATCTATTCAACATACTACAGAAACACATGTACTATATGTCTAGGGGACTTTGTCTACTTTTCTTGTAGGGTGTGTCCAACAAGAGCCCCTGAGATCTTAATTGTTATGAAGTTTTTAATGAATGTAGACCTTTGGAAATGTGTTTTAGTTGCAAACATTATGGGTTTAGTGGTCAATGGATGAATTGTTTACATAAGACACAGTAGACTGTATTTATAAGCATATACATTCTGAGATTTTGGACTGTAAAGTTCAAATCTGGTATGAAAAAATGTTATGGTTATTGTTTTAATATAAAGATATCCATGTAATTGCTTTACAATAATATTAGAGCTAAAGGCAAAGCACAGAACTTTGCTATTGGATTGATTCATAATTGCTATGAAAGTATCTTGTAGGCAAAAATGGTGTAGTCTCTGAGAAAGTGAACATAGTAACAGGACAATCCAATGCAATTTTAGTTGACCAGTTGTAAGTTTATTTAGTAATTCATACATATGAAGCAAATTTTCATCAGAAGTTTCATTCAAAGCCTAATAAAGTAACAAAAAGATATCATTTTGCACATTTTACACATGTAAGTGGATGTAGAGGTACAAAAAGGTAAGTGACTTGTCCAAAGAGTGGAGAAAGGATCAGGATCCAATCTTTGAACTCACAGGTCATCTTTCAGTACACTGTACAATAGGAATCCTAGATTCATGCTGGGAATTTCAACGAGTGTTCTAAAGATGTTCAGAGAACAGAGAGGAAAGCTGCATATCAAATTACAGGAGAAGGAAGTACAGAAATTGAAACCCTGATACATTGCTGTTGGAGATATTAAATATGGAAAATAGTTTGGCAGTTCCTCAAAAGGTTAACCATAAAGCTACTGTGCGTGCATGCTTAGTCTCTCAGTAATGTCCAACTGTTTGCAACCCCATGGACTGCAGCCTGCCAGGCTCCTCTGTCCATGGGGATTCTCTAGGCAAGAATACTGAAGTGGGTTGCCATGACCCAGCAATTCCACCCAAGAGAAATGAAAACATATGTCCACACAAAAACTTGTACATGAATGCTCATAGCCACATTGTTCATAATAGCCAAAATTTTAAATAACCCAAATATCAATCAATTGAATTGATCAACAAAAATGTGATATATCCATGCAATAGAATTTTATTTGTCTATAAAAAGGGATAAAGTAATGATGCAGGTTATAATGTGAATCAACTTTTAAAATGTTACACTAAATGAAAGAAGCTGGTCCCCAAACATCACATATTATATGATCTCATTTATATGAAGTATCCACAGTAGATAAATCTGTATAAATGCAAAGTAAATTCATTATTGCCTAGGGCTGGAAGTGGGGAGAATGGGGAGTGACTGCTAACTGAAATGATAAAAATGTCCTAAAATTAGATTGTACTGATGGTTTTACAACTCTCTGAATATGTTAAAGCCTATTGGATTGTATACTTAAATGTGAGAATTTTATATATATGAATTATAGCTCAACAAAACCATGAAGAATTATAGGAGAATATCTGTTTTTCCAACTTCAGGCCCAGCCTCAGTTATCAGCAATGATGATGACTCTGCCAGCCCACTCCATCACATCTCCAATGGGAGTAACACCCCGTCGTCTTCAGAGGGTGGCCCTGATGCTGTCATTATTGGAATGACCAAGATTCCTGTCATTGAAAATCCCCAGTACTTTGGCATTACCAACAGTCAGCTCAAGCCAGACACATGTAAGTACAGCTGTTTATACTTACTGGGCCATTTGCTTCATAGCTGTATCTAGCAGCATGTTTATCAGAGTCCCTGACAAGGATGATTGAGGGGAGGGTGAAGTGAAATGTCTTATGGATTCTTGAGGCTTTGAGCCCATGGAATAGATCATTTAGTTTGTTGATTATGGCATTCTTAGGGTGTGTCTCCTGCTGGGATTGGAACTGTGGGCAGAACTGACTTCTCTTGGGATCAGTTTTCCAAAACCATTTGTCAACATGAACTTGGAATCAAGGCATGCTTATCTTGAAAAAGATAGAGACAGAAACCAGAAGTGTCATTAGAATGCACACACATCAGTCACAGAAGATAAGCAATTGGTGGGATTCAAATTTGGTTTATTGAAAGTCTTTAAAATAATACACCAATGGTTGTCAGGAATGGTCTGTGTTGCACACAGGAGGTATCAATTTAAGTAGTTCTAGGTTTTTTGTTCAGTCTTAGTTCTTATCATGAGACTTATTGTGATATCACAATAACAAAGGGACTTCGCAACAGGTGTGCCTATACTGAATTATGTTTCTCAGAACCGGATGAACCCACTAGCCTCTATTGGGGAACTTAAATCTTTCTTGGAGACTCTTATATTATTTTCTGAGCCACTGCTCAACTATAAAGAATGAAGGACAAAGCCTGAAGGACAACAAGAAATAAAACCACAGTGAACAAACAGGCTTATGTCATTGGAACTATAGGCCTTCCCTTAACATGAATAAGGGACTCTGAGGGTCAGACTGTCAGTGGCTAAGGTCCCCTGGGTTCCCTGGCACTGACAAGTAGGTATCTTTTCTTCTGTTTGCATGTTCTTACCCCATCTTACTCTTTTCCTGCTCTTACCTGTCTCAGGTAAGGTAGGACTATTTCAAGGTTAGATTTTGGGGACTGACTTTCCACTGAGAACTCTCATGGATAAGGGGATTTAGCAGTGAGTATTTTTAAAATATCAACAAACATCTGTAATTTCCTCCTATTCATTCAAATTTATCCTGAGGTATGTTTAACAATGGATTTGATTTTGAATTTAATCACTAGGAAGAACAGTATTACAATCTTGTAATATGTGAGACCCCACCACAGATTTCAGTTGAATTTGTAATATGACAAGATAAATAGAATAGCATATATGAAAAATACTGAGCTCCTTGGAATAAAAAGTATTATTTGAAATTAAGATATTATTAACCTAATATTATAATTATGGTGTAAACAAGATGTGTGGAGGCCTTGCTTAGAATGTGTATTCTTTGTTGAGATAAGCATCCCCCAACAGTTCTTGAAATGCCCTGCATGCATAACAGTGAAATAATAAAGCAATGCAAGACACTGTAATGAGAGAATCTGTCATCATTTTGATTGTCATCACTAGGAACAGAGTATTTTGACCCCCCACCCCCACCGCCCCCATCACCACTACCAGTACCACGCTGTATGATATACTTCAGTTAACCAGAGGCTACATTATAATTGAGGTTGACTAAAATTAAACTGTACTAAAAAAATTTGCTTTTGCCAATGGAGAAAAGTTAAAGCTGAATAATCAAGTGGGTAGCATTAGTCCAACAAGTCCAATAAGAGAAAATGAACCAATGATCAAGGAAACAAACAAACATGTGCTATAGAATCAAATAGGCTAGATGGCTTCTGAGTCTGTGGTTCTTTCTAAATGTGCTTTCTTTCCTTCCAAATCCCACAAGAAAATTTCTAAAGGTTATTTCCTTAGTCTAGCATCCATGAAGGTTTTTACAAATGTTTTTGATTAGACATTTTGGTAATTTTAAAGGAGTTTTGGTTTTACAGCTCAACCACTCTATGCCACTCCCATTTGGAAGGAAATGGAAGAGAGTTGAGGAGACTGGCAGCTTCCCTTCAGCTTCTGTCCTCTACCAGAGGGCTCCAGACCATTGGTTTTTCATTATAAACTCTAGTCCTTCAGTCAGCCATCCTGACTGGTTCTGTGTTCTCAATCGCTTAGCATCTTATACTAGCAGAAATTTTCTTTCTTTCAAGCATCAAGCCATATGCTCTTTCATGATTTTAAGAACACTTAAAATAACACATTTTCCATAAATTGTTTTTCAAAGAAATGGGAATGAAGAAGCAATTTACTTCTCTTCTCTCTACTTTTTCTTAAATGTCATTCTTTACTCCATATTTTTTTCCTTTATCTTCAACGTGTCTGATGCCTTTTGTGAAGCCCTGGGTGTTACCACTCTGGTATATGTTTCTGTAGTCTTGATATATGGCAAAACCAATACAATATTGTAAAGTTAAATAAAATAAAATTAAAAAAAAAATCAGGTTAGATTGTAAGCTCCTAGAGAGCAGAAACTATACCCATTGAACTACTTTATGATAGCATGGGAAACTATTTGCCTCTGATGTGGGCCAGATGTTGACCAGATATGGCTATATATTAATGAAATATTAATTACTAGCAGACTTGTAACAAGTGTAAATGACCTTTTACACTGAACCTTTTTCATTGGGTCTATTCTTATTAAACTTACCTACATCGATTTTTAAATGTTGGATGAATTTTTTACATATTAACCAGTTTAAGTAGATTTAGATAGAATTTTAGCAGAAATAAGCCTTTAACAAAGAATCTTTTCTTTGAGGATCCTAATTGTAGTCATTCAGAAATTAAAATATTCAAAATGCATAGATCTGACATACAGAAGGAGAGGGATTTGTTGCTGTAGGCCCATGAAATTTTGGTAGCTTAGTTTTCAGTTAACTTATTCCCTTCAAATATTTTCACAGCTAACCTTTAAAGAAGGGCTCTTCCAAGAAGTTGGATAGGTTACATCTGAAAAACAAATTTAAGAAGCTCTCAGAAAAAGTGTGGAACTTTCCTCATGTGCTTAAAGCAAAATATCACATGAAACATGCAGTCTCTGATGGACCTATCAGAGGCTTGGGTCACAAACCAGCACATTTACTTCTCTTTCCTAAAGCTGCCTGCTATTCAAAGATGTTGGCTTTTAGAATACACGTGTGATCTTACAAACAGTGATCCCATCATATTTCACTGAATTGTAAGAATCTAATGGGGAAAGTGAAGTTCAATTCACCACATATTTATTGACTACCCACAATATTCCTACAATATTAAGAATTGGAAATTGGGTGATAATGATGGCTTGTTCCTTGCCCTCAGCGAGTCTCCTTGGGGAGGCCAATGTTGAAAGACATTGTGTAATTACAAAGCACAAGGTTAGGATAGCTTAGAGCAAGCATCCTAAGCAAGCATCCTAAACCCCAGTGACTTATAGGGTCAATATGAGAAACAGGCTGGATCAGAAAGATGACATGGTGTGGTGAAGATCATGATGGAACACGGGCCTGGTGTTAGCAGATATTCCAAATTTTCCAGAGAGAGCAGGCTTTTTTTTTTTTTTTTTAATGTTAGTTCTCCAAGATTTAAAATCATGAGTGGAACCAACAAAATATATCAGCACAAATCATATTTGGTCCACAATACACCAACTGCTTATGACTTTAAAGATCAATGAATACAAACAGTGGATTTTACAGACAGTGCTCAGAAGTAGCTTGTCCAAAGTGACACAGCCTCCCCGCTTGTGTAACTTTGTTCTAAAAACAAAACAAATGAACCAAAAATCATGATTAAGCCATATTTCTTTAAATGTTGTGTAGTGTAAGATTATTTGAGTGAAGGATGATGCTAAATTATATCCCCCAAAGTACTTTTTCACTCTCAGGAGCTGTGAGAGGTTTTCAAAGTCTAGAGGTGGTTTGCAGGATTTTAGAACAATCTGAACAAGGCTGAATTGCTCCCGAGCACTTTCCAATAGCAAGTCTGTCTACTTTATTGCAGGGCCCAGAGGTTCCCCCAAGACCGCCTGATAATAATTTGGTATTTGGAGGCTCCTGTGTCACTGCAGGAACTAAAGGAGGCTAAATCCATGCCTGATGGAGGAGAAGAGTTCTATGGTTATCTGCAAATTCTGGCCAGACAACATCTTGACGTCACTCCTTAGCTTCCAAAACCTAGCCAAGCAAGAAGTTGCCTTCCCAAGAGAAAGCAGTGTGCTCTAATGACTAAGCCCTCAGAGTGCTATGCCACTTTAACTATAGACCCATCTCCTCGATCAATCAGGATGGCAAGATGGAGCTGAGGAGCTCAGCGACATCGAGGCTGCAGTTGGTCTTTAATTCAACTAGTCTGTGTAGACGTGTCTGAAAACCATGTCATCTGACCACACGGGGTTGTTTCCTAGTAGGACTGACCAACTTGGCTCAAGGGCAGCTCTGCTACTGTCCTCTCCTTGTCTTCTAAGAACATTTTTGACAGGGTACAATGGAAACACAACTTCTGAACTGGAAAAAAAAAAAGAAAAAAAACCCCACTCTAACCAACAATACCCCTGAATCATCAATCTTGGGTTCTTTTGAAGGGTGGGAATGTGTTATAGCTTCCCCTTCAGGAAAAGCAAATGCCATAGACTTGTTGTCATCTCTAGAATTGTGTCTTTCCTAGAGCAGCCTTATAAATTAGCTAGAATCCTAGGAGGAGGGTCTACATTAAATGAGAATTGTCTCTAAATATGTACTGTATGTGTTTGTTCTTACAGCGCATGCCCTCTATGTGTATCTAGGGCTAGTAACTAACTCTCTGTGGAAGATGCAGATAAGGAATTCTGACTTTCCCCATTTTGATTTCATTTCCAATGAAATGGACATTGATTGATTTCCTGCAGAGTGCACCATGCTCCTCTAACTATTATAGTTTGTGTGTGTGTATATGTTTGTGTTTGTGTGTGTGTGTGTGTTTTCCCATTGGTTACATGCTTATTAGGTAACTATGTAGATAAGCACAGATTCATAGACCAGCAAAGACTAAGGAAATAAAACATAATAAAGGGAGGGAGTGTTTTAACAGTAGTTGAAAAGATCATGGAGGGCACCCCTCTTGATCCTCTTAGCTGCCATACCTACACTGTCATTGTGTTACCAGCCAGGGGAGGTAATGGAAGTGGTATTTTTCACAGAACTGCAGAGGTTTTGAACATATTTGTAACATTACTTTGAGTACACCTGAGCAAAAGTTCTGAAGTATATCCAAGACCCCAGGAGCTCGTCAGATCAAGGGTTGAGAGTTATTGGAGGTTATCTTCAAACTTCAGTGCAATCTGTGCCCATGGTCCATTTTGATGGTCCATTTGATAGGGTTTAAAAACAGGCAGAAACAGCTGCTTGTGCACTTTCTTATGTCCTTTGCCTGCTAATTTTGTCTTTCAAAAGTACGTTTGCTTCTGAGTATTTAATTGGCCAAAAGATAGCTGCTTTGGGAACTGTTTATATCCCTTTGAAGGCTATGGCCTGCACTTTAAAAATAACCTAGGTCTATTTTGCCCAGCATGAGTGTTAGGGACGAGAGAATGCAGTTATTTTAGGATCCTTAGAAATTGCTTCGTTTATGGCACAGTGGGCTGACAACCCATCTCATGGGGGTCTTCATGGCACACTGCTCATAGACTTTGTAAAGTCCCAATCGAATTCTGTCTCTTGGTGCCATAGGTTCCCACTGCTAGCTATCACAGTTTGATACTATATTCTCCTTTCAGCTCCAGAGGAGATGGTAAGAAGCTATCAAATAATGTTTTAAGAAAGCAACTTGAGTTCCCTTGTAGAAAGGAAATAAATATATGCTGCATAATTATATGTACAATGTAAGACATGTTAAAAACTCCTCTGAGAAGAAAATTCAAGCACATTTACGACTATGTAAAATAAGAGACTTCATTCTATTAGCGTTTGACCCCTGGGTGATATGACTTGTTATCAAAAAAGAAATATCACCCAATTATAGGATACCTAGACCTCTCAGAGAAAACACTCCATCTTACATTTAATGGCTAAAAAAGGGAAAAAAAACTATTATGGATTTAGGTCACAGAGGCACTCATAGTGATATTCTGATTTTACTTCCACATCATTGACCAATCAAGAGGAAATTATGTACCCTCTCACACACCAGACAGTTCAGTTCAATTTCACCAAATCATCACTGATGTGCTAGAAGCATCCCAGCAGATGCAGGATTCTAGTGTTTATTCTGGATATTTTCCAAAGCCCAGCCCAACTGGAGAGGGGTAGTAGCAGGATGAATCTAATCAAATGCACCACCATTTTGGTTTCCGGTTGGTCACTCTCACATGTGCCAGCAGATTGGGGACTACAACCAGCTCAGCAAACATATGCAGAGGAGCCTCTTATGTTGCTAGGGAGCTCCCGTTACCCAGATGCTTTGAACACTGAGTGCTCCCTGTGGTTAAGTAGAGATGACAGAAGGGGAGTTTTTCTTGGATGTGATGCTCACTCATAGCTCAATCCTTCATGGCAGCTAATGTAACAGAGTGCAGGCTTTCTCTTTGTGAAGTGCAGATTTTCTCTGTCTTAGCTAATTCTGCCAGCTAGAGAGGGTAAGCCACCATGGTTGGGCTTCTTTTCGGATTTGTCATCATGCCAGCTCTCCTTATGGGGTACCGCCATACCGCCCTTCCTTCACTGTGTTGTAGTTTCTTTGTCTGCTCTTTATCATGGTAATTGGTGAGTGTGTGCATGCTAAGTCGCTTCAGTCATGTTAGACTTTTTGAGACCCTATGGACTGTAGTCCCCCAGGCTCCTCTCTCCATGAGATTCTCCAGGCAAGAATACTGCAGTGGGTTGCCATGCCCTCTTCCAGGGGATCTTCCCAACCCAGGGGTGGAACCTGTGTCTCTTACATCTCTTGTGTTGGCAGGCGGATTTTTTTTACCACTAGCGCCACCTGGGAAGCCCCTTGATAGTGGATATTTCTCTTGAAGTATGTAGGATGAATTTGCTCCACACCATGGACAGGAAAGAACTGGAGAGAGATCTACTTCTCATTTCAACCTGATAGCCAACCACAAAAGGCAATCTCCCTCTTCGGGTTTAGCCTCTAGGAGTAAAGCAGCCTCCTGAGATGGAGACAGCAGCCCAAAGTGTTCACAGTGTTCGCTGTCTGAGCCCTCTTCCTTTGGCTGAGAGGATGCGGTGTATTTCTGAATGCCTGAGCTCCCTCAGGGAGGCAAAAGTTAAAAGGTAGTATTTGTGGTCCAAAGGAGAAGGACATGTCAGTATTACAGTAACTGTACCCCACCCCCCAGCCAGGGTTGTGGAGGTTCTTTTAAAACAAGATAGTCTTGGGCAAATCATAATGGATTGATCTCCCTAGTTGGCATAGCTCTGATGATTGATTTCTGCTAGTAAGACAGAATTAAGTCTTCATTCACCAAAATGCCTTCAGAGTCCCTAAAATGCAATTCTTTAAAAATAAATACTATAGGTTATAGAGGGAAATTTGGAAAACATAAGAAATAAAGATGGAATAAAAACTTACCTATGATTCTAACAGAGATAACTACTGATAATATCATTTGGATATCAAACTTGGTCATCTTGTGACTGTCCTTTTAACCTCCTATGATATAAAGTCTAATCACTTGAATCCTGGCCTTTATTTGTACTGGGCTTTGTTCATATCTCTGTAGTAATGGGTTGTCTTGGGTGAATTGTGTTGGAAAGTCTGTAGGAAGCTCGCTGGGTGTATTATTGTTGGTGTCAGATCTTTTATTTGCTTGGTTATACGTAGGAGTATCACCTGATATGAAGAGCTCACTCACTGGAAAAGACCCTGATGCTGGGAAAGACTGAGGGCAGGAGGTGAAGGGGACAGCAGAGGATGAGATGGTTAGATAGTATCACTGACTCAGTAGACATGGATTTGAGCAAAATCCAGGAGATAATGGAGGAAAGAGGAGCCTGGCATGCTGCAGTCCACAGGGTCACAAAGAGCTGGACATGATTTAGTGACTGAACAGCAACAACATAGGAGTTAAGACAGAGGTGGGCTGGGCTGACCTTAGCAGGTCAGGTTTCGAGTGACCCTTAATCCAGAGGAGCTCAGCTTTTACAGGGTGAAGGTCACAGAGGAGACAAACCTTGTGTTGTAGGCTGAGAGGACTTGGGGAGCAAAAGGCTCCCTCATTTGCCAAGGAAGCTTGAGTGCCTCAGTTTAGGATCAGCTCTCTGCATGACTCCAGATGTAGCTGACTGCTCAGCTGGAGCAGATGATCACTTTCTGCCTCCTAGTTCTTCACCCTGGCAGGCTAGCTCCTTTCAGAGAGCCAGAAGTCCTGGATCTGAAAGGGTCAGGCTGGTTACATCTGATTTGCTTTCCACTATGTAGAGACGCCTTTTCTTCTGCCCAGGATTCTTGGGCTGTGCAAGGACCTCTGATAAATTGGAGTCTCCCTTTAGATATCCTGCCTTACCTAAACTTAATACAGTCAGTGGGCCAGTAATCTCTTCATGAGATTTCCTCAGGAGTCTTCTCATGAAAGGCTTCCTCTTCTAATGTCTTAAGCATCAAGGCCTAAGCTGGAGTTCTGGACAGAGGACCTCTATCATCAGTATGACATATTGGAGTATTTCAGAGTTGGTCTTTTGCAGAGTCCTATTAAAGTAGATAGGTTCTAAAAGTAATTCCAGAATACATAGATTCCTATGATATGTAAGAAGTTAGATTTGTTCAGTGTTGAACCAAAGTGGGTGGGGAGCCAAAGGGGAATTCTAGAAAGAAAACACTAATCTAATGTCTAGTTTCTCTATTATTTTCACCAGTTCCTGTACATGCTATGAATATGGGTAGACATCAACATTGTTTTTACCCTGTTGCTATTATTTAGCACATTTATTTAACCATGCCATTGACCTTCTGGGTGCATTAAAGTGGAACCCAAGTGATTATTAGATAATGATGGCATTTAGACTAAGTGCCATATTCCTAATGTTCCAATAAGTGGTTGATACAGGGGGGACAGGATACAATGCCACACTATCTAATTACATTAAAAGAGCTGGTCTCCATGTTATGGAATGCCTTCATTACAGGAGATTACATGATATCTCTGCACCACTGAGTGGCCACCCAGCATGTTTTCCTGAAAGAAGGATGGATTTTCAGATTCATTTATGCTCCCATGCCTAATGCTCATCTCCACCCTTGTTCCTGAAAAGAGTTTGCTTTTACAAGTGGGTTGGCCTTCAGTTTGTTGCTAATGAACAGAGAGAAACTGTTACCCAGGGACAAATTCCTACTTTCTATTAATAGAGTACCTGGCCAGCTGGACTAACTGGCCTCACATTGTCTCTATCCTGGCTTTACTTCCTCTGGCCCATAAATATAAATTCCTTTGTTCATATCGTTCTATCACCGTCCCTCCTTTTCTCCATGTATGAAGGTTCAGGAACCATGATGCTAATGATGACATTTCATCCTTATTCCTAGTTCAACTAATGCCAATACCTGATATCCAGAGAAGTAGTTGTGCTTCTGTATTGCTTCTTAGCCTTTATTTAGAGAGGGCCATTTTCTTCTTCCCCAAGTGTTGTCATTTTTAGGATATTTTTCTCTCTCTCAAGAACCTTTATTTTGACTAAAATTTCCTTGTGTATATATAAGATTTTAGTTTGCCTTGAGCCCTACCTAGACCTTTATTAGCATTGGCCTCTGAAGAGGAAAACTAGGAAGATTTTGATGACCAGGAGCTCTGTCTTAGATTCCTGAACTCCTGGACTTTGAGGAAGTTGATGGCCAAGTAGCAGAGGGAATAACCATATCACTCACTTCCTGAACCATGTGTCTTCTCTGAGTTTGTATATACTCTCTGCTGTTTCCTGCACATTGAATCCCAAGTTTTAAATTAAAGCGAATCTTAGCCAGATTGGGGTCTAATCACTGATATGTGAGTATGGTCCTTGGTGTTGACCTCCCAGGGGGCCCTCTTTTGTTCTTGTAGCAGAGCTCTGTGTTATCAAGGGCCAAGCTTCTGTGTGTGGGCCAAGCTAGGGAGGGGTTGTAGGACTGGGGATGAATCCACGTGGTCCTCATACCTTATGCCCAGTTTTGGAAATAGGGGACTTGTATGAATTCACATTGGTGACGTTCCCCAAGGAGACACTTCAGCTAAGGGGCACCCAGTCTGAGTGTTAGTGTGGTCCTGTCTCGAAGGTCTTCCTGCTTCCCCACAACAAGCAATGAGCCTCTTACTGCTTGCTGGGCTCCTGCCTGCTGCCTTTCAGTGCTGATCTCAACAGCTCTGCCCTCTGATGCTGCACCAGGATCTGCGGAGGTGGGATAGGGAGGGGACTCTACTGATTGCTATGTGTTGCTTAACTTTATTTCCCTTTCTTATGTTTGAAGAGAGTAGGCCTGAAACATGATCTGCATTCTTTTACTATGTTCAGAATCTCCAGGGCTTGTCCCGCATATGTATGAATGATAATGGAGCTTGGAAATCTTTACTATAGAGGCTCGTTGATGGAAATGAAATCTGTTGTATTGGAATTTGTGATGTAGTTAATCATTCAGAGCCAAACTCTTATGCCAATAAAGACAAGAGTGTCAGATTTGTGGTGTCCGTTGCCTACTTTTTATCACCAACTAATAATTATTCTTACATAAACTTGAGAATTTAGTTCAGTGCTGGGATTCCTAAAAGCACTACCAACAGCATCCTAGAAGTTGTCTTCATTGACTCCCATTTAGCTCCCAAGCAGCTCCTCTGGGCTTTCCAACAGCCCCCACTGCACCTGGCAGATCCAGCATTAGGGTAATATGGGTGAGGCCCTCAATTAAAGTGCAGAATTTAAAGGAGCACCAAGGAATATCCGCCATCAAGATAAATCACATTTGAATGCAATATTTTAAAAGACAAAAATTACTGAAAAACCTATGAAGAAAATTTCCAAATTTTTAATAGACAGACTTGAGAAAGCAGGGACTAGGGTGAGTGCTACAAATCCAAGGTCAAATCCTGGCTTTAAAATTTTCATATTTTTTCCTTCACAACTGTTTTTTTAACGTTTAGTTTTTTAAAACATGGCATTAAGACATTAATTGTAATGCTTTAATATTTTACTATATTTTATACTAACTATGAATGGAATATAATCTTGAAAAATTGTGAATCACTGTATTGTACACCTAAACTTATATGATACTGTACATCAACTCAATGAAAAAGTGATAATAAATAATGGAGAATAAAAAACATTATTCATGTTAATGACTGAATCTGGGGTATTCCCTTAAATTTTTTGCACAGGGCAAGAATCTCACTCTGCTCACTTTAACTCAGCCCTAGACTCAGATTCCTTCTGGCCAGGATCTTGTATAAACCTCTGGTCTTTGCAAAATGCCATTTTGTGTACATTAGCTGCTGGGCTGATTAGCTTTCAGGCTTCTCTTCTTTCCTGCATTCCTGACCTAATTGTTCTCCCTCCCCACATCTCATCTGCCCCTGGAGATGCATTCCTCAGAATCAGCCAGCTTCAGCATCCCCAGCACTAACCATCCAGTACTGTCTGCTGAAATATCTGTACAGACAGGCACTCTCATCTTCTGATGGACTTTTTTTCATATGTGACTCAAAGTGAGGAAATGAACAAGACTGCCAAAAAGAGAGAGAGAGAAAAGAAACAAAGAAAGGGAAGGAGAAAGAAAGAAAAGACAGAATGAGAAAGATTCTTTTAAAAAGGCAGAAAGGAGAGGAGGGTCAAGAGATCTTAGCAAAATTGAGAATTAATCTAGAAAAAAATTGGATAAAATTTTAAAATAAAAGTGAAATTTAGATAACAGATATTGCTTCATTTCCCCACATTTGGAATTTTAGTATGAGATTTGATAAATTCGAGATATACCTTTTGAGATTTTAAATACTCCGTTTTCACTCAGCCTTTTCCTTAAAGCCATGAGCCCCTTTTGTAATGTGTGCATTTTTGATTATCTAAAACAACCAATATCGAATGCCTTTTATGTGCCAGGCCTTACGAGTTGCATTTTCAGATAAAAAACAAATGAATCCGCCACAGGATAGATATTATTACTCTGTTTAATAGATGAGAAAACTGAGGCTCAGAGAGGCTAGGAGGGGAAATAATGAGCCCACATTATAGTCCTAAATGTGGGAGAGTTTCTGTTTCAGTCCCCTTGGCCTCCTTTAAGTCTGGAGCTCTTTCCAGCTGAGGGTTCCTGCTGATCTTTTCCAAAAATAATGGAGAGCAGTTTTCAAACTCTGCAAGAAGAATTGTACTGTTGGTGTTGTACCTTTCATGTGAGCTGATCAAGGTAAGCTGAGTGTATTAACCTTCAAACACACAGGCAGGGAAGTGCCGGATGGCAGGTAGTGAGCTTATTGTTAGAGGAGAAAGGAGCCAGTGGTAGACTGACCCCAGGCCCGGTCTCTAATGTAAGGTTAGCAGAGCCCACTGGGCAGCAGATAGGTCTTCTTGATGGAGTCATTACCAGAAATACTAAATACTCATGAATAATAAATAAATAATAAACCCTTACTTTTATTTTTTACTAGTTAAAATCATGTCAAATCCTACTTCCCCAACCCTGTCCATGCATGCATGCATGCTGAGTTGCTTCAGTCATGTCCAACTCTGCAACCCCATGGACTGTAGCCCACCAGGCTCCTCTGTCCACAGGATTTTCCAGGCAAGAATACTGGAGTGGGTTGCCATGTCCTTCTCCAGGGAATCTTCCTGACCCAGGGATTGAACCCGCATCTTTTACATCTCCTGCATTGGCAGAGGGTTCTTTACCACTAGCACCACCTGGGAAGCCTTCCCGTAGCCCAGCCCACTCTAAAAAGTTTGCCTTTTTTTTTGTCTTATTTCAGAAAATCCTAGGAAAAGAATCATATATCATAGATCTTTGATTCTTTCTTGAACACCTTCATTCCTCCAAGATAAGCACATCACTTTTCTTAGGTGAACTTGATATCTGTTTCTCCAAAGACAGACTTCAGAGTGCCGAGAGTTCGAGGAGCCAGTTGAAGTGCACACATTTACTGAGCTTTATAAAGCAATGTTGCAAGTGTCAAAGCACCCACAGCACCTTTCCAGGTTACCCTGCTCCAGGAAGACCAAGAGGACACAGGCTAATATTGCCTTCTCAATGACCATTCTACAGACAGCCAATTTCAGTGCCAGACATGTGTGAACATTTTGTAGGGCAGATGAGTCACATTTCTAGTTCACCCTCTATGACTCTTTTTTTTTTTTCATTTTCCATGCGAAGATCCATGTTTCCAAATTGCCTGTTCGAAAGGGGTCAAGATTCTTGTAGATATTTAGCCTTTAAGGAGTCTTTTTAAAAACCATGAATCACTTTGATGAGTGGCATTTTTTTCCATGAGAAGAGCATTCATCAGGACATTCAGTAAGGTCAGGGGACATCGAGGAGCTGTTATTTTATGGCATCTACTTTATCACGGGTGTATCTGCTCCCACAGACTTGTGTGTATGACCTCATATTTGTCTCCTATTAGGTAGAATAATACATGCTCCCCCAAAACATCACATAGCAACTCTTCACTGTGCATGACGACTGCAGGTGAATGCGAATGGTGAGGTGAGCCAAAATGAATAAATTCTTTTGGACCCACTGTTTACTTTCCTAATTATCTTAAAAAAAAAAGTAGAAGAAAATAAAATAGCATTGTAAAGCAATTATACTGCAATTAAAAATGAATAAATTAAAAAAAAAAACAATTAGAAAAGACCAGAGTTTGGGGTATGAATTATTCAATTGCCATTCAGAGGCCATCATAACAAGTAATGATACAATCAAACTATTGTTTGTTGGAGATTTCTAGGCCCCCTGAACCTCCATGCGTATGTCAGCACAAACCTTCAAAACTTGGGCAGCGCTTTAGCATTTATGGAAGTGCAGCCCAAGAGCGACTTGGAGAGACTAAAGAGCATGAGACTTCAGAGAAGCAGAGTTGAAATATTTCCAAAGATAATTTGATGTGTCTTTTGCTTACCCTGGAATAAGCATTGTGTGTATTTTATGTGTATCTCCCATTTGCCAATATGGAAAAGTTTCCTAATGAAATGAAATGAAACAAATCTCTGACTAATAATACTATCTGGAATCTTTAACAAAGAAAAACTCTAGGATGGGGTGGTATGGGGAGGTGCTGAGGTTGCAAATTCAGATTAGGCTCAGCATGTATAATCATATATTGGATGATTAATGTGTATACTCAGGAAGTCATGTCTCACCCAGGAATTGAGTGGCAGTAGTCACTGAGTGATATTGCAAATTGCAGATGGAAAGACTTAATGACAATTTTGTAAGTTTTCAACCACAGGCTATTCAGTGGATATACAAGTGCTTTGGCATCTCCAGCTCCTAAAACGGTGTTCAGGACTTTGCATAATGAACATGTGGTGAATAACTGAAGGAACACATGAATGCATATGTATAATTGCTGTACCTATAATCTGACTGTAGTTTTGTGGGGGGAAATACATCTGTACTTCACCAGGCATCTGACATGGCTAACAAGTTAAGTTCCCCTCTGATTCTGTTAGGAGTAGAAGTTAAGCAACATTTTCATTTGAATTGCTGGATTTGGCTACCCTCTCTGGTCTGCACAGAGCTTTTACAGATCTCTAAAGATGGAAATAATTTTACCCATGATGGGTTAAAGCAAAGAAACTGATTTGGAAGGTATGGTATGGTGGCACAGGTGTTTAAAAGGCATTTAGGGGATAGTCTTGTCCTTCTATGTATAACTTCAGTGTTTCCATGAGAAAATGACTCTAAATAATTAACAAGGAAATGGACTTTGGTAACTAGATTCATTTATGACTTAAGGAGTCCCTACACACTAACAATATACCTGACACAATGACACAGGTAAATAAATAGTTTTTCACAAACATTTTATAAAACTACCAAAATTTGAGAATTCCTAAACTCTGCTCTTTGAAGAGGAAAAGATTTGGTAGTAATTTGGCAAATTTTTTAATACACATAATAAACCAAATGTCAAAATGCCCAAACAGGGTCAGATTAGATTCAGCACTTCTATTAATCCTATATCAAAACAATTAGAAACTAACATTGCTTCAAAAGTTTACTTAAGAAAGTTTGCTAACTCAGTTAATTTTCTTCAGTGAAAATACGCTACTAGAATGAAAAGTGATAAGAATGTTAACTGTGGTATAATAGTATTCATAGTATAAGGAATTATTCAGATATTATTTCATTCCTGTACACAACTTCTTAAGTTTCTTTTGAAATTTCATCTTATGTGATTTGATCTGTACAAAATAATGTGAGAAGAGATAATGGGATTTAAGGAGAGAAATGATTGAATCACCGTGTCCCAATAAAAAGTGTTCAAATTGGATTTCACTACATAATGAATTCTGCTTCAACTTACTTTGACATAAATAAGATTGGGTAAGGGAAACCAGAAGTAAATCAAATGAATTAATAAAACTATCAGAGCTGCTTCAATTTTGTCCCCCCAGACAGTGTCTGCTTATTTGTGTAATAAAGCCTGCTCTTATAAATTAAAACCCAGGCATGCCAGTTGGTTGAAAGAAAAATTTAAGGAAAAGTTAGTACATTTTTGGGGCCTGATTAGGGTGCCGTCTGGCTTCATCAATATCAATAGTCTCTTTGAAAAGTGAAATCTGAAACCCAGAAGAAGAGGTTCAACTTTCAACTAGAATTTAAAATAAAAAAAAAACAAGATTGGAGATACAAACACGCATGCAATATTGATGATTAGCTGTTCATATTTTCTTAATTATACACATTTACTGAATCTGAGGCAATTTTTTCATTTCGTCTAGACAGAGACTGTGTCTCCATCAGCATAATATATCATGGTATTTGTGAGTCTTGTGCAAAATTGAATTTGCATCTCTGCTGCCACTCACAGGGAGTTCATTATCTTACAGTAAAACCACTGGGAAAAATACAATTTCCAGTGTTTAATAAAACTGTGGTCTTTTCATAATGCTTATGGTGCTTGAGCAATTTGTTAGGCACAATTGATCACAGAGACTTAACACTGATTACATGGTGGATAGTGCCAGGAAGGGTGATTTTAAACATTTTCTTTATTTATTATATTTCAGTGCAAATAGGGTATTTTGCAACGACACTATTATTTGTATTTCTCAGAATCGAAGTGCCTTCTCAAAATGTTAAACGGAAAAACTAATGCCACAAAGCTAAATATGCAGTGCATAAAATATATCCTGGATGTGGTTGAGAGATAAGGAAACTAATGGGAAAAGCCTCTTGTCTTGCTTCCTAGTTTAACCAAAGAAAGTGGAAAGAAATAGGTCATTGGCTAGCCTGAGATGTGCCCCTGGGCTAACCAGTACTTTATAACTCTCTGAAGTAGAGATGATTACTATCGCCTATTCAAGCTACTCGATTCAGAAATCTGTGACTCGATGATCAAAAATTACTAAGCCTTTAAAATATGACCTCACTAATTGAAAACTGAAAGGCCAGACGCCTGTATCCTGATAATCCCTTAAAAATGAGATTCAAGTGACAAATCATTGAGAAGGAACCGAGTTCTAAATAGTGCGATTGGGCCCTCAAAATATGATCTCCAGCTATTTCACAGCTTTGTGAAGTATGGCTATCACACATGCACAGTTTTAGTACCCCTAGATATTTATTATTAAAGATGCAATATAAATGTGAACCACATCTGGTGTTCTTTGTGCTGTAATAAATTGAGTACGTGAAATGAACTTGTAGTAGAAGTTATTTATTTATTTGCTTTTAATAATCTAGAGAAGCACTGTCATGCACTTATGAAAGCCCTAAGCTGAAAGCATAAACAAGAGTCAGCTTGGGCAGCTTTAGAAGAAAGAGGCGTCAGGAGGACCTATTTCCTATCAGGTTTTGTAAACCCAGTGTTCAAAATAGTTTTCCAACAGCGATTCTGAAGATGCTCTGCTTCTTTACATTGTTTCTACCAATAGATTATTTAGCCAGAAAGAGCACATCTTCAAAGAACTCAGAATACACTGCACGTGGGAAATGGATTTTCATTCTTTAGCTCAACACTGTATGATTTTGTAGATCTTTGTGACTACTATGAAGAATTTGGTGTGGACTCATTTAACGCAGTTCCCAAAGAAAGAACTTTACTTAGAGAGAAAGTTATTTACAATTTATAACTTATAACTTCAACCTTTATAAGGTTGAAGTTGTATCCTCATATTTTCTTGTTTTTAAGCTTTTCTATATTTTTTATTTTCTAAAAAAGTTTTATTGAAGTCTAGTTGATTTACAATGTTGTGTTAATTTCTTCTGTACAACAAAGTGACTCAGTTACATATGTGTGTGTGTGTATATATATATATATATATATATATATTCTTTTTCATATTCTTTTCTATTATGGTTTGTCACAGGATATTGAATATAGCTCCCTGTGCTATACAGTAGGACCTTGTTGTTTATTCATACTATATATAATAGTTTGCTTCTGCTAATCCCAAACTGCTACTCCTTCCCTCCCCTAGTTTGGACTTAGGGGATCCATGGGATCTTAGTTTAGACTGTGAATGGGAAGTTGCTTCCTAAGCTTGTGGAGCTGTTGGGCCCCTAATCTCCAAAATATCCCACGTTTAATGGTTTGGAGAAATGGAATTGGTACCTAAAAACTATCTAGGCTTAGCGTTCAAGTTCAGCCTTAGTTATTATCACTCAAACCTCATGCTTTTGTCATCCTTGTGCCTCAGAGTGTTTCAGGCCAACTTTGCCTCAGTAACATGTGCACATTACTTCCATTTCGTCACCATGCAGAAGTATCTGAGGCTGGTCACTGGAATCTGGAGGCCGATGCTTTTCCCTGAGTGTGTTGACTGAGAAGATTCCAATCTGTCTTTCATCTCACCATCTCCCATGACCTTTATCTCAACACCTTCTCCTTGACCTGACCCTTCACCAGCTTGAAACCTGGAAGTTCTCGCTTCCAGGTTTTGCTTAATTGGCACTTTCTGGGCCACTGAGTATTTTTCACTGGGTAATATAAAAAGGAGACAGAGTGAGCCGGGAAGCAGATGTCTCTTGGGTGGTGTGAGTCTTTGAGAGTTGGAATTTGAAGTCTCTGTCTGAAAGGAACAGTGAATGGGTGTAATTAGTTAGGCTGATGAAGGAGTAAAACCTGGTAAGCAATTTTTCTTGACTGGCTTAATGAAAAGCATTAGCTATCAGTTTCTGCCTAAACTTACTGAGGGTAAAACGTATGTGGGGTTTGAACAAAAGATTAAGATTCTGCGTGGGTTTGGGCGCTCTTCCTGAGAATAAATTTTGCTTGGGCGGAAGGTATGCGGTTCATCCAAGGGGGGGGAAAAAAGAAATCAATGACTTGTGTCATTTCTTCACACATTTTATTTTAGGAAAATGGATCATATTTCAGGAAATGGAAGGGGTACTTGCAAAGGCCAAAACTGGTATTTTGTAACCAAATGTATGTGTTGCTTTTTTCTTCTCATCCCCTTAAGCCAGGCGCTTTCCCTAAGTGAGCTTTCAAGGCAAAGGAATTTTTAAGGATTGACTTGAGCTTATCTCCCATCATCCTGCATCCTCCCCTGGTGGTGAGAATCTGGCCAACAGCTGCCAAAGACCTAGAGACCTATTCATCAGCAAGTGACTTGCACAAAATTAAGTGCCACCTCCCCCGCCCCCATCCCGCTCGCCTTGAGGAGCTGTTTTCCTGCTGCCAAAGGAATTAAAAAATGATACTCTAGCATCTTTAATGACGGCTGGTAAAGCCTTGGAGTCAAATTATTTGTGGTTCAGAAAGATAATGATTTGATATCCAAAACCAAAAATGGCAGCCTCCCAGCATCTTGACTGTAGGCTATTCTGAGCATTCTTTTCATGGCCAGACCAAATATATCAGTAATGTAAAAGCTGGAGTCCTGTATGTGGCCCCAGATGCTGTTTCTCTTTCTGGCTGTTGATAGTCACTGCCTCTTAGGATGTTAGGTAACCATCTCCAGCAAGATAGCAATGTCCATTTTAGCTTTGCTTTGTTATCTGGATTTCAGCTTTCTGGCTTGGACCTCCAGTAGAAAAATCTCTTACCTTAGGATTAGACAAAAGGACTGAGTTCATATTTTTTTTTTCCTTAAGGGAAAGATTATTTATTAGTGTTACTGGAGATTGCAAATTATTTTCTTGATATAATGGGGAAAAAGAAGGACACATGATCTTATTTTGTGTCCTATTTGCTTAAGATTCAAATTAATTTTACAAGAAGTGACAAAACCCATTTTTTAAGGTACGTGGCTTCTTGACAAACCACAGAGTAGAACAGAAAACAAAATAAATTCTGCCTCATTAATTTCCAAGTAGTTAACAAGGCAAACTAAGGTCAGCCAGGGCAAAGAAAGAAGAAGAAAATGTTGTTCTTGGGTTTAGATGTTAGAGAGGGACTTAACCAGTTCTGGAAAGGGGTGAGGAAAGGAAATTTTTTGAGACTTACCATGAACTGTTTCCACATACATTATCTCAGATAAAGTTCACATTCAGGCAATTTCTTATGGATAAGAAGAATGAGACTTGGAGAGTTTAAGTAAGACTTGAGGTCTCAGGAGAAAGTGGCAGAGAAAAGATGAAAACCCAGCTTCTCCCACCTCAGAGCACCTGAAGACTTCTGTCTCCACCACTCATCACCAAGCACCTGGGCACTGACCCGAGGGAAATTCCTAAGGGGTGGGGCTTGATACATAGAGTGCCATGCACTGTGAAATTGACCTGACCCCAGAGGTCCAACCATAATAGTAGAAGATTGAGTCTATTATCAGGACAAATCATGGGTTACAAAATCTGCTTTGGTTGAAATCCTTGCAAAGCTCAGCCTTTATCTGTTAGTTAATTGCCTCATGGATGAACTTTCTTCATTTGTAATCACTGAAAGTAATGACTTTTTAAAAATATATCTTTAAAAAAATTTTTCCCTTCATGTCATTCTAAAATATCCTCAATGCTTTTAACAGTTCAGTTCATTTGCTCAGTTGTGTCCGACTCTTTGCAGCCCCATGAATCACAGCACGCCAGGCCTCCCTGTCCATCACCAACTCCATCACCAATCAAACCCATGTCCCTCGAGTCAGTGATGCCATCCAGCCATCTCATCCTCTATTGTCCCCTTCTCCTCCTGCCCCCAATCCCTCCCAGCATCAGAGTCTTCTCCAATGAGTCAACTCTTTGCATGAGGTGGCCAAAGTACTGGAGTTTCAGCTTTAGCATCATTCCTTCCAAAGAACACCCAGGACTGATCTCCTTTAGAATGGACTGGTTGGATCTCCTTGCAGTCCAAGGACTCTCAAGAGTCTTCTCACAGTTCAAAAGCATCAATTCTTCAGCACTCAGCTTTCTTCACAGTCCAACTCTCACACCCATACATGACTACTGGAAAAACCATAGCCTTGACTAGACGGACCTTTGTTGACAAAGTAATGTCTCTGCTTTTGAATATGCTATCTAGGTTGGTCATAACTTTCCTTCCAAGGAGTAAGCGTCTTTTAATTTCATGGCTGCAGTCACCATCTGCAATGATTTTGGAGCCCCAAAAAATAAAGTCTGACACTGTTTCCACTATTTCCCATAAGTGATGGGACCAGATGCCGTGATCCTCGTTTTCTGCATGTTGAGCTTTAAGCCAACTTTTTCCACTCTCCTCTTTCACTTTCATCAAGAGGCTCTTTAGTTCCTCTTCACTTTCTGCCATAAGGGTGGTGTCATCTGCCTATCTGAGGTTATTGATATTTCTCCCGGCAGTCTTGATTCCAGCTTGTGCTTCATCCAGTCCAACCTTTTGCATGATGTACTCTGCATATAAGTTAAATAAGCATGGTGACAATATACAGCCTTGACATACTCCTTTTTCTATTTGGACCCAGTCTGTTGTTCCATGTCCAGTTTTAACTGTTGCTTCCTGACCTGCATACAGGTTTCTCAAGAGGCAGGTCTGGTATTCCCATCTCAACCCCCCAAATTTTTGTATTTTGAATTTCTACATAACTTTAACATATCATTGGGGCATAGTCTAAAGGTGTCACTTTTTCAGCCATTGCCCAGAGGAAACAACTGTCCTTACAACACCATCCTTGTTCCTAGTATGCAGATAGTGGCATCAGGCAGATTGAGGCTTTAATCCTGGCCCCACACAGTTGCTCTTGTGTGACCTTGGTCACTCACATAACCATAATAAGCCTCAGTTTCCACTCTGTATAATGGTATTAACTACACAATAAAAAATACTCATGGCTACTGCCTTGGGGTATTTATTAAAAGCCAGCTGCTATTCTAAGTACTTTGTCAACATTATCGCAGTATGCACAAAATGTAGATAATATCCACCTGCTCTGGTTCACCAAATCACCTTCACTGATTTGCAGTGCATTAATGCATGGCTCACTGTGGTCAATAGAGGTTCTCCTGTGTCTCCCATTCTTTTCTTCCTCAATTTGGGTCACTTCAGGTTCCCATTGCTCAGGCTCTGACCATGTGCCCTGCATAGGGTCCAAGGGTGTGACTGATAGGTGATAATGACTATGACCCCTACTGTCCTCATGTGATGGGTCCTGACCTGGGCAAGGGCTTCTTTATGTCAATTCAGAGATTTAATGTAGCTGGGAGGTGTTAAGGGTCTTGCTATGAAGGCGCCATTTGATGCACTGGTGGAGTGAAAGTCCCTTTCTTAGCTGTAGCTTTAGGTTCTTTATCCTGAATATAACAGACATAGACCAGACCTTCCTGATCTTTTCTCCCAGTCTAGGATTAGTTGCAACTGGCCATATGGCTAGAGGCTCTTAGTTAGAAAAGCAGTAATTTGAGGGAGGAATAATAAGAGAACTAGGAGAGAGTGGAGATGAATTGGAGAAGGCAATGGCACCCCACTCCAGTACTGTTGCCTGGAAAATCCCATGGATGGAGGAGCCTGGTGGGCTGTGGTCCATGGGGTCACTAGAAGTCGGACACAACTGAGCTACTTCACTTTCACTTTTCACTTTCATGCATTGGAGAAGGAAATGGAAACCCACTCCAGTGTTCTTTCCTTGAGAATCCCAGAGACGGGGGAGCCTGGTGGGCTGTTGTCTATAGGGTTGCACAGAGTCAGACACAACTGAAGCGACTTAGCAGGAGAGAGTGCCTAATATAAATGAGGTTCCTACTTCATAATGTCTTGAAATGATCCCACTAGCAATCACCTTGGTATGAACAGGCAGGATTACAAAATGCTTATCTCTGATCATTTACCAAAGGCATTGGACATTAGGTTCCTCTTGATCATATAATAACTAGGAAATACACCTGAATCTAGGGGATCACCTTCTCGTGAATTGCATTTTAAGGAAATGCTTCTTGATCATCTTCACTGAACTACCTTCACTGGTAGATGTCTCAGGGGATAATTCTAAGTAAGATGAATTTTTCAATTCTAACATTTCATTGAAATCACAAATTTCATTTTTAAACATAAGCTTTGGTTATCTAATTCTGAGTAACAAACTGCCCCCAAATTTATCAGCTTAAAACAAGAACAATGGATTAATTCTCACAGTTCTGTGGGTTGACCAGGAGGTTTTCTATTTCATACAGTGTTGGCTTGGACTTAAAGAAGGTCAAAAATGGTCTATTGTACACAGCAGCAAGTTGTGTGATAGCTGGCTGGGAATTCAGCTAGGATTATCAGTCAAGACACTCAGTTCCCCTGCACGTGGACTTCTACACATGGATGCTTGTGCTTTCTCACAGCATGAAACAGTCAAGGTAGTCAAACTTCTTTTTTTTTTTTTTTTTAAAAGCACAGTGTTGAAAGCTGAAAGGTCTTAAGTGTTAAGGTCTAGGACCAGCAGAGTCTTGCTTTCACTACACTCTATTGGTTAAATCAGATCCTAGATTCAAAGCCAGGTCTGGATTCAAAGCCAGGAGCTCACACAAGAACAGGACAATAAGGAGTCACAGTGTTTTGAGGACACCAAAGTAACAGTCTACTACAATATGGGAATTCTGCATACTGTCCCAGAATATATGTTATATTTTAGTATAAAAATATATTCCCTGGATAGTCAAGTAAATGAACTCTTATGGGAGTTATCGTAATATTTACTCTGATTTTATTTAACCATGACACACTACCATGGACATGCCACTTAAGAAAGCAAGTTCCAGGTTTTTCTTCTTTTCTCAGCTGTCTGTCTGGTTGGGTCTTAGAACTTAGTAGAAGGGCTAATCTGGGAGGAAAGTGGGATACATCTAGGAGGCACTAGATGGTTGGTTCATGTATTTATCTCACTTATCTAGGACTGAATCCCAAAGCAAATACCAGTCATTTTTATTGATGTTCATATCTTTGTTTTCATTCTTTAGCCCTTAGAATTGAGAGTTATAAATTAGAATTTATAGAAATTTAAAAAGGACTCTGTTTTGTTAAGGTGTCCAGGGAGGTAACTTAACTTGTTTGGCTCAGCCAATATAGTCTGCTTGAAAAAAAGAAAATTCTTTACAGCATGTATCACACTAAAAGAATTTTTTTAAAAAGGTGAACTTAGGTCAATATGATAGTAAGATGGATATTAGGCAGGAGAGCTGAAGGGTAAGGTTTTAGTAACCCAGTCTGATTCATTTCCCTGATGGTGGGGGCGTTTTCCATCACAAGCAGTAACACGGATACTTTGAAATAGCACAGCAGCCAGAAAACAAATCATATATCTAAATGTATCTGCCCTTATTTCAGGTCAAAGTCTGCAAATTATCCAAAGGACATTTTTCTTGTTTAAGTTATCTGAGCTCTGCTGCCAAGCAGAATTGTATATTACAGTCCTGCAGAGCTGAGAGAGAGAGAGAGGCCACGAGAAACAGAATCCATGCAACGTACAGGAAGAGCTGTGTGCACCGCCATTGTTTGCCATAGCCCTGCCTCTCATGTCTTGGCCTTCTTTCTGGGTGAAAGACTCCCTTGCCATATCCCCCAGATTACCAACTCTGAAACTTGACTTCTAAAGAGTAGAATTGGATTTCTTCCTTCCATTACCTGTATTTTATTAACAAAAAGATTCAAGAATGGTTCAGTGAGCATCCATAAACCCATTTGGATTCTCCAATGAAGACCTCTTTATCATCTATCCATGCATTTTTAGAAGCATTTCAAAGTAAGCTGCAGACAACAGGACACCTCAACCCTAAACACATCAACAAACAAAGGTTAGAGTTCAATATTTATTTATGGTCTGTCTCTCTTTTTCTCTCCCTCCTTTCCTCTCTCTCTCCTTTCCTTTATTCCTTCCATCCATCTGTTCTTTCTTCTCTTTCTCCTTCTTTCTTTCTCTCCTAATTTCTTTGAGATGAAACTTTTATGTAATGAATTACCCTAGTCCTAAATGTACTATTCAATGAGCTTTGACAAATGCCTACTCCTGAGTAACCAAACCCCCATCAAGACCCAGAGCATTACTATCACCCCATAAAGTTTCCTTCTGTGTCTTGCCAGTCAATCCCCTCCACCCCCTCATCAGAAACAATCATTGTTCTGATTTTTTAAGGCTTAGATTCATTTTGCCTATTCTAGAACCTTTTATTAATGAAACTATACAGCATGTCTTCTAGATGAGAAGTGGGCTTCTTTATCTAATACTTAAAAAATCTTAAACTGTGAAAGTGTAATTCTTTGTGCTCTGAGAGCTATGACTCCGTTTGCTGCCTCATAGAGAAGCAGGGATTCTTGCTCCAGGAGTCATCCTTGGCTGCTCGGCAATTTGTGGGCAGTTGACCCTGTATGCTGATTTTGGCCCCTTCAAGCCTTCAGCAGCAGCAGCAGCTTCTTGATGAAAAAGTGGATGAGGACGTGCAGGTGGGCACGTGGCAGCCATCAGAGGGCTGGGGACGCACATACAGACTGCATGAACTCCAGGCCTGGCTGTGTTTATTAGGGGTCTGCCTTTGTGTCTATGAATCAGACCTGCGTTATTGGCTTTATTCTGATTGTTCCATGAGATGAAGGAAGAAGGAGTTTGCTTCAAAGCATGCAGAGCAATCCAGGGGGAGAACGATGTGTATCTCCTGAGCAGGGTGAAGATTCTTGGCTAACCAGGCAAGACGCTGCAGGCTCTGCCTCCAGTGTAGGGAAAGGAGCTGTATGGGGAGCTGATGTTATCTTTGAGGCTTTTCCAAATCCACAGGGCTCTTTCAATGACAAGAAACAGGTCCCTCTACTTTCCAAGATAAATGAGGTACATACAGTAACAAAGAAAGGGCAACCCAGATGAAGTTCACCCCAGGAGGCCTCTCCAACCGAGTGCTGCAAGGAGATATCATTAGGCTATGAAGTCCAGAGGGCCAGGCTGTGCAGCAAGTAGGTTCCCAAGTGAGGATGTTCATTGTTATTCGGATAAATGAGAAGTCTTACAGGTGTCTGGAAATCATATGCACTAGTCAGACCCCAAACTCCAAGAAGTTTTAATAGATTGCACTGTACACCCACATTACACTAAGGGAGCTGCTGTTCCAATGCCTTGAACACATGCCCACTGTGAGCTGGTTCTCTTTGTTTTGGATCTCACATGCTTAATTTAATGGGGCACAGTTTGTATAACCAGACTAGTAGCAATCACGCTTATCTCTACTAACAGGTGATTTTATTTAGCTTTGTACTTTAATGGGTCATTGCTTACTGAACTAAGGCAAACTGAGCAATTTTAAGGGTATTATTGCAGTTTAGTTGTCCCAACTTTCTGTTCTATCTCATTACATGGATCAGTCAGCAAGTAACAGGAAGATTCCCTGTCTACCCCCACCTCCACTGAAATACCCTATCTGAACTTCAGCATACCTTGCTTAAGGCTGGCTGAGATCAAGAAGCTTCCTTAAGTTTTCCAGTCTGGAAATATGGTGTTCATGTAAAATTATCACCCAAGCAACCGTTCCTTTCCAAAAATTTTACCATGAAGCCTAATCTACAAATGCATGGAAACATGAGTGATGACAGACATCAAATTAATAAAGTGCCATATGCATCTCAAAACAGATACAATCAATCATCTATAATATTGTCTATGATGACTTAAAAAAACCATACAAGATTGGGACACAATTCATAAACCTTTCCTCTAATTAGCTGCAGACAAAGCTTAATAGACAGAAGGAAATTGGACAAGCATCAGAAAAGATAATGCATTTGCAACTTGGCATGGCTGCAATAAAACTGCAGGAAAATATACAGATCTATGGGCTTCCCAAGTGGCTCAGTGGTAAAGAATCTGCCTGCCAATGCAAGAGACTCGGGTTTGATCCCTGGGTCAGCAAGATCCCCTGGGGAAGAAAATGGCAACTCACTCTAGTATTCTTGCCTGGAAAATCCCATGGACAGAGGAGCCTGCCAGGCTACCGTCCATGGGGTCACAAAGAGTCGGACATGACTGAGAGACTAAACCACTGAGAATAATGGGGAAAATATAATGCTTAGATCTTAAGACAACCTGGGGCAACGATGTGCACAACTTACCAAACTCAGGACAGGGGAGGAGGTGAAGGGTAGAGAGGCCAGCATATTGGCCGTAAGATAAAAAGAAAGAAAAGAGGCTCCATGGACTTTTAAACTCTTTTTTTAATGTCTTAAATGTTAAGGACATATTCTGCAACTTTCCAGCTCTAATGTTTAAGCAACGATGTTGGTACAGAGACTTTCCCTTCCTCTGAAGCCAGGGATGTTGCCTGGATGTGAGTTTAGCAGTGGAGAGGTTGGGAGGTTCCTAGGCCATCTGATCCACTACCTGTCACATCAGCAGTTTTTGATGAAAGGCTTTTTAAATTGCTTTTCCCTGGAAAAGATTCTTCCCAAGCAGCTCTCCTTGCCTTCTCCTGCTTGTCGTCCTGTCTTGGCAGCCAGATTATCAAACCCTAGAGAGGGGGACGGGGAACTTGCTCCATGTGTCTCTGGAGACAGTGGCCAGGTGTTTGTGGCCACCATTAAGAAGAAGGGCTCATAAGAGCAGGGTCCATCTGTGGGACTGCCTTGGCTTCTTGGTAAGGTTTATGGCTTTTAAACTAGTGCTTATCGCCTCTTTAAATGTTAAAGAGGAAGTCCCCATGAACTCCTGATGGCATTCAATTATGGTCTTGGTTATAAAATGTTTCAGATCTTTGGGGAGTGTGAGCCAATCGATAAGAGTATTGCAGAGAAGGATCAGAGCCCTGTGAAGGCTGATCTTTGCCAGGTTTCCTTTTGCTCCCTTTTCCCATCTCCCTGCTGGAGAAGCTTGTTTGAATAAGGGGCTTGTTTGCTTGCTGCAGTACATTTGGAGAATTATTATCTAAAATAAAGGGTGAGTGGTGCTCCGAGATCTTCAACTCATCCAATAAGATTTTTAAAGAGTGTGATATATTGTTCTCCTTCAGAAGTCTACGTTAATTTCTTAAAAATTTTTTTTCATTGAAGTATAGTTGATTTACAATATTGTGTACAGCAAAGTGATTCAGTTTTATGTATGTTCTTTTTCAGATTCTTTTCCCTTTATAGGTTATTAAAAATATTGAGTATAGTTCCCTGTTCTGTACAGTAGTTCCCTATTAATTATCTATTTTATATGTAGTAGTATATATGTGTTAATCCAAAACTCTTAATTTATCCCCCCCCCCCACCTTCCCCTTTGGTCTCCATAAGGTTGTTTTCTCTGTCTATATTAATTTCTTTCTTTTTTAAAAGTTTTTTTTTTTTTTAGATGTGGACCAGTTTTTTAGTCTTTATTGAATTTATTATAATTCTGCTCCTGTTTTATGTTTTGGTTTTTGGCTGGAGGCAAATGGGATCTTAGCTCTTTGATCAGGGATTGAACCTACTCCCCCTGCATTGGAAGGTGAGGTCTTAACCACAGGACCACCAGGGAGGTCCCTGTGTTAATGTTTAAACAGCACTTCTAGTATTCTTAGGTTGCCCGCATTTGAGCAAGCCCCTCTCTGTCTTGTTTTGTTGTTGTTCTGTTGATAGGTTTTCTGGGAAACAATGCAAGATTTGTTGCTTTAAACATTTTTTTCTGAACATAACAACTTTAGTTATATACATGGCTCCACTTGTTAAAGAATTTATAGAACCACTTTAGATCTAGCAGGATAATCTGGCTGTTAGGGTGAGAGTGCTTGCATGCGTCCATGCCGCAGGCACTGTGCCAAGAATGTAAACCCCACAAGGGTAGGGATTTTCCTTACCCCTTACACAAGGGTAAAGTTTCCTTTACCCACTGCTGCTCAGTAGGATGTTGGATGGGTGGAGCCTGCAGTGATGGGAATTGAAAGCACATATTTTCTTCCCCCACACTAACCCAATTCTGATGACTTGTGAAATCCCCCAAAATTGGAAAGAAAGAAGTAATTTCACGTTAGACCTCTGTAGTGTGTCTCTAAAAAGATTTCATGTCCTCTAGGATTCTGGCATATCTAGTTCCTCTAACACATTTCTGAAAGGAAACTGATCAAGTACAAGTGCATTTGAAGGGTCTGCTTTTTTAAAAGAAATTGATTTTTTAAATGCCCTTTTTAACCCATTCCTTTTGACTACACTTTTACATAAATGACCTCCTGCCATACATTTTAAAATTTAATCATGAGATATCTCAAAGCCCCCACATCAAGATGTCTCAGGTGGCAAAACTCTTGTTCTTCTGCCTTTCTCTAGGAGTGGCTTCTGGTGAGAAGGATGGGGAGGATAGGATAGGTGAGAAGACATGGGTCGGTGAAGAGTCAAGAAGCCCTGGTGAATTCCATGACAGTAGCTGAAAGTTAGGAGCAGGAGAAATGGGTATCCTATGGGAGTGTGTGGGCCACCTTCTTTTTTAGAGCTGCTTGTCTGGCTCTTCCTAGAGTCATGGTCACAGATCTAGGCAAGAGATGCTGCTATTATTAACCCCATTATCCACATTCCACATAGGAGGCAAGCAAACCTCGGGGGGTGCTGTGATTTCTGGATAGACACCTGGCCAATGGAAGAGCTAGACTAGCCCTCCGGAGGTCTCCTTCTGAGCCCGAGTTCTTAACCACTATGCCAGGAGATCAAACCAGTGAATCCTAAAGGATATCATCCATAATATTCATTGGAAGGACTGATGCTGAAGCTGAAGCTCCAATACTTTGGCCCTCTGATGTGAAGAAGTGACTCATTGGAAAAGACCCTAATGCTGGGAAAGATTGAAGGCAGGAGGAGAAGGGAACAACAGAGGATGAGATGGTTGGATGGCATCACTGATTCAGTGGACATGAGTTTGAGCAAGCTCTGGGAGTTAATAATGAGCAGGGAAGCCATGGGGTCTCAAAGAGTCAGACACAACTGAGTGACTGAACTGAACTGAACTGAGGCCCTATGCCCTCTGGGACCCCGTGCTATAGCTACTGCTGTGACAGTGTTTATGCTGTGGTTCTGACTTCTGCTCCAGAGCCTCTAATACCAGTCACCACCGTCACTCACCTGATCAGACACAGGAGTCCCTTGGGTGCTAGTCCTCTAGTCCTGTCCCTGGACAAAAACAGTGTGAGGCTGAGAATAATGCCTGCTACCCAAGTGTAGTCAGTGCCTTAGGACCCAGAAGGATGGGGCACAGCAGCGAGCCCTTCATCCACATCCCCTAAGTACTTCTTGGGGGCACTTCTGTCCCATTTCTCACAGTGATGAATTTCACTCCTGTCACACATGGATATGAAGAAGATACACTAAATGACAACTGAAAAGGCTTGGGAGGGGAAGACTAGGGATGTCCTTGTCTTTGTAACCATGGCAACTGTAGCCTAGCCCTGCAGTGGGTAAAAAGCCTGACCTGTTCTCTTGTGTGCAGTGCTCCTTTTGACTTGTAAGGAAACCCAGAGGCAGGAAAGCCTATAGATCAGACAGAGATGAGGGCTTCTATCTGCTACTGTTGATTCTTTCCATGACATCCATAACTGGTTTTAAAAGACCCCTTTGTAAGACAGATTCATTTTTGATGGAAATGCCACAACCTCTGATGTATTAGTGGGAAATGACTGTGAAACAAAGTGTAAAAGTATCAGTCGCTCAGTTGTGTCTGACTCTTTGTGACCCCATGGACTGTAGCCCACCAGGCTACTCTGTCCATGAAATTCTCCAGGCAGGAATACTGGGGTGGGTAGCCATTCTTTTCTCCAGGGGATCTTCCTGATCCGGGGATCGAACCTCGGTCTTTTGCATTGCAGGCAGATTCTTTACCATTTGAGAGATTTGCTAAAGTCACAAAATAGTGGTTTGGAAGTGTCTGGCCCCTGGGCTTGCAGGGGCCTGCTTCTGTCTCACAGCTGATATCCATGGTGCCATTGCTTCCACAGAAAACTGTCTCCCTCTTACAGCAGGCACACCTCGTTTTATTGCACTTCACTTTATTCTGCTTCAAAGATACTATGTTTTCTCCCTTTCTCATTTTTTAACAAAGTGAAGATCTGGGGCAACCCTATGTTGAGCAATTCTATTGGCACCATTTTCCCAGCTGCATTTGCTCACTTTGGTTATTCTCACAATATTTCACACTTTTCACTATTGTGTTTGTTATAATAATCTGTGGTCAGCGTGACTTGCTAAAGGCTCAGAGGATGATTATCATTTTTTAGCAATAAAGTATTTTTAATGGAGGCATGTACATTGTTTTTTAGACATAATGCTATTGTACACTTAACAGACTACAGTAGAGAGGAAACAACTTTTACATGCACTGGGAAATAAAAAATAATATGCAACTCACTTTATTGTGATATTCACCTTATTGTGGTGGTCTGGACCTAAACCCACAATATCTCTGGGCTGTGTCTGTAATTACTTGTGATTTTCCAAGTGTCGCTGTAATATAAAAAATTGGGTCTGCCTGTGGCTGAGAACAATGTATTTAGATGAAGTTGATATTTTTGACTGGACAAAAGGACCTTGTTTTTGTTATATACACACTCGGACTTGAAGAATTACACAATGGCTTTAAAGTTACTGTGGAAAGAGCATTTCTATTGTTTTCAGTTTATTTCTGAATGAAGGCTTGCTTTACCAAGATACTTGTCTTTAGTGCCAGCAAAGTCTAAGGTAGTACAAATGTGCCCTTTTTGAGTGATCTGAGTACTGAAACGGGGGGACAAGAGGGTGATGATTCTCAAAACTGATACCTTAATAATTCCTTTGGAAATACGCCATCATGGATGTTTGTCTCACTGCACTGAGAAACGCTAAGTATAGTTCTATTAAAGACAATCAAGAGTATTGATTTTTCAGAAAATTCTAATGACTTAGAGATTTTATTCTTTCTCTTATCTAATTCTACAGTAACTCTCCATCAAAAGCTGAACATGTATTTCAGGCTATAACAGGAGATGTGTGCCTAAAATATCTGAAGGGGTGTGCTTAGGACTCTAGGCATGGATGGTAGCAATGTCTTTGTTTTCATTTTTTTTAATAGCAGGCCCCTGATGATTATCTATTTTATACACAGCAATGTGTATATGTTAATCACATCCTCCTAATTTATCCCTCCTCTACCGGAAACCATAAATGTGTTTTCTATGTGAGTTTTAAATACATACCTTCAATACAAAGAGAATGTTTAACAGTTCTGTCAGTCATTATGATCTGATTGTTTTCCCTCTCTCTGGAAAGTTGGGAGGTCACTTGCCCTTCCAGCTGTTAGCCTCAGTCCTCCTTCTGATGTTCCCATCCCTGGGACTATGTCATGGAGGGCCAAAAGGGCATTGTTTTCTTTTTATTGAAATAGAGTTAATTTACAATATTGGGTTAGTTTCAAGTGTACAACAAAGTGATTCACTCATATGTTATTTTTCAGATCATTTTCCATTATGGGTTATTACATGATATTGAACATAGTTCCCTGTGCTATACAGTAGCATCTTATTGTTTATCTATTTTATATAATAATAGGTTGTATCTGTTAATACTATACTCCCAAATTATCCCTCCCCTCCTCTCTTTCCCCTTTGGTAACCATAATTTTTTATGTTTTTGAGTCCATTTTTGTTTTGTATACAGATTCATTTATATTATTTTTTAATTTCTCATATAAGCGATAGCATATAATATTTGTTTCTGTCTGACTTACTTCACTTAGTATGACATTCTCTAGGTCTGTCTATGTTGTTTCAAATGACATTATTCATTCTTTCTTATGGCTCAATAATATTCCATTTTATATATATATACACAATTAAACCAGTCATCTGTTGATGGGCACTTGGGTGGTTTCCATATCTTTGTTATTGCAAATAGTGTTTCTTTGAACACTGAGGTGCATGGATATTTTTGAATGAGAGTTTTCATCTTCTCAAGATATTTGCTCAAGTGTGGGATTGTTGAATCATATGGTGGCTCTATTTTTAGGTTTTTTAAGAAACCTCCATACTGTTCTCCATAATGACTGCACCAACTTCTATTCCCCTCAACAGTATAGGAGGGTTCCCTTTTCTCCACACACTCTCCAGCATTTATTATTTGTAAATATTTTTAATATGGCCATTCTGACTGGTGTGAGGTGATACCTCACTGTGGATTTGATTTGCAGTTCTCTAGTAATTAGTGATATTGAGCGTCTTTTCATGTTCCCATTGGCCATCTGTAGGTCTCCTTTGGAGAGATGTCTGTTTAGGTCTTTCAAAGGGCATTGTTGAGTAACATATTGGAATGTAGGTCAGGAATTTGAACAAGCTGTGCAAATAACATGCCAAACTACTCTATACTATTTGCATAGGGATTTCTATTTCTATTGCTTATTTTGAGTCATAGAGAAAAGAAAGGAAAAAGGAAGGAAGAGAGATAGAGTTAGGGACAGAGAGGACAATGAAGACTGACAGTGTGTCTGGACAAAGAACACAGCAACACTATAATACAGGAGCCCACAGACCATGAGTCTAGTCCCCTATTGTGTGGACACTAAGCTCCTCAAATTCTTAGTTCCTTAGTATATGGAAAAAAACCTCCCTGCCTGGCCTGTATTTTAGGGCCAGTTAGAAAATCCAAGGAGGGACCTGATTTAACAATACCCATAAGGGTGGATACAAAGGAAGGAGGCCATAGTAAAGGAACAACTCAGTCTGGGGACATCTCAAGCAAACCATATATCTCGTTGCTCCATTTTGCCTATGAGACACAGTGCCAAATGCTTCTCTTGATGGAAATCACACAGATTTCATTCATCTCAAGGAAAGGAAGTGCTGGTGTCTCTATAGCCACAGTCACATTCAGAATGTTAGATCTTAGAGGTCATGTAGTTCTACCTCTTTAGTTAAAATGTAAGAAAACCACATAAGAGTATGGGACTAATTCAATATCTCATAGCTAATAAATAGCAGAGAGGGGATGAGAAGTCAGTCTTCCTGTTTCTGACTAGGGCTCTGATACTGCCCTTCTTTCTTTTACCCTCCTGAAGTTCAGGGTGTATGAAAGATTCTGTTTTTTGGATATGTTCATTGGGTTGAGGATCATGAAGAAAGGATATTCTTGACATTTTCATCCTTAAATCTGGAACCACCACAAAGAGTCCTAAGAATTCCATGGGCACAGTGAGAGCTTGTCTTCCATGGTTTCTTTTTTCTTTGTACATGATCTGTGGCTCTGAGGATTGACAGTTCTAGAGTGAGCAAAGCTGAAGTCAACCACAGCAGCTGCATTTCAGAGGCATTCTTTGAGAGGATCCAACAGTACTATTTAAAAAAATATATTTATATATATTTGCAGGTGTGAGTTTAATGATAAATTGTCAACTTTTCCAGGGATTGAATCTTTAATATCATCTTCTCCAATCATTGACTCAGAAAGGAAGCCTCTTCAGCTCTTCTAAGATGACAGAGGGCAACTTGCATAAAATCATAATGCAAAGCCCTCATTTAACTGATTCGCTTAAAATTCATTTCCTCAAATCGTCAGCTAAAGAGTTTTTAACAGCCAAAGATGGCTATCAATTTAAGTACAAAAACTTTTTTTTCAAGCATAGAAAGCAGCACATTGATCAAAAGGTGCGTGAGTAGGTAACAGGAGGGAGGAGCCATTGTGCCAATGAACAGCATACATTTTAACCTAGAAAAAAATTACTAAGAGGAACATTGTAAACAGAATGGCATTTTTGAAAAAGAAAACATGCAATCACAGGTTACACATTTAATTAAGGTTTTTCCCAACAATTAACTTGCAGATAGGACCCGCAAAATGAAGAGACAAATATAAATTACTATACGCTCTTTTATAATTTTAAAAATTTAAACAGTGTTCTGAACCCTATAAAATAAGCAAGACTGAACCATATTAATACTTACACAAGAACCTCCAAATTATTATGAAGAGCATACGTGTTTTCATCTGTCTCTTTATTTATAACCTTGCTTTATCCAAAATATTATGGTTGTGTCTAAAATGCAATGGTAATGGTGGTTCTTGAGAATGTGGCTCACCCCTGGGTCTTGGCTCCCCTTTCCCATCTGCTGGCTTCTTCTGAAAAGCCCAAGATCCACCCACGTCTCAGTCATAACCCCACTGCTCACAATGCCTAGAAACTCACCTTTCCTTTGAAGTAAAGATGTATGTTGTTGTTCAGTCACCAAGTCATGTCCAACTCTTCATGACCCCATGGACTACAGCATGCCAGGCCTGTCCCTCTCCATCTCCTGGAGTTTGCCCAAGTTCATGTCCATTGAGTCGGTGATGCAATGTTGCTTTGTATCTTTGCCTAGTAAGAGTTTAATCTAAAGACTACCATCAAAACTGTTAGTAAGGAGCGTTGTATTTTTCCTACTAATGAGAAGGCAAGAAACTTAAACAAATTCTTGAGTGTTCTTTGAACAGCTCAAAGGATCCATGTGTATTCTTTGGGAACCTGGGGATTAGGGTGAATTTGTGTTCTATTTCACAGTAGTTCAAAGAGGGATGAAAACTTTTGGGGTGAGATTTGGGGTGCTCTTTGTTTTCTGTTTTTAGTAATTTTAGAACTCTAAATTTGTATAAACAATGAGTATCATTGGTTTAAATGTTTTTGTATTTAAATTTTAGATTATTATGGGGAGAAGGGAAGTAGGCAAACTAATCTACAAGGCTAGTAATAGAAGGGTAGGGATGACAGAAGGGTATTCCAGTCAAAAACAGCTGCTCCCTCTCCGCTTTCCAGCTTTGTCTGCCTTGCCTAAGAATCCTGCTTTGTCCATCTCTGTGACAGTGAAAACAGCATGGACTTTCCTGTCAGAAAGCCCCAGGTTCAAGACTCAACACCATTCCTATTAACTCCACAGTTTTAGAGCCAAGTCATTCAACCCAAGCCATAGTTCTTTCTTCTGTAAAATGGGTACAATAAAGCTGTCTTAACTTCTGTGAACGCTCAGTGCAACAATAATTATCAAGCTCCTAGCGTGGTTTCCTGGGGGAGGAAATGGCAGCCCACTCCAGTATGTTTGCCTGGAAAATTTCCATGGACAGAGGAGCCTGATGGTCTACCGTCCATGGGGCTGAAAAAAGACTCAAACACGACTGAGTGATTAAGCACAGCATGGTTTCACATGTTTATAAACAAATTATCTCATGATGCTTCATCCCTTACCTCATCCCAGCCCATCTCATCACAGTCACCAGGTAACTGGAAGACAAGGGGATTTTCCCATTCTATTGGAATTGCCAGCTGAAAATCTTTACATATAGTTATTTAAAGTTGAGTTAATTAAGATGAAATAAAATTAAAATTTCAGTTCCTTATTTCAAATGGCTAGGACATAGGCAGGGATCTTCTCTGGTGGCGCAGATGGTAAAGCGTCTGCCTACAATGTGGGAGACCCAAGTTCGATCCCTGGGTTGGGAAGATCCTCTGGAGAAGGAAATGGCAACCCACTCCAGTACTCTTGCCTGGAAAATCCCATAGATGGGAGAGCATAGTGGGCTACAGTCAGTCCATGGGGTAGCAAAGAGTCAGACATGACTGAATGACTTCACTTTCACTTTCTTTCACTTAGGACATAGGCAAACATGGATAGAATATTTCCTTTATTGCTGAAAGGTTTATTGATTGGCTTTCTTGACTCTCTTGCAGCTATAGATGTGTTGCTGTTCTGGCCAATAAGTGTAAGCAAGGGCCCCTGGGTAAAGCTTTTTTGGAAAGCAGCTGAAGCAGCAGGATCAATGTTGTGATCAGTGGTGACTTTGAGGTGAAAGCTATGGGGATGGACTGGAGATATAATTTTGAGCTGATAATTTGGAAACAGACTGTAGCTAATCATATTCTTATGACTTTATCATCTTTCCCAATTCCCAAGTTACAGTCATTCCAACACTAAAATACTAACTTTACCTTAAATTGGATGAAGTCTTTGATCTCAATGTATCATATTCTTTTGATGGGACACAATATTGTAAAGCAATTACCCTCCAATTTTAAAAAATTAATTAAATAAAAAAAAGAAAAAGCAGTATACTCTCATTAGTCAGGAAAATCTTTCCTTCTCTCAGTCCTACCTCCATTAGTTCATTCATTATTTTGTTTTCCTTCCTTCTTTTATTCCTACTTTCCTTCTTTTTTCTTTCCTCCTTCCTTCCTTCCCATCCTGTCCTCCTTCCAGATCACAGTAAGGATGTGACCTGACCTAGGAGCTTTTACTGAAAGACTGTTGTCTTTGTGCTGAATCAGGGGGATACGTCATCAATGAATCTGTAGAGCTTCCTGCCTAGAGTATTACTAAGCAGGTGCTCTAGCTATTACAATAAGCTGCTTCAGACTGTTCAAAAATGAGTGACTCTAAATGAATGGTGCCTATAATGCCAAAAAGAAGTGAGACCAAAATCTGATAGGTGCTGCAAAACAGCTTACCTATGGAAATGACCTTACTTCAAAACACTTTCTTCTCTGGACTCCCTTTCTTAATCAGAATTTATTATAGGTTATTTTCTTCTACCATGTATGCTAGGCACATGGTGTGCTGAACTGAGAATTCATGAATTCTGTCCTCATCATTGAATTGGCTTCTTGCCTAACCTTGGGCAGAGGACACACCATGTCTTTAAAGCATTCCTCTAGGAATCACATGGATTGGTATAAAAGGTTTAATTATTAATGGAATTTGCAGAGAATTTGCCTAGCTGAATAACTCCAGCCAACTTTAATTTTTAATCTTTATAAATACCTTTGAATTTTAATAAGTTCTCAGCAAGGCAGCCATTTATTCTTTAGGTATGGCTTCCACCTTATGGTTTTATCGCATGCTTTGCTTTATCTCCTCTTCATACCCCTTCTCTGGATGGCATTTTCTGCTATCCTCCACTTCCCTTATATTTTATCCTTGCATAACAACTGTAGTTTGAGAAAATGTAGTTAAGAAAGTGGAAACTAATTGCTAAAAAGGGCATCTGAATTTTCTGTGAATGTTTGCAAATTCTGTCTCCCTTTTGATATCAGAGATGAAAAGTTAGAGTTATCACTTTAAATCACAAGGTATTCTGTGAAGAGAGAGATTTTTTTTTCTTCTATTACATATGCTGGCTGAATATAAAGCCAATGTTTTGAACACACTACTCTGACAGGAACAATTTCATACATGGTGGTTAGACTATGAGGCTAGCTCGCATAAACCTATTTCTCTCACAGTCAGATCTCTAACTTTGCCATGAAAAACAGTGGAAAGTAATGCTGTTTTAAGCCAAGTATTTAAGTAAATAGAAAACACCTCCATTTTAGTTTATAAGTCTCTGGCTTTTCTTCTCTCCTATACCAATATGTTTGTAGCCTCACTTAGGCTTGTCAACCCTAAAGAACACTATGGATTTATTTTTCCTTTAAAAAAAGGAGAGAAGAAAGGTGGATGGTGAGATGACACTGTTATGACTGTGTAGCCTTAGGTGAAATGTGAGATGGTTTATACATTCATGAGAAAGGATTTGTTAGTGTAGTTAGCTTTACTGTGGAAATATGATCCAAGTGGGGAACAGAGGAGAGTATGTCATATGGTCCCTCGAATGGGAAGAAGGAAGCTGGTGGAGATGTGGCAGGAGGGCAAGTTTCCTCAAGTGAGATACCAAGTAGTAGTGTTATCCCCATACCCGCTCCACGGCGGGGTGTTGGAAGGGTGTGTGTGTGTGTGTGTGTCTTAGGGGTGCTGTGGTAGAAACTAGGAATGTCCAGGAAATGATATGGACACAGAAGCAGAGCTTTAAAAGTACAAGGCACAGTGTCCATCGGTGGATGAATGGACAAACAAAATGTGGTGTATTCATACAAAGTATGCAATAGTCAGACTTAAAAAAGAAAGGGAAATCTGACATGTGCTGCAGCATGGATAAACTTTAAGGACATTATGCTAAGTGAAATGAAAGGAAAGTAAAAGTGTTAGTGGTTCAGTCGTGTCCAACTCTGTGACCCTATGGACTGTAGCCTGCCAGGCTCCTCTATCCATAGGATTCTCCAGGGAAGAATACTGGAGTGGGTTGCCCTTCCTTTCTCCAGGGGATCGTCCCGACCCAGGGATCAAACATGAGTTTCGCAAATGTCAGGCAGATTCTTTACCGTCTGAGCCACCAGGGGAAAAAGTATGCAGTAGACAGCATTAAAAAAGAAGAGAAATCTGACATATGCTCCAACATGGATAAACTTCAGAGACATCATGCTAAGTGAAATAATCTAGCCTCAAAGGGGAAACACTGCATGATTCCACTTAAATGAGGCACCTATAGTAATCAAATCCATAGAGAGCAGACCTAAAATGGCTATCAAGGGCTGGGGGTGAGGAAAGAGGGGAGTTTTTATTTAATGAAGCAGAGTTTCTGTTTTTCAAAAATGAGTTTGGAGATGGATGGTGGTGTAGTTGCACAACAGTGTGAATGGACTTAAGGCCCATGAACTGTACACACAGAAGTGGTTAAGATGCTAAATTTTGTGTTATATGTAATCACAGTGAAAATAAATGTGCTGGACATAATTAAAGAATGTTGAAATTTTCTGTTTCTCCTGCATGGGACAAGATAGAATACTAGAGGGGATAAGAGGACAATGTTTCTACTAAATTGTCTTTTAAACCAATGCTTTTTTAAACTGCATGTTTTAGCTCATTAGGAAGTCATACTGTAACTGAAAGTGAGGTCCAGCTGCTTACTGCTGAAAAGCCATTAAAGAGGCAAGGTTTGTGGAAAGGAAAGTTTGCTTTATTTTGAATATTGTCAAGGAGGGTGGAGGGGAGGGTGGTAGACACCCTTCCAAAGGCTGACTCCCCCCACTATCAGTGTGCAAGAGTTTTTATGACAAAGGAAGAGGGTTACATGTAGAAACAGCACAGTCAGCTGTGATAGTCATCTTGAAATTGGTCAGGTGGTGATCTAACCAGTGTCATCCTGATTGTTTTAAGTACAGTTAATTTTTAGTTCTGGGCTTTCCAGGTGGTAATAGTGGTAAAGAACCCACCTGCCAATGGAGGGGACTTAAGAGACACGAGTTGGATCCCTGGGTTGGGAAGATCCCCTGGAGAAGGGCATGATTCCAGTCTTCTTGCCTGAAGAATCCCATGGACAGAGGAGCCTGGTGGCCTACAGTCCACAGGTCCACAAAGACTTGGACATGCCTGAAGAGATTTAACACACATGCACCACTAATAATAAGTGGTGTTGAATGTGACCTTGACACCTACCACTCTGTTCATAGCTGGCAGGACTGATTCTAATGCAGATTTCAACTAGATTGTTATCTGTGAAAGGTGAGGCAATATGGTGAACCCAGTTAGAAGGTCTTCACCTGGGAAGAATGGGTTTCATCAAGATAAGTTGCAAACCATTTCCATAGCAAAAGAACATTTTCAGAAAATGAACTGAAAAGCATGTTGCATTTAGCATCCCATTTAGTATTTTTATAAACGTCTGGGTTCTTTGATTCTCCATTATTATTAACAGTGCAATAAACAAATAGAAACACACTCTGAATTAGTTTACTTCCCTTTCAAAATGTGGAACAAACACTAGCACACAAATTTTTTGTACCTGATTGGCAAAAATTCCAAAAGTTTTACTTAATTCATCTCAGGCTAGTAGATAAAACTTATACCAGCAACAAACATCAGGGGAGGAAAATAATGTATTTCTCTTGATAAAGTAACAGAATTTGCCTGGTTGTCTTTGGAGGTAATTACTTTTTTCCCTGTAAAGGTTGTTGCTTGCTTTTCTTTTCCTAGTTTTTCCAAGAATATGGATTTGATGTAAATATAGTGTGGTTATATATCCTAGCACCTTGTCCTGTGTTCCCTTGCTTTGTTCTGTTTCAGATACATTCAATTACATTCAGAATCTTGCCCACTTTTACAGTTTCTGAACTCCCAATCTCTTATTCAAGGCCAATTGATAGTATTTGGCTGTTTCTTGCCTTCTCTGTTGATTGTGGTGCCTGGCCTGGAGACATCTTCTGGAGTCATCTTCTGGAAACCTTTACTGCTGGGCAAATTCTCAACTGTATTTATCATTAATGAGGGAACACTGTCCTTTGAAGATATCAAAATATAGGGAACAGGCTTTTCTGATACCAACCACCAGAAAAGAGAAATAGGGTCCTTTGGCTGGACCCTCCAAACAACTGAGTTAATTTTATTTGTAGGAAAATGCAGGGGGGCACATTTACCTCTGGGTATGCATGACTGCCCTTGGCAAGTCCTCAACATAAGTCTGGGCTTCCCTGGTAGCTCAGTTGGTAAAGAGTCCTCCTGCAATGCAGAAGACCCTGCGTTTGATTCCTGGGTCAGGAAGATTCCCTGGAGAAGGGATAGGCTACCCACTCTGATATTCTTGGGCTTCCCTGGTGGTTGGGAAGATCCCCTGGAGGAGGGCATGGCAGCCCACCCTGGTGGGTTGCCTGGAGAATCTCCATGGACAGAGGAGCCTGGCGGGCTACAGTCCACGGGGTCGCAAAGAGTCAGATATGACTAGCGACTAAGTACAGCACAGCAGCTCAAGTCTGATGAAGGGATGATTCAATGAAAAAGAAAATGGAGGCGAACTACTTTGGAAATGCAGCGTGTCAAATAAATAACTCGTCCAGTCATTAAAATAGTATAGTGAAAGGTCTTTTCACTTTTCTAGACTTTAAAACTTTCCTGCAATGAACATCAATTATATTTGTAATCTGATGAAAACAAAGAAAAATAAACAGAACACTAGTTTCAAAACAAAAGATCTAATTGCTTTTTTAAGGATGGCATTCATTTGCTCCATGACGCATTTCTTTAATGTCTTCCTCATTTGCAGCAATCAATGTTTTAACTGTGCACCATACACATACTCACACACTCAAAGCATTACTGATAAAAGTATTGCCAACAAGCATTTATTGAGCACTTATTACATAGCAGGGTGCTTTCTATGCACTGTTGGGTATTTATGGATAAATAATACATGAGTCAGGCCCTCAAGGAGCTCACTTATGATTCAGGTGGGACCAAAGCCATAATTGTTCATAATGAATGGTAGCTTTTAGTGGAAAACTGTTCTGCACAAGCAACTAATATGCTTTATCCATATTTAAAACTTACCTGATGGCACAAGGCATGTCTCTGACATTTTTAAATTAAAATTTTTTCTTTGAGATAATTGTAGATTCACATACATTTTTAAGAAATAATACAGAGCGATCCCATGTATCTTTTCCTCAGTTTCCTCCCATGATAATATCTTGTAAAATTATAGGACAGTATCACAATGGGGATGTCGCCAAGGATACAGTCAAGATGCAGAGCCTCTCCATCACCACCAGGATTCCTTATGTTCCCTTTTTATAGCTACATTGTCTTCCTTTTCCTTACTTCTCTCTCCCATCCATAATCCTTTGGCAACCACTAATCTAGTTCTATAATTTTTTCATTTCAAGAATGTTATATAAATGGAGTCATAAAAGATACCATCTTTTTAAGTTTCTCTCTCTCTCTCTTTTTTTTTTTTTCTCATTTAGCCTAGTTCTCCAGAAATCCATTCAGTTTTTTGTGTGTATCAACAACTAGTTTCCATTTATCGCTAAGTTGTATTCCATTTGGGAAGATCCCCTGGAGAAAGGAATAGCAACCCACTCCAGTATTCTTTTCTGGAGAATTCCATGGACAGAGGAGCCTGTTGCACTACAGTCCATGGGGTCTCAAAGAGTTGGACACAACTGAGTGACTTCTTCTTCTTTTTTTTTTTAATTTTATTTTATTTTTAAACCTCAAACACTGTATTAGTTTTGCCAAACATCAAAACGAATCCGCCACTGGTACTACTCTATTCCATTGTATAGATGTATCAGAGATCGTTTAATCGTATACCTATTGAAAAACATCTGGGTTGTTTCCAGTTTAGGGCTATTGTGGAGAAAGCTACTATAAATATTTGTGCACACTGTGTTTCCTTGGTGGGACAGACAGTAAAGACTCTGCCTGCAATGTGGGAGACCCAGGTTTGATCCCTGGGTCAGGAGGATCCTATGGGGAAGGGAATGGCTACCCACTCCAGTATTCTTGCCTGGAAAATTCCATGGGCAGAGGAGCCTGGTGAACTATAGTTCATAGAGTTGCAAAAAGTCAGACAGAACTGAGCAACTAACACTTACACTTTCACAATGTGTGAATTTAAGTTTTCATTCCTCTAGAATTAATGCCCAGAATTACAATTGTTGGGTGGTATATAGTTGTATATTTATCTTTTTTTTTTTTAAAGAAACTGCCAAAACTTTTTCCACAATGGTTGTACCATTTTATACGCCCATAAACTATGTATGAGTGACCCATTTCTTCACCCTTGTCAGCACTTGATGTTGTTATGATTTCTCTTTTAGCCATTCTGATAGGTATGTAATGATATCTCATTGTGGTTTTACTTTGCATTTCCCTAGCAGCTAATTCAGAGAAGGCAATGGCAACCCACTCCAGTATTCTTGCCTGGAGAATCCCATGGGTAGAGGAGCCTGGTAGGCTGCAGTCCATGGGGTCGTGAAGAGTTGGACACAACTGAAGTGACAATGGCACCCCACTCCAGTACTCTTGCCTGGAAAATCCCATGGACGGAGGAGCCCGGTGGGCTGCAGTCCATGAGGTCGCTAAGAGTCAGACACGACTGAGCGACTTCACTTTTACTTTTCACTTTCCTGCATTGGAGAAGGAAATGGCAACCCACTCCAGTGTTCTTGCCTGGAGAATCCCAGGGACGGGGGAGCCTGGTGGGCTGCCCTCTATGGGGTCGCACAGAGTCGGACACGACTGAAGTGACTTAGCAGCAGCAGCAGCAGAAGTGACTTAGCAGCAACAGCAGCAGCTAATTATTTTGAGCATCTTTTCTTGTCATTTTCTGCTATGCCACCTCTAGATACTTTTCATATCCATCTTGTAATTGGATTTTTTGTCGCCTTTTAACAATTGAGTTCTGAGAATTATTTATGTATTCTAGATACTTTATCAAATATAAAGTTGCAAATATTTCCTCCTAGTGTTTTTCAGGTCTTTTCATCCCCTTAACAGAACCATTAGTAAAAGTTTTAAATTTTGATTCAGTTCAGTTCAGTTTCAGTTCAGTGGCTCAGTCATGTCCAACTCTTTGCGACCCCATGAATTGCAGCATGCCAGGCCTCCCTGTCCATCACCAGCTCCCAGAGTTCACCCAAACTCATGTCCATCGAGTTGGTGATGCCATCCAGCCATCTCATCCTCTGTCGTCCCTTTCTCCTTCTGCCCCCAATCCCTCCCAGCATCAGTCTTTTCCAATGAGTCAACTCTTCTCATGAGGTGGCCAAAGTACTGGAATTTCAGCTTTAGCATCATTCCTTCCAAAGAAATCCCAGGGCTGATCTTCAGAATGGACTGGTTGGATCTCCTTGCAGTCCAAGGGACTCTCAAGAGTCTTCTCCAACACCACAGTTCAAAAGCATCAATTCTTCAGTGCTCAGCCTTCTTCACAGTCCAACTCTCACATCCATACATGACCACAGGAAAAACTATAGCCTTGACTAGATGAACCTTTGTTGGCAAAGTAATGTCTCTGCTTTTGAATACGCTATCTAGGTTGGTCATAACTTTCCTTCCAAGGAGTAAGTGTCTTTTAATTTCATGGCTGCAGTCACCATCTGCCGTGATTTTGGAGCCCAGAAAAATAAAGTCTGACACTGTTTCCACTGTTTCCCCATCTATTTCCCATGAAGTGATGGGACCAGATGCCATGATCTTCATTTTCTGAATGTTGAGCTTTAAGCCAACTTTTTCACTCTCCACTTTCACCTTCATCAAGAGACTTTTTAGTTCCTCTTCACTTTCTGCCATAAGGGTAGTGTCATCTGCATATCTGAGGTTATTGATATTTCTCCTGGCAATCTTGATTCCAGCTTGTGTTTCTTCCAGTCCAGCATTTCTCATGATGTACTCTGCATAGAAGTTAAATAAACAGGGTGACAATATACAGCCTTGATGAACTCCTTTTCCTATTTGGAACCAGTCTGTTGTTCCATGTCCAGTTCTAACTGTTGCTTTCTGACCTGCATACAAATTTCTCAAGAGGCAGATCAGGTGGTCTGGTATTCCCATCTCTTTCAGAATTTTCCACAGTTTATTGTGATCCACACAGTCAAAGGCTTTGGCATAGTCAATAAAGCAGAAATAGATGTTTTTCTGGAACTCTCTTGCTTTTTCCATGATCCAGAGGATGTTGGCAATTTGATCTCTGGTTCCTCTGCCTTTTCTAAAACCAGCTTGAACATCAGGAAGTTCACGGTTCACATATTGCTGAAGCCTGGCTTGGAGAATTTTAAGCATTACTTTACTAGCATGTGAGATGAGTGCAATTGTGTGGTTGTTTGAGCATTCTTTGGCATTGCCTTTCTTTGGGATTGGAATGAAAACTGACCTTTTGCAGTCCTGTGGCCACTGCTGAGTTTTCCAAATTTGCTGGCATATTGAGTGCAGCACTTTCACAGCATCATCTTTCAGGATTTGAAATAGCTCAACTGGAATTCCATCACCTCCACTAGCTTTGTTCGTAGTGATGCTTTCTAAGGCCCACTTGACTTCACATTCCAGGATGTCTGGCTCTAGGTCAGTGATCACACCATCGTGATTATCTGGGTCATGAAGACCTTTTTTGTACAGTTCTTTTGTGTATTCTTGCCATCTCTTCTTAATATCTTCTGCTTCTGTTAGGTCCATACCATTTCTGTCCTTTATCAAGCCCATCTTTGCATGAAATGTTCCTTTGGTATCTCTGATTTTCTTGAAGAGATCTCTCGTCTTTCCCATTCTGTTGTTTTCCTCTATTTCTTTGCATTGATTGCTGAAGAAGGCTTTCTTATCTCTTCTTGCCATTCTTTGGAACTCTGCATTCAGATGTTTATATCTTTCCTTTTCTCCTTTGCTTTTCACTTCTCTTCTTTTCACAGCTATTTGTAAGGCCTCCCCAGACAGCCATTTTGCTTTTTTGCATTTCTTTTCCATGGGGATGGTCTTGATCCCTGTCTCCTATACAATGTCACAAGCCTCATTCCATAGTTCATCAGGCACTCTATCTATCAGATCTAGGCCCTTAAATCTATTTCTCACTTCTACTGTATAAGCATAAGTGATTTGATTTAGGTCATACCTGAATGGTCTAGTGGTTTTCCCTACTTTCTTCAATTTAAGTCTGAATTTGGCAATAAGGAGTTCATGGTCTGAGCCACAGTCAGCTCCTGGTCTTGTTTTTGCTGACTGTATAGAACTTCTCCATCTTTGGCTGCAAAGAATATAATCAATCTGATTTCGGTGTTGACCGTCTGGTTATGTCCATGTATAGAGTCTTCTCTTGTGAGCTATTCAAATAATCTATCTTATTTTAGGTGAGTTGTGGTAGTTTCTGCTTTTCAAAAAATTATTTCATTTCATCCAATTTGTTGGTCTTATGTGTGTAGAGTTGTGCATAGTATCCTATTATTATCCTTTCAATGTCTGTAGCATCTATAATGTATCATTCCTGATTTTGTTGAGTCTTCTCTCTTATTTTCTTTGTCAGTCTTGCCAGAGACTTGCAAATTTTATTGATCTTTTTGAAGAAACAACTTTTTGGTTCACTGTTTTTCTTTATGGTTTTTGTTTTCTTCATTGATTTCTGCTCTTTTAAAATTTCCTTGCTTGTTTTGTGTTTATTTAATATTTTGTGCTTCTTCTAGTTTCTTGTGGCAGGAGCTTAGATTATTGATTTGAGGGTTTTTTCTTCCTAATGTAAGAATTTCATGCTCCAAATTTTCTTCTCAGCATTGCTTTATATGTGCTGTACAAATTTTAATGCGTTTTCATTTTCATTCAGTTCAAAGTATTTTTAAAAATTTACCTTGAAATTTCCTTTTTGATTTGTGGATTATTTAGGCATGTGTTGTTTAATTTGCATGTGTGTAGTATTTTACTATAATCATTCTGTTACGATCCTATTTTTACTCCATTGTGGTCAGAGAACACACACTACTTGATTTTAGTTCATTTACATTTGTTGTTGTTTGATATGTTCTACCTTGTGTATATTCTGTAGTACTTGGACAGTTGTTGAATTGGATGTCTTATCAATGTCATTTAGATTCTGTTGATTAATGGTGTTTTCAGGTCTTCTTCAGTTCAGTTCAGTCACTCAGTAGTCTGACTCTTTGCGACCCCATGGACTGCAGCATGCCAGGCCTCCCTGTCCATCACCAACTCCCAGAGTTTACTCAACCTCATGTCCATTGAGTTGGTGATGCCATTCAACCATCTCATCCTCTGTCATCCCATTCTCCTCCCACCTTCACTCTTTCCCAGCATCAGGGTCTTTTCAAGTAAGTCAGTTCAGGTGCCCAAAGTATTGGAGTTTCAGCTTCAGCATCAGTCCTTCTACTGAATATTCAGAACTATTCAGAACTAATTTCCTTTAGGATGGACTGGTTGGATCTCCTTGCAGTCCAAGGGACTCTCAAGAGTCTTCTCCAACATCACAGTTCAAAAGCATCAATTCTTCAGTGCTCAGCTTTCTTTATAGTCCAACTCTCACATCCATACATGACTACTGGAAAAACCATAGCTTTGACTAGATGGACCTTGTTGGCAAAGTAATGTCTCTGCTTTTTAATATGCTGTCCAAGTTGGTCATAGCTTTTCTTCCAAGGAGTAAACCTATTTTAATTTCATGGCTACAGTCACTATCTGCAGTGATTTTGGAGCCCCCCAAAATAAAGTCTGTCACTGTTTCCACTGTTTTCCCATTTATTTCCCATGAAGTGGTGGGACCAGATGCCATGATCTTAGTTTTCTGAATGTTAAGTTTTAAGCCAACATTTTAACTCTCCTCTTTCACTTTCAAGAGGCTCTTTGGTTCTTCTTCACTTTCTGCCATAAGGGTGGTGTCATCTGCATATCTGAGGTTGTTGATATTTCTCCCAGCAGTCTTGATTCCAGCTTGTGCTTCATCCAGTCCAGTGTTTCTCATGATGTACTCTGCATATAAGTTAAATAAGCAGGGTGACAATATACAGCCTTGACGTACTCCTTTCCCTATTTGGAACCAGTCTGTTGTTCCATGTTCAGTTCTAACTCTTCCTTCCTGACCTGCATACAGATTTCTCAAGAGGTAGGTCAGGTGGGAACATTTCTTTCAAAGATGGGCACAATAAAGGATGGAAATGGTATGGACCTAACAAAAGCCGAAGATATTAAGAAGAGGTGGCAAGAATACACAGAGAATTATACAAAAAAGAACTTCATGACCCAGATAATCACGATGGTATAATCACTCACCTAGAGCCAGACATCCTGGAACATGAAGTCAAGTGGGCCTTAGGAAGCATGACTATGAACATAGCTAGTGGAAGTGATGGAATTCCAGTTGAGTTATTTCAAATCCTAAAGGATGATCTGTGAAAGGTCTTCTTCATCCTAGCTGATTTTTCTGTTGAGTAGTTTTACCAGTTATTGAAAGATATTGAAGTCTTCAATTTTAATTGTGGATTTGTCTGTTTCTGTTTTAAGTGATCTCACTTTTTTCTTACATATTTTTTGGTGCATTCACATTTAGGATTGGTGTGTATTTTTAGTTGATTGACTAATATCAGTTGTCTAGTATCTCCTTCTGTCTCTGGTAATTCTCTTTGCTCTAAAGTTTAGTTTAAGTGATATAAATATAACCATTTCTGATTTCTTTTGATTGATGTTTCCATGATCATTTTCCATCCATTCTTTTCTTTTCAGCTTGCCTATACTATTATATTTAAGTGACTTTCTTATAGATTTCATATAGTTGTCTTGTATATATCATTCATTCATATATGAATTTCTATCTTTTAATTGCCTTATTTAGATCCTTCCATTTAATGTAATTATTGATATCTTAGGGCTTAAGTCTCTCATTTAATTTTTTTTTTCTGTTTGTTCTCTTTTGTTGCTGCTTTTATTTCTCTTTGTTTCTCCTTCCTGATTTCCTCAGGTTAGTTGAACATTTTTTATAATTGCTCTTTGATGTATCTATAGCATTTTTAAGTGTGTCCCTTCGCATACCTTTCTTAATGCTTGCTCTTGGTATTATATTAACATAATTTATCATAGTCTACTGTTTTGGCATTTTACCAGTTCAAATGAAATGTAGAAATGCTACTCCCCTTACTTTCCCTTTGTAACTTATAATTGTCTTCATTAGTTTTCTATATACTTTAATAATAAAACAATGTTATAATTTTTGCTTCATCCACCAAACATACATTAGAAAACTCAAAAATAGAAGGAAAATGTATTATATTTACTAATGATTTGTTTTCTTTTCTTTTTCCTGAAGAATATTTCACTGGATGTAGGATTCTAAGTTGACAGTATCTTTGATCACTTGAATAAGGTCAGGCTACTTTCTTCTGGTCTCCATGGTTTCATATGAGAAATCCGCTGCATTCAAATAGTTTTTCCCTTATACATAAGGTGTCATTTCTCTCAGTATACTCAAAATTTTTTCTTTGTCTTTAGTTTTCATAAGTTTGACTTGAATCTTCATAGTGTGTATTTCTTTGGGTTTATCCTGTTTGGGGCTAACTTTTTTTTTCAGGGGAATGTTTTTATTATAGTATTTAAAGAAATACAAAGGAAAGGCAGTGTATAATACTGCTTATCCATGGAAGAGGGATACTTGATTCATTTAAGGGGCATTAAATAAATGTATTCATCATTATCACTTCCCTGGTGGCTCAGATAGTAAAGAATCTGCCTGCAGTGCAGGAAACCCAGCTTCCTTGGGTTGAGAAGATCCCCAGGAGAAGGGCATGGCAACCCGTTCAAGTACTCTTGCCTGGAGAATTCCAGGCACAGAGGAGCCTGGCAGGCTACAGTCCAGGGGGTCGCAAAGAGTCAGACACAACTGAGTAACTAACACACACATCAATCATTATTTGGCTATACTTAGAAAGAAAGAAATACTTCATATCACCCTTTTGGTTTCCCCTCAGCAACAGCTTTGATCCTTGAATCAGAAGGACCCCCTGGAGGAGGGCATGGCACCCACTCCAGTATTCTTGCCTGGAGAATCCCATTAGAAGAGCCTGGTGGGGTAAGGTCCACAGGGTCACACAGAGTGGGGCACTACTGAAGCAACTTAGCACGCATGCCCAGTCACACTCATCTCAAGGAATATCAGTGTTTTCTCAAGTTTCCCATTCTATCTTCATTCCTAAACCATTTCCTCTTCTGACTGAAGCATACAGGAATGAAAAGTTGGAAGAAAGTATATTTTTGAGTGCCAGTGTGCTTGGATGCTTCTTGAATCTTTAGATTTATTTCTTTGCTAGATTTGGGAAGTTTCTATTATTACTTCTTTTAGAGTTTTCTTATATTTGCTTTACATCTATTGTTAAAGGTGTTTAGTGGTACTTAATGGGAAACATTGAGAAAAGTATATCTATTCTGTCTTCCTGGAAGCAAAGGTCACATTCAAGACTGAGGGAACTCACCTCTCTCAAGTCTAGCTTTTGAAATCTCTCAGTCATGAATAAGCAATGTACAAGGCTCTGAAGAGTGGGTCAAGTCTTCTTCCATTCCCAGGAAAGGCAGTCTGGTTGGTGGAGCATGGCAGCAATAGCTATGTAACAGGCAGCAGAGTGCTGGTTTCAGTTACTCTGCCCTCTGAGAGCAGTGTTCCACAGAGTGCCTGGGAGGATGAGAATAAAGGTCAACTATTTGACACGAAGACCTAGAAAGACTTGCCTGGGTTTCATAGTGGGTTCCTGAATCGAAAGGGAACTGAGATGCTATTTAAGAAACTGAAGGAGAATAATGGTCTAGGATCTTGACAGGACTAGTCAGGGTGATCAGAACAACAGCACTCACACCTGCTACAACACGGTGACCCTTGAAAACATTAAGTTAAAAGATGCCAGACACAAAAGGGCACATATTGTATGATTCTGTGTATCTGAAATATCCAGGATAGACAAATCTATAGAGACAGAAAACAGATTAGTAGTTGCCAGGGGCTGAGGCACAGCAGGGAATAGGAAGTGAGTGCTTAACGGGTTCAGGGTTTCCACTTGGGGTGATGGGAAAATTCTGAAAACTAGAGAGTAGATAGTAGTGATTTGTTGTTGTTTAGTTGCTAAGTCATATCTGCAACCTTTGCAACCCCATGGACTATAGCCCGCCAGGCTCCTCTGTCCATGGGATTTTCCAGGCAGGGATACTGGCGTGGGTTACCGTTTCCTTCTCCAAGGAATCTTCCTGACCAGGGATGGAACCTGCATCTCTAGTATTGGCAGGCGGGTTCTTTACTCCTGAGCCACCTGGGAATTACCAGATAGTAGTGATAGCTGCACAGAATTATGATGTGTTTACTGCCACTGAAACATACACATTAAAAATGATAAATTTTGTGTTATATGTATTTTACCATATTTTTTTTAATGATGGAAAATGAAAACAGAACAAAACCAACAGTGCTTCTAATCCCAGTGCCTAGCAGACATTACTAGTTGCTCATGGCACTCTTTCCCCAAAGCCCCATCCTCTCAACATAATGTTCCAATCAGTAGGAGGAGACATAGATGAAGGAATCTGTTCTATATCTCAGGCAGGAAGCTCCTTCTGCAAACACCAGACATCCAGTCCAGAGCAACACCATGGATCCGAGATCCTACCAGGAACTCTGGCTGATATTTCTTGCCTTCCATGATCAGAATTGGTCCAGGGCTGGGGTGCCACAGAGATTACTGATGCTACCTCAGTTACAACAGCTGAGGTGTGTCAAGGGCCAAGTGGCAGAAAGAAAGCAATCTTGCTTTCATATTGATATACAAGAGGGAACAGGCAGGGATACTGGAGTGGGTGCAATCCTCTACATTGCTCATTTCTGAAGATTTCAAGGCGGGCTGCTTGCAAGTTCAATTTCAGGGGAGAGATGGGAGTGATTTATGGTGACATCTATTAAGCTTTTATAGAACATAATACATGTGTTCTTGCTCTTACTGTAAAATTATTTGTTGCTAATTAGTTAAGGCTGCCAGCTCACTATGTGTGAGACTGTCACACTCCCTTCCCTGTCCTGTTAATTAGCCATCCAGGGTCTCACCCTGTCCCAGTGTCCTGGAGCTTTCCTCCCTCTGTACATTTCTTACTTAAACAATGAAGCCTAGTTGTTGGCTTTGGTTTATTTTGGATAGTGGTTTAACTCTGGGGCCAGGGAAGTCCTTGGAGGTAGTCTAGCAATGAACAATGTCAGGTGAGACAAGACAAATCATTTTTTGCACACCATCAGGCATTATGTAAGCGTGTTTAACCCAAAAATAGACATCTGTCTTTCATAAGTTCTTTCCATGGAGTACAAAATCCCTGTGGAATAATACAATTAAGCTCTGCAGTACTTGGTTTAAGTCATCCATTTCTGGGTTGCTGGAGTCTGGGAGGGAGGTCTTTGTATTGGAATGACCCATGAATACGTGTGCAGCCAGAGGAGTGCCTGGGCTGACAGTTCCTTGGCAGCAGTGACGACTGTCTGGCATGGGGCTCTGTGATCCTCAGCGCTGAGAGAGATGCTTTGAAGTGCTGAAGCTATCATGACAGTGATGAATCTTGTCCCCAGCCTTGGGGCCATTGGAGGGGCCCTGGTCTGCCTGCCTGTGGAGTGTGGGTTGTATCTTGATATTGACATCTTCGTGAGAAAAAGAGGTCAATTCTGTGGAATTTTTCTGAGAGCAGGGAGCCTGCTTCATCCAGCCAGTGTGAATCTAAAGGTGACAGTCTCATGAAGTCATTATCACAGATAATGGCAATAAAAAGAAAAGGTTTTTTCCTAAGTACAGTTCTGCACCCAATGAAGCTTGTTCACTCCTCCGCTCAATGAGCCAACAAAACAGGCTCAGGAGACAGAAAATTCCCCGTTTACATTGATTGCATCGTGCATGCCTCTGCCCACCTCCTGGGAGATGGCTGATTTCACACATCCTCATGACAGAGTAACGTGACTTCATTGACTGGCAAGCAGCTGTCAGTGCAGCGTGAGAGGTGTGTGTGTGTGTGTGTGTGTGTGTGTGTGTGTGTGTGATGCCCACATGCTGAAATGAAGAGGAAATGGAAAACACAGCAGAGCTGTTGAAATTTAAAGGGAAAGTATGTCTTTATTAAAATTCACTTGGGAAATGGAAGCTGTTCAAATCAGACCATGTCTATGAACCCACCAGCCAACCAAGAAAGGGGACTAATTTCAATCTTTAACCTGTTCTGCTTTGGGGCAAGGTTCAGATAATGAGTGCTGGAAAGGCAGACTGAAGCACTGAGCTTGGGTTGGTCCAGACAACCAAGTTATTAAGATCTGGGCTCTCCATCCACGGTGCCATACTGGTCCACATCTTCCTGTCCTTCTCCTCCTCCTCTGCTCCTCCTCCTGAGGCTTCTTTGCATCAGTTTCTTCTGCCCATCTTCACCTCACCCCCTCAGAGCTTATATGGGTCAATGAAAAGTGACACTTGACAATATGTTTTGACATTAGATACAAGGATTCATATGACATATTGACCCATATGACAATATGACCCATCACATGGGTCCATATTTAAGGGCATTGGAAAGGTCTGAAGATGACCCCTGTGGTGTTTGTATATAGTCATTCCACTTCTGAGAAATCTTCTTGGATAGAAGACCAAGGGATGAATTAAAGAACGTTTTTAACAAATTCCAGTGATTTTTAATGAACTTTTTTTCTTTGGCAACTCTGGATCACTTAATTTGGCAGCATGGTTAAGGGAAAATATGATTAAGACAACTATTTATGTTTCTGAAAGTCATGTGGAGTATGGCAGTTGAATGAGTTGAGTGAGTAATTCTCTCACTCTGATTATCCAGTGATGACTTGACTCTTAGGATTTGTAGCTTTCCTTTTATTTTCATTGCCACTGCTGTGGCACAGGGACTTCATGAGTTTGTTGTTGTTAATGCAGTGATCTCCTAGCTACTCTCTGTGCTTCTGGGTGCATTTAATACACTGTGCATATTCCTACCAGACAATATGTTGTTGTGGTTGTTCAGTCGCTAGGTCATGTCTGACTCTTTGTGACCTCGTGGACGGCAGCATGCCAGACTTCCTGTCCTTCACCATCTCCCAGAGTTTGCTCAGATTCATGTCTACTGAGTCGGTATGTTATCTAACCTTCTCATCCTCTGCTGCCCTCTTCTCCTTTTGCCTTCAGTCTTTGCCAGCATCAGGGTCTTTTTCAACCTACTGCATATATAATGCCACTCCCTTGTTCAGGAACCTAGATTCTGCTTATGGAATCGAAGCTAGACTTCCTCATCTAACCTTTGGGCTCTGTATGATCTGGTTCCATTTAACCTATCAAAGTTTCTGTTGAAACTTCTGTCCCACCATCTCTTACTACACCCCTGATTAAACATCAATTTTAGTCTCACCATCCTGACTTCATGCTTTTGCTTCTTCTCCTTTATTTCCAACTATTCTAAGAAATCCATTTTTCACATGAAAACCCAGAGCTTTCCTTAATATGTGAAGCCTTTCCTGTAATTACCATTCACATTAACTTCTCCTTTCTTGAGTTCACATCTTTCGAGTAGATAAATGTTTGGCACTATTTTTGCACTGGTGTTTTGCATTGATCTTAATAGTTTATCTACAAGTCTTATCTCCAGAATGATTTTTTTACTTTTGTGATTTGTGGTCTCCATAATGCCACTATGCCACTCTGGTGTAAAGAACACTGAACTTGGAATTGAAAGGTCAAGCTTGGGTTCTGGTTCTATAACTGTCCAGCTGTGTAAACTTGGATGAGCCCCTCAACCTCTTAGAGCCTCTGCTTCCTTAGCTGTGAAATGAAACTTGGGAAACTGTTCATAGCCCATTCCACAGAGCTTTTTCCATGCTCCTTTAAAATAACATGTCAGAGTATTTTGTAAGCGTTAAAGTACTCCAGAGCAGAAGGCCCCATTAGTATAATAGTTTGTCTATAATAGTTAACGGAGAAGGCAATGGCACCCTACTCCAGTACTCTTGCCTGGAAAATCCCATGGATGGAGGAGTCTGGTAGGCTGCAGTCCATGGGGTTGCTAAGAGTCGGACACAATTGAGCGACTTCACTTTTACTTTTCACTTTCCTGCATTGGAGAAGGAAATGGCAACCCACTCCAGTGTTCTTGCCTGGAGAATCCCAGGGACAGGGGAGCCTGGTGGGCTGCCGTCTATAGGGTTGCACAGAGTCGGACACGACTGAGGTGACTTAGCAGCATAATAGTTAATGTTGAATTGAACCCCAAAAATATATCTGTAAGGCACTATTTATCTTGAGCACCAGATTGCTCAGTAGCAGTGGTCACACCATGTAACCATTTATGGTTACCATATATACTACGTTTATACATCATTTATACTACATTTTACTTTTCCAAGCGCCTTTTATTTAGAATACCATTTTGTTCTTGCTAGGATGCAAGGGTCAGGGATTTCTATTCTCATTTTACAGCGGGAGGAGAGAAATGGAATTTGGACAGATATATTAAGTGAATTTCTGTAACTCATGTAGTTAATCAGGTTCCCAAGTGGTTCAGCAGTAAAGAATTCACCTGCCAATGCAGCAGAAGCTGCAGGAGTTGTGGGTTTGATCCCTGGGTCAGGAAGATGCCCTGAAGTAGGAAATACCAACCCACTCCAGTATTCTTGCCTGGGAAATCCCATGGACAGAGGAGCCTGGCGGGCTACAGTCCATGGGGTCGCAAAGAGTCGGACACGACTGAGCACGCACACACGCGTGTAGTTAGTTACAGCAACAAGTGGACTGAGGCTTCCTTTCTGCCTCTTAAACCCTGCCTGCAAACTGTGGTTATTTTCACTCACTGCTTCCCCCACCACCACCCTGGCCCCTGCCATGGGGCACTTTCCTCCTTATTTCTCACTTTTCTTTCTCAATGGACATTTTCCTCCTGGGTCTTCACTGGTTCTCTCATGGCTCTGGTGGTTTCAACTGGACTTGTATGGATCTCACTCCCGTTCAGTTCATTGTAATCATGTGCATATTCATCTTAAAATCTAAGAATATTTTATTGTTCCTTCCAAATCCTGTTGGTTCACTCAAGTATTTTATGGTAGAAGAACCTGGATCACATAAGTGATCTGAGTCCCATGTTAGGTCCTAACTATTAGTTCAACCCCATGCAGATTTCATTCCTCCTGAGGCATCAAGTTCTCTCTGGAGGTTTGTCCACTCAGCCCTAGGTGAGGCTTCAACCCAGGGCTGACATCATTTAACCACACCCATAGGAACAAATTGCCATTAGCTGATTCCTGCCTCAACTTCAGTATACCATAAAATTTAACAATGGCTTATCTTTTATTTTCTGTTATCTTATTTTTTATTGAAATATAGTGGATTTACAATGTTGTGTTAGTTTCAAATGTGTATTTATATATAATATATATAGATGTATATACATATGTATATGTATATATTCTTTTAAAAATTCTATTCCATTACAGGTATTATTATAAGATATTGAATATAGTAATTCTTTGTTTATCTATTTTTTATATAGTGGTGTGTATCTATTAATCCCAGACTCCCAATTTATCCCCCACCCCTTTCTCCTTTGGTAACCTTAGATTTGTTTTCTCTATGAGTCTATTTCTCTTTTATAAATAAGGTCATTTGTATCTTTTTTTAGATTCCATATATAAGTGATATCGAATGATATTTGTTTCTCTCCGACTGATTTCACTTAGTATGATAATCTCTAGGTTCATCTGTGCTGCTGCAAATAGCATTATTTCATTCTTTTTATGACTGAGTAGTATTCCATTATAGGTATATACCACATCTTTTCTATCAATTTGTCTTCTACATCTTTGATATTTTAATAGTGCTGCTGTATACTAAGGCATATATATGGAATTTAGAAAGATGGTAACCATAACCCTGTATGCGAGACAGCAAAAGAGACACAGATGTATAGAACAGTCTTTTGGACTCTGTGGGAGAGGGAAAGGGTGGGATGACTTGGGGGAATGACATGGAAACACGTATAATATCATATAAGAAACGAATCGCCAGTCCAGGTTTGATACAGGATGCCTGGGGCTGGTGCATTGGGATGACCCAGAGGGATGATACGGGAGGGAGGTGGGAGGGGGGTTCAGGATGGGGAACATGTGTACACCTGTGGTGGATTCATGTTGATGTATGGCAAAACCAATACAATGTTTTAAAGTAATTAGCCTCCAATTAAAATAAATAAGTTTAAATTAAAAAATAAAAAAAGGAAACATTAAAAAAAATAGTGCTGCTGTGAACTTCAGGGCTCATGCACCTTTTTGAATTAGTTTTCCTCTTTTTCCAGATATATGTCCAAGAGAAGGGTTGATGGATCATATCATAGCTCTATTTTTAGTTTCTTAAATTTCATTCTGTTGTCTGTAGTGGCTGTACCAATTTACATTCCCACCAGCAATGTAGGAGAGTTCCCTTTTCTCCACACCTTCTCCAGCATTTATTATTTGTAGACTTTTTGATAACAATCATTTTAATAAGTGTGAGGTGATACTTCATTGTAGTTTTGATTTTCTTTTCTCTAATAATTAGTGATGTTAAGCATCTTTTCATATGCCTGTTAGTCATCTGTATATCTTCTTTGGAGAAATGTCTATTTAGTTGTTCTGCCCATTTGTTGGTTTTGCTGTTTGTTTTTCTGACACTGAACTGACTGAGCTGTTTGTATATTTGAGAAATTAATCCCTTGTTGATCCCATCATTTTCTTGAATGAATTTGATGTAATCTACTCTGAATATCTGATGTCATTTTAATACTTTAGACCATGCTAATTGCAGCTGTAAGTGGTTATTAACATTTAACAACAGAATTTTTAATCACCCAATGTAAGTAGTTTCCTTTGTAACAGTTGCATTGAAACTTTCTCAGGAGAAGGCAGTGTCTAGAAAGGACTTCATTATAAACTTGGGGAACCAGAGCAAGAGCCAGATTAGCCTGACCCAATATAGGATCCTCAACAGGACCCCATGCCCAATGGGTAGGGATGGTCCTCTCTTCTCTAAAGCAGTGTAACTAGGTAACATGACTTAGCTGTGCACTTTTTATAACAACTCTCCAAAAACTGCATTTGTAGCATTGACTGCAAAGTTTGGAAGTATTCCAGCTGACAGAAGCACACAAAACATGTTCTTGTCCTAAGACAGAGAGGAAGGGAACCCAAGCAGCATGACTATCATGTTATAAATCTGCCTTCAGTTCATAAACTGCCTTTAACACAGTGCTTCCTGATGTGAGTTCACACCCCAGGTTTTGCAGCTCATCAGAGATGGAGAGTATAAATAGGCAGAGGACACAAGAGATAAATCTGGTAGCTGCAGAGGAAGAGTGATTTGACTTCTGAGGACAGGCTACACCCATATTCTGCTGACTTCATGCAGTCCTTATCTTCCCTGCCTTCCCCTGTTCTTACACTTTTGAACTATGTGCTGTGTTTGGTTGATAAATGTCTGTAATGAGAAAGACCAGGGTATAATGAAAATGGCACTGGATTTGAGGGCAAGCAAATGGTTTTGGGTCCTGGCTAAGCTCGGGGAAATTAGCACTTTCACTGTGCCTTGCTGTCTTCATTTGTGAAATAAATAGGTTGTTTAAGGGCCTCAAGGCACCCTGGGTTGAGCTCTTGAGAACATTCCATCTGTGTGGAGACTCCAAGGAGAACTTCCCTAGTAAGGTACTGAAGACATTCTGAGAAGTGGATATTTATTTATCTTCATACAAAAAAGAATCTAAAACATTTCTGTGCAGAAATTGCCAGATTGTCATAGAGGATAAAGCCTGGTAGTAGCATGGGTATTAGAACTCCAGAGTACTGTTCTCTTTACTCTGACATGTTTATACTCTAGCCAAATGGTCCATTGTCTCCCTGTTCATCCTAAAGCAAGGCATTCCTATCTATGTTCTACCAATGATCCAATTCTTAACTAAACTTTCTTTCTGAAATTGGCTGCTAAGTCACTTCAGTCGTGTCCGACTCTGTGCGACCCCATAGACGGCAGCCCACCAGGCTCCCCCGTCCCTGGGATTCTCCAGGCAAGAACACTGGAGTGGGTTGCCATTTCCTTCTCCAATGCATGAAAGTGAAAAGTGAAAGTGAAGTCGCTCAGTCATGCCCGACTCTTAGCAACCCCATGGACTGCAGCCTACAAGGCTCCTCTGTCCATGGGATTTTCCAGGCAAGAGTACTGGAGTGGGTTGCCATTGCCTTCTCTCTCTGAAATTGGCAATACTGACTAAATAACCCAGGAAATCCTTATTAGCTACCCAGACTTTCTTTTTTCAATATAAATAAGATTCCAGATCCACTCTACATGTGAGGACAATAGCAACTGAAAGAGAAGATCTGAAAGAAAAACTGACCTTGGAGGGTACAGAAATTTTTTGAGTGGAAGAAATTTTTAAAGAAAAAATGTTCTCTGATTTGAGATTTGATACACATAAATCAAAATTGGATAGCTAGGAAAAAAGAATTATAAAATAAGGAACTCATACAAATTAAATCTATGATGGCAGAAATAGAAGTTTCAATCATAGGTATGAAAGATACAAAAGAAATTCTTCCAGAATAAAGAGCAAAAAGGCAGAGGCAGACAGAGCTGGAGAAGAAGAGAAAAAGAACTAATTCATGAGAGAGAATTCGCACAATTTGATTGTATCAGGAGAAGTGGAATATGATTATTAAGATTTCCAGATAATGAGAACTGAGGAAAATGGTAGGAGAAAATTATTAAAGGAAAAACCAAAAATGACTTTCCAGTGTTGAAGAAGTATGGTAGACTTCAATCTGAGAGGTCTGCTAAGTACCAGCAGGAGAAATGAAAAATCTGTCTGTTTGAATTTTATGCTAAAACAATCTTCATTCTTAGAAGAGAGAAGTCTTTTGATCTTGTTGCTATAGACATCCTTCTTCAAGTGGCTCAGAAGTCCTCTACATGGCATTAGTCATGAAAAACAAATATATACCCAGCACTCACTTAGCCTTGTAATATACAATATTAAGCTGGTCATATTAACATGAAGTGAAATGTTAGTCTCTCAGTCATCTCTGACTCTTTGTGACCCCGTGGACTGTATCCCGCCAGGCTCCTCTGTCTATAGAATTTCCTAGGCAAGAATATTGGAGAAGGCAATGGCAACCCACTCCAGTACTCTTGCCTGGAAAATCCCATGGACAGAGGAGACTGGTAGGCTGCAGTCCATGGAGTTGCTAGGAGTCGGACACGATTGAGTGACTTCACTTTCACTTTTCACTTTCATGCATTGGAGAAGGAAATGGCAACCCACTCCAGTGTTCTTGCCTGGAGAATCCCAGGGACGGGTGAGCCTGGTGGGCTGCCGTCAGGGGTCGCACAGAGTCGGACACGACTGAAGTGACTTAGCAGCAGCAGCAGCAGGCAAGAATATTGGAGTGGGTTGCCATTCCCTTCTCCAGGGGATCTTCCATACCCAGGGATTGAACCTGAGTCTCCAGCATTGCAGGTGGATTCTTCACCATCATATTAACGTAAATTTTGTTTATTGCAGTTCAAGTTTTAGAACCTCAAAAGCCTTAATTGTATCATATTGTGAATGGAATGTACATGGCAATAATATTGGCACAGTTGTAGTACAGGCCAAGCTCAAAGAATAAACCCCAATGTGTGAATAGGGTAGAGAGAAGATAGGGGTGCTAATATGCCCATATATATGCCTTATATACAGAAGTGTCAGGATACTGGCTGAAATGGAGGTATAGTATGATAGATAATCAATAGAAGAGCTAAAAATTAATACAGCAGTTAATTATTGGACTTACTGGGAGGTAGTGTGAGCAAAATCTTCCTCTAATAAAGCGGAGAATCAATAAAGAAGTCTTAAATTGGGAAAACAATAGCTTATTAATTAGAGTTATGGCAATTACCCCTAGAAAACCAAAATCCAAATTGTATTATATTGATTTCCCAAGAGAGTAAGACCAAGGACAGGGAGGAGTATGGAAGGGTACAACTTTTTTCTTAAGGCTCTTGGTTTTTTTTATCATGTACATGTATTACTTTCCTTTTTCTGAACATTAAAAAATATGAGTTCCTTTCTAACTTTCAGAGTTTCTGTTTGTAAAGATACAACCTAACAATAAGCCACATGAAATAGCTAATGTTTGTCTCATTTGGGTCTGCAAAAATGGAAAATTCATTTGGTTCAACCTAAATAGATTTCAGATTTTGGACTTCAACGTGGATATGCCTTAATATGAATATCCAGTACATGAACAAGCCAGTGACATTCTGGCAATTTGGAGATGTCTTAATTCATTACTCAACAACACCCTTCTTTCTAACCAACATTTCAAACCCTTTCAACTTACAGGGGGAAATTCAAATGGCACATCCTACAACCCTATACCCTGTATTTAAAGAACTTACTTTTTCTTCTAAACATGCACAAGTCACAACCCTGTATTTCAAACATCTGTCATTGTGAGTTTTACACTCTTCCTTGTACAACTGTTACCTGTGTACTTTGTGTCTCGTCTCCCTATTAGACTACAGCTCCTTTAGGGGAAATATTTGTGTTCTATTGGGAGAGACTGCCTGGTTTTGAAGACGGTTCTAACTTGCCTTGCCCACTTTCCAGCTGTAGGGCTTTGGGCAAATTGCTTAACATCTCCAAGACTTATTTCTCCCAACCTCCAAATGAAGAGAGTGATGTCTCTTCTTAGGTCCAGCAGGATGTCTGTCTGAATAAGCAATTGTATGCCCAAGGCTTGACATAACATCTTGTATGCAGCGGATGTACAATTAATGACCATCAGCCTGACTTCCTCTTGCCCTTATTCACCCTTGAACCTTCCCCAGCATCAAACACAATTCTTTACACACAGAAGCTTAAATGGTGAAATGAGGAAGAAAAAAAAAAACATATGGTGGAGTGAAAGATGCTGAAAGTATTGAAAAATCCTTTAAGGAAAACAAAATTAGCCCTACCTTTGAAAATACAAGTTTTCCAATAATCATATTGAAGAGGAAATAGCATAGTACTCTGTTCGGCATATTAGTTGTATAGTAACCAACCCATCCAGAGATGGAAAACATTTGGGATGCACCCAAAAATGTTGTCTGTGATCCTTTCCTTTTCATTCATCACATATCATGAGCTCTACTAATCATTGCCTTTCTGTGGAGTTGAGGCAGATCTACAGCCATCCTGGGAAGCTGGCAAGGAATGCCAGAACTCATGAAGTGCCCACTGGCTCCCACTGTTTCTTAGGCTAAGTGCTTGCCCCATTCTCTTGCGTTCAGACCTTTCCTGATGAAGAATAACTTGCTTTTCTAGAATTGGCTTAATGACTCCAAGGAACCTTTACTGAATGGCCCCACTTTCAGAACACTTGTTTGGCCCCTGTCATCTCTGTTTATCACATTCTGACCACATTATCATTATATCTGCATTTCTCTTACCTTTACTAGAGTATGTGCACAGAAAAGATAATCAATATATTTAAGCTCGGATAAACTGTTCACAATTCATACATAGAGTAGGAAGGCCACTGAATGCACACTGGTGTGTGTGTGTGTGTGTGTGTGTGTGTGTGTGTGTGTATGATATGTGAATTAACCCCACCAAAGATGAAACATGTCTTTCACAATGGAGCTTTCATTCAGAAGTACATTGGTAAAGGCCAACTAACCTGAAAAAGTCAGTTAGGAATATATAGTGGCTACCAGTTGAAATTATTGAAGAAAGGAAGGTTTCTGTTTGGAGAGCATAGAATGGAGGATCCCAAATTATAAAACAGACATCAGCATAGACCCCTCAAATGGAAGATAATGCACAGCTTGGGAGGGGGACGGAGGGCACTAAAGGGGTGTTTTCCATCCTCAGAAGCAGGTAGAGCATTAGGGCTTAGCGACACAGGGTTGGAGAAGTAGGCAGATAAGCCTGTCTGGCCCACCTGCCAGAATCTTGTACAATCACTCTGCATAATTATTCTTGAAAATACAAACATTGCTGGGGCTGACTGACAAGTATTGTTCCAGCAGGGAGGGCTGTCAGGGCAAATCAATCCAACTCTACCACATGCCAGAGTGTAGAACAGATATAATTTTGGCTGTTAGGGGCTGTCAAAGCGAAGGATGTGCCGTATGTGTATTTTGAAGTGTGGTGTTCCCTTTAGTCTAACAGCTTGAAAGATTTCTGGGGCTTTCCCCCTCTCTGGCTGTTTTCTACAAGAAGTTTTGAGTATTTTAATTTCAAATAACTCAAGTCTTTTATCTAATGTGAATTTCAGGTTAGACTAAACCCAATCTTACCTTTCCTCCCATAGCTGCTCTGCACACATTCAACACATGGTATTAAAATTTGATTTAGGAGGAAAAGGTCTTTTGCTGCCATTGGATGTCATAAGGGGTATCCAAGTAGGTACGTGGTGTACTCCCAGCAAGGCAAACTCACCTTATAAGAGTCTGTTTTGTCCATCACTAGACCCAGTGCAAGGCTTAGCCCTAAGGGTCCCACTGGGCCTCTTGGGAGTCCCTGAAAGTCCACTTCCTCCTTCAGTGGTCCAGCATCAAAGCTGAGGCCCTTAGAAGGTGATTCACTCAAAACCTTTCCTCTCTCGGAATTTTTCTGCTTCATCCATCTTATTGGATTCTCAGTGACTTCCCCAGTCATCTGTCCCTCTAGTTTTCTTTTCCTTCCTTCTCTCCTTTTTTCCCCCTTCCTTCCTATTTGTGGTACCTATTTAATTTCTTTCTACTATTCTCCTTGGGGCTTCCCAGGTGGTACTAGTGGTAAAGAACCTGCCTGCCAATGCAGGAGATGCAAGAGACAAGAGTTCGATCCCTGGGTTGAGAAAGTCCCCTGGAAATGAGGAAATGACAACCTATCCAGTATTCTTGCCTGGAGAATCCCATGGGCAGAAGGACCACAGTCCATGGGGCCGCGAAGAGTCAGACACAACTGAGTGACTGAGCATGCACATTCTCCTTAACTTACAAACACCCTCAAATCTCTCCCTCCTCAAAATCCCCCAGTACCCATCCCTGAGAGTTACCATGTCATCCCTAGATCCACCTGTCTGTCCCTGCCCCAACCCTCCACTTGTGCAGTCTCCACTCACCACCTCCACTTCCTAACCTCTCACTTACTCCCCAGCCCCAGAAGTCTGCCTACTGCTCTCTTCAGGCTGATCCTTGGCCCTTTCTCCTGCCTCTCTCATTTGTCCACTTTGGTCTTGTTCTAAGGCTCCTTATTTTCTGTCTGTTCCTGAAAACATCAGGATTAGTCCTTGGTGACTTCATCTGTTCCCTTTGGGGTCACAGACTTGATCTCAGCCTCCCTGTGGTCTGTCATCCTGAGCTGTGTGCATTTCTTAGAGAGGAGACTGGAGAGGTAGGATAGATGAGTGGCTGGATGGAGCCCACCTTCCAGCTCAGCATGGGCCTCTGTGAGAGGCAGGTCTATAGTTACTTCTAAACTTGCCCCTCTGCCTTTAGTTCGACTACTGCCAGAATCATTTCTTTTTGTCACTTTTCTTCCATGCTCAAAAGTCTTCTAGCTAGGACTTACATATAAAACAAATCCAAGGATTCACTGATTATGGAACATGAATGTGCTGAAGCAGACCTAAAATACTGTTCAATCTAAACTCTTTTATTTAAAGACAAGAAAATGAAGGCAAAAAGCAGTGAAGTCATTTGTCCAAGAGTCCGGACTTGTTAATAAGGACTTCAAGGTCCTGTGTGATCCGACCTCATCCTCCTTTTGCTACATATTGTCTGCTCCTTCTCTTTAGGAAAAAACAGGACAAATAACAACTTCTTAAATCCCACTGTGGGCTCTTTCCTCCTCCTCCTGCTTGCTTTTTCTCTTCCCTCTCCTTAAGTGCCCTCTTCTCTACCATTTCCATCTCTTGTTCAATCACTCATCTATTTTTGCATGTTCATGTTATTATTTATTCATAAAATAGTATTGATTGCCTAATATGTTCTAGGCCCAGCAGTGGGTGTGGAAAATTACATCTCTTCTTTCACCCCATCCCCAAAGCATTCCTGAGTAAGCCCATAGACATTGATTTTTATGCCATTATGATGATAAGCACTCTGGACTCCCTGTACAGTGTTTGACTGAGGGTGGTTTTTGTGTCATATGTTTTTTCCTTATTGAGCTCTTCCATAAGAAATATTCTTAGGATGCTCACTATTTACACTACAGGTGTTGTTAAGGACATTGATTTTCAATGTAAAATCCATTTGATGTATTCCTTTCAAAACTTAATTCCATGAAAAATCTTACTTAGAAATTTCTGTGCTCTTACTTATGAGTAGTCAAAATTTTATAAATTATTGTGTTTCCCTCTTGGCTTCTGCTGCCAGGAAACTCAGAGTCAAATTATGGCAATTTTAATAGCTATGTGGAACCTTAGAATCTGCACATTTGCATTTCTACTTATCTTGTTTTAGCCTTCTTTTCTGTTTTCTCTGACTTGAGTTCTTATTTAAGTTTTTCTTTTCCCTTACATGATCACATAAAGTACTTGAAATCGCTTTAGTCATGTCCAACTCTTTTGTGACCCCATGGACTGCAACCCGCCAGGCTCCTCTGTCTGTGGGATTCTCCAGGCAAGAATACTGGAGTAGATAGCCATGCCCTCTTCCAGGGAATCTTCCTGACCCAGGCATCGAACCCACATCTCTTATGTCTCCTGTGCCTCCAGGTGGGTTCTTTACCACTAGTGCCACCTGGGAAGCCCTAAGAATACTGGAGTGTATGGCCATTCCTTTGTCCAGGGGATCTTCCTGACCCAAAGATCAACCCTTTGTCTCCTGCATTGCAGGCAAATTCTTTGCCATCTGAGCCACCAGCGAAGCCCAGGCTACAGTACATGCCTAATAAAGGTTTGTCGAACTAAAGTGATAAATGTAGATCCATGATTCCCTAGGTGGGCAAATTCAAGCTCACTTTCTCTTTCACCTTGTCTGTTGTAAGAAGGCCAAGGAAAGATAAAGTGTTGTAGTGGAAAGAATTTAAACTCTGCCTGTTACCAATTGTATAATACAAATTCAGTTCAATTCAGTTCAGTTCAGTTCAGTCGCTCAGTTGTGTCAGACTCTTTGCGACCCCATGGACTGCAGCACACCAGGCCTCCCTGTCCATCACCAACTCCGAGAGTTTACCCAAATTCATGTCCATTGAGTCAGTGATGCCATCCAACCATCTCATCCCTTGTTGTCCCCTTCTCCTCCTGCCTTCAATCTTTCCCAGCATTAGGGGTTTTCAAATGGGTTAACTCTTTGCATCAGGTGGCTAAAGTATTGGAGTTTCAGCTTCAGCATTAATTCAGACGAGTTATTTAGCACATGTGATCCCCTCCTCATTACTTTAATCTGAAAATGGAAATAAGGATACCCTACTAGATTGCTGTGAAGATTGATAACCCTTGTAAACCTCTCAGCACATTTCCAGGCCCTTAATAGCAATCAGCACATATTAGGGTCTCTCTCTTTCCTTCCTATTTCCTTGTTTCATTGGAAATTGCACTTGGAAAAGGATAAGTGGATTGCTCTATGACCACAAGTTAGTCAATTAATTGTAGTGTCATCTGTAAAATAAATGTGACTATTGACCTCATTCAGAGGGATATGAAAATTAATCGATGGTAATGCACATTGGGATTTTTTGCTGAAAATTGCTTAAGAATGGCTCAGTATTGTTTCATGTTTTATTTTATCATTAATGTTATTTATGAATATTTGGCTTTGTCTTGTCCTGGTGTGTTTTACATCTCTGGTCTTAATCACGTTTATTTTCACTATTATCCAAACTTATATCTTAATAATAAAAATATAGATGAAATTCAAAACCATAGTTCCCATCTTTCATATAAATTAACTTTTTCAAGGTGGATGATTTAACCTGTTTCAATATGCTCTTTATGATATAGACATTAAGATAGTTAGTAAATAATTTTTGTTACTTACATTTAAAATCAAGCTCAAGCATGTTTCATAGCTTTGGCATCCTACTTTATGCACTCATATTTTATGTTTATTGGCCATTTTGTAATGATATTCTTCATTATGAGATGCTTGATCCATTTCAGATGATAAACATGAATGTTTCAAGTATTTCTAGTTGAAAAGATAATTAACTGAATGATATACCTGTTTTCACTTTACTGGCAGGGAATGCTCACTGCATGCAATCTCAAATAGGGGCTTGTGTTACAGAGTCCAAGGTCACTCTCCTGAGAATTAGGGGATCTGAGTTCTAGCCTGGTCACTTTCTAGCTGTGTGGCCCTGGGAAAGTCACTTCACCTCTCTGAGACTCACTGGCCAACTGTCAAACATGAGGGAGTCGGCTCAGTGATCTTTAACTTCTGTTTCCATCACAGCATCTGGTTCTCTGCACTGGAACTGCTGAGGCAGGCCATACATTTAGATTTGTAGGGAAACATAGAGATTCCTCCTAATACAGAACATTATTTTCTGGGATATATTATTTATACAGTCCTACTCACAAATATAAGATGTCTTTCCTTTTAACTGCAGAGTAGTTGGCATATATTAAAGATTCCATGAATGTCTCAATTTAAGATCCATGTGATGAGCAGGAAATGTCCAGGGGGACAAGGTTCTCTGTGAAACTCTATTACTGAGGAAATGGGAGGATATGTTTCCTACTTCAACCTTAAATGGGTGGAGTGATATTTATTTATTTATTGTGTTAGTTTTAGATTTAGTAGTAATGAATATAGACCTGGGTTGAACTATAGCCTGCATGTATATATAGGATATTTACTTCTGGGAGAAATTGATACTAGGAATTTTATTTAAACCATCCGAAACTATAAGCATCTCCACCAACTACTGAAACTTCTTTGTGACAGAATGCATTTTTCAGTGGCTGTAATGTGATGCTAAAACAAAACTAGAAATCCACTCAGTTCTGGTACTTGGGAAACAAATGCCCAAGTGCATTGAATTTCCACCCTGGAAAATTCCATTAATGATAAAGATAGCCACAATATTTAGTCCCTCATCTCAATTATTACTTCTGGTCATCACTGTCCCCCTGATTCCATGAATGAAGTCGCTTAGTCGTGTCCGACTCTTTGTGACCCCCCTGGACTGTAGCCTACCAGGCTCCCCAGTCCATGGAATTTTCCAGGCAAGAGTACTGGAGTGGGTTGCCGTTTCCTTCTCCAGGGGATCTTCCCAACCCAGGAAATGAACCCGGGTCTCCTGCATTGCAGGCAGACACTTTATCATCAGAGCCACCTGATTCCATACAGTAGAGTTATTTGCACAATAATCTAATCACACCCTTTGTTTTGACTATATGAACATACATAGATTAGTCTGCAGACCACAGGAGTTTGGTGGTCTCTACACCACACACACACACCTCTTCTGGGTACTCCTATCTTTGCCAAGGTGAATTTTAAAAAGGTACTTTTTATATAAAAAAAAATTATTTAAAGAAATCAACTGTTGTCTTGATTTTTCCCCTTCGAATCTAAGAAGCTATTTATGGTAGAGTCTGGGCGTTTCATTTATTTATTTTTGTTAGTTATTCATATTGGGTTTGAAGTGGTTTTACTGGAGTCTCCAAAGTTAAAAGCAGAGCTTTGACTGACCTAAGAAATAAAGAATGTAAAAATTTTTAACATGCTTACCCGATAGCTTATTTATCATGGAATCTTTGCGCTTCCCTGGTGGCTCAGATGGTAAAGAATCCACCTACAGTGTAGGAGATTTGGGTTCAATCCCTGGGTTGGGAAGATCCCCTGGAGAAGGGAACAGTTACTTACTCCAATATTCTTTTTTTTTTTTAATTTTATTTTATTTTTAAACTTTACATAATTGTATTAGTTTTGCCAAATATCAAAATGAATCCGCCACAGGTATACATGTGTTCCCCATCCTGAACCCTCCTCCCTCCTCCCTCCCCATTCCATCCCTCTGGGTCGTCCCAGTGCACCAGTCCAGGTTCGATACACGATACTGGATGCTTGGGGCTGGTGCACTGGGACGATCCAATATTCTTGCCTAAAGAATTCCATGGACAGAGGAGCCTGGTGGGCTACAGTCCATAGTGTTGCAGAGAGTCAGGCACAACTGAGAGACTTTCACTTAGACTCACTTGGCCAAGGATACTTTGTATAAAATGAACCCAAATGTTCCTAGGACCCTTTAAGACAGTGTTATTCAAAGTGCCTGTCCACAGTGAGATTGTCTAGAATAGAAACCAGTGCATTGCTTTTTTCATTAAGAAAGTCTTGGGACTTCCCTGGTGGTCCAGTGATTAGGACTCCACACTTCAAGTTCGATCCCCAGCCAGGGAACTAAGATCCTGCATGTGTGCAGCTTGCCCCCCACCAAATAATGATAATAATAACATAAAATTTTAAAAAAGAAAGTCTTACTCCCAAGAAAAAGTCAGCTAAATGCCATGCAAACAGCCAAACCAAACTTCCCCAATGCCTTTCCTCTTAGCTGCATTGCTGAAAGACACAAGATAAATGGCAGCTGAGTGTTTGTACAACTTGGGCAAACTATTAATACTTCACCCGTCTGTGCCTACAGCTCTTAGAATGCTGGTACCAGGAGGTAGAGAGGGAAAATGTGAGCAAGGAGCTCAGTGAGTGAGTGGCGTAGCCAAGATGTCATAGTGAGGGGCCCAACGTGGTACAGGCTGATGGCTCCCTAAGACAGATGCTTTCAATTGGTTGGGGCTCTAGCAGGAGTTGGTGGGGTAAACGGGGGTGGGGTCATGGTCAGACATCATGCACAAAGGCCTTGATGTACCTGGGAGTGAAGGGTGAGGATGGCTCTCATTTGAGAGGGCTGGAGGGAGAAGTCATGGGTGTCCTCAGGCACGTTATGGTGGTGGTGTTTTAGTTGCTAAGTCTGACTGACCTAAGAAATAAAGAATGTAAAAATTTTTAACATGCTTACCCAATAGCTTATTTATCATGGAATCTTTGCGCTTCCCTGGTGGCTCAGATGGTAAAGAATCCACATGCAGTGCAGGAGATCTGGGTTCAATCCCTGGGTTGGGAAGATCCCCCGGAGAAGGGAACAGTTACCCACTCCAGTATTCTTGCCTAAAGAATTCCATGGACAGAGGAGCCTGGTGGGCTACAGTCCATAGTGTTGCAGAGAGTCAGGCACAACTGAGAGACTGTATCTGTATCTCACTCTTTTGCGACCCCATGGTACTATAGCCTGCTGGTCTCCTCTGTCCATGGGATTTCCCAGACAAGAATGCCTGAGTGGGCAGTCATTTCCTTCTCTAGGGTATCTTCCTGACTCAGGGATCAAATCTTCCTGACCTGCATCTCCTGCATTGGCAGGCATATTCTTTACTGCTGAGCCATCAGAGAAACCCATCCTCAGCAAAGCCAAGGTTTTATTGGAGCTGAGGAGGTAAAGAGAAGTTTAAGGAGAAATTTAGGGTACAGGGACCTACTGGATGATGGGCATTTCGCCCAGAAGAACTGATGGAAGGACTTGGGAGGGAGACGAAGGGGTTAGCATTGGCTCTGCTTGGGGCAATTATGAGCAATTTGGCAGTTTGAGGCTGGATAAAGAGGGATGGTCTGAGAGGGTACCGAGGATTTCCTTTGGTGATTGAGGGAAACAGGCAATGAGGCAGTTTGGGATATGTTTCAATGCTCTCCTGGAGGAGAATGGAAAGAAATTCTTAGCTCAAGTGTGTGATAGCTTCAGACTAGTTGTTCTTCCTACTCCTGACATCTTGGAGAATTGAGCTTTTTTATTGCCTGCACATTCAATAGGATTGTTGTCAGTTAACTGAAATAATAAAACTGAACAGTATTTGTCTCTTGCTTCTATTATCATTTGGCACATTTTCCAACAAATATTTGGATAGCACCAGCTGTGTGCAGAGCACTATGAAACCCTGGCAGAAATGCAAATACAAACAAAAACTTGTTACCTGTGCCCCTCAGTGGCTTCCAGTCTTAGAAAAGAGGAATTCCTTCTATTTAGATGGAGTACATTGGCAAAAGGCCACTATTCATGTAATCTACTATATCCCAAACATAGCAAAGCAAATTAATGCAAAATAGCCCATTTCTTTAAAGATGTGTCTACTGCCTTCAAGGTCAGTGTGTAAAACTGGTCTCATCAATTTTAGCTTGGAAGATGATGAAGTTGTGGCTTTATCCATAGCTTTAGAAAATTGTTTCCCATCAACGTTTTTTACTGCTTGGAATGAAAGAGAGGGTGGGGGGGTGGGTAGGGATGGAGAGAGAGGGAGGAAAGGAAAAAAAGGAAAAGGAAGGAAAGAAGGAGAAAGAAAGGAGAGAGGGGAGGAAGGAGGCGAGAAAAGTGTAAATCAAATGCAAGAAAAAAAAGTTAAATACTAGCCTTGATCTGGTTAGAGTGTAAAGTAAATCAAGTGGCAATTTAATTCTCAATGAACATATGACAACCATGGAGTTAAATATTAGATTTAAATAGGGCAGCTAATTTTCTGCAAGAATTACATTCATCTCTTTATATGGGCACTCTTCCTAATGAACACATCTTCCCCTCTTAAATTCAGGCATTGCTGCTGGAGCATGAGAAATTAATATACATTCTTAGATTCATTAATAATGTTGCTCATAAAAGACCTTTTGATTTTTATCACCCTGAGTTCCCAGAGGCCCAAGGAAGCAGCCATAGCTCCAAACCACATGAATTATCAGGGGGAAAATCCTATTAAAGCAAAACCTTAATCACCACTTGCATTTTATATCAAGTTGTATCTAAGAAGAAACTGTATATATCATATCCATCAACCTAGCATGGACAAATAAATGGTGTTACAGTCCTTCCACAGAATATTACAAAGTAAAAGCAAAAGAATTACTACTACTACTACACACAGTGTAATTCAGTCTCAAGAACAATGTTGAGAGATAGATGTAAGACAGAGAAGGATACATGTAATATGACTCCATTTATTAGCTTCAAAACAAGCAACAATCTCTCACTGGGGAGGTGTCAGTGGTAGCAAACCAACAAGGAAAATGATTAACACAAAATTCAGGATGGTGATTATCCCTGGGACGTGAGTAGGAAATGGGTACAATCCAGAAAGAACACAGTGGTGCTCCAAAAGCTCTAGTGATGTTCTGTTTCTTAATGGAATGGTAACTTCATGGGTATTCATGTTATTATCATTATTAAAACTGTAGAGATAAGCTTTGTATTTTCTTTGGAACTTTTGATAATTTGAACTGGCTGTTGAACTAAGTAGAAAGGAAGCTGGGAGGTTATTTTCACTTTTTACTCTCTTATTTACATACTTCCCTTTCTCTCATCACACTTAGCATGACTTACAACTGAAAAAGAACTTTAAGGCGCAGAAGAAAAGTTACAGACTCTGGGTTCAGACAAACCTGAGTTCACATCCCAATTCCTCCATTCCCACACTGTGAATCAGTGAAATTCCTGCAGACTCAGTTTTCCCATGTATAAAATGTAGGAAAGAATGCTTCTAAGAGTCCAATGAGAGAATATTCTTGACTGCACATTCCAAGCTCTAGAGGGACTCACAGTCTCTTTTTTCAGTCTGCCACTCAGGGATGAGAAGTTCAGAAAAGCCTGGTGGCAGTGACCCAGTGGAAGCCCTGGGCTCAGGGATCCAACGCTTGATGTGCTGGGTGAAGAGGCCCAAGCTCACACTGTGGAGTCCTCTATCCTCTGCAGTCTCTTTTTGGGCTTCTCCACCAGCTCTGTCCCGAGAATCATTCACTTGCCTCCCATTGTGCACTACTGGGCTCCCAAAGAACCGCCTTGGGACCGCCTCCTGCCTCCTCCAGGAAGGTGATGGATGAGTGGCATGGGCTTGCTCAGCTCTGGATGAGAGGAATAAATAGTCCCCCTTCCCCTGATGCTTCTGTACATCCTGTCTCTTCTTGGCTTTGGACAGCCAAGGCTAGAACCCGCTCTTAGAAAGGAGCTAAGGAAACCAGCTTTTAGCACAATGGGCTAGACATTTCTAGTCTAAACGGAAAGAGTCACCAGAACTCAACCATGGAGCCCACCACGTGAGGAAGCAAAAAGTGAGGTGAGGAAACAGCCTTCTTCAGCAATGCACAGATCTTGCATTTTCCCTTCGTGTCCTCTGAGCCTGTCTCCCTCAATATTCTGAAGGGGCTTAACAAAGGCTTAGCGCTTCCTAGCTAGCTCTCTGCCTTGCCCACTAGACATAACTGATGAATATATGCAAAGCATCTGGCTTGTGAGAGACCTGCCACTCATATCCATCCCCTTCTCAATTCTCCCCTTTCTTGGTCCATAAAGCTCATGAATGATGTTTTGCAGCCAACAGCTAAGTGCTTCCTTTGGTTCTATCAGAAACAGTGATTCCATTCTGGAGAGCAAGCCTAAACCACCAACTGCCTGGAAGCCCTTTGGGTGGACCTTGAGGATGGATGCTGAGTTTATCCTCCAGTTTTCTATGTGCAGAGGAGAGACTTTAGGTCTGTGAGCTCAGGATGCAGCCTGCTGACTCCTGCCCTTTGCCTTCAGCTCTGGCTGCCTCGATTCCAATTTCCATTCTGTCTTTGTCTTACAGTTGTTCAGCACATCAAGCGACACAACATTGTCTTGAAAAGGGAGCTAGGTGAAGGAGCCTTTGGAAAAGTTTTCCTTGCTGAATGCTATAACCTCTGTCCTGAGCAGGACAAGATCTTGGTGGCCGTGAAGGTAAGCGAACACTCCAGAATGTCTCGTTACCCATGGTCACTACTCACATGTGGAAGTGTTGCTTTATTTTATTTCATCGCAGTGACCATTTCAGGAGCAAAGTATATCTGCCATGGTGGATGTGTCCAAATTCCTTTAAGTGATGGACAGTGGGAAGGATGTTTGGGGCACAGGGACAATGGGTTCTGCTCAGGAACATCTTTCCAGCCTGCAGGCTGTGGGTATCTCTGAGCTACTCTCTCCAGTCAGTGTTAACTGAACTCTGGACAGAAGTCAGTGGGGTCAAACACAATCCAACCCACCAAACCTGGAGACTTCGCTTTCTCCTCAGATTGCCCGGAGTGTGTCCAAGTTCAGCTGGCGCTTGTCTCATGTTCAGAAGACCTGGAAAGGACACTGTGGCCTTCACTTCCCTCTCTCAGCCTCACTTCTGCTGAGATGTTTCATTATCCTTTTTTGTCCCTTCCAAATATCTCCAAGGCCCCAGACATGGCATCTGGAAGGGGAACATCTCTGGGGGATGGATCTTACCGCCCTAGGAGACACGAGATTTTATTGAAATACAGAAGTCTGAAAGTCTTTTGTCATAACCATTTCTCCATAAACTCTAAAAAGGAGACCTGAGGAATCCCCTGGCAGTCCATTTGTTGTAAAGCTCCATGCTTCCACTGCAGACGATGCAGGTTTGATCCCTGGTCAGGGAACTAAGATCACACATGCCGCATGGCATGGAAAATAAAAATAAAATAATAAATGCATATATGTTAAATTACAATAATTCTTTTAAAGGAGACCTCATCTTCAATATGGAGAAGGAAATGGCAACCCATTCCAGTACTCTTGCCTGGAAAATCCCATGGACGGAGGAGCCTGGTGGCTGCAGTCCATGGGGTCGTGAAGAGTCTGACACGACTGAGCGACTTCACTTTCACTTTTCACTTTCATGCATTGGAGAAGGAAATGGCAACCCACTCCAGTGTTCTTGCCTGGAGAATCCCAGGGACAGAGGAGCCTGGTGGGCTGCTATCTATGGGGTCGCACAGGGTCGGACACAACTGAAGCAACTTAGCAGCAGCAGCATCTTCAATAAAATTGTAAAGTAATTAGCCTCCAATTAAAATAAATAAATTTATATTAAAAAATAAAAATAGATAAACATTATTGAAAGGGCTAAAATTTCCACTGGGCCCTCTAAATCACAAGGATCAACACAAATAGCACAAAAAACTTCAGCATATCTTTTACATATGCACTGTCAAAATGTTTTAAAAAAATCACCAAGGTACAATTTATGTAAAACACTTAAGAGAGGCATATGTATATAAAATGAATTAAGGGCCAAATGAATAAGTACGTGGCTAATGTAATAAAATGTAACTTCTTGACCTAACGTAAAATGATTGAGTTTTGGTTTTTATTTGTTCGTTTGGCCAAACACAAAATATTTATACAAATGGCATTTATTTCCTCATTATCACCAGGACAAGTTTCTTTGTGAGTTGATGGATGTGTTTTATTTATTTATTTATTTTTCTGGTCTTTTAATGCCTTAACTTTTATTCATTTTTAATTGGAGGATAATTGCTTTACAGAGTTGTGTTGGTTTCTGCTGTACAACTTCGTGAATCAGCCATAAGTATATATATGTTCCCTCCCTCTTGAACCTTTCTCCCAACCCCACCCCAGCCCAGCCCTCTAGGTTGCCACAGTGCACTGAGCTGAGTCGCCTGTGTTATACAGCAACTTACCACTAGTTGAATGTTGTCCTGGTTATAATGAGGAAATAAATGCCATTTTACACATGGTACTGTGTATGTTTCAGCGCTACTCTCTGAAGTTGTCTCACCCTCTCCTTCCCTCATTGTGTCCACAAGTCTGTTTTCTATGTCTTCTTCTCTATACCTGCCCTGCAAATTGAACTGAGGTGGATGAACCTCAGTTCATCCTATTATACAGAGTAAAATAAGTCTGAAAGACAAAAACAAATATTGTATATTGACACATATATAAGGGAATCTAGAAAAATGGTACTGAGGAACTTTTCAGTTTTTAAAAGATATATATTCCATTACTGTTGTACTTAGCCTTAAAATACTTTAAAATATGCGTAATGGGTAACCGAGGAGAGAAATAAAATGATTCTTGAACTTTCCCAACCTGCAGACTAAACACAGTTTCTGTTACAGTTCATCCTAATGAAACACCATGCATCTGCTTTCCTTGCCATCAAAAGTGACTAAGCCAAGTGGCTCAGATACACTTAAACTCTCAGGAAAGGCTCCTAAAAAGCTCTACTTTGGGGTGAATAAAGGACAGGCCTTTCTAGGGATGAGAAATGTAATATCTATGAAATAAACATCATCTCACTAAGATAGGCAAGTGGAGGGGGTAGTGAGACAGAGGAGAGAAGCAGGGAAGGGAGATGTGGGAGAGAATCAAGGTCAAGCGGGGTGAGTGGAGTGAAAGGAGAATCCTGCAGGGACCCTGAGGATGTTTAATTCCTGCTGCTGAGATGGCTTCCTCTTTTCTTTCATTTACTCAAAAAGTTTGTCATTTTTTTTAAAGCACAAAATGTTCAGAACATTTGGCAGTGTTATATCTGCAGTCTTCACTTTCTTCTGCTGTTATCTTTTTTCCCCACTTTGGAAAAATGGGACCAAAAGGTGCCTCTATTTTTGGAGATTGAGAACCCGATACAAGGATAGAGCTGGAAGACATTCTGGGAACATGTAACCCCAATCTCGCATGTGTCATAGACAAGGACAATGAGGACCCTGGGGCCAAGGTCTGGGCCATGTTTCCTGCTGATGTTTGGAGGCCATCCAGGAATCTGTTCATTTCATGAGGTCACAAGGTGAAAGCTTTGAATGTGAGAAAATCGTAGGAGATGAGGGAAACCTAGAGGATAGTGTAGGAATAGCTGAGAGGCCTCAGCTCGGTAGTGTGTGCTCAGTTGCTTCAGTCATGTCCGACTCTTTGCGACCCCATGGACTGTAGCCTGCCAGGCTCCTCTGTCCATGGCATTCTCTAGGGAAGAATACTGGAGTGGGTTGCCATGCCCTCCTCCAGGGGATCTTCCCAACCCAGGAATCAAACCGACATGTCTTATGTCTCCTGCATTGGCAGGTGGGTTCTTTACCACTAGTGCCACGTGGAAAGCCCTCAGCTTGATAGAAATAGACTCAGAATTTCTCAGCGGGTATTGCCTTTCACGTTCCTGTTATTTCTAATTCTGTGCTTGCTCCTCTTCTTGCAGTGTCCTTAAGGAGCCAGCGCTACACAGCTAAATCCAGGGCACCTTTAACTCAGACATCACTTTTCCTTCCAAACTCATGCTAAACAGGATTTCAGAGCTTGATCTAGTAAAGATAAAGGATTAGCCGGTGTCAGCAATGTTCAGCCAGTGGTCCTTCCCACAGCATGCTTCCCATCACTACTGTTGGTGCTGCTGCTGCTGCTAAGTCGCTTCAGTCGTGTCCGACTCTGTGCGACCCCCATAGACGGCAGCCCACTAGGCTCCCCTATCCCTGGGATTCTCCAGGCAAGAACACTGGAGTGGGTTGCCATTTCCTTCTCCAATGCATGAAAGTGAAGAGTGAAAGTGAAGTCGCTCAGTCATGTCCGACTCTTCGCGACCCCATGGACTACAGCCTTTCTTTAAATCCCAATCACAGCCCTCATCCCATGTTCAATCCAGACCCAGGCCCCAGTCCCCATGAACCTCCTGGCTTTGCCAAATAATTGTTTGCAGATTAACAACCCACGATGAGTGTTTGCTCTTTAATCAAAACTGCTGAAAAAGAAAACAAAGAAAATTTGTCCCTTTATCTCAAGTAGTGAGAACAAAATACCTACAGCTTAAAAAGTCATTTCAACTTCAAGGTCATACACCAAAGAAATCTCATCTCCCTGACCTCAAATGTGGCCTTTTGTGGAAATCAGAGGCTTTGCTTACCTTGGCCAGAATGATTTCAAGCTTCAGCAGGGCAGGGGCCCATTTTAACTGTCTGAGATCCAGAGGCTACAGCTACGCAAGAAACAAGTCCGATTTTTCATGGGCTCTGGGATGAATGGGATCAGAATAACACATGGAGCTGCCTCTTGCCAGCCTTACTGGCTCCTTTTTAGGCATGTGGGCCCATTGTAAGTATATTCAAAGACTATCTGATAAGTCTGGGAGGAAAATGTCTCTGGTGCCTTCCTGACCACAATAAGGGAATTTTTTTTAAAAGGAACTGAACGTGGCCTCCAGGGCCTCCATAGCCTGTCACCTCTGAGGAGTGGCTGCCGGGGCTGCTTCTCTTCCATTGGAGGCACCCAGGGATGTTTGACAGTCTTTCTGCCCGTTGCCTAGCAACCCCTGCAGCATTGATTATGCATGCTAAGAAATAGCAGCTATTGTCCTCTTTCCTTCTCTAGAAGGAGCTGACTGATTTGAAATCCAAGGTTTTGCATTCAGACTGACAGATGTCAGGTTCCTGTAAATTTTGACGCTGCTTTTTCCAAATGACTAAAGAGCTTGAGGAATCCGCAGAAGTCAGTTTAAGATGTGAGTTAGCCTAGGCTTGTGCAGACCCCTCAAGGGTTCAGGGCCTGAGCCAGCCTTTCCCATTAGAGTATCTGCTTGTTTGGATCCAGTTGGATTGCCCTTTTCTTGATATTTTTGGATGACCTTTGTTTCTTAGTGAAATGGATTTGTGCCTTCCCACTGAAAGACAACTGGAGAACCCATAGAGAAAATGAGATGCATAGAAACGAGTCTGTGATCAAAATAATTCCTTTATCTTTAAGTAACTCAATTGCCAAGGAAACACTTCATTGCAGTTTCTCTGCATTAGCTGTGGATGCATTAACTATTTTTGGCTCCATCCAATTTGCTTTTCAATAGCTACAATTCCTACAACATTTCCTTGTGCTGTGAATGCACACTAATTTTCATTTTTTTAAATATAGCCACAAGTGGGCTTTGTAGGATTCATGGTCTCTCTTCCCCCTCTCCACTAACTCAGGTGTATTCCTAGAAACATAAAGTGCTGAACACAAGAGAGGCCTTAGGAATCATATCTATAACCCACGTCTCGTGTTTTATAGATGACAAATCCAGAGAAGCTGAGTGACTTCCTTGAGGTGTGAGTTAAAACGAGTCATAGATGCTGTACAAGAAGACTTGGCAAGGTGCGAAATAGTGATGTCTGAGCTCAGCAGGCACTTTCTTTAGTATCTAATGAAGGGCTTTTTCTTTTCATATTGCTAAATATTTGCTTGTCAACAACAGAGGAAATGATGCAAGGGCTTTGGCAAAGTTGACTGATACACCCTGTGGTACGTTACCACGAGCCAGCTCACGTAGCATCTAACACTCCATGGCCATGTCCGTGCCTGGGGGGCCCAGCCCAACATAAGAGCCATACAGCTCCCTTCACCCATCAGCTCTCATCTCAAGTTACCCCTTCAAGGAAACTTCCCCTTGCTACTCCCTGGTCTAGGTCAGACCTCCCAGTTCCATGTTATTAAGGCATCTGTACTTGTCCTTGAGAGCATTTGTTAAGGCTGTTAATCAGTACATGTATTTGTGAGTATATTTAATCAACAACATTTGTCTATCTTCTCCGGTAGAGTGGCATATTCTTGAGGGTAGGAATCATGCCTTTTAGCACATTGCCTAGTATGTAGTGGCAGGCAATAAATGCTTGTTGGATGGATGGATGGCCTATTGAAAAAGAGCCTTTTGAAAAGGTAAAGAGTTGGCAGTTGGCACTTCCAAGTAAGGAAATGATTTGATCAGCTATTTTTTTTTTTTTTGATCAGCTATTTATATGTGTGTATAGTATATGTGTGTGTGTGTGTGTGTGTGTATATATATATATATATATGATGTAATCTAATGAGAAATCATTTTAGAAATAACTGAATCACTATGCAGAAATATAGAGCTATTATTGAAATTCTTTAGTTTAACTCATACTTTTTTTGCCAATGAGGAAGCAGAAGAGGGGCCCAGAGAAGATAAATGATCATTCCAAAGTCACATAGCTTGAACAAGATCACTCAATGTCAGACCAAGGACTAAAACTCTGACCTCCACATCAGCCCAAGGCTCAGTGCATCATATTTTAGTGTACTGAATCCTACACATGCCCTATAAACCAAATTGAGGAAATTCAACATGATGTATGAGGTAATACAAAGGAGTGGGTCGTTTTGCTCAATTGTGTATGATAATAAGAGAGATATTCTTGTTTTCCCAAGTAGAAATGCAATTCAAGGAAATAGGTGGAAATAAAGAAAATTCCAGAGTGAGTGCTTTGGCCTCATGAGGGGGTGCAAGCAAAACATCTCAATCAGCTTTGATAATAAGAGCAGTATAATGTTCATTGGAAACCCAACTCAAGCTGGTTTAAGCAGAAAGGGAATTTATTTGCTCAAACTACTGGGAAACCTTGCTGTTGGTGCTCTAGCTTCAGGCATAGCTAGCTCCTGGCATCAGCAATTCCCTCTCTCTCTCTCTTTCTCTCTCTCCGTCTCTTGGCTTTGCTTTCTTCCATGCTGAATGCATTCTTGGGCAGGTTCTCCCCACACTATGGTAAAGATTCAGCAACAACTTCTCTGGGTTTACATGCAGCCATCCTAGCAACCCTGGAGAAGGCAATGGCACCCCACTCCAGTACTCTTGCCTGGAAAATCCCATGGACAGAGGAGCCTGGTGGGCTGCAGTCCATGGGGTCGCTAAGAGTTGGACACGACTCAGCGACTTCACTTTAACTTTTCACTTTCACGCATTGGAGAAGGAAATCGCAACCCACTCTAGTGTTCTTGCTTGGAGAATCCCAGGGACGGAGGAGCCTGGTGGGCTGCCGTTTATGGGGTCACACAGAGTTGGACACAACTGAAGTGACTTAGCAGCAGCAGCAGCAGCATCCTAGCAAACCAAAAGAGAACTCCTCTTTCCCAACAATTATGCACAAGTCGAAGGGCCAACTCCTATTGGTTTATCTTGAGTTGTTTCGCCAGGCCCTCCAGCCAAGGGAATAGAATGTTCTGATTATCCAGGCCTGGGTCACATGCCTATCCCTGCAAATGGAAGATGAGGTCAGCTCTCCTCACACATGTTGACCAAATGTAGGGAGGCGTTTGTTCCCTGTAAGAATGTTAAAGCTGCTAAGTGAGAAGACAGAGAAAAGAGATCTGACAGGAAAAACTGAAAGATGACCAACTTAAATAGGACTTGCAGGACCTCACTGTGAGTAGAACAGTTGGGATCTAGAAGCTCACTAGGATGTGAACTGGCCCTTAGGGCAGTCCCTTTGTTATCCTTGCAGGAGGCACTAGGTCTCTCCTCCAGGCCTCCCTGCTGGCATAGCACAGCTGTATCACCCCTCTCTGCTCCCTGGCTTAGGCTGCTGCCTTCTGCCAGCTGCTGCTCCCATGGTATCTATAACTCACCTTCAGATTCCTTAACAAGGAAATACCATGCGTCCAGTTATTCCACTCAGTGTTCCTGCCAGGCACCTGCCTGCAGTCCCAGAATCCAGTGTGGTCACATGACACAGATGAGACCACTTATAGGCCAGAAGCAACTAAAGCCAGTTGTCTTAAAATATTTGTAAGTGGAAGAGCTTGAAAAGAACCGCTTTCCAGGAACCACCAGTTCTGGAACAGGGAAACAATCTTTAGATAAGAAAGAGTGTCAAGAGTTCATGAATTCAAGTACTTTATCCACACAAGTTTATTTCTAAACCAGATGGCTATTTTCTTTCTCCCTTCTTCTCTTCCTTCCTTCCTTCCTTTCCTCCTTCTTGTCTTTCTTCTTTCCTTCCTTCTTTTTAATTTTTAAGAAGAGTCATCCTTCTAGTCTCACATCTTGATTACTTGTGAAGTCTCTCACCCATTCCTCCCTCTTCCTGTGCCCCTCTCCTCTTCTTAATTTACTTTAGTATGTAAAATTCCTTTCCCACAAATAGAAATTGATGACAAGATTAATGTAGTTAAGAGAATATTTGTCAGTGTTGCCCTTAAAAGATAGTTTATATTCCTTAACAGAATATAATGTTGCAGAAAATACTATCAATTCCATCTTTATAAGTTTCTGGTAACAAATTGTAAAACTTTTAATAGTGGCTTGCTAAAAGACTTAATCATCTTATTGTCTGGACATTGCTAAATAGATCTCTATCTTCTTGTAGTGGGAGTGCATTCTTTCTTGGTGAGTGCATGTGTATATATGTGCTCGTGTATGTGTGTGTGTGTGCACACTCACATGTGCTGTAAGATGGGCAGCAACATTTCCCGTGTCAGAATCCCTCTTGTACTGGAGTCACTTGGGCCCCAGTTATTAAGTTGCTCCATCAATGTCCCGTCCCCAGTAACTTCAACTTTTAACCTTTGATGGGAGATCTGTTTTTTGTCTCGTTAATTTGTCTCCTTAACCCTTTTTTTCTTGGCTTTTCTCCAATTTACATACATCTTTTCAGAAATGCTGAAACCAAGCAGTACATTCCACTCTACTGAGGGCTCATCTGATACCAAACATAGCTGGGGTATTCATTTTACTCCTTTGCATCTCTGGAAAATATGCATCGTGGTAGATGGGCTGCTTTTTAATTGACTTTGACATGACAGCCCAACTCAGAGTCAAATCAGGGTCTACAGTGATCCATCAGCTTTTTTCTATCCAGTGGAATTATCTCAGTCAATTGAATGCTGGTGTGTTTAAAGCCTGTAAGTATCTTGCAATTGTCCATATTGGAGGCCAACTTCTGATTCATTCTTTTGAGTCAATATTTCTCTAATATGACAGTTGCTGTGAATTAGTTTCCTGTCTTTCAAAGATTAGCATTTGTAATATGCAACTTGATATAATATACACACACAAACCATCAATCTTATTCCCCAAATTCTCTAAGTACTTAAAGTATGTGAATTAGAAATTAACCTCATGATTCCCATTAGATGCTTGAATTGTTAGAGTTGGAACCATGAGAGCATGGTTTTGAAAATAAACATAGCAGCAATCAATACCCTGGCTATGAATCTTATATTTGAGACTGCCACTTGGTATATATTTAAAATCCTTGCAAAGGCCAGTCCCATATCATTGAGCTGATACACACAGAGTGTTGGTTTCTAGTACAGTGAGCACTATCTGGGGGTGTGTGTGAGCATTATTGTTTTTATTCAGTCATCTAATTAGCTTTTACATTTCTAGGAATGTTAGGAGGGTAGTTACTACACTCTTCTTAGTTTCTAACATTTTATTTCTATCAAGCTCTTTCTGTCTCTGAATTTATTAAAATATACTCCTCAAAATTTCACTTTTGTAAGAATTGATTAGAAGCTTCATCTACTTTTCTTCAGAGATGACCCTATAAGTTAGAAGAATCATAGTCTTGTGGCTATTGTTGTTGCTCAGTTGTGTCCAACTCTTTGTGACCCGTGGATTGCAGCATGTCAGGCTTCCCTGTCCTTCACCATCTCTTTCCAAATACTTGAGTAATCATTGCCTGTAAGGAACCTTATGAGGAGGGTGTCTGTCTTAACGCTATTTCAATTTAGCATTGAAAGTGAAGTCAAAGTGAAGTCGTTGTTCAGTCGTGTCCAGCTCTTTGCGATCCCATGGACTGTAGTCTACCAGGCTTCTCTGTCCATGGGATTTTCCAGGCAAGAGTACTGGAGTGGGTTGCCATTTCCTTCTTCAGGGGATCCTCCTGACCCGGGGATCGAACCCAGGTCTCCTGCATTGCAGGTAGACGCTTTACCCTCTGAGCCACCAGGGAAGCCCCTGGTGGCTTATTATCAGTTTAGCATTATTTTCCCCCAAAGCAGATTGGCTCATTAATAGCCTACTAAGGTGGATTTTATAGAATGGATCTGTCCAGTAGAAGTACAATGTGAGTCACAAAGCAAACCACGAACCATTTGTGTTTTAAAATTTCCTAGTCTGCACATTAAAAAGTGTAAACATGCAGATGAAACTAATTTTATTAATGTATTTTACTTAACTCAATCTACCTAAAATATTTTCAACATACTGTTAATCTAAAAATATTAATGAGATATTTTATGCATACCAAGTTTTCAAAATCTGAAATCTGTATTTTACACTTGCAGCAGCACATCTGAGTTTGGACCAGCTATATTTCAAATTATCACTGGCCACATGTAGCTGCTGGCTACCATTTTGGACAGTGCAGATCTGGAAGATATCAGAAGAGTAAACAGTCTCAGTGAGAAACAGATCTTGACCCAGAAACACTTAGGCATGTTGGCCACAATTCTCACAGATATTTGTTGCCTTGTAGGAGAGTTTACTCATTGCCTTTTATGCTTTAAGCACAGTGGTATGCATAGAGGATAATAAGGTTTTGCCATAATAATCTCTTTTTTTATCTTTCACCTTAACTCTGTTTCTCTGCTCTCTAAAATGTATGAGTTAAAAAAAAACTCGGCAGCCTTCAGAATGGGAGAAAATAATAGCAAATGAAGCAACTGACAAACAACTAATCTCAAAAATATACAAGCAACTCCTACAGCTCAATTCCAGAAAAATAAATGACCCAATCAAAAAATAGGCCAAAGAACTAAATAGACATTTCTCCAAAGAAGACATACAGATGGCTAACAAACACATGAAAAGATGCTCAACATCACTCATTATCAGAGAAATGCAAATCAAAACCACTATGAGGTACCATTTCACACCAGTCAGAATGGCTGCGATCCAAAAGTCTACAAGCAATAGATGCTGGAGAGGGTGTGGAGAAAAGGGAACCCTCTTACACTGTTGGTGGGAATGCAAACTAGTACAGCCACTATGGAGAACAGTGTGAAGATTCCTTAAAAAACTGGAAATAGAACTGCCTTATGATCCAGCAATCCCACTGCTGGGCATACACACTGAGAAAACCAGAAGGGAAAGAGACACGTGTACCCCAATGTTCATCTTGGCACTGTTTATAATAGCCAGGACATGGAAGCAACTTAGATGTCCATCAGCAGATGAATGGATAAGAAAGCTGTGGTACATATACACAATGGAGTATTACTCAACCATTAAAAAGAATACATTTGAATCAGTTCTAATGAGGTGGATGAAACTGGAGCCTATTATACAGAGTGAAGTAAGCCAGAAAGAAAAACACCAATACAGTATACTAACACATATATATGGAATTTAGAAAGATGGTAACAATAACCCTGTATACAAGAAAGCAAAAGAGACACTGATGTATAGAACAGTCTTATGGACTCTGTGGGAGAGGGAGAGGGTGGGAAGATTTGGGAGAATGGCATTGAAACATGTATAATATCACGTATGAAACGAGTCGCCAGTCCAGGTTCGATGCACGATACTGGATGCTTGGGGCTGGTGCACTGGGAAGACCCAGAGGGATGGTATGGGGAGGGAGGAGAGAGGAGGGTTCAGGATGGGGAATACATGTATACCTGTGGTGGATTCATTTTGATATTTGGCAAAACCAATACAATATTGTAAAGTTTAAAAATAAAATTTAAAAAAAATGTACAAGAGAAGGATATAAGATCAGCATGTTAAAAAGGATAGTCTTCATTTTACCTTGTGTCACTGGAAAAAAAACCCTGTTGCTGGGAAAGATTGAAGGCAGAAGGAGAAGAGGGTGACAGAGGATGAGATAGGTGGATGGCATCACTGATTCAATGGACATAAACTTGGGCAAACTCCGGAGATGGTGAGGTACAGGAAGCCTGGTATGCTACAGTCCATGAGGTTGCAAAGAGTTGGACACAACTTGGCAACTGAAAAACAACTCCTAAACCACATATACTTTGAACGCACAATCATTTGTCATGTCCCACAGCATCCAGCCACACCAATAGTTTCAAATAAGTCCTCTGGCGTCTCCTACTAGCTTCCCATTAGCCTTAATATTCTGTGGAAGCATTTCAGATAAATGTTAATCTTCCTTTGTTTTTTTCTCCTATTTTACCTTCACTTCAGTTCCGTACTTGAGTTTATTTCATTTTAATCCACTCTTCCAACTCTGGATCAATGTGAACACCAGGCAGTAACTCACTGAAGCTCTAGATAAGTCTTCTCCCTTGAGAATGTCTTCAGAAAGGATGGCGTCTTTAGAGTGTCAGGAAATTCACCAGGAATAAGATGAAATGAAGCTACAAAGCAGATGCTGGGAGTAAGAAAATAGCAGTGTTCAATGATGGGGCAAATACGCCTGTCAAAATGGAACTTAAGTGGAAGGGACTGTCAGTGAGGGAAGCCGCCATCCTGTGTCCATTGCCAAGGGACTTGGGGAACTAGCCAAGCCACCCTTAATTGAGTAAAATGACAATCAGCCACGGTGCTAAAACAGAGATGAAATTTATAAATAGGGTTGATAGCAGGATTTTTCCAGCTTCTGATTGCTGTCTGGCTGTGGTTCCACCCTTAGAAAAATTCTGTCCTTCGAGTGCCAAATTCAGAAGATGATTTTGCCCATCTCGTTACCGCCATATTTTCTGAATCTCTTAAAATAGAATTGGATCATAATTTAGCAAAAGAACTTGACATGTAAAAATGGATGGGCACATACATAGGATGAAGCCAGATTTGTTAAATACGTTTGTCCCATGAATAGTGAGATCTGCTTTCTTAAATTGAGAAATAGTACTGAAGCACAGTTTTTAAGCATAGTTTTGCACTGACAGTGGAGTTTCTTCTTGTAGGATTTTGCTCCGGGGAATGGAAATATGAGATGTTTGTTAAGTCTTTCAGTTTGATGCCCCCAACACAAGAAAACCCTGTCTTCCTTCACACTCTACCCTGCTGTCTGACATCCCTTCATCTCTCTCTTTCTCTCTCTCTCTAACATACACACATACACACAATATAACATTCTTGAGTCAATACTACATAGCTGAAACTTGAGAAGAATGTTTACCTGCAGAATGTGTTCATGCTTTTTGATAATGACCTGAAAATCTCAGTTGCCTTCCCCAATTCATGGTTAAAGATGGAATAAGGCCTTAGAAATGAATTATCTCAGCAACTCAAAGCAGACTGCATAGAGACTGGACCTCTGAGAAAGCGCCACAGGCTTCAAGGGATTTCAGGAGGGAACCAAGGCAGTCTCAGAGGTACTTTCATGCTTTGCACTGGCCTCATGCCTTATCCATGCATCTTTTGGCCTTCTCAGATCTTACTTAGCATGAGCGAATTGAATGCAAATTGGTTGAAGTTTCAAGTTCGAATCTCCCAAATATCAGTTTGTACCAGGGAGCTGGGGAGGTATTTCAGCTTAGATTACCTCACCTAGTCCTCCCAGGCAGCCTGTGAAGGAAATGACTTTGTTACCCTTTCCTTACCCTACAGAAGAGAAAACCAGAGTTCAGAGAGGTCCAGAGCAGAGCCAAGGTTTGAACCTGGATCTTTTTTTTTTTATTTTTTAACTTTTCAATATTGTATTGGTTTAACCATATATCAACATGGATCCACCACAGGTATAAACGTGTTCCCCATCCTGAACCCTCCTCCCTCCTCCCTCCCCGTACCATCCCTCTGGGTCGTCCCAGTGCACCAGCCCCAAGCATCCAGTATCGTGCATTGGACCTGGACTGGTGACTCATTTCATATACGATATTATTTTGATGTGAAGCTAGAATTGCTCCCCTGTGGGTATCACCAGTGTTAAAATCTACACAAACTTTGGGGCCAACTATCTAGGAGAGAGTGCTTTGGGCTGTCCTCTCCTTAACCTTGCATCCTCCTACCTGCTTTCTCTTCCAGATGATTCCTTCATTTCTGTTTCTTACTTGGGCTCATGCTCTGTCTTTCCAGATGACCAATCACTTTTCATCCCTTCCCAATGCTCCTTAATCTCTAGTTTGCACAGACCTCATGGGTCAGGGGTTCTTTAAGTTGCCAGACACTGAGATTGGCAGCCAGTGATAAATGGGTGAACACAACATACTTCTGTTAAAGGACGTAGGGGAGACAGGCACTTACCAAAATCATAATGGAAATTGGAGTATAAGAAATGCTCCATGTGTGTTTTGCTCTGTGAGCCCAAAGCTGATAAGGACGTGAGGGACATCCCTTCATGTCCATCTATTCACCTCATCTACAAAACGGTGGGTGGATTGAAAAAAAAACAGCTAAGAACTTGCCGATGGGTGAAACCAAGGTAAACAAATCGCCAAGATAAGTTCTTCTCACTTGCAATGCAACAGATATGAGAGGAGATTAGTTTGAAAGTGTATGAGCCCAGTTTTCTGAGCTGAAAGGGAGCAGAGCCCTAGACCTCAAATTTTCAGTCACTGTTCATTTTGTTATTATATGAAGAAATGTGCAGTTTCTGTAGCAACGACTATCACAGCTTTATGGCCTCTCTGAGCACTCACTGGCCCAAATCTGCTCACTTTCCAAGCAGAACCAGTGGTGCATTTAGGGACACTTCTCAGAAAACCACATTCTTGAGTGAGAATAGTGAACCCCATCACCAGACACTTTTTTTTGGAATGACATCTCCAGGATCTCTAGAATTTGACGTAAGAAGCAACTGTGTCTGGTCTAATAAGAAGTATACCTATAATTCCTGTCTCCTTAGGTCAGGTCACTGAAAGAAAGCTTCAAATCCTACTAAAGGCAGTTCATGAAAATGCTAGCTTCTGGCAAGGTCGTAACAGAAAAGACTTCATGATCTTGCTGCTGCTCATATTTCCTGTTGCTTATGCAAGGCAAGCCCTGCGTATTCTCAGTGTACTGTCTGGAGAACAGTCTTAGGTGGGGTCGATTGCATATTGCAAACTCATTTGTGGTAAACTCAATGACAGACCACCCAGACCCCCTGGGAATGAAGGACTTACTTCCTGAGTTGCTGGGAAAGCTGCAACAGACAGTCCTTGGCTGCCAGCAACTTATGAAGGCTCAGCAAGTCCACTCAAGGTCATACTCCCTTCCTGATGTGTCCCCCATCCAATGGTTGATTGTTACGGGGCTATAAAGGCCCAGCCCCCTTTGCCCAACTCAGGACCACTCTGAAGGCTCATCCTGCAGGACAGATGAGCTTCTATTAGACTGCATCACAGCTTAGCCTCACTCTCTGCCCAATTCCTCCCACAGGTATGAATCCCAATTCAGTTCAGTTGCTCAGTCGTGTCCAACTCTTTGCGACCCCATGAATCGCAGCACGCCAGGCCTCCCTGTCCATCACCAACTCCCAGACTTCACTCAGACTCACATCCATCGAGTCAGTGATGCCATCCATCTATCTCATCCTCTGTCGTCCCCTTCTCCTTCTGCCCCCAATCCCTCCCAGCATCAGAGTCTTTTCCAATGAGTCAACTCTTTGCATGAGGTGGCCAAAGTACTGGAGTTTCAGCTTTAGCATCATTCCTTCCAAAGAAATCCCAGGGCTGATCTCCTTCAGAATGGACTGGTTGGATCTCCTTGCAGGCCAAGGGACTCTCAAGAGTCTTCTCCAACACCGCAGTTCAAAAGCACCCATTCTTCGGTGCTCAGCCTTCTTCACAGTCCAACTCTCACATCCACACATGACCACAGGAAAAACCATAGCCTTGACTAGACAGACCTTTGTTGGCAAAGTAATGTCTCTGCTTTTGAATATGCTATCTAGTCATAACTTTTCTTCCAAGGAGTAAGCGTCTTTTAATTTCATGGCTGCAGTCACCATCTGCAGTGATTTTGGAGCCCAAAAAAATAAAGTCTGACACTGTTTCCACTGTTTCCCCATCTATTTCCCATGAAGTGATGGGACCAGATGCCATGATCTTCCAGAACAACCATAATACGTGTCTTTCCCACCAAACTCCATCTCAGTCTTCTCCCTAGGGATCCTGACCTGTGGCATATCCTAAGGTCCATTTGTTGTCCAGGTCAGATGCATCCACACAGGGAGATCAGACTCAAGGCAGTGAGCTACACAATGACCACCAAATGCCTGACAGAGTTCTTAGACACAGGACACAGTGCTGAGCCCTGCGCTCAGGGCACACCTGGCAGATGACAGTGCTTTCATTCTGTTCCAGTGTCTACTTAAGTGAAAATAGATGTTCCCATTTGCCATCCATCTTTGATCATGACTTACTGCACTCTCCTTGGAGAAGGGAGTCACATGCCACCTCTCCCAGGAGGAGTCCTTTGGGCTTCCCTCTGACCTCCTCTTTTGCTCCCAGTGTTTGCTTCTCATGGCCTTTATCACCCATTCCACAAACACCTCTGGACTATACACCATGTGCCTGGTACTGTGCCCAGTGCCAGCAGTGCAGAGGTGGAGACACAGTCCCTGGGTCAAGGAGCTCACCTTCTATACCAGAGATAAGCAAATAAACGTGCAATTAGAGTGTAGTATGGCCTGTGATATGATAGAGGTGGGATGAGGTGTACCTATGAGGGTTGTCCAACCTAGCCTGGGAGGCCAGGCCACAGGGATGTGACAACAATCCACGTGTCAGCAAACACTTCTCAGGAAGGTGAATGCAGAGCCTAGTCTTGGAGGACTGCTAGGTGTTAACCGGGTGTAGTGGTAGTCTATGTATTCTTACAGGTGCTGTAACAGATTACTACAAACTCAGGGGCCTAAACAATGCATTTCTCTCACAGTGTTGAGGGCAGATACCTGAAATTATGTTTTCTTAGTTAAGGTCAAGATGCTTTGGCTCCTTCTGGAGGGTCTAGGGTAGAATTCTTTTCCTTGCCTTGTCTGGATTTTAGAGGCTCCCCATATTCCTTGGCTCAGGCCTCTTCTTCCTTCTTCCAAGCCGGCAGTATAGTATCTTCTCTCCTCTCTCATCTCTGCTTCTATCCTTATAGCTTCTCTCTCTTGTTCCTCTTTGTTGTTGTTCAGTCACTAAGTCGTGTCTGACTCTTTGAGACCCAGTGGACTGCAGCATGCCAGGCTTACCTGTCCTTCACCATCTCCTGGAGTCTGCTCAAACTCATGTCCATTGAGTTGATGATGCCATCCAACCATCTCATCTTCTGTCATCCCCTTCTCCTCCTGCCTTCAATCTTTCCCAGAATCGGGGTCTTTTCCAGTGAGTTGCTCTTCACATCAGGTGACCAAATATTGGAGCTTCAGCTTCAGCGTCAGTCCTTCCATTGAATATTCAGTGTTGATTTCCTTTAAGATTGTTGGATCTCCTTGCAGTCCAAGGGACTCTCAAGAGTCTCCTCCAGCACCACAGTTCAAAAGCATCAATTCTTCAGCACTCAGCCCTCTTTATGGTCCAACACTCACATCCACACATGACTACTGGAAAAACCTCCTGCCTGTCTCTCATAAGGATCCTTATTTGTGATGACATTGAAGTCACTCAGATAACCTAGAGTCATCTCCCCACATCAAGATCCTTAACCTAATCATATTTGTAAAGTCCCCTTTGCCATGTAAGGTAACATATTCAGGGACTAGAATGTGGATACCTTTGGGGCAGGGTATTATTCAACCTCCAACATTGGTGACTCCGGCCAAGTCAGCATACCAGGCAGAGAGATGAACACGGACAGGGCAGGAGGAATGTGGCCAGTGTCATTTGGGCAGCTTCAGGTATTTCATAAGGTGGAAGCATAAGTTTCAAGACAGGCATGTCAAGAGATCAAGCTGGATAAAGGTGCAGGGGAGCCAGTTCTTTCAGTCAGGCACTGTGTCTGGAGGTTGAATTATAATTGTGATTTATCACCCTATTTGTTCATGAGTGTCTGAGGCCCCTATTTAGGTCAACATCTTTTTGATGACGCTGCAGCTCTGGTCAGGGATTGGCATAGGACAGGAGTTCAGCATGCGTGTGGCATCAACAAATGCTTGTTGTGCCCTGTTGTGACACTGTGGTGGCAGGCAGAATGGAATGAACAGAGAACTAGAGGCACCACAGCCCATCTGCATGCTCTTGGACATGGTTTTTGTGGCAGCATGACTGGCCCTCATAAGCTCACTTGCACAGACATTTCCTGAGCCAGCAGTGAGTGGGGAACAAGCTGGGGAAGTCTTTTTGGAGAGCTTACGTAATAAAGACTGGAGATGTCTTCATTGTTGAAGCTGGAAGATGGGTACCTGAGGGTTTATTATGTTCTTCTCTCGAGCAAATATTTTCATAATATAAAGCTTTACAAAGTTTATATGAGTAGGGGTGAGGTGCACAGGGCAGTCTAGAAAGTACAAGTGAAAGTGAAAGTGAAAGTTGCTCAGTCATGTCCGACTCTTTGCGACCCCATAGACTGTATAGTCCCTGGAATTCTCCAGGCCAGAATACTGGAGTGGGTAGCCTCTCCCTTCTCCAGGGAATCTTCCCAACCCAGGGATTGAACCCAGGTCTCCTGCATTGCAGGTGGATTCTTTACCAGCTGAGCCACAAGGGAAGCCCAGGAATACTGGAGTAGGTAGCCTATTCCTTCTCCAGGGGATCTTCCTGACCCAGGAATCGAACTGGGGTCTCCTGCATTGCAGGCGGATTTTCTACCGACTGAGCAATGAGGAAGCCCAAATGGCCCCCAAATGGGAGAGGTAATGATTGGGACCAGACCATGGTTAAAAACGATGGTGATAAAAATCTTAACAGCTGTACCTCACACTGCTCAGAATGGCCATCATCAGAAAGTCTGCAAATAATGCATGCTGGAGAGCATGTGGCAAAAAGGGAGCCTTCCTACATTGTTGGTCAGAATGTAAGTCGGTATAGCCATTATAGAGAACAGTATGGAAGTTTCTTAAAAAACTAAAAATAGAGTTGCCGTATGATCCAGCAATCCCACTCATGACATATATCCAGAAAAGATGAAAACTTTAATTCAAAAAGATATTTGAAGCTTAATGTTTATACCTGCACTATTCATAATAGCCAAGACATAACAGTCAAGAAAACAGCCTAAATGCCTATCAACAGATGAATGAATAAAGAAAAAGTGGTACATATATACAATGGAATATTAATCAGCCATAAAAAAGAACAAAATAATGCCATCTGCAGCAACATGGATGGACCTAAAAATTATTATACCATCATACAGAGAAAGACAAATATTTGTGGAATCTAAAAAATGATACAAAGGAACTTATTTATAAAACAGAAATAGACTCACAGACATAGAAAACAAACTTATGTTTACCAAAGAGGAAAGAAGGAGGGATGGATAAACTGGGAATCTGGGTTTAAGAGATATACACTACTATTTAATATATATAAAATAAACAAGGACCTACTATATAGCACAAGGAAATATATTCAACATCCTGTAAAAAGAAAAGTTCATGTCAGTCGCTTAATGGAGAACACCTATGCAAATGCTTCGTAAACTGTAAAACTTTGCATATCCATAAGGAGCTTTTCCTCAGTTCTTCATACAAACATTTTTTTCCTCAGGAATTAGGCCATTTGTTTTCAATTTTTTGATACCTGAGTGTGTGATACATGGGATGAATGTCCTTCCCATCCAGGAACCTCAAGCCCCCTAGAATAATTACTTCTTGACAGCTTCCCTCTCACACCCTCAGTCTAAGCTGTGTTGGTTTCTCTTCTCTGCCCCTGGTCCTCAGACGCTGAAGGATGCCAGCGACAATGCACGCAAGGACTTCCACCGCGAGGCCGAGCTGCTGACCAACCTCCAGCACGAGCACATTGTCAAGTTCTATGGCGTCTGCGTGGAGGGCGACCCACTCATAATGGTCTTCGAGTACATGAAGCACGGGGACCTCAACAAATTCCTCAGGTATGGGAGGTGCCGGGAGCCAGGTGGGAGGTAGGCTCCATATGAGCTGGGGGTGAGGACAGGAAGTTCCCAGGAATGGCCAAGGGGCCCCTGGACCTTTCCCTGGAACCACCTATCCTGGTGACAACACCAATGCCTGCCACAGAAAAGGAGCCCAAGTCCACTGCATTGCTTCTTTTCCTGGACCAACAAATTCTACTAATGTGACACTAACGATTCCATTCCTTCCCACCTGCATTTATTGAGTGTTGGTTTATTAAATGGTACATGACATGTACATCTGAGATGGGCCTTAGGATCTGTAGGAGTTTGCCTGGTGGATAAGGGAAGAGTGTTGTTCTGATAAAGGAAACAACAAGAACTCAGGCTCCCAGGTGTCACAGGAAAAGGCTTGGGCTGGTGAGAGTGATGAGTCTTGGAGACACCCATCAACGTAAAAAACCAGGGCGAGGGGAGGTTTAGACAAGGAAGTAGGAGAAGTCATGGCTGGAAAGATGAACATTTGGACTGTTCTGAGGACAGAAAGCAGAACCAGGAGGTCAGTAGGTCAGAGGATTGAGTGAAAAGAACACCATCAAAAGAGTGAAACATCTAGAAGGAAGGACAGATCTAGGGAAGACTCAGGATTGGGACTCAAGTCAAGTCCCTGAAGTCTGGAAAAGATGGCCAGCTTCATCTGGGGGTTGTGTGGTCAGGGAGAAACTGGAAGGTGGCAAAATGAGGAAAGGGGAAGCATGGTGGATAAAAGGGAGTTGTTGGGTTGCTAAATAGGGTTGTCACTTGGATTTCCAGCACTGGCCAAACTGGGTCTTGTTTCAGTGGCAGGTTCTCAAGCAGGTCCCTTCCTTGGGGCGATGGGTGCAGGGGCCTGGGAGGGGCTGCAAGATATAGCAAGTGAGAGACACCTCACAAAGTGAAAGGCATTGCAGAGCAGTGTCTTAATGTCGTTAGTGAGGGGACACTTATGATCCAGGCAGGATGCTGCGCTGGAGTTGAATCTCAGCTCTGGCATGTATTAGCTGAATGACCTTGGGCAAGTCTCTTAGCTGTTCTGATGGCACTACTGAGCCAGCAGGGTAAGCATGAGGCTGAATTAGAATGAATAGAAAGCTCGTGGCAGAGAAGCCAGTAGGATGTTTTCAACAAGCAGAAGCTTGATCCTGCTACTAGTGATTTCTACTCATACACCAACTACCTCAGTGAGGGAAACTGAAGGGAGCTGGGTTTGATGTGGGAGATAGAGGATGGTTGTGGTCACCCTACTGGAACCCTTAGTGAGTTTTCTTATCCTGTATCTACCAGGGGAGAGAATAAGTGTGTTGATCCCAATACTCCTTGGTGAAGGAAATCAAGTGATGCTTTTATTTACATTAAGCAGATGTGCAAATGGAAGCCACACATTTAAGATCTTACACAATGGGAAAAGTAAGAAGTCTCAGTGGTGAGGGCTGGAAGACACAGTTCTCCTTCCTGTTCTGCATCTGCTGCTTGGGGCCCTTGGGTGGGTCCCCAACCCACTTTGCCTCAATCACCTCAACCCTCAGGTGGGTCTGAGTTAGATCCCCTCAAAGACACATCTGGCTCTAACATGCTGTTTTCTTTAAAATGTAACTAATCTTTGAAAGATTAGCAGTTGTTAGCTATGATTTCTTGGTAGATAGTTTAACTTAAGAGAAATAAGGAAGATGTTCCTCACTGGCCTCAGTTTTCTCACCTGCAAAGGGGGTATGATAACACCCATCTCATGGACTGGTGTTAGGACTATCCTGATGGCTAATGTTATGTGTTAGAAAAGGCTAACGTATTGTTAGTCGCTCAGTCATGTCTTACTCTTTGCGACTCCATGGACTATAGCCCGCCAGGCTCCTCTGTCCATGTGATTCTCCAGGCAAGAATACTGGAGTGGATAGCCATATCCTTCTCCAGGGGCTCTTCCAGACCCATGGATCAAACCCAGATTTCCTGCATTACAGGCAAGTTCTTTACTGTCTGAGCCATCAGGGAAGCCCATTGTGATGGCAGGTAATCAATAGATGTTGCACCCATAACCCTTCTTCTCTGACACATTTTCCTCTTCATTTTGGTTTAGGGGGTCCATAATCCTGGGAAAGTTACACCTTTTGCATTACTGCAGCACTTAGACTACTCTGTCTTCCTCTAGTTTCTACAGGCACTAGAGAGAGATTTCCAATAAAATCAGTACCAGTAGCTTCATGCAGCCACTGGAAAGTTCAGGAAATGTATAATTTAAGGAATAAGTTAATTGCTGACAGAAAGTGAAATGGGGAGAGGGTACTACTGTGTTTAGAAATGGCATCCCATGGCTTGTACAGTCTGGATCATTTTGACCGTCTCTAGCCTCATGAATTGTAGAAGGCAATGGCACCCCACTCCAGTACTCTTGCCTAGAAAATCCCATGGATGGAGGAGCCCGGTAGGCTGCAGTCCATGGGGTCGCTAGAGTTGGACATGACTGAGCGACTTCACTTTCACTTTTCACTTTCATGCATTGGAGAAGGAAATGGCAACCCATTCCAGTGTTCTTGCCTGGAGAATCCCAGGGACGGGAAGCCTGGTGGGCTGCCGTCTATGGGGTCGCACAGAGTCAGACACGACTAAAGCAACGTAGCAGCAGCAGCAGCAGCCTCATGAATACACATACACAGGTGGTAGGATAGAGGACAGTGGGAGCTTGTACACAGTTTGACTCATCCAATGTGAAAGGAAGAAGAGAAGCTGCATTTAATTGAGGTCTAGCTGCTTATAGGAGAACTAATTCCCTTCTATTCCCATGTTCTAGGCTATGTCCCTATTTTAAAATGGTGCTTTCCCCAAACTGTAGAATAATAAATTCAAATGTACTCACCTGGACTCAAGTAAATGCCTCTGTGAGCTCAGACTGTGCACATGTGTGTGTGTGCATGCGTGTGTGTGTGTGTTGATTCCTTCACTCTCAGCTCCATTCCCTAGTTCTCCTCCATGCTTTCCAGAGGAGCAGGCACCTGATTCTCCCTTGGCAGCTTGTACAGGGCAGGGAGTTGTTGAAAATCTCCCTTGCTCAATTTCAGAACCTGCTGAATTCTGGGAGCAAAAGGTTTTCTATGCCAAGAATCAGGTTCTCAGGTGCAAGGATGTGCTGTGAACTACAGTCTGTCCTCTTCTTCTGGGAGGGAACCATGTCCTTATGCTGCCATGAATTGTGTCCTCAAGTATCATGGGAAGTTCTCTGTGAAGCAGATGTCTACAGTTATCCTCCCACCCCTTTTATTCATCCCAAAGCCATTGAGACCAACAGGAACAGGCCTTATGTTAGGTTGGCTGGGAGATGAGGAGTCAAGCATGGTCCTTGCTTTCAAGGAGATTACAATTTTTCCTCTTAGCATTCTTGTGAATTACCTTCCAATGAAGGGAATATAGAAAAGGGCCCTTTTTTCAAGTGATAACAGCTGTTTATTGGGAGTTTCCTGGCAGTCCAGTGGTTAGGGTAAGGGAATTTCTTTGCTGGGAGCCAGGTTTAACACCTGGTCAGGGAACTAATATCCCTCAAGCCTCGTGGCAAGGCCAAACAAAACAGCTATTTATTGAGTCTTTCTTAGCATTCTAAATGTTTTAAATATATCAACTTAATAAGCTATTATTACCATTATCCCTGGGGCTTCCTATGTGGAGCTGGGAGTAAAGAATCCACATGCCAATGCAGGAGACCTAACAGATGCATGTTCAACCCCTGGGTGGAGAAGATACCCTGGAGGAGGGCATGGCAACCCACTCCAGCATTCTTGCCTGGAGAATCCCATGGACAGAGGAGCTTGGCGGGCTACAGTCCATGGGGTTGCAAAGAACTAGACACGACTGACGCGACTTAGCACAGCACAAAGCACAGTAACATCCACAGTATACAGTTGAAAAAACAGTCACAGGACTAGTGAATGTCAGAGCTGAGATTCAAACCCACAGCCCCTGGCTGCAAACCCCATTGTCTCAACCACATCAACACTTCCTCTTGAAGGGACCATTAAAAACCAGAAGGGAAGCAGTGTTTTGTAGTGTTCTAGAGTCACAATGGGTTTGGGTAGACCCTGGGAGTTGGTGATGGACAGGGAGGCCTGGCGTGCTGCGGTTCATGAGGTTGCAAAGAGTCGGACATGACTGAGCAACTGAACTGAACTGAAGAGCCACAAGAGTGTGGCTGAGTGCTTCTGCCACCCACACTGGGAGACAACAGGCCAAGGCAGGGAGGGAAGCCTCCCTGGTCAGAATCCTGACCCTGCTACCTGCTCCCCAAGCCCAGGGGGTCTCTCCCCTCTTGAGGCATGTTCTCCTGAGAGAGGTGAAATATGTTGTTATTTCCAAGAGCTGCGGGGTACCCTGTGGAGTGAAGCAGAGAGGTGGTGTTACTTTTGCTTGCGCTCCTCTTGAGAACTTATTTAAAAGCCTTGCCTGCCCTCTTTTTACACCAGAACTTTCTACTCAAGATACCCAGAACTGAGCAGGAGAAATGTTTGGTTAACAATGCAGGAGGCTGCCCCACCCCCCAGGGGAGGGGGTACAGGGCAGGGGGGCCCTGGAGAGCCCCTGCTTTCCAGTGCTGTGGAGCAGACTGCTGCAGGATGGGGGTTTTACACACACAGAGGTGGCCTTTGGCACTGGCCTCTAACTTTTTCTCTTTCCTAAAGTCTCTGCCGCAGAAAGATTCTTAGAGGAGTCTGGATTTCTGGGGCTGAAATAATGCTGTGTCCCCTCTTCTATCACGTGTGCATGTGTATTCATGAGGTTGTGTGCAGGTGAGCCAAATTGCTTCAGTCGTTTCCAACTCTCTGCTATCCTATGGACCATAGCCCACCACGCTCCTCTCTCCATGGGATTCTCCATTCAAGAATAGTGCAGTGGGTTGCCATGCCCTCCTCCAGGGGATCTTCCCTTCCCAGGGATTGAACCCACATATCTTAGGTCTCCTGCATTGGCAGGTGGATTATTTACCACCAGCACCACTTAGGAAGCCCATTCATGAGGTTATAGAGGGTCAAAATGATCCAGACTGTACAAGCCATGTGATGTCATTTCTAAACACAGCAGTACGCTTTCCCCCTTCCACTTTCTCTCAGCAATTGACTCATTCCTTAAACTGTACAGTTCCTGAAACTTCCAGTGGCTCCATGAAGTTCCCAGTGCTAATTTTGTGGAAAGCTCTGTCCAGTGCTTGTAGAAACTGGAGGACAAATCAATCCGGGTGCTGCCATAATGCAGAAGGTGTAACTCCCAGGATTACGGATCCATCAACCAAAATAAAGAGGAAAATGTGTCAGAGAAGAAAGTCTGTGGGGACAACATCTACTCCAGTATTCTTGCCTGGAGAATCCCACGGACAGAGGAGCCTGGAGGGCTGTGGCCCATAGGGTAGCAGAGAGTTGGAAATGACTGAAGCAACTTGACATGCCTGCATGCAACCTCAATACACAGGCACACGTGATAGGAGGGGGCAGTCAGTCAGTTCAGTCGCTCAGTCATGTCCGACTCTTTGCGACCCCATGGGCTGCAGCACGCCAGGCTTCCCTGTCCATCACCAACTCCCAGGGCCTAGTCAAATGCATGTCCATCGCATCGGTGAGAGGGTACACAGCCTCATTTCAGCCACAGATTACCTGTCGTCACAGTCGTTCACTCTTTGAACTGAAATCTGTGATGATTTCACCCTGGCTTACATTCTCGGGGTGTTTCAGGATTTCTCATAATTTATGTGCATCTCTAGATCCCTTTCCTGGTGTTTCCTATGATGAGTGAAAATACTGTCACTTTCCCCTGCCCCTTTAGTGCTGGAAGGATTGGGCTTGAGTAACCTTTAGTGAGGGGAGGGGGCCAGTTCTGAGAGCCTCGTCACAGGCCAACCACAAAAAGAAATGCACAGGGGATAATGCATGTTTTCGTATCACCATCCATTTCTTTTTTTAAGGAAAACTTTGTTTCAAAGCCTTTCCCTCTGGCTTTTAAGTGAAAATCCACAAGGCACCATACAAGTGGTGTCTAAAGCCTCTTCTGTCAATGTAATTGTACTAGGAAGGTACAGTCAGTCTCCCCACCTCACAGAATGAGGAAGCAGGCCCAGAGACGTCTGCACCCACTGAGGTCAAAACTAGCATGTTAGAAGGAGATCAAATTCATTTCTGATAACCTAGAACCTTGGCCACTGTACTGTAAGACTTCTTACTCCAGAAGAAGAGAGTCTGAGCAGAAAGAAGCCAAGGCTTTTCCTGTATTCTCCTCGGTGTGACCATTGGCAGTCAGGGCTGGAGTTTGAATGGAGGTGGAATAAATGTGTTAGAATTTGCCTTATACAAAAACAGGAAAAGTTATATCCAGATGTTTTCAGATAAAAGGAACCTAAGTGACAGCCCCAGTGGCTCAGTCAGTAAAGAATCCACCTGCAATGGAGGAGATCCAGGTTTGATCCCTGGATCAAGAAGATCCCTTGGAGAAGCAAATGGCTACCCCACTCGAGTATTCTTGCCTAGGAAATCCCATGGACAGAGGAGCCTGGCAGGCTATGGTCCATTGGGTCACAAGAGTCAGACACAACTTAGCAACTACAGCCAAATCAAATGATAACCCAACATAATAGACCTTTGGATTTTTGACTGATGAGAAACTTACAGATTGGGCATCATTGACTCAATGACATGAGTTTGAGCAAACTTCAGGAGATAGTGAAGGACAGGGAAGCCTGGTGTGCTGCAATCCATGGGATCACAAAGAGTCAGACACAACTGAACAACTGAAGAGCAACAACAACAAACTGGACTTGCTAAAAGACTTTCCCAGGCCGTAGGGCTGGACACAGCCAAAACTGGGAAATTCCCCAGCTCCTTGTCCAGTGCTTATTCTCTGAAAATGTAAGAACAAAATGTCTGGTGACAGTGTGTTTTGGGAGCCACTGTGGCTGAAGCCGTGGTGGGAGGGGCTGTGGGGCTAGCCGGTAGGAGGAGGAGTAAAACAAGTCGTATGTTCTTGGGTAATTCTGGCTGTTATTTTCAAATAGTGATACAGCTCTGGAATGCTGTGATGGGGTCACCCACTTTAAAATTTGTTTAGAATCTTCTATGTTTATTTGAAGTGCTTCCAACTGTCCTGAAAGATCTTCTCCCTTGTTTGCCTTTGGGAGGGAGAAGCCCTTAGACTGTCCTGGCAGGTCCAGCAGCAAAAACAGTCTTTCCTTCTGGCCCGGCAGCGCCCCCTCAGTCCATCAGGGCAGTGACTCCAGTCTTAGCTCACCAGGCAGGATTCCAAGTTGGGGAATGTGGGGTGGAGGTAAGGGGTTAACAGTGGCATCCTAAGACTGAGACCCTCCCTTCCCTGAAGCACATGCCACTGTTCAGATGCCTTAAGTTGCCACACAGCTGGGAAAAAACTGGATAAGACAGAATATAAAGAAGATATACAACTGCACCATACTTCACCACTCCCCACACATAGTATGAGGAATAAAAGTTGCCCCAGTGAGAGACTAAATGTATTGTGATTCAAAAAGCTGCCTTCTGTGATGGCCAGTGCAGATGGAGCTGAAGATCAGGGATGGGACTGAGCTGAAGGAGATGGCATTTGTCCCTGGGAATGAATGCCTGGGATGAGGATGCCCAGTTATTTTGCCAAGCTGGGCTTGAGGATGACAAGAGTAGCTTGAAACCATGTTGACCCATGGAATGGGTGAAGTGGGGGAGATTAGAATTGCACTCTGGAGGGACCAGCCTGAGTGAGGACCCTCTGCTGCAGGACGTGGCTGAGAGGGGGAGAGTTGGGGCTCCAGCTGGGATGCAATGACTCCTGACTCCAGGAGAGTGAAACTCTCCTCCAGTGTTTTATTTTAATTTGCATATTTTTTGTTCACTTGTTTTTTGCTTCAGCCACCCACTGCTTTCTAGGGTTTGGAATCTAGCCAGTGCCTGACCCTAGCATAGTTCCAGAGCCCTAAAAGGTGAACCTGTCTGTATGTTGAGGGAGCACTGTTCAGGCCCATGGGGTCCTGGAAATGTTAGACTTTCTGGGAAATGAAGCCTGGGTACTCTGGAGGCTTTGGGGGAAAAACTATGGATGGATTGTCCTTGCCTCCTATTTTTGCTAAGGCAAGCAGTATCCTCCCACACCAGCAGCTGATGAGGGGCACAGGACCCCTCAAGGCAAAGAGCCGAGGCTCCATGAGGCCTTTCGTGTCCTCTCCAGGGCGCATGGACCGGATGCAGTGCTGATGGCCGAGGGCAACCCACCAACGGAGCTGACGCAGTCGCAGATGCTGCACATTGCCCAGCAGATCGCTGCAGGCATGGTCTACCTGGCATCGCAGCACTTCGTGCACCGAGACCTAGCCACCCGGAACTGCCTGGTGGGCGAGAACCTCCTGGTGAAGATCGGGGACTTCGGCATGTCCCGGGACGTGTACAGCACCGACTACTACAGGGTGAGTGGCTGTACCCGTGAGGAGGCCCAGGGCCCTCCTTCCCTGGGGACCTCTTGCTGTATTCATGTGCTTGGGCTGCCACAACAGAATACTGCAGGCTCAGTGGCTTGCACAACAGAAGATGATTTTCACACAGTGCTGGGGGCTGGAAGTCCAAGCTCAAGGTGACAGTAGGGTTGTTTTCTTTTAAGGCTCCTCTTCTTGTGCCTTCTTGCTGTGTATGGCCTCACATGGTCTTTTCTTTGTGCACATACATCCCTGGGGTCTCTCTCTGTGTCTAAATTTCTTCTTATAAGAATGCCAGTCAGACTGGTTTACAGCCCGCCCTAATGGCCTCATTTTAGCTTAATCACCTCTTTAAAGGCCCATCTCTGAATACAACTGTATTGTGGGATACTAGGGGCTAAGGCTTCTACATGTAAATCTGGGGAGGACATAATTCAGCCTGCAACACCATCCTGTCCTTTCCATGGTTCTCTAGATATTGTCAAGAGAAAGATTTCAACATGAGAGTTGTGCGAGGGGAAGCCTGAGGACTTTAGGAGGCCACAAAGTTAAAGGATTTAGAGATTTGGTTTTTATTCTGTGAAATTATGCCTGGAGCCTTTTGTTTGAAGTTTGACTTGAGGTGAATTTATTCACATAAATGAAGGTACACTAAGGTGTTGGAGGTTCCCACTGAGAACCATCTTGGTTGGTGGCCATCATGGTAAGAGGTTCCACCCTTTAACATGCTAATGGCTAGAATTGTATTCAATGATGCAAATCCACTGATTACGTGGAGTTGGCCCCCTTGGAGAATTAGATTTGTTAACTGAGATCTCAGAACTCGGGTATGAAAGAAAAGGGTCATTTCTGGAAACTGGGAAGTTGTGATATTGAAAGTGAAGATTTGGGGTCATGTTCTACCATCTTAAATCCCCATCCCCCATTTTTTTTCTTGTTGTCATGCTTGATTTTTAAGGGCAGAGGGATGTAGGTAGAAAAAGAAATAAGTGTTCCAGAAATATATCACCTAAAAAGATAAAACCTATAACTGAACTAACTTTTGTACTAGATTGGGCCTGGTGAACAACATGCCTGTCCTTGCCTTTGCTCTTCCCATCATGACTTATCTTTGAGGAAGAACCTTCTCCTTTTGTCTCCTGTACTCCTCCTTGCAGCCTCCCTCACCTTAGTGTCTGCCTTTTAGCTGAGCTGACTTTGCTACAATTAGTCTAAGACAATGAACCCATTGCTTAGCTGCATATTCTTCTGTAGATTGTTTTGTGGGGTTTTTTCTTTTGTCATTTTGATAAGCATTGTGATAAGCATTTTGATAAGCACCTGTTCTAAGTCTAATGATGACTAGTTTGGTCTAGAAAGCTAAAACATGGCAGGAGGTTACATGCCAATGGATGTGTGTTCTCTGTTAGCTCTGCTTCCTTGGTAGGAAGTGGAGAGATGGGGGCATTTCCCTGTCCAAGGAGACAAACGAACACATGGGTTCTTCCTTAAAAACAATCTTTACTGATCTTAATGAGCATCCAGGGAAGAAACATGTGGCCCTGGCAATGGCTCTCCCTTTCACAGTAAGTTAATAAAGGTTTCAGAGTGGCCTGGCACAAAATAAGTGCTCAGTAAATATTTTCAACTTTATCATTATCCAAATCAATAAAGCTATGCTTCATTCTCAAAGCTGTGACTGAATGAGGTGGAACTCAGTGACTTTTTATACATTCTCTGGAAAAGTAATTCTGAAGAAAAAGACTGAAAACCTTAACAATATGAAGATAAATTACCCAATTATAAAATAGGTGAAATATTTTTAAGTTTGTCTTGGTGCCCCCAAAGAAAATATACAAATGGCCAATAAGTACATAAAATGATGCTCAACATCATCAGTCATTAGGGAAATGTAACTCAAAACCACAATGAGGTACCGCTTCACATCCACTGGGCAAAACAGACAATAAGAAGTGTTAACAGGGATGCGAAGAAATTGGAACCCTCATAAATTGCTGGTGGGAACCTAAATTGGTGCAGTTGCTTTAAAAATAGTTTGGCAGTTCCTCAAAATGTACAACAGAGAATCATCATGTAACTCAGAAATTCTACTCCTTGGTATATACCCAAGAGAATTAAAACCATATGTACACATACACACACACACACACACACACAGGTACACAAATGAAATAGCAGCATTATTCATAATAGCTCGAAAGTGGAAACAGTTTAAGGGTCCCTCAAATAGTAAACAGATAAACAAAATGTGATCATCCGTGTGATGGACTATTATTCATTAATTAAAAGGAATGATGTACTGATTCATGCTACAATGTGAACCTTGAAAACATTATTATGGTTAAGTGAAGGAAACCAAGCACAAAAGGTCACATACTACATGATTCCATTTATACGGAATATCCAGAATAGGCAAATCCACAAAGCAGGAGGTAGATTAGTGGTTGCCAGAAGCTGGGGGACAATGGAGAATGAGAAGTGACTGGTTCTGGATATGGAGTTTCTTTTTGGAGTGATGAAAATGTTCTATAATTGTGTAGTGTGATGGTTGTTTAGTATGTGTATAAATATAATAAAAATCAGTGAACATGTACTTTAAAAGGATAAATATTATGGTATAAGAATTAAATATTGATTTAAAAAGCCTTAAAACTAGCAAAGCAATGACCATCATTATAGACATGAGAATTTAGCCTTGGTCATTTATGCATTTTAAAACACTGTCATTTGTCATCTACTGTATATTCTGATTCTGTTAAAAAGAAAATCCTCCACTTAGTGACATTTTCTTGAAATATTTCCTGCTGAATAGATTGGAGGAAATAATGATTCCCAGTTTCTTTATTTGTTAGATGTTCTTCACAGAACTATCCTAGTCATTAAGAAATGTGCTTCAGGTGCCACATTGATTTAATCCCCTCGCCATGGTCCCTACTCAGTTGCAGCTTCAAGGTTTATATGCTCACTTTGTTGTTTGTTGTTCCCTTTGAGGATGAGGAGAAAGAACCAGCCTTACCTTGACCTCTGTGACAGGTGAGCCTGGTGGGATTTGGTACAAAGTGGATGATGAGCATAAGAACTGGCCGATTTAGTAGCAGCTTAGAAAAAATAAGAAATTATGAATTTCATTTTGCTGTCTCTAAAATTTTCAAATGGTAATCTACTTTTTGGTTCCATGAAAGTATTTATTGTCATAGAACTCATTTGTAGAATATCTTTGCTTATTCAAATATCAAAAGCCTATCCATGGAGTTCATTCTCTTGAGTTTGTCCAATGGACAAGTAGAAGCCATTGCTCTGTTTCTACATGTGAATTCAGCGTGACTTTGTGTGGCTACCTCCCGGGACACTTTTGCTTTCATGTAAGTTACCCACCTGTTGGATCATCCATAAGCTTAGTGTTAAGCCCATCCCCATCATGGTTTCTCTTCATATTTTCTGCCATGGAAGCTGGGGAATCTGTTCTCCTTACAGCTCATTTGTGGGCACATTTTTGTAATTATTTTGTCCTTAATTTCTTCAAAAGCCTTCACACTCCAAGGTGGGGAACTGCTGTGGCTGATGTGGGCTATCATCATCACCACTGTTAATATCCTTCCTGCACAGTAGTGGATGAGGACTTTTGTCTTCACCAAGGGTATCTTCCATGGAAAGATGTTGTTTGGGCATGGAGTCAACTGGATTAAGGAGTTACATGTTCTTTATCTTTAAGCAGGAACCAATTCCACTGGCAGCCTGAGCTTTCTGCTCATGGTGGCTTGTGAGCTGCCTTGTGGGGTGGCCCCAGCTCTGTGTGATCCATGGCAGGAGGGGCGGGTGGCAGCTGTTCCTCCATCATGGGGGAGCTGGCAGCACCAGGAAACGGCTGCCTCAAAGCTTCCACCCTGTTGCAGCTGAGCTAATTATATCTTCCTAAAGAAGGAAGAAATCGGAACACTACATTTGCATTGAAACCAGCCTGATATGGCAGGTCCAAAATTACTCTAGCATTTATGTTCTCTGAATTGTTTTAATTAGCAGCTCTGCAGTACCAGTCTTTCATTTCGTTTTTATTCCTTCCCTCCACTGGCAAAGCCTGACATTTAGGAAACATCTGAACCAGATTTCTGTCACATTCTGCCTGTCAGAGACCTAGGATCTCAGTCTACTTGATCATTACTATGCCTCAGTGGATCCACTGAATTTTTTTAAATGTGTGCTTTGGTATTTTCCATGATTTGGTTTCAACATGCCTTTAAAATGAATGGTGACCATTGGTGAGTACAGAGCCCCAGAGATCTGAAATCCTCACTTTTAAGTCTTATACAACACTTTGAATTTTAGTTTTATGGTGGTGGGGGTAAGCAATCTTATCCTTTAATTCATCTTTCACTTAAGAAAAAACAGGGAAACAGAATTAGAAAGCTCATTAATAGTGGACATTTAAAGAAGCAAGTGAATCTAACTTGGTTAAAGGCCATGGTGAGAATCCTAAAGTGTTAAAATGATATAAACAAGTCCGGAAATCATCTGCAAGTGCTTAATACAGTTTATCAACAGCAGAGAGAAAGGAAGACAAGTTTTGTTAAAATAAGCTGATATAACAAGTAGCAAAAAGAACTGTTTTGAACTTTAGGTACTTTGTCCCTTACTCTGCCTACCCCGGAGGAAAAAGTGTGATAAACTGGAAAATAAAGTCCTGAACCATAGAGGAGAGAAGGCTTAGGTAATTTAAAAACTGGACAAGCACATGAGAAATAACCTAGGGTTAATTTTTATACTTTGGTATTGGAAAAAAAAAGTGTTTATTTTTTTAAGGAATATTTGCTTGTAATGTGAGCATTTCTAAGTAGATAGGCAGGTAGATGATAAATAGGTAGATAGATGAGTAGATAGATTGTTGAGTAGATAGGTAGATCTTAACTCATTCCACAGATGTTTTTACTGTGCTGTGTAAAATGCTCAGGTCATCCCCGCTATGAGGAGCAACACTGTGTCTACCTGGTGATAACTGCTGATTCCTAAGAGATAACCAGTTCCACCACCTCCCTGACTTCCTCCATGCAGAACAATGGCTGACAAATCTGTGATCCCTCAATCAGATCAGATCAGTTGCTCAGTCGTGTCCGACTCTTTGCGACCCCATGAATCGCAGCACGCCAGGCCTCCCTGTCCATCACCAACTCCCGGAGTTCACTCAGACTCACGTCCATCGAGTCAGTGATGCCATCCAGCCATCTCATCCTCTGTCGTCCCCTTCTCCTCCTGCCCCCAATCCCTCCCAGCATCAGGGTCTTTTCCAATGAATCAACTCTTCACATGAGGTGGCCAAAGTACTGGAGTTTCAGCTTTAGCATCATTCCTTCCAAAGAAATCCCAGGGCTAATCTCCAATACTTCCTAGAAATAACTGTTACAGCACAGAGTATTTTGCCTCATGGAAATCTGCTCATGTCTTCTCATTGATGTGAGGGCAGAGAGAGGACAAATCTTATGTATCTTTATATCTGTGCAAACTGGCAGAGTGCACGGCACAGACTAGGTATGCTGAATAGGACACATATGAGGAAAAGCCTTGATGAATGTGTCTTTTTAGCTCTATTGATGAAAAGTGAAGATACTCAGACTTGCAGACAGGCCTGGTGCTGGGTCTAGGAGCACTGCCTTCAGGAAGTAAAGCTAGAGATACAGGGACATCTTTATCTCAGACAATTTATTTTCAGTAGAAAGCCCAGAGCTGAAACTTATTTACATTAACACTACAGTGGACAAACTTCCTCTGATATATTTGCCTAGAACCCTTAAAACCAGACAAAACATTCATTTAAAAAGGCAACACTTCTTCCTGAAAGAAGAATGCTCTCTATGTCATTAACTCTCTTTTGCAGATACCATTTCCTTATTTTTCTCCTTAATACATACTCACATGATGACTCTTAACTTTCACACAAACAATTATAGACCTTTCTGGTTAGGTTCTTTTGATTAAAGTGGCCCCAGAAACATAAGAGGTGTTTTATTCTATGAAATCATCTTTAATTTTATGCCTTGAACAACAGTGAGAGAAAAAGCACAGTTCAGAGGAACCTGCCTGTTGGGCAGAAATCAGAACATTGAATTCAGGCTAATTCTATGTTAAAGTAGATTTGCATAAATTGTTTTAAGATTCTAAATTGACTCAATTTGTATTCAAGCCTCCCTAAGAACTTTTCACATATGCTTTGGAGTTGTAACAGGGTGAGTGAGTGTCCATTTATTCATTCATTCAACACACATTAATGAAGCAGCTGCCACATGCTAGATACTGTACTAAATAATCAAGGCAGAGTCTTTAGATGTATGATAATGGCTTCCCTGGTGGCTCGGTAGTAAAGAATCTGCCTGCAATGTAGGAGATGTGAGTTTGATCTCTGGGTTGGGAAGATCCCCCCTGGAGGAGGGCATGGCAACCCGCTCCAGTATTCTTGCCTGGAGAATCCCATGGACAGAGGAGCCTGGTGGACTACAGTCCATATGATCACAAGGAGTTAGACACTACTGAAGTGACTGAGCACACACGGCACCATGTGATGAAGGGGCTTCCCAGTTGGTGCTAGTGATAAAGAATCCACCTGCCAATGCAGGAGACACAAGAGAGTTCCATCCCTGGGTTGGGAAGATCCCCTGGATTAGAAATTGGCAACCCATTTCAGAATTCTTGCCTGGAAAATTCAATGGACGGAGGAGACTTATGGGCTACAGTCCATGGGATTGCACAGAGCTGGACACAACTGAGTAACTGAACACAATGTGATGGATGCTAAAATATCACTAGAAATATGTATAAGGAACCCTAAAAAGAAAGCTACCAGTCTGCTTTAGGAAATAAAAGTCAAGTTCACAAAGACAAGGCATTTGAACTGGTATTTAAGATATGAACCAGAAATTTATCTATCGGCAAGAAGGCTGTGGACGATGAGGGGAGGGGGGAATTCTTGGCATTGGAGGTAGCATAGGAAAAGAAATGGTGCAAAAATACCATAATACATGCCCTGAGAATGAGGCTCCTTTACATACCCTTGAGGCTAAAAAAGTAGGCTATTCACATTATTATCAGACTTCACAGCTGCCTGTTTCCTATGCCAAATTCTTTGAACTTGGTCCTTTTGTCAGTGGGAAGCTACTGAGAGATTTTATGCCAGAAAGTGACATGTCAGATTGCATTAGTTTATGAAAATAGATCTGCCCAACAGATCCCCAGATATCCACTGCTGTATGTATTTGATTGGTCTGGTGCAGTGTCTCTCAAACTAGATCCATTAGCTGATCCATCTCTTTTACCAGTAAAAGAGATCCATGATCACTAAGGTAAGCAATAATTTCCTTGCTACAGAACTCCTTAGAGCCTTTAATCTATTACTGGGACTGTGGTCTTTTCAGAAGGGCTATAGAAAGTGGCCAAAGTCTGCGCAAAAGAGCTGGCCTGGTTCAGAGCCCTGGTTCCATCCATTTACCAACTAGTGGAGTCTGTTAGCAGATGATGGGATAAATCCTCTTGTTTTTTAGTCTTCTGAGTCTCTTATTCTTGAAATCAAGAGCCCTTCCTCTTTGTACACAGAAGAACTACAATACAGAAATTGGTGTTTTCAGCTGAGCTGGGAAGGATGGTAGGCAATAGCCCTTTGATGTGCATGGACCAGAAGGGTTCTGATTTCTCAAGCTACTGAGAAGTATCTTCAGTAGATACTTTCTCCCATTTTTACCCATCTGGAAGCAGTTAGGCTTCAGCTGTCTTTATCTGTCACATTCCATATCTTTGCATCACTGAGACCAGAGCCCCTTAAAAAGGACACTGACAATAAAGACCTAACAACGATATAGAGAAAAGAGCATCCAACTGTGATCCTAAAGACAAAAGTTTAAATATCTGATTTCCCTTTCCTAGCAGTTAGAATGCACTTAGCATTTAGCTACTAGTAATAGGCCAAGCAGATAGGGAGTTGCTTTTTTTCACACTACAAGAAATTTACAGGTGGGCAGTTTTCTAATGGGTTTGGAAGCTTTCCAGTGTCAGAGCAATTTACTGGCACCTGACATTTTCTTGGTCTTTTATTCATGGCTGAAGGATGGTTGCCTCAATTCCAAACACGTCAAAACTGCAATTGGAGTAGAAAGGAGCCAGGATGGCTGCAGGGAAAAAATAATTTCTACCTATATACCTTTCTTTCATCAGGAAGTAACTCTTTCCCAGAACTCTTCTGCAAAGACTCCTTCTTATACCTCGCTGACCACACATGGGCCAAGACCAAGGACTGAACTTACTAGCAGAGATCAGTGGCTTTCTGAAGATCTAGATAAACTGTGATTGTACTACAGGTGAAAAGGAAGCCAAAGTGAGTGGCTTTGAGAAGAGCAAAGAAACCTTTGCATGCTCACCTTAGGTGCCATCATGGCCTCTGTTTCTTTTTTCTCAATGAGCATCTGCCTTTAAAGCCTGCTGAGTAAAATAAATTGAAGTGCCACATATTAACTGCTAAAAAATAAAATTGCAGGCATTTTTCAATAGGAGAGTTTTATTCCTCTGTATATAATGCATCTTTTTCCTCAAGCTGCTTTAAAGATTTTCCCTTGGATTCACTGGGTTTCATTGGGTTTTGTGGGCTTATAATTTTCATCAATTTGAATATTTTGGGCTATTATTTGTTCAAATATTTCTTCTATGCCCTCACTTACTTGCAAGGGACTCCAATTTCACTTTTGTTAAGTCACTTAAAGCTTCCTCGTAGCTCACTGAGCTCTTTTTATACTTTTGGATTCTCTTTTCTTTGTGTATTTCATTTTGGATAATTTCTATTATTTTGTCTTCAACTTCCATAATTTTTTCTTCTGCAGTGTTTTATTTTCCTTCATTCCCATTCATTGTAGTTTTCATATCACTTACTCAAGTTTTCATTCCTACAAGTTCTGTATGGACTTTTTCTTATATCTTTCATTCTAATTAACTCTAATTAACTTTTATAATAAATGTTTATTATAAACATTTTATATTTGAATTTATATTTATACATTAAACTTATATTTAAATGTTTATATTATAAAACTATAATTTTATAATCATGCTTTATAAATGTGTAATAAATGTTTCAGTATGTTTGCCTGTAGTTCTATCATGTATGTCAGTCCTGGATCCATTTTCATTGTTTGATTTTTCTTTTTATCATGGATCATATTTTCCAAGTGCTTTGTATGCCTTATGATTTTAGATTGGATGCCATACATTGTGAATTTTATCTTGCTGTATGCTGGATATTTTGCCTTACTAAAAATATTTTTTAGCTTTGTTCTGAAATGTGGTTATAATGCCTTGAAACTATTTGATCCCTTTGTGTGTTGCTGGTACGATTTATTAGGCATTTTGAAACCATTGCTTCCTTTAGAACTAATAATTCCCCATTGCTGAGGCAAGATCTGCTAGGCACTCTACCTAATTCCCCATGAATCATGAGATTTTCACTCTGCTCCATGGGAACTGGCAGTATTCCTGGTCCTGTGTGAGCAGTGGGCACTGATCCTTTTGGGTTGTTCTTTCCCAGCCATTGAGAGTGTCCTCACTTGCATGCAATGATCATTACTCAGCTGAATACTTGAAAGACACCTTCTGTAGGTCCTCAGAGTTTTCTGTGTGCAGCTCTCTCTTCTCTGGTTTTGTGTCTTATCCACTCTAGTCACTTTGATCTCTCCGGGCTCTCAGCTCCATCTCTTCAACTCAAGGAGCATGTTGTGCTCCACCAATGAATGAATTAATCTTGGCAACCATGGGACTCACTATGTTTGTTTCTAATCTCTCAAGAATCATGATCTCTAATTGCCTGTAATCTAGTGTCTTGAAAATAATTGTTTCATATATATATATTTAAGTCAGTTTTTGGTTGTTTCTGATGAGATGGTATATTCTTTCCCTGTCACTCCACCTTGCCTAAAAGTAGAAGACAGTTGCCATCTCTCAATGATGATTAATATGTCATTAAAAAATCTATCAGTGAACTACTCGTAAGCTGCAGTAAAGAAAACAAGTTCTCCCACCTCTTTAAATCAGCTACTTCCGGTGAAGGATTTTTTCTTTTTAATTAAGTAACTTACATTTACATAATACTTCTTCTACAATCAAAGTTTTCCTGCCTACACAAGATTATTACTTTCATAAGAGAGTAGATTTTCTCCATCTTCAGTGAGTGTTGAGCAAGAGAAAATTATCTAAGCTTCCTTGTTACCTCTGAGAGATTCCCAAGGCTCAAAATGTGAACTAGTTCAAGAAAGCTTTGGAAAAAGCTGTGTGAGCAGAATATTAATAACTCTCTACACTTTTCACATTTTCCCACAGTCTTTGTCCTGTGGTCAGGGACAGAACACCTTGGCTGGATAAGGACTGAATTCATCCAATATGGTATTGCATATATAATTTTTAGCCATGTCTCTCCAAAATGCAGATTCTAAATGAGATGTATTCTGTTCCCTAAAGGAAACCACAAATCTCCTGGGGAGAAGAAACATAATGAATCACTCTAATGCTAGGCATGTTGTGAAGTGTAGAGATAAATTGATTTTTATTGGCATGTGGGATGAAATCTTGGAGAGAAATAGAATTTGACTTGAGTCTTAAAGAAAGAATGAAGCAACTGACAAAGAATTAATCTCAAAAACATACAAGCAACTCCTGCAGCTCAATTCCAGAAAAATAAGCAACCCAATCAAAAAATGGGCCAAAAAACTAAACAGACATTTCTCCAAAGAAGACATACAAATGGCTAACAAATACATGAAAAGATGCTCAACATCACTCATTATCAGAGAAATGCAAATCAAAACCACAATGAGGTATCATCTCACACCAGTCAGAATGGCTGCTATCAAAGTCTACAAACAATAAATGCTGGAGAGGGTGCAGAGAAAAAGGAACCCTCTTACACTGTTGGTGGGAATGCAAACTAGTACAGCCACTATGGAGAACAGTGTGGAGATTCCTTAAAAAAAACTGGAAATAGAACTGCCGTATGACCCAGCAATCCCACTGTTGGACATACACACTGAGGAAACCAGAATTGAAAGAGACACGTGTACCCCAGTGTTCATCGCAGTACTGTTTATAATAGCCAGGACATGGAAGCAACCTAGATGTCTATCAGCAGATGAATGGATAAGAAAGCTGTGGTACATATACACAATGGAGTATTACTCAGCCATTAAAAAGAATGCATTTGAATCAGTTCTAATGAGGTAGATGAAACTGGAGCTTATTATACAGAGTGAAGTAAGTCAGAAAGAAAAACACCAATACAGTATATTAGCGCATATATATGGAATTTAGAAAGAGGGTAATGATGACCCTATATGTGAGACAGCAAAAGAGACACAGATGTAAAGAACATCTGGACTCTGTGGGAGAAGGCGAGGGTGGGATGATTTGAGAGAATAGCATTGAAACATATATATTAAATAAACATATATATTATTAAATAAACATATATATTAAATAAAAATATATAAACATATATATTAAATAAATTGCCAGTCCAGGTTCAATGCATGAGGCAGGGTGCTCAGGGCTGGTGCACTGGGATGACCCTGAGGGATGGGATGGGGAGGGAAGTGGGAGGGAGGGTCAGGATGGGGAACACATGTACACCCATGGCTGATTCATGTGAATGTATGGCAAAAACCACCACAATATTGTAAACTAATTAGCCTCCAATTAAAATTTTAAAAAATTTATAAAAAAGAAGGAAAGAATAGCAGATGCAGGTGGTGTTGAACTTAAAGTCTATTGTAGATGACTGAAGTTATAATCAAGACTAGGTGACCTGATTCCAAGTACTTCTCAGGTAGAATATGCATCTTCTAACATTAACCTCCAGAATGCCTCACACAGTGCTGAGCTCTTCCTAGGTTCTTACTGATTATGATGATGGCCTAAAAGGAAGGTCTGAGAAAGCTTGTACACCATTCCCCTTGAAGTCTTTGGAAGTAAAGATTTATCCATAATAGTGGGACTTCAGGGTGGAAATAGGTCCTAGGTGCAAGTATGACTTGACTTTATCTCTCAACTCTCCATAAAACTTTCTTAGAATTCTGTCCTCAGGCAGTTAGTTCACATTCCTATTTGGTCTATTGATCCAGATTTGAAGAATTATAAAATTACAAGAGATTGTTACAATAACCTAACCTAACCTGTGTACATATGAAGACATTAAAAACTCCAGGATGTGTAACTCTGCAGAGTGACAACAGCTTCTCTTGGTAGTCATTAATTGGCAGCCATGAGAACTTAGTAGAGGCATAAAAACTGAAAAATTCTACTTATCTAATAAAAACAAGTTCCAAATTGAATTCCACTAAGAGAATTCTCAAACATAAAGTTGCTTTAGAATGTGCACGCTAAGTCGCTTCAGTCGTGTCTGACTCTGTGACGCTATGGACTGTAGCCTGCTAGGCTCCTCTGTTCATGGGATTCTCCAGGCAAGAATACTGGAGTGGGTTCCCATACCCTCCCCCAGGGGAACTTCCTGACCCAGGGGTCAAACCTGAGTCTCCTGCTGTTCTTCCTTTTCCAGTGGATTCTTTACTGCCAAGCCACTGGGGAAGCCCTAGTTTAGGATATCCAACTGTTAGACAACTTCTCAATTTCTTTTCATCCTAAGGAGGCATAGCAGGGTGACCTTACCTAGCACTATCATGCATCCCAGGCTTGACCATGCCTCTGAATGACTCAAAGTGATTTCTTCAAAATATTGATTACTGGATCTCACCTGAGATATACTGATCCAGCATCTCTGAACATGAGAATTAGGAATTTATATTTTTAACAAGCTTCTTAGGTGAGTCCAAAGTACAGTCAAGTATAAGAATCATCTGGTTTATACTCAGCAGAATTTATAGAAAGTAGGTGATATGGTCTCATCTATGCTAAGATTCACATAGTAATTTTATGAAAGATCTTAATTATCAAGCTTCAGAAATAGAATAAGTGCTGTTAAAACTTCTTTCAAACTTGACCTATTATTTTCCTGATGGAGATAGTGCTATAGTAATTAATAGATTGTTAGGACTTCCAGTGGGAGAAGCTCTTCAGATTTTAATCACTGTCATAGAGTCATGTTCTACCTTCCTTATGTTCAGAGCCTAGATCCACTGAACCATGGCATTTCTGAATTGGTAAATGGAATATCATTTGATGTTCTCCCCTCTCATCCCAGGAGGTAAGCTTGACTCATTGTCTGGCTAAGCATTGTCAAAGACAACAGAAGGATAGAGAGAGAGAATAAGCAGCAGGTTCAAATTGCTGTGACAGGTACCTGGACAAGCCACCATCAGAGCAGCGATGCTTCCCTCCCGCAGGGAACCGGGGCTCCCCGGCTGGTCCTACAGTCTAGGCAGACCCCTGCTGGCTTTCTCTGTCACTGCATAGTTGTATGTCTGTGTGGGTGACTGGTGGGGGCCCTGTGCAGGAAAAGCAAGAAAAAGCTTGTGAGGAGTCAAACAGCTTGTCAAGGTATCCTTGTGGGTGTCTGTATTGAAGTGTCACAGTGTGAAGCTTTTTATTAGCAGCTATTTTAGAATCCTCACTCTGAAATGGAACAGTTTCTTCCCTACATGGCATTTCCAGGCTGGCTTCCTCCCTCACAGCCCTACGACAGCACTAGCCACCTCCTAAGGGGGTGGAGAACATGACGCTGGGCTCCTTTGACGGTGGAGCCAGCTACGTGGCCCACGCCCTCAGCCCTGGAGATAATTTGGTTCATTCACATGTTGCTGATGACGGGGATACAGCAGAGGAGGCTGAGGAGGATTTGAGGCTCATGCCTCAGAATCCGTTTGAGCACAGAAACCTTTTGCGAGAGTATAGTCATTGATGCTCCAGTTTTTAGGGCACAGAGGGAGACTTTACTCCAAGGTAAAGTTGCACAGTGAATTAAGTCCCACATCAGCATTTTGCTATTGTTTTTGTGGCCACCTCGGGTATTTGAACTCTTCCCAGCTCTTTTAGAGCAAGTAGTGAATTTCTCCTGGAAAACTGATTACGTTTCATTGTAGGAAACAATTGTGACCTTAAAAGGCCCCTGCTAATATCTTAGAGGGTTGATGTTGGGTCTTGTAAGGAAGACTAACATTCACTGGCCTCTTTTTATATCTCAGCTTGACATGTAACCTTCTCAACTACATGCAGACGAACAGAATAATATTTGGAGAGGTGAAGTCAGTTTCCTGAGATCCCGTAGCTCATCCAAGTGGCAGAACTGACATCTGAACCCCTATGCTGGAAGGAAAAAGCCATGTTCTTCCCACTCTGACCTCCCTGGTGCCCTCATCACATGCCCAGCTTCCCCAGGCTTCTCTCTGGTAGGTGGAGACAGGTTGCCTGGTGAATTCTCTGAGTTCTTCCCTTAGTGGTCGTACAGGTCCAGCTGGACACTGGTTCACTGTGTAGGACAGATTCCTCAAGCTTGGTTGGCTATAGGAGAAACGGGGATGCGTACTTTAAATTTCAGAACCACAGCTTCAAAGGGCTTCAGATATAGCTGGTCTGACTTCTCAAGGAAGGAATCTGGATTCTTTCCAAATTTCAAATCTGATTACTATGCCAAGGAATATGGAACCAGCAAACAGCAGATCTGGTTTCATCCTCACCTGCAGTATGCATGCAGTGTGCGGCTCTGAGCAACTCATTTCACTTCTCTGACCTTACTTTCCATCTCAGTGAAATGGCAAAGAAGTTTGTTCTGCCTGTTCCTTGGTGCTGTCGTGAAGCCACCATGGAAAGCGTAGAGAATATGTATGTGAGTTATTCTTCTAATCAATGAACAGGAACAATGTGGAAACCCTGTGGCATACATTGGGCCCCATCTCCCATGTTTGGAGAAATGCTCTTAGATAAACATGCCAGAAACTTGGACGGGCTCCTAGGAATGTGGGCACAGTTTCAGGTCTTTATAGGGTGGTCTCAGGGTGTCGACACAGGGGCACATACATTGGCCATCACTCTTTCAATTCTTGTCCCCTGGATTTATGACATTCCTCCCACGAGTGTTTTACAACCACTTTTTATACCCTGTCGGGCAGCCCTCCCAGGCTAGAGTGATGTTTATGAGGTCTTTGAGAATGTCAAAGGACTTCCCTGATCCTTTCTGCCTGTTGATTTGTACTCTGTATTTCTTGTACTATATCCTTAAAGAAAACTTTAGCTGCCACTGCAGAAAACCCATTTTAATATTCTGTGTGATATGCTTCCTTTTTCTCTTTGTGGTCCAGAACTATCACTTGCTTACCTTTTGTCAGCCATGATTAGTCATAACTGTTTGCTTGAGCATGAAACACATGTCACGGAGGGAAATCATCATGGCCTAAGCCACACACGCTGTAGCACAAATTTGGCTTCGACAGCATGAGGCAGCCTCTGCCCTTTAGCAAGCTGATGAAGTCTAGGGACTCCTTCCCCAAATAAGGCTTTAAATGCATAACATAGAATACATGGGGCTAAACAGGTACACCGTTCCATTGCAGTACAGTTACAACATGTTTAAAATGTGATATACTAATGCCAGTGTTTTTGTCAAAATATTCAATAATGAGATCTGGTGGCAGATCTAATAACCCCTAAAATTTACAGGTGATGAGCATAAATGATGTGTTGCGATACCTGCAACAGCAATCATGTAACCTGAAAATATCTGCTTTTTATGGGTGACGATACTGTGGTTTACTGCTGACATTAAGGATTGAAAATACTAACTTTTGTTAGGTTAGTGAAAATTAGATGCAAACCAGGCTTACAGAAACCTCTGAATTTTTTCCATGGATCCCTTGAGACTGTGCATTACAGGTCCTACTTTAGAACATTACAGATCAGTGCATGAATGACCATCAGTCAGGTATGGTGGAGCCCTGGCTGAGAGCATTCTAGAGTATCTGAAGCATGGAGGTAGTGGTGGGGGTTAAGGTAGCATACAGAATTTAGACTCTGGGGCCAGACTGCCTAGGTTCAAATTCCAATTCTACCTCTTACTAACTCTGTGACATTGAACATGTTCCTTAACCTCTCTACACTCAATTTCTTCAACTGTTAAATGGCAGTGACCATAATACCTTTTCAAATTACTTTTGCAAGGATTAAATGCACTTGAAATTGTACCCACCACATAGTAAGTATTTCATGTGTTTCAGCTATCATTATTTTAAGTATATTTGAACATTTAAAGAGAAGCCCTTAGAGCTAAAGAGCATTGGAGTGAATCAGTCCTGGACAGGGCAGTGTTAAACTAGGCAGACACATACCAGTGTTTAACTATCCACAAGTTCAGCCCATGGAGAAGGAAATGGCAACCCACTGCAGTATTCTTGCCTGGAAAATCCCGTGGATGGAGGAGCCTGGTAGGGGTTGCAAAGAGTTGGACACAACTGAGCGACTTCACTTTTCAGCCCATATTTCCTTACATCTCAAGGATACTACAGGGGTTTTTGCCAAGAGTCTTGATGAAATCAATATACTTCATGCTCTTGACATTCTCCCTTGTCCCTATCCTGTGGTTCACCTAACAGAAAGCAGATGACCATCTACTTATCAAGACCATAATCTTGATGAACCTGTACTTGCTCCTAATCACCAGCACTTCTTTTTCCAAGTGCATTCAAACCCTCTTTAAATGTTAATAGTTTCTGTTAAATTTTAGTCCAGGACAAAGGTCATGTTTGATTGTAAGTTGTTTTTGTAATCTTGCTTCTTCACTCCCTTTTGAAAATTGTGTCAATGTTTCTTTGTCTCCCTTTATCATCTTTTCTTCTTCCTTTTCCCTAGTTCCTACTGTTCACATAAATCTCAGACTTAATATTGTCAAGGGATAAGCTGGACATTCTTTAACTATACCCAGAGACACACATTCTTTTAAAAACAACTTTGAGTTCTCCATTTATTCATCTGCTTTGGGTTTCAATTTATTATTGATCATATTTGTGCCATTTTTTTCTAAACTTTAGATCAATTCTCTTGATGGAACCAGATATCAAATATCAAAATAAGAATTGCATAGTTAATTTACTCAACAAATATTTTGGAGCACCTTATGTGCCCTAGGAGGGAAAACGTGAGCAAAAATAGACACATCTCAGTCTAGTGAAGCTAATGGTCCAGCTGGGGAGCCAGGCATTAATCAAATGAATATATGTAAGTAAGAGCTGTGATGAGTGTTATGAAGCAGATGTCCTGAGGGCTATAATTATCTATAACAAGGGATCTGACCTCTGGGAAGACTGAGGTAGGAATCTTTGAGCTGAATCCTGCAGGTTGGGTTTACTAGGACAAAAGAGGAGGAAAGTACAGCACAGGGGGAGAAAACAACAGGTAGGAAGGTCTGTTGCAAAAGAAGCAGAGCATAAGGAAGGAAACAAAAGATGGCCAGTGTGCTAAACACAGAGTGTGAGGTGCCAATCCAGATGGAGAAGCAAAAAGGAAGAAAGGAGCTGAGTCACAAAGGACCTTGTCAACCATTTTTCATTATCATGAAAGAGTGAGATGCTGCTAAGAATTTCAAGCAAGATATTATTGTTGTTTAGTTGCTAAGTCATGTCTGACTCTTCCTGTCTCTCAGAGTTTGCTTAAACTCATGGCCATTGAATCAATGATGCCATCCAACCATCTCATCCTCTGTTGCCCTCTTGTCCTCCTTCCCTCAGTCTTTCCCATCATCAGGGTCTTTTCCAATGAGTCGACTCTTCACATCAGGTGGCCAAAGTATTGGAGCCTCAGCTTCAGCATCAGTTCTTCCAGTGGATATTCAGGATTGATTCCCTTTAGGACTGACTGGTTTGATAGCCTTGCTGTCCAAGGAACTCTCAAGAGTCTTCTCCAGCACCACAGTATGAAGCATGTTGGGTGGTGCAACTCTGGAGAGCAAGAGCAGCTATAAGCAGATGGGGTAAGAGGATCTTACAGAAGTTCAGGAAAGCCAGGCTGGTATGTATGGTGGTCGAGGGTGATGGCAGTGGAGACAAAACCAATAAAGAGGTTTATAAGCTATTTATAAGGCAAAATCGCAGGACGTAGTGGTGGATTGGGTATGGAAAGTGCAAAGTATTGGATGTCAAGGATGTGAAATAGATTTCTGACCTGCATGGTTGGACAGTCAGTGGTGCAATTCCCTGTCCTTGTTTTCAGATGGGCTGGGCAGAGAACAAGACCTCAGTTGGTCCATATCGAGTTTGATGTAATTTTAAGCCAGCTATATTTCTTGGGTGTATATTTCTTGCTCTAAGAAGCAAGGGAACACTGGGAGGAGAGTGATCAAGAAGTCTGGGACCAGTCCATAGGAGAGATAGTGGAGGGAATGGGGAGTATTAGGGTGAGAGAAAGGAAGGCCTACATATAAACACAATAGCTGCTTTCTGCCCTGCCAATGAAGATAGTAGTTCTAGAGGCCAGGACGAGGACTGCTGGGTAAAAGTTTCATGAAGTGGATGTGGCACTGTGTAAAGAGGAAGTACCTAGGAGTGAGAGCTCTGACGGGCAACCTTGCCAAGAGATGAGTTCCTTGTCACTGGAGTGAAGCATCCAAGCATAGGCTTTCCATCTTCCATAATGTTGAAGAAAGTGTTTTGTAAACTATGTTCTGTGGAAGACAGGGATTTTTTGGAGAAGTTTCAGTGATTAGTTCTATATTTAAATGTCATCTGCTATGTGTATTATAACAATTAACATAACTATTAATACTAAGTACATTATAGCCATTAATAAAAACTAATGGAAACCAACATGCTCAGATGGGTTGTATATACAATTTTAACACACTGGAAAATAGCAAAACTTTGATTCCTTTTTTTTTTTTTTTTGGTTTGATTTATAATACATAAATGTAACCAATGTGAAATTTTATAAATAAATTCATACTGATATGATGCATTTTTACTTTACTTAGTTTGGTGGATTCTATAAGGTAGATTACTTCTAAAGTCCTTGATAGCTCAAAGATTTCAAGGTTTTTATCCTTACAATCAAAGTCAGCTACCATATTCTCATTTATGTAAATTATTTTAGCACAAATAAAATATCTATCTGGCTGTATCCTCAGCCAGATAGAGTTCTTCTATTCACAGGGAGAAATTTATAAAGCACTCTATTTCCAGAATCAACTATTTTGCCAATTTACTCAACACTTTCCAGTAAGCCCTCAGTCTACACTCTTCTTGCTTCTTTCAAACTTGCCAAACTTCATCTGAGCTTTCAAAGGCATTGATTTTATGTGCATGGACTAATATAAAGAGTCTGAGGCTTAGTATCTCATTATACTTATGACATAATTATTTAAATGGTGTAGGGACCACGACCAACAGGTTCTCCATGTCAGAGAGAGAATTCCCAAATGTTCACAGTTTTGAAGCTGTGAATAACAAAGTGGCAGTAGTTAAAGAGAAACAAAAAGAGAAATGGTAAGCAGATCAGAGAAACTCAGAGAATGCTTGATTCAACTTTTTACCAGATGACTGCTTCACTATTCTCTAGAATCTCAAGACAGATTCATCAATTTTTCAGTAGAGAGAACATCCAACGCAAGAACATCCACCCAATTACTTGGCTGTAATTTTCTTCTCTACTTGCCCATGCACTGGTAGGACACATCAGTTCAGTTCAGTCGCTCAGTCGTGTCCGACTCTTTGCGACCCCATGAATCGCAGCACGCCAGGCCTCCCTGTCCATCACCAACTCCCAGACTTCACTCAGACTCACGTCCATCGAGTCAGTGATGCCATCCAGCCATCTCATCCTCTGTCGTCCCCTTCTCCTCCTGCCCCCAATCCCTCCCAGCATCAGAGTCTTTTCCAATGAGTCAACTCTTCGCATGAGGTGGCCAAAGTACTGGAGTTTCAGCTTCAGCATCATTCCTTCCAAAGAAATCCCAGGGCTGATCTCCTTCAGAATGGACTGGTTGGATCTCCTTGCAGGCCAAGGGACTCTCAAGAGTCTTCTCCAACAACACAGTTCAAAAGCATCAATTCTTCGGTGCTCAGCCTTCTTCACAGTCCAACTCTCACATCCATACACGACCACAGGAAAAACCATAGCCTTGACTAGACGGACCTTTGTTGGCAAAGTAATGTCTCTGCTTTTGAATATGCTATCTAGGTTGGTCACATAGTGTGTCCTATAATGCTCCCTGGAATGAATGAGAAACGAATAGAGGTATGGTGGCCTATTTCAGCCCCTTGCTTTAGCATTCTAGATTTCTAATCCCCAAACACAAAATATATACCTCAAAACTCTTTCAAGTGTGAAACAAAGTGACCTGCTAACAAGCATATTACTCCTGTCATTAATAAAGTCAGCTGCCTGTAGTTACATGAACCTGAAGTGTCATAAGCAATGATTTCTGTGTATTAGAAACCAACCGTGTGATTTGCATGTTCTTTGGGCAAACCCAGACCTCCTTGGACCTCAGTGTATGGGCCTCGATTATGAAATGATGATATTGTTTGGGTCAGATAACTTCTATAGTCCTTCTGGCTCTAAAATTCAAAGCTCAATTCCCAGTTCCACTGAATTAAATATTTTCTACATAGAGAAGACTTAAGATCAATTCTTAGAGAATTAAAAAATCTGGTAAAAATAGCAAATAAAAATAAAGCCATGCTTGTTTTACCAGAGGAGATAAAATTTTGGGGTTAGTGATATTTAAAAAAAAAATTGTTTTTTTCTTCTCTGCTTATAGACCAACTCCCATGAATCATTCAGAATTTTCTTCTGTATTTATCTCCTGGCCTTACAGATAAGAGGATTTGCCTTCTACTGTTTTTCTCTTGAAGGAGTTTCCATATAGTAGTCAAAGAAGTTTATTTATTTATTAGCCATATATAGACTTCCATGGTTTCTTTGTCTTGGGTTATATGTACACGAGGAAATACACATGCATATCAGTAACATCTTATGGAAAAACCTGAACAAACTTCTTGGCCAACTCAATAGATAAAATGGTCAAGGAATGCCAAGTTCTTTAAAACCCAGTAACATCTTGTTTGTGTATGCTAAGTTGCTTCAGTCATGTCCAACTCTTTGTCAGCCTATGAACCATATCCTACCAGGCTCCTCTGTCCAGGCAAGAATACTGGAGTGGGCTGCAGTGCCTTCCTTCCAAGGATCTTCCAGACCCAGGGATAGAACCCATGACTCTTATGTCTCCTTTGTCAGGTGGGTTCTTTACCACTAGCGCTACCTGGAAAGGTAAAATGCCAGCTGTATCTTCTATAGGGTTGTAGGTCAGTTATCTGTGGATAACCAGACCCTAACCTCAAGACAAATATCCTAAAGGGGCAGAGGAAACCAACGTGAATACAGTAATGCGATGGTTTTCATTAAATAGTACACCCCAGAGTACATGTCTTGAGCTACTGGAGTTAAACACTGTCAACAGTTGTCAATGTAATTCTTAAAGATCTCAGTTTTAAAGATGACAGTTCAGAGCTTCAAAAGATTGAAGTTCTTGCCCAACTTGAACCCAGATAGCCCAAGAGTTCTGTTTATCTCTTTAAGGCATAAAACAGGGAGGGCTCCAGTCTTACCACTCTTCACACCTCACTTATAAGAGGATCATCCTTTTTTCCTTCATCATGGAGACTGAGAAAAATGGAGGATGAGATGTTTTTGTAGGAGGTCTCTAGTTTGGAATAGTGATTTTTCCATATATAACCCAGTTCAGTTTCCCTGATGATGTAAAGAACAGTCTCTCTTCCCTTGGTTCCCACCTCGTGTAGGTGAGCGAATAGCTTCTCAGTGAAGTTTATAGCCCTCCTGTTTCCCTGCCTCGGCTGGCTTCAGCTTCCCCTAAGCAAGTTCAGGGAACTCACCGGCAGCTTGAGGGTTAAGAGCAGCAGGCCTAGACATCCCCTGGGTGTGGCAGGTTTCCAGGAAAGAAAGCTACAAAAGGAAAGAGTAGTGTGGGAAAGTAAAGTCCACATGAATGAGATCAGGATGTTCTGAGCCCTGCCCTGGTGCTGCCCACTCGGGGCTGCAGCTCTGCAGTGCCAGAAGGCACTCATTGCCCTCAGCAGCTCTGGGTGCCCCTCAGAAGGTGGCGCCCACCCTGAGGGGAGGACACACAGCGGCAGCGGGCAGAGAAAGGCCACCCAGGGGGAGTTCTCAGAGAAAGGAAGGTTCCTTTGAGGAGTGGTCAGCAAGATATTCTTACCCCGGGACTCATGAGAAGGGGAGCTTTTTTCTTTTTTCCCAAAATGCAAATAGCCTCTGTCCTTGGAAGAAGGAAGATGGGTTGCTAGGCAATCACTTCTCAGCAAGCGCCCCCACTGCCCTTGTTTCCTGACCCCTAGAACAATGGAGACTTTTCAGTGAATGGAACCAAGATGGGAGGAAAAGACATGGCCGAAATAAAAATGGAAGCAGAGATTGTGGAAGGGCTGGCTCATAGAGTATGGGAATAAAAATGTAATATGAATGCTTTACTCTAGGCAGACCAGAAGAGGTTTCATTGCTTATATCACATGGTCATTGTCATCACAAGCCAAGTGGTACAGGCCATACAACAGCCACTGCCCCATGGTGACCCCGTTTTTTCTTTTTTTTTTTCAATATTTGCTTATTTATTAGGCTGTGTTGGGTCTTAGTTGCATCAGGGGGATCTTTCATGGGGTTGCACGGACTCTGTAGCTGTGGCGTGTGGGCTTAGTTACTCCACAGTATGTGGGATCTTAGTTCCCCAAACAGGGATGGAACCTATGTCCCCTGCATTGGAAGGTGAGCCCTTAACTACCAGACCACCAGGGAAGTCCCTGGTGACCCCAGTTGTAATGACTCCAGTGACCCTGAGGATGTTACATTGTTACCTGTTGATTAGGAGTTCTTAGGTCTCAATCTCTTTATCAGAGAAGAATCCCTATGTTTTGTTAGATCCTGCCAGAGTTTTGGCAGAAAATAGTGACACACTGAACTTGAGTAAGAGAAACATATATGAATTATAGGACTATTTACAAAAACGTACGTAGGTTTTAGGAAAACCACAAGGGATAGGGTAGGACCTCATAACCTGTTGGTCTGAGGTAATGGGAAAGGAGCGGTTACCTGAACCCAGGAAAGGTAGTCACCTGGAGAGGACCATGTGACAGGAGCTGTGCCTTTTGTTAGAAGGAGGTAGCCAGCCTCTGATGACTCCACCCCCAGCACCCTGTCCTTTGAACCCAGTGGGAAGCCAGGTGGCAAGAGGACTGGACCCAAGCGCATGAAACAGCTTGGGCTATATAAGAGAATGCTGGAGACCTAATGGCTTTAATAGCAAAAATTTATTTCTGCTGGTCTGAAGAGCAGGGCTCTGGTGGTCAGAATAGTTAGCTTGTTGGTGTGGGCTCTCTTCCTAGTTATATCTTCACATGCAGATGGCCTTTGTTGGCATATGAACACAGAGAACCAATGAAAGAAAAAGAGAGAGAGGCTCCTTGTCACCTCCCTTTTTTATAAGAGCATTAATCCCATCTTGAGCATATCACAGTCTTGGCTATGTCTAAATATAACCACCTCCCAAAGGCCCTACATTTTGATACTATTAGGGGGTTAAGTTTTCAACTTATGAATTTTGGAAGAGAAAACTCAGTCCATAGCGCCAAGGAACCATTCAGAGTAGATGCTCTGAAGACCACAATGATAGGTGAATCAGAGTATCTCCCTGGGAAACTTACTGCAAGATTTTAATGTATACATTCATGCAGGGCCCCATATTATTTTTACCTCTTAGTAGAGCCAACCAAAACATTGGGAGATCAGGTGATTTGTCCAGGAAATGCCCATGAAGGACACATGCTGGCCAACTTGCTGTGTTTGACAGAGATTGCAAGGCACCGATTCTAAGAGATCTGTACATATGACTAGGAAACTCTGTTATCAGCATAGGTTATTTGGCTTTTGTCCATATTAAATGTTTTCATGGTAAAAGCAATGATATAAAAAACTTTTAAAATTTTAAGAGAAAAACTAAATCATTCTTAAACTCGCATGGTTACATCTATGTGTATTTGTACACAGTAATTCCCTTATATTGTGTGTATATATATATGTTTGTATATAGGCAGATATGTATACATGTATGGATATGTATGCATAGATATGTATATGAAGTCAATTTTTATTAGTGATAGTTGTGTTCTACAAAAACTAGCATATATTGAATCATTGTTCCTAGAGAAAATACAAGGTTCAGTTCAGTTCAGTCGCTCAGTCGTGTCTGACTCTTTGCGACCCCATGAACCACAGCACACCAGGCCTCCCTGTCCATCACCAACTCCCAGAGTCCACCCAAACCCATGTCCATCGAGTTAGTGATGCCATCCAACCATCTCATCCTCTGTTGTCCCCTTCTCCTCCTGCCCTCAATCTTTCCCAGCATCAGGGTCTTTTCAAATGAGTCAGCTCTTGGCATCAGGTGGTCGAAGTACTGGAGTTTCAGCTTCAACATCAGTCCTTCCAACGAACGTCCAGGAGTGATCTCCTTTAGAATGGACTGGTTGGATCTCCTTGCAGTCCAAGGGCCTCTCAAAAGTCTTCTCCAACACCACAGTTCAAAAGCATCAATTCTTCAGCACTCAGCCTTCTTCACAGTCCAACTCTCACATCCATACATGACCACTGGAAAAACCATAGCCTTGACTAAATGGACCTTTGTTGGCAAAGTGATGTCTCTGCTTTTGAATATGCTATATACGTTGGTCATAACTTTCCTTCCAAGGTGTGTCTTTTAATTTCATGGCTGCAGTCACCATCTGCAGTGATTTTGGAGCTCAGAAAAATAAAGCCAGCCACTGTTTCCACTGTTTCCCCATCTATTTGCCATGAAGTGATGGGACCGGATGCCATGATCTTAATTTTCTGAATGTTGAGCTTTAAGCCAACTTTGTCACTCTCCTCTTTCACTTTCATCAAGAGGCTCTTTAGTTCTTCTTCACTTTCTGCCATAAGGGTGGTGTCATCTGCATATCTGAGGTTATTGATATTTCTCCCAGCAATCTTGATTCCAGCTTGTGCTTCCTCCAGCCCAGCGTTTCTCATGATGTACTCTGCATATAAGTTAAATAAGCAGGGTGACAACATACAGCCTTGATGTACTCCTTGTCCTATTTGGAACCAGATTCCTGGGAACCTTTGATCATGACATTTTCATCAACTGATCAAAACATAGCCTTCTATGTCTTCTGTTTGACATAGACATGTCTATGTCAAAACGTTTTCTGTTTAAAGACATCTTGTTTTATATATATTGTTCATCCATTAAGGTTGAACTCATGGACAACTGTACTATAACTCTTGCTTGAATACAACTTTTCTTTCACACATATTTTTTTTTCTGTAAGGTACATCACATCCTTCTTGCTCTTAGGAACGCTAGACAGCACATTAGCATAATCCCTGCAGGCTGTTTTAAATAGTGAAATCACCAATAAAGAAGATTTTTTTCATGGCATTAAATAGACTGTGAAAAGGATGCTCACTTTCAGTGTCAGAGCCAAAACAAGAAGATAGAGTTTTACCTTGTTCCAGCTTAACCAGGAATGTGCAGATGACCTAAAATTTTCACTGCTCTGCACATACCTGTGAATAACTAGGAAAGCAATGTGATTATTGATATGGGGATTATAAACATATTTTAGGGATTAGGTAAACTTACAAACTTAAATTGCACTCATCTCACATGCTAGTAAAGTAATGCTCAAAATTCTCCAAGCCAGGATTCAGCAATACGTGAACCGTGAACTTCCAGATGTTCAAGATGGTCTTACAAAAGGCAGAGGAACCAGAGATCAAATTGCCAACATCTGCTGGATCATCAAAAAAGCAAGAGAGTTCCAGAAAAACATCTATTTCTGCTTTATTGACTATGCCAAAGCCTTTGTCTGTGTGGATCACAATAAATTGTGGAAAATTCTGAAGGAGATGGGAATACCAGACCACCTGACCTGCCTCTTGAGAAACCTGTATGCAGGTCAGGAAGCAACAGTTAGAACTGGACATGGAACAACAGACTGGTTCCAAATAGGAAAAGGAGTACGTCAAGGCTGTATATTGTCACCCTGCTCATTTAACTTATATGCAGAGTACGTCATGAGAAACACTGGACTGGAAGAAGCACAAGCTAGAATCAAGATTGCCGGGAGAAACATCAATAACCTCAGATATGCAGATGACACCACCCTTATGGCAGAAAGTGAAGAGGAACGAAAAAGCCTCTTGATGAAAGTGAAAGCTTAAAGCTCAACATTCAGAAAACAAAGATCATGACCTCTGGTCCCATTACTTCATGGGAAATAGATGGGGAAACAGTGGAAACAGTGTCAGACTTTATTTTTTGGGGCTCCAAAATCACTGCAGATAGTGACTGCAGCCATGAAATTAAAAGACGCTTACTCCTTGGAAGGAAAGTTATGACCAACCTAGATAGCATATTCAAAAGCAGAGACATTACTTTGCCAACAAAGGTCCATTTAGTCAAGGTTATGGTTTTTCCAGTGGTCATGTATGGATGTGAGAGTTGGACTGTGAAGAAGGCTGAGCACCGAAGAATGGATGCTTTTGTTTTTTTTTGTTTGTTTGTTTTTTGTTTTTTTAATTTTATTTTATTTTTAAACTTTACATAACTGTATTAGTTTTGCTTTTGAACTGTGTTGTTGGAGAATACTCTTGAGAGTCCCTTGGCCTGCAAGGAGATCCAACCAGTCCATTCTGAAGGAGATCAGCCCTGGGATTTCTTTGGAAGGAATGATGCTGAAGCTGAAACTCCAGTACTTTGGCCACCTCATGCGAAGAGTTGACTCATTGGAAAAGACTCTGATGCTGGGAGGGATTGGGGGCAGGAGGAGAAGGGGATGACAGAGGATGAGATGGCTGAATGGCATCACTGACTCGATGGACGTGAGTCTGAGTGAACTCTGGGAGTTGGTGATGGACAGGGAGGCCTGGCATGCTGGGATTCATGGGGTCGCAAAGAGTCGGACACGACTGAGGGACTGAACTGAACTGAACTGAAACTTACAAATACAAAATTTATGATTAATGAGGCTCTATGGCATATATACTGTACACACACACATTATATAGTTGTAGTCACTTTGAACTTAAAATGCTTATTTGGTTTATGTGCTTAGTCTCTTATTATAAACATTTTTATTGTTACAGTGAATGATCATTTTTGATGACTAATATTCCATAGAGTTAGCATAATTAACATGTTGTTGCCTATAGTTTGATTTCTAGATTCTTTCTTTTCTTATTATTTTAAATAACTGTACAAAGAGCATGATTGTACACAGGATATTTTTATTTTGAAGGGTTTACATAGCATAAACTTCAGTAGTAGCTCACAGAATATGAATGTTGTTATGACTTGATCTGTATCATCATCCTGCTTTTAAAACAGTTGTATAGTTAAGTGCGCCATGGTATGAATGTTGCTAATCCCCAATCCCTGGGTGTCTCAGTTCCATCCAAGCCTAAGAAGATGGGTAACCAAATTAAAAGTTTGGCAAATTCTTAAATAAAACATTGTCCCCTGGGTATGCATCTGGATCCCTTTGATTATGGTTGCATGATCTCTGTCGCTCTGTTGATGAGTTCCTCCAGGGCAATGCAGGAAATTAACAGCCAAGAAAGTGCCTCCTCCACCTTTCCAGTAAAAGAGCAGAGGCTGAATGTGAATCTGAAGGAACGTTTGCCAGGTCTAATTTGTGTAGGGTGTCCAAGAGGAGATATCAAAGCATGCAATGCTGAACTACCTTAGAGTGGGCGTAATGAAGAAACTGGGACCATGGAAGCAAGAGTTAGTGGGTCAAACTGAGAAAGCAAGTAGCCTGAAATAAATTCATATACCCATGCCAGGTTTTTATAGGAATTTAGGTGATGCTTTCATAGGCTGAGCAGACCTTTCCAAACAGGCTGGAAAGGACAAATGGCAAAGCCAAACACTCCACTTTTCGTAACCCATTCTTGTTTTCTCTAATCTAATTTAGATTTTCTGCCTGTGTGCTTTTTACACATTGAGGTCTAAATTAATTTTTTAAATGAGTAATTCCTTAAAATATGTGGGATGTGATTGCATGTGTGCATGTGTGTGTATGTAATTACTCATCTATATGTAATTGAGCAAATATTTTTCCTAATCCATGGTTTTTTCTATTTTATTTTGGAAACAAAACATAGTTTGTTTAACCTATAGTTCAAATTGTATAATCATTGGAAATTGCTGATTTTTTCATTGTTTCTTAAGTCATCTGAGAGTGCATGATACTCCAATGTCCTTTTTCTCCATAAGTGAAGGAATTGCATTTTTAAAAAAATAGCATTTCACTTCAGTCATTATGTTCACAGAATAAAAAGGAAGGAGTTCTAGAGAGAGAAATTGTTTTGAAATGTCTGTGTTGTGAATCATTTAGCAGTTTAACCTTTAAAATGATAGTTTCTGGGTTTTCATTGATTGGTCTAAAGAGGGATCTATACAGCCAAAATAATTAAATTGGCTCAGTCAAAAAATTAGCTAACTCTATGGGCAAGAAGGATAACAATCCAGTTGATGGATCAGCATCATGTGGAATAACTACCCAAGAGAGTTAATTTCTGAATTTCTAGCCAGTGCCTTTGTTATTGCATAGACATTCTGATTAGTACAAATGTAAACTAAAGAATGTTTTGCATTTTCTTAGTGTTCCCATGCAATAACATTTTCCCTTTTGATTGGACTGAATTATGAATTACACAATCCCATGCCACAAAGTTTTACTATTACATGTCAGTATTAGAGGTTTAGGAAAGGGAGCAGAGTTTGGTGGCCTTTAGCCAAGGTGGCTCTTAGAAAAACTCACCCATGGCCACGCTGTGAAGACTGACACACAGCAGTTTCCCTCGGCGGCTCTTACTGGCAAAGCACAATTGTTTTGGATTCTTTCTCAGCAGGACCTTGACCTTAAATTGTATCAAAGGAGGCATCTAATCTAAGTCCACATGGTAGCCAAGTGCCTCTTCCTCTGTGTGCTAAGGCCTTCTCATCCTCACAAAAATCCTTATGCTTTTTTCAGATCCACCTTATTCTTGTTTCTCCAATCTCTCCATTTATTTTCCTTCTTACGAACTGATTTGATAATTATAAAATCATACTTTCACACATGTGCCACGGAATACAAAAATGTAGGGTACAGAATGCAAAGATGTCCAGTACATAGTATTTGTTATTGTTGTTCAGTCACTAAGTCATTTCTGACTCTTTGCGACCCCATGGATTGCAGCACGCCAGGCTTTCCTGTCCTTCACCCACTCCCGGAGTTTACTCAAACTCATGTCCATTGAGTCGGTGATGCCATCCAAATATCTCATCCTCTGTCGCCCCCTTCTCCTCCTCCCTTCAGTCTTTCCCAGCATCAGGGTATTTTCCAATGAGTCAGTTCTTCACATCAGGTGGTCAAAGTATTGGAGCTTCAGCTACAGCATCAGTCCTTCCAATGAACACTCAGGACTGATCTCCTTTAGGATTGACTGGTTTGATCTCCTTCCAGTCTAAGGAACTTTCAAGAGTCTTCTCCACCACAGTTCAAAAACATCAATTCTTCAGTGCTCAGCTTTCTTTATGGTCCAACTCTCATATAGCTACTGTTTAATGTTCATATGACCATTAGGCTTAAAGGAAGTAATTTATATGCTCTGATTTAAAAAATTATTTCAAAGATAAGACAGCCTCAGTTAATTTCCATTTCACATAGATATGTAGATAAAGTATAATGATGTATGTTTATTAGTCAAGATGGGTAGCATGTAGTTAAGTAGATTATATAGGTTTTTTTTTTTTTTTTTTTTTTCTCAGAGCTGTGGTGGTTTATTTCTTCTGTCTTGTTCTTTCTGGATCCAACTTTTGTTAAGCAAAGCAAGGATAGGGAGGTGGGAAAGGGCACTTCCTATTCTGACCCTTCAAATCAGTTCTTGGTAGGGAAGTCATTTTGCAGATGCATGAGCTAGAGAAAAAAAGGCCCCATAAGTGTTTTCAATTCTAGTCTTAAAAATGACTACCTATTTGCCTTTTGACAGCAACTTAATACCAAACTGCTGTCTTTTTAAGTTTATAATCAGTTCTGTTCCCATGACTGCCTGAAAACTTAATGACCCCAATGTAAGACTGATGGAGAGAGAAACAACATTAAATGAAATATGCAACCCCTTAAGCAGAGGCCCTGGCCTGTGATCAGCATCAACAGCTTCCAGGACAAAGTACCTGTTGTTCTTTGAAAAGTATTTAAAAAGAGAGCTGTAAAGACTTCCATTGGTGGTTTCTTCTGCTAACTCAGGCCCTTGCCTTTTTTTTTTTAACTCTTTGTTTAATTATATGTAAACAATTCTCTTTGCATCCTTGAGCTTGTTCTAGTTATGAAAATGGAAGTGAATTACCTTTTTATTCTCTTAGAAAATAAATGCCAATCAGTGACCAAAGTGTTCTTCAAATTTGGAGGAGTGTAGCAAGTGACCTAGGCTATAGGAGCATGGGTCCCACTGGAATTAGGGGGGTTTTTTGGTTTGTTTTTTAAAATAACTTTCTAGAAAACCTCAGATCTCCATTGTCAAACTGATTAACATCTCATCCCTAAATTATATGATGAGAGTGGAGAGACATAATAGCCATCATTTTAAATGGGAAGGTCTTTTGCAAAGAAAAGGAACAGCCTGGTAGAAATTATAGATAAGCTGGTTGGAAAGTTCTCTAGTAAAACCCCACTTTTTGAGGGTGTTGAGAGGCAGTATGTTTAGGAGCTGGGCCTCTGTAGCCAGGCAGACATAGATGTGAGTTTCAGTTTTCTCTTACTGACCCATGATGTCAGAAAGGTTGATTATTCCTTTAGAGCCTCAGTTTCTTTTATCTAAAATGATGATATTACAGATCTTGAAGCTGTTATAAGAATTGAATAAGATAATTTAGTTATTATTAGCTTTCTTGCTCTAGGACAGGGGTCCCCAACCCCTGAGAGCTAATGCCTGATGATCTGAGGTGAAGCTGATATAATAGAAATAAAGTGCACAATATATGTAATTTGCTTGAATCATCCTGAAACCATCCCCCAGCTACCCCACCTCGGTCCATGGAGAAAAAATGTCTTCCATGAAACCAGTCCTTGGTGCCCCAAATGGCTGGAGACTGCTGCTATAGGGAAGTGACTCATAAACTTTGGTGTGCATGGGAATTGTAGAGGGGCCTTGGTAAAATAGATCAGGCCCCCCAGGCATTCAAATTTTAAAAAATCAACTGTAGTTCATAAAGAAGCATTTCAGGTTAAACTAAAAAGAGCTTGGTGTTAAGAGCCAACATACCTGGGTTCCAATCTCACTGTTGCCACTAATTCCTCTTAAAAGAAAAGCCTCCTAAACCTCCCTGTTTCATTCTGCTTGTCTTTCTCCTGTATCTCTGGCAGATGGTTGTGATCACATGAATGATATATGTTTTGAACACTTGAAACAGTACTAGTATGTTAATACTAGGACAGCAGAGTCACTGCTCTTATTACGGGCTGTGAGCATGACTTTGCTCTCCTATCATAGAAATGTCTTTGACTAAGCTACCAGGACAAGGCTGTGTCTTTTGCGGAAAAAGAGGTTTAAAGATCTCTTATCTGTCCTTGCAAGGGTGTTGGTAGAAACAGCCGAGCCCTTTATTAGTATATTATGTTATGTAGATAAATCAAGCACATAGGAAATTAGTAATCAGGTATGAACCAATCTCTTGATGTTATTTTCATATTCTTTTTCCATGATGGAAACAAGCTAAAGTTACCCTGTCTGAAACCCCATAATTTGTGTCCCTGCTTGAATCAGTAGTTTTGTTATTGTGAGCAGCTGGCTGCTGACTCAAGCTTATTGAGTCTTACTGAGGACAAACCCCTCTGAGTACTTTATAGGTGCCACTCATAAAATTCAGCCAACAACTCCATGACTATACTGGACCCTGCTATAAAGGTGAAGAAACTCAGCCTACTTTTCACACCATCAATAAATGCTGAAAGCCAGGATTGGAACCTGCAGAGTATTCCCTGCACAGCCCAAGATCTTAACTATCCCTCTGAAAACTAATTGCTAGTTGCCTGCGCTTTCAGTATGCTATTGACTTGCTAAGAGTGATGATACCTATCTGTGAATTAATATTTATGGTCCTTGTTTGGCATAAATATGGATAAATACTATGATGGTATCTTTTTGAAGAATAAAATCTATCCTTGAGTGGGTTAAGCACAATTTGGGTTTAAGATTTTAAAACACTTAATTTATTCACATGGACATGTTTTTGCCAGCATCATTATGGGCAAAGGGAACTATCATTAATTCTGCCAACATTTATTAAGGCTCTGTGTTAAGACAAATAACACATGCCTTCAAGGAGTACCCGATTTAGTTAGGAAGAGAGACTATTAATTATTTTACAGTTTTTCTGTCACAATTCAGAGGTGAATTAAAAACCAGAAAGGGTGGGAAAGAGGAGGAAACAAGAGGATGGCGGGTCAGGGCGGTGGGAACAAGAAGGTTCTATGAGACAGGTCTCTAGGACTCTTTGAATTTCTAGTGAGCAGATCCATGCAGCTGGAACTTTAATTACACAGAGAACCTCTCTGTGTTTTTTGTAGAACCACCCTGTGTGAAAAGGTGGCTGCTAGACAGTGAGGCACTAAAAGGTTAAATTACAGTACTGATTTGACTGCTATTTGAAGGCCAAAGATGACCAGCATCAGGCAGCCCTCAAGCCAAATGATAAGGTTCTCATGCCCTCCCCAATTCAGACTGACTGATAGTAATTCTTTAAAGGGATCGCTCCAGTCACCACTGAAACAGTGTTTGCCAACCTCAAAACTTCTTCTATTTACAACATTAACGTTTCATGGTCATTTATGCATCCCATTTGTTGGTAGGCTTAATTCCTTTAGATCTACTGAAACTATTTGATAAATTATTAAAGAGAAGGAGCAAAAGAGACAGGCGGGAGAGAGAAATTTGTGCCCATAAATGGGGACTCACTGTTGCACTCTCTGTGTTTCAGTCTAGGACCTGTGATTTTAATTTAATTATTCCACTCAGATCATTCTATCCAAACACCCTATAAAAGTATGCTTTCGATCAGAAGAGATCATGTGATAATTGGGCTCTGAAACACAGGCGATTTCACTAAGGAAATATGAAATCAGCTGGGGCTGTTTCTGTTGAGACTGAGGGAGAAAGGTCACATTTTCTCTTGTAAATGAGATCTTAGATTTGATACTTTTTGATTTTAAAAAGTGAGCATTTGAGACCTGAAATGGCCCAAGTTTGCATTTCGAGGTGAAAGGAAAGTGTTAGGAAATTCAGCCTGTAGCCACTCCACTCCACTGAAATGATATTTTTACAGATTTATGTTAATTGAGCCTCCAGCTTTAAATTGGCTGGGCTCTCATCAATATCTGGTCAATAATTGATTTGGGTGGAAGAAGAAATGATCCAGTGACTACATTTAGATGGCTCAGCACATGGAATGTGATGCCGTTTTACAAAACACATGGGTAAGAAACCCCACAACTGTTTTCTTTTTGAAGTTAGGAAAATACAAGTAGTGTCATTTCCTTAGTTCAGAGAAGGGAACCCAAGTCTTTGAGGATCTCCCATCATTAAATTCCCTCTTTTCCTTTCTTTTTTATATGCCTCCTCTTAGTCTCACAAACATTCAAAGCTCATGATTCTTAGTGAAATATTAAGAAGGAAAAATCAGTTAATACCAAATTGAATAATTCAAATTATTTTTCTAAGCAGAAGCATTAACTAAGCAATGGTGCATGTGAGTAGATAATTCTATTCCTGCTTTTCTCTTTAAATAATTTCTTCCTTGATTGCTTAACTTACCATTACTAAAGTATAAGGGCTTCCCTGGTAAAGAATCTTGGTAAAGAATCTCCTTTCCAATGCAGGAGGTGGGGATTGGATCTCTGGTTGAGGAAGATCCCCTGGAGAAGGAAATTTCTACCCAATCCAGTATTGTTGCCTGGGAAATCCAATGGCCAGAGGTGGTGGGCTGACTATAGCCTGGTGGGCTATAGTCCATGTGGTCACAAAAGAGTTGGTCATGACTTGGCAACTAAACCAGAGAAGGCAATGGCAACCCACTCCAGTACTCTTGCCTGGAAAATCCCATGGACAGAGAAGCCTGGTAGGCTGCAGTCCATGGAGTCGCTAGGAGTCGCACATGGCTGAGCGACTTCACTTTCACTTTTCACTTTCATGCATTGGAGAAGGAAATGGCAACCCACTCCAGTGTTCTTGCCTGGAGAATCCCAGGGATGGGGGAGCCTGGTGAGCTGCCATCTATGGGGTTGCACAGAGTCGGACACTACTGAGTGACTGAACTGAACTGAACTTCATTAATGTATTTATTATACATCCTATCATGTATTTATTATCCATTGTTAACCAAAATTTCAGAAGCAGAGATGTAATTGTAATAAAAAGGTGTTTCTTTGGGGTTTGTTAGGACTTCAGCCGGGAGATATAGATTTAAAAAGCACCTGAATTATGATCCACCAGACTGTAAAATGGGGGAGGATTATAAAGACAGACATGGCAATGTTATAGTGAGTTATATGAGTTGTCTATTAATAATTGTAATTGGAGTTGGCACGAAGGATGTTTGTTAAGTAAGAATTGGTTGGGGCCCCAGATGACTACATGATTATGAGGGGAGACCTTGAGGCCAAAAGGTTGTAGTTGGCAGGTGTTGTTCTGAATAGTTGGTGTCACTGGTGTCCTTGGACCTGGTACAGCTCAAAAAAAGTCCAGGTTTTCAGTGATGCAGAGACACGTCTGAGACCAGATCCTCAATGGCCGCCCAACTCATTTTTGTATGCCAAAACTGTGATGATTCCATGATAATTTCAATTTGTCATCACCGTCAATCAACAAATGGTTGCTTAACCCTTACTAGTCACTGTAGGATCATAGATGTGCACTAAATACAGTTTCCAGTCTACACATTTTAAACCTATCTGGAAAGACAAAATTTATGCATAAAGTGACACTGCCATAAGTAGTTTTATCAGAAGAGTAAATGCTAGATGTAGCTCATGTGTTGGGATTGGGTGGGGGGCAGTGGTTTGTAGAGAGCCACCAAGAAGCCTGTGCCATATCTTGAAGGGAGTTGACAAGATCCAGAAGAATGAGTGCATTTCCCCAGAAGACACAGCTGCAGAGCAGAGGCACAGGAAGGTCCATAGGCAGACTTCTGTGGCTGAAGCCAAGGGCTTCTTTGGGGAAAGAGATGTCTAGAGGTGGCAGGTTTTTCAGGCTGCACCTACACAACATATAGGGTGGACATAACCTTAAGGGCACTGTCAGTGTGACAGTTCACAAGCCAAATGCCACGGAGCCAAGAGGACCACAAATGGCTTATCTGATGGCAAGGGATGACATAAAATGACAAAAAATATCTTTGCTGTAAGCTGGGATTCTGAACTTAAATCTTAAGTGTGGATCTGCACAGAATTGTCTTGGCATGGGGCCAGAATGGGAGTACTTCATTTCCAAATGCAAATATCTAGGATCAGAGAACACAGGCAACTTCAGATCAGATCAAATCAGTCGTTCAGTCGTGTCCCACTCTTTGTGACCCCATGAATTGCAGCATGCCAGGCCTCCCTGTCCATCACCAACTCCTGGAGTTCACTGAGACTCACATCCATCGAGTCAGTGATACCATCCAGCCATCTCATCCTCCGTTGTCCCCTTCTCCTCCTGCCCCCAATCCCTCCCAGCAGCAGAGTCTTTTCCAATGAGTCAACTCTTCGCATTAGGTGGCCAAAGTACTGGAGTTTCAGCTTTAGCATCATTCCTTCCAAAGAAATCCCAGGGCTGATCTCCTTCAGAATGGACTGGTTGTATCTCCTTGCAGTCCAAGGGACTCTCAAGAGTCTTCTCCAACACCACAGTTCAAAAGCATCAATTCTTCGGTGCTCAGCCTTCTTCACAGTCCAACTCTCACATCCATACACGACCACAGGAAAAACCATAGCCTTGACTAGACGGACCTTTGTTGGCAAAGTAATGTCTCTGCTTTTGAATATGCTATCTAGGTTGGTCATAACTTTCCTTCCAAGGAGTAAGCGTCTTTTAATTTCATGGCTGCAATCACCATCTGTAGTGATTTTGGAGCCCAGAAAAATAAAGTCTGACACTGTTTCCACTGTTTCCCCATCTAATAATAAAGCATCAAACTAACCTTGAGGAAATATTAGCAGGACTAAAGTAGCAAAATTAAATTTCTTGTACGCATGTACCCACCCACCCCTCTTCTCCGCAAGGCACTGTTTGGTTTATGGTTACATGGCTTTTAGTTTTAGCACAAGATACTTTGATACACTTCTCAGAACCATATCCTTTTGCATTCCCCAGGATGTCAGCAGGACAAAATGCTGTTCTTTGCTAAGGCCATGTGTTCCTCATTTATTCATTTATTTATCCATGTCTTCATGTGTTTATGAGGCAAATATTGATGAAGTGTCTATTTTGTTCCAGGAATCATGCATTTAATCCTTATCCTTCCTATAGTCCATGTGGTAGAGGACCTCAAAATTAGAAGTCCTAGAAAATGCTATTTATCCCTTGACACTAGACCAATCTCAGAAATTAAATAAGTACACATATTATTTAGCAATAATTGTGTAATTTCTAAAACTGTCTTTGCTCAACTTGTTTTCAGGAACTGCTGAAAAACATTTAAAATGGCAAACCCATCTAGTCAGTCATGCAACATTTTGGACCTGCAGTTGACAGATAATCTGGCCCAATTTCCTCATTTGCCAAAAGCCACAGAGTAAGACCAGGCCACTAACTTCCCAACTCCTTGTTCAGTGTTCTTTCTACCTCATTAAGCCATCGCTTTGAAAATATCTTCTTTGCAGTCTTTGTTGAGAGGAAAGCCAATTTTCTTTCTGAATAAAGTGTCCCCACTTTCAAAGATTTCTTTGAAGGATAACTTATTTAATTTCCCGAGAGGCTTTCCATACCCGGACAGCCTTGCACTTCGGTACCCAGAGAACATGTACTTTTAGCACCTAAATTTCCTAAGTGCAAAGTAAGTTGTTAATATCAAGGATACCATCCACCAACCCTGGTGACATCTTTTGTCAAGGGCTTCCTGCCTCTCATTTCTTGCAGCCCAGGTTTTATCTACACTCTGCCAGTCTATTCCCCAGGATTAAATTAGATGATGTGTGTGAAGTGCTTTGGATACTGGAAGTAGACTGCAAATGTAAGAGACTGCTATTAGCTCCACTACTCTCTAAAAGGAGGCCAGGCAGATATTCGTCTTGGTGTTTCTGGCATCTAGAAGAGTTTGCCCAATAATTATCTGTTGAAAAGAAATGAACAAAAGATTTATCGAAGATCATGTTGAAATTCAGGGCTTGGGAGCAAGCACATCACAGTCTTTGTGTCAAAAATGACATCAGAGGGGCAAAGGTAAATGTGACATTGTTGTACATTATTTAATGAAATCAAAGAAGTCTTTGCTCTTTCTATCTGAAAAGCAAGTGCCTCCTGTTTTTGTGTGGTTTCCAGTGCTCCATTCTCCAAGCGCGAGCTGTCTCCTGCTCTCAGGCTTTTCTGGCTTGGATCTGAAGTGAGCTCTCAGCCCTGGCTGGCTTCAGGGAGTTGTCAAGCACACAGAAAGGCATGGGGGAATTTGCTTGTTCCTTTGAGAGAAGGGAACTGTCAAGAAACACAATCAGCTTGTGGTCGGCCTTTAGAAACTGTCTCCCACGTTGGTCCCAGAGAGAACATTTGTGTATGTGTTTGCTTTGGTTCTGAGAACTAAACACCCCATTTTGACATTATGTGCTCCAGCTCCTGAACACTGGGGTGTTTCAGAAATGATGCCATGGGCTCATGACGCAAAAGGCACTGCCTTGCTTTAGAAACAGGAAGAAAGGGGATCCAAAGGAGAGTTTTAAAGAACAGAGGAGAATGAACTAAACTATTTCAGAAAGGACAGAGCTTCAGACAATGCTAAGGGGCACCCTGGAATTAGAAGAGATCACCAAACACCGCTGTCTGTTGTTCTTTTAAAGAATGTGTGGGCCTGATGTTTTCCTCCACAGCATCATCACAATGTTGGGTGGAAGCAGGCTGCTTCCAAACAAACTTACAAGTCAACAATATATACATCCCAGTGAATGTACTTCCTCTCTTTTCAAAGAAGATACTATTTCAAATATTATCTTTTAGTAGCGGAAAACAATAGAAAAAGCTCTCAGTGATTAAGTCCACATTTTGATCAGAGAATGTTAGAGCTCTCTGCTTACGAGTATGGAGGGAGCATTTCATTAAGGAGACAGGCGTGGCAGGCGTGTTTCTGTCTTCTCTCTTCTGGACTGGGCACCTCATGGGTAAGGTGTTAGTGTATGTAGATGGCATTTCACAGAGCCAGGCCCCCTCTGATCTGTTCTCTGTGGGTTTGTGTGTCTGGATGCAGGTTTGTATAGGGCGCCCTCAGCCATCAGCCAGGAAAGCGCCCCAGCTCCAGTCACATCATCCCTTTCCCTCCTCCCCGATCTTTGTTCTCCTTCTCCCTTTCCTTTGAGCCCCTTTTCTTAGGAAACCCAACAGTGGATTTTTTCTCCCCATGTCTCTATGGTGAGTTTTCCCAGCATTGGATGGATGGGTTGCCATGGCAGCAGCCTCCTCCGCTAAGAACGGGTGATTTCGGAAGAGGGGATTGTTGCAGTTGCAGGGAGGGGATGAAAAGTCATTAATGTGGGCCAATCAGTATGCAAGACCAGAACCTCTGGTTGCAGCTTCTCTCATACAGCAGCCAGCGCTCGTTAAGTTCCAGTGGCTGAGATGGAATGGGGTAGATGAGGGGAACCTCCCAGCACACCTGTCTGAATGAGACTAAACGCAGCCTCATTTCCCATGTATCCCCATGGGGATCCAGGTCTTTCTATCATGTTCCACCTGTGTCTCTTCCTTTGACTTCCTCTTCTTTGCCTCCTTCCATCTTGGGGACAGGGCTTCATGGAATGACCCTAGTCGGGGAGTAGTTGGAATGAGGAGCAGCAGTACGATCTAACCTTATGGTTTTATATACTTAATTATTTTTCTGGTTGTTGGCCATCCATTAGACAGAACAAAAGACAAATATAAAACATGCCCTGTGATATTGTTGCCTGTTTGAAACCTGGAGGTAGCCAACTTGGATGATATTAGAAAAAAAATATGTTCAAACCTTCAGAGGAAGCAATGATGACTTACACAGCTCAATAGAGATCCAGGGCAAAGTAGGAAGTAGAGATCTCTATGCCAATGTCATCAAGTCTGAATTCCAAGATCTAGGAAGGGCTGTGCTATGTGGTTGAGGTTCAGTGCATTTACCTGTAAAATGGGCTTGTTAGGAATATTTTACTCCAACCTACCAGCAAAAGTTCCCTCTAAAATGCAAGTAGAAAACCTAAGAGATGTGAAATGATTTAGGCTCCAGTGCAGAAAGGTCCATTGTTCTTACAAGTTTGTAAAATCTGAGAATCATTGGCGAGGCAAAACCCCCAGAAAATCTGTCCTGAAGGAAGAGCCCTGATGCTTTCTGTCCCTGTATGTACTTTCTCCAACCACTGCTGGGCTTCTGAGCCTGTTCTCAATGACTCACCACTATTGCTCCTGCTCCAGGCCTGCTGTGGCCTCTGACACTGGCACCGACAGCCAGAGGTAGATTTTTACCTCAGCTTTTCCTTGCCTGAATCCTTGTCCAGATCCTGTAGATGTCAAGGTTTCCACAGGGCTCCACACTGCGCCCCGTGTCTGGCCTCATGCTTGAAGCAGAGAGGAATATAACAAGTATTTACTCTCTACCATGCCTCTGTTCCCTCCTTTAACTCCCTGCCCCGCCCACTCCTGTCCTCATTGGTCCATCAGAACGTCTATTACTGTAATGTGTTTGAGGTCTCTGGTCCAGTTCACTGTATTGTGCCATGTCAGTTTCCAGGTTTTGATGGTATTGCTGTGCAAGATACCACATTGGGGAAGCAAGATGATGGTCCAGGGACCTCTCTGCACTATACAGGCAATTATTTGTGAGTCCATGATTAATTCAAAGGGAAGAGTTGAAAGTATAGCAGCACTCAGTAAATCTTCAGTGAAATCTCTCAGGAGATCAAGCCAATGGACCTTTTCAGTCCTCATCCCACTTGACAATTGTTGTCCACACCTTTTGAAATGTTCTCTCTCCTAGGCTTCCTTGATGCTGGACTACCTTGTCTTCCCCATCTGCCCTAGTTACCCTTAGACTTCACAGATAGAGGCCAGTCATTAACTGTTGGAGTTTCTCAAGCCTCTCCTCAGCCTGCCACTCCTCCCTAGGCTTCTTTTGCCCATCTGGGCATCAGTGACCACTGTTGCAAAGATGATCTTTGAAGGCACACCTCCAGCCCAGACCATCCCCTGCACTCATATTTCCCCTTGGATACTGCAGTGGTCCCTCCATCACTTCATGGTCAACTCTGTCCCTTCCAACAGTCTCTCTTTGGTTTCCCAACTCCAGCATGCTCCAGGTCTAGCTCAGTGACTGGCCATCATCTACCAATTTAGCAAATAAGAAACTTCATGCTTTTTCCACCTTTATCACCAGGATCCTAGTCTGAGCCACCAACCTCTCCCCTTGATGACCACAGCAGCCTTTCAGCTCCTGCCAGTGCCATTGCTGCTGAACATGGCAGCCTGGGTGTTCTTTGCAAAATGCAAACCTAACCATGCCCTTCTCAGCTTAAAATCTTTACTGACTTCCCATCGCTCAGTGAGGGAAAAAAAAATAAAAAAATAAAAATGAGACACTTTTCCTGACCTGTAAGATCCTAAAAGTTCTGGGTCTTATCTAAATCCCCTACCCCATGCCCTATTCAACTTCCATTGCTTACTGCATTCTCTAGTTTTAAAGCTCCTCAAACACATTTCATTCCCTCCTGCCACAGGACCTTGGAACATGCTCCACTTACTATGCCTAGAATAATTTTTCTCCTCTCTTCACCTAGTTAATTCTTAATTATTCTTCAGGTCTTGGCTCAAAGGTCACCATTACGTAAAGCCTTTAACCAGTTATCCAGCCCAGAGTAAGTCCTTTCATTAGAAGCTCTTAGGCAATGCCAATATTTAGCCAGAACACTAACTGCAAAATGTGAAATATTTCTGCACAATTTGATAAATAGCCACCACCCTGAGTCCGTTCCCTTCAGCCACTGAAGAGTTAACTCCATGCATAAGGAACCTTTAGACACAACTCAGTGCAGGTTACCTTTAGTTGATGCCTGTTAGCTATTTTGACTATCTCTCCTCTTTTTATGCATCATGTACCTCTCCTCTACAGCATTCATTACACTTGAATTTCCCACTTATTTTGAGATTACTTGATGAATATCTGTCAGTTCTGTGGGCTTCCCTGGTGGCTCCGTTGGTCAAGAATCTGCCTGCAATGCGGAAGACCCAGGTTTGATCCCTGGATCAGGAAAATCCCCTGGAGAAGGGCAACCCCTTCCAGTATTCTTGCCTGGAGAATTCTGTGGACAGAGGAGCCTGGTGGGCTACAGTCCATGCGGTGACAGAGAGTCAAACACAACTGAGTAACTAACACTTTCACTTTTTCTAAGTTCTGTAAGGGAGAGGACCATCTTTGCCAATATTTTCCCCATATCAAATGCATAGTAGATACCTAATAAGCATGCGGAGAAGGCAATGGCACCCCACTCCAGTACTTTTGCCTGGAAAATCCCATGGACAGAGAAGCCTGGTAGGCTGCAGTCCATGGGGTCGCTAGAGTCGGACATGACTGAGCGACTTCACTTTCACTTTTCACTTTCATGCATTGGAGAAGAAAATGGCAACCCACTCCAGTATTCTTGCCTGGAGAATCCCAGGGACAGGGGAGCCTGGTGGGCTGCCATCCATGGGGTCGCACAGAGTCGGACACGACTGAAGCGACTTAGCAGCAGCAGCAATAAGCATGTGCTCGATAAATGAATGAATAGTTTAAATAAATGAGCAGACCTTTATTAGGTATCATCCAATTTGACCCTTGAGTCCACAAAGGTGAAACTGCCAGCTGAATTGGCTCCTGACTCAATGGCCAGCCCCGATCTAGTGCTCTTTCCATTCTCCCACCCTGTCTCCTTTGTGACGCCTTGCACGAGACACTATTATTACCATCCCCAGATCATTCCAATACTTCCCAACTCTTCAGCATCCCATATCCTCCATCCTGTTACCATGACCCAGTTTTAGACTTCTAAACTCATTGCTGACAGAATTTGTGTGTGACTTTTTTTTCCTGTTCTCTAAATAAAAGATTAAATCACAATGGTCATGTATATGCTGTCTCAAAATAGTGTTTTATTTAGAGAGAGAAGGTGTTAGTTATTACTGGCATTTAACATTTGTTGAGTGAACAAAATCTGCTGAACATTGCAGAGAACATGGGATTGAAGAGTTCCTCTCCGGTGTACATTGTGGCCTAAATTAGACCCAGATGAATCACTAACATGCAGAAGGATGGATGTACAGACAGCCCAGTGGCCATGCATACAACATGCTCCAACTGGAATGGGAGGATTGCCCCTGAGACAAGGTGACATTGTTATCAGGGCTTAGAGGTAGCCTTAAACCATTTTAAAAATAGCCAGTGAATGATAAAGTCCATGTGAGTCCTTAGAAACAGAAACGTGTTAGAAAAATTCTATTTCGTTTTTCTTCCTTTGCAGAGCCTTCCTTAAGGGAAATGCAACCCATAGATTCCTACTGAGATGCAGGCAGCCCCTGGCCCCCTATCAGCAAGAATTGCTGTAGAAAGCCTGCTGGGCTTCAGAAAGAATCACACTGCTCTGGACTGTGTGCCCAAGAATGACTACACTCTGTTGCTGCTGGTTTTTCTCCCCCCTAATAATTACAATATTGGTAGAATTTAAGAAAAAATGACTCCTTATCCCTGGCTTTTTTTTTTTTTTTTTTTTTTGGCATTGGGATAGCCTCTGAGTCTCACTCAGCCCATCCGGACCCACAGTATCCCAGATGCTCAAGCGAAGAGAAGGTATGACTTCTGTAGGTTCTCAACTGAAGCCAAGGTGCCATAAGAACTCCAGCAAATTAGAAATGATCATGGCCTGGGAGTCAAGGCGCTGCTGGAGTCATTCTGTCAATACTTGGGCAAGTCGTTTATCCTCTCTGAGCCTCTGTCTCTTTTTCTGAGAATAGGACATCATAATCCCTAGCTTGCTGGGTTGTTGGAAGAATTAAATAAATTAACGTATGTAAAGAACCAGCATATGGCCTGGAACACAGATTGGTGATGTTTCCAACACTGGAACATACCACCTTTATCTAGCCAACTAAACAGAAACTTGAGATCAGGTCCAAATTTAAGCTAACAATTCCAGGCTTGTAAAGTTTTTAATACAATAGATCACATTCAACTGTCTGAAGGTAATTAGCCTTTAAGAGGGGATGAGAAACACATGGACACTTGAGATCCCCAGAGACATCAGCATTCTCTTTTTAGACTTTAAATATTGTTGCAAGCCTGGGAAAATAAAGGAGTCAAAGTTTTAAAAGGAAAAGATCTGATTGGATGTGAGTCTCAAATGTAATGAGATGCTTTCTTAAAATAGACTTAACAAAAAATACTTTTTATTTTGTGAAGTGATCATCATACTCTTTCAATTTGAACATTAATGTGAACATACGAGACTGCTGTACACAGGTCATAAAAATGTCAAAAAAGTGAATAGATTTAACACGAAATATTAACCTTGGGAAAAAGCATTTCTAAAGATGTAATCCCCTTCCCATTAATGTGAGTGATTAAGCAACTCAACATTTATTAATGCAGCATGAAACACATAGCTGTGATGAGACCAGGCAATGACCTCCTTCATGGTTTCTTACTCCATGAAGCTTAGCAATGAAGATTTAAGGTGTCATGTCAGGGGGGTGGCTTCCCCGATGACTCAGTGGGTACAGAATCTGCCTGTAATGCAGGAGATACAGGAGACATGGGTTTAACCCCTCAGTTGGGAAGATCCCCTGGAGAAGGAAATGGCAGCCCACTCCAGTATTCTTGCCTGGAGAATTCTATGGACAGAGGAGCCTAGTAGGCTACAAGTCCGTGCGGTTGCAAAGAGTCTGACACAATTGAGAGACTCAGCAGTAGCAGCAGCAGTTAGAGGGATAAGGTAGAGTAAGATAGTGATTCTGCCCCAGGTGGCTGTGGGCTAGTGGGCAGAGCACAGATGCCCAGACACAAGTCATTTAAAGCTCAGTTTTGCAGGTGGAAAATGGAGCTATTCCCTGCTCTGCCTGTCTCCTGATCACACATTATTGAAAGAGAGACATTCTTCATTGGGACCTCAGAATCTTCCCTCCCTGTGTGGTTCTCAGGAGAGGACATAGATCGGTGCCCTAAGACGGGACTCCCCAGCCCCCAGTCCATGACCCGATGCTGCTGTTAGGAACTCAGGCACACAGGCAGGAGGTGAGCAGCCAGCAAGTGAAGCTTCATCTGAATTTACAGCAGCTCCCTATAGTTCACTGTACAGCTTAAGTCCTGCCTCCTGTTAGATCATTAGCAGTATAAGTGTAACACACTTGAATCACCTGGAAACCATCTCCCATCCCTGTCCATGGGAAAATTGTCTTCCAGGAAACCAGTCCCTAGTGCAATGAAGGTTGGGGACCACTGCCTTAGGATATGCAGTGGAGGGCAGTGGGCCCTGGATTCCGAATCAGAGAGCAAGGGCTCTATTCTCGGCCTGCAACCAGAAGGCTGTTGGCCTCTGGTAGGCCTGTAAGTACCAGATCTCCCATCTGTATCATGGCATTACATGAAAACTTAAAGAAGTATGGAGAGAGAGAGAAAGAGATGGAGGGTAATAGATAGCAGCCCAACCCCTCTCTCAGATGCGTGCTGTGGGAAGCGCAGGAAAAAGACTGATTTTCTCATTGCCCCCTCCCCTCCTCTCACCCCCGTTAACCTTCTTCCTCTCTACAGCTGTTTCCAAGCTGGTGAACCCAGTTTCACCTACACACAGAATCACCTGGGGCTTTGTCCACATTCAGCCTTGTAATAAGTAACATGTGTCTGCATCCCTGTCTCTACCTGGCCATGGAGGCAGCTAATGAGGACTTCTCCATCAACTCCTGATTTGCTGTGGTCATCATAGTGTAGAATTCGCAGAGAAGACCTGGCAGCCAGACAGGGCAGGTGGAGGGCTAGGCGGTGGCTGGGATTTAGACCTGGCACAATGATGAGCAGGTTCAACTAGTGGCAGGGCATTAGCTCAGGGACAAAGTCACTGGTTGAGATTAAAGTCAGTCTCCGGTTGATGTTAGGGATCAAAAGAATCTGAGTGTCCCCTGAAATAGATGGACCACAAGTCTTATGCATGGATACCTCAAAGTCCTGTCAGGCAGGAATTGGCTTTAAGGAATTTGTCCTAGGGGTTGGGGATCATCACTGAGCTTGTGTTTAGAGGCACATATCCAGGCATCTCTGGAAGCCTGAGGGGCAGGTGTGGTTACCAGAGTGATAACTAGACTAAGATGGAGCCGAATCCTGTACCAGGAAAGAGCCTTTCTGGAGAAACTCCAGCACTGTGAGTTTTGAGCTGAGAGTATGTGGCGACCAGCACAGATGCTTGCCACCCCTTGGGGCTGGAGAACAAGAGTGAATCCAGGCATAAGATGGAAGGAGTGCCAAGTCACCCTGACATGGGGGCTGATTTTGTCTTCAGCAAAGAAAATTTAAGAAGGGGTTGGAATAACCTGAGGCTGCTTAAGCAATGATGGGTCTATTAACCTGGGTGGGGAAAGGTGGCTCCAGCCATGATGGAATGGCAGAAGAAGGAAGAGATAGTGGGGTGTCATTGCTTAACCCCCTTAATAGCAGATATATCTCATGCCCTGCTTCAGATCCTCTTGGCTTTGCCTGTCTTTGCAACCATTGGCCCCTCATTCTGCTCCAGCTCCTGTTGCGATGATCAGCTGTGTGTGGGTTCCCCAGCTGACTGCACAGTGCCTTACATCTTGCCCATACTATGTACCTCTCACCTCCTGGCTTGGCACCTCTCCACTGATACTGAGATATCAAACTCTACTGGACTCACTCTGATGCCTATGCAAGCTCACTCAACATAGAAGTTCAGGGAAACCAAGACACAGTATTGGAACCTTTGATTAATAGGAGACAGGAGCCTGTAGATAAGTTATTCCCCAATCTTCTCTTCAATCAGACTCTTTTGAGACCCAATATTTCCGTAGCCTCTCAGAAGCAGCCTGTGGGCAGTTAGTCACACAGACACCACATAGGAGCCAGCTCAGCAGCTCTTCTTACTGCCTCTGTCTCCTTCCCTCCCTCACTCTCCTTTCCCCTCACCCTGGCTTCCCTGGTGTTGCACTCCCTGAGAAGGTAGGAGCCAAGAACCATTGACCTCAGGCTCTGCTGCATGGAGAAACTCTCTTTTCTGCTACTGTTCTCATTCCTTAGAATTTGATATATGGTGAATTGATTCACTAAAGTAAAGAAATTTTCTACAAGAAGGACCTCATTTATCCATGGTACAGTGTCACCCCCGACATGGTTTCACCATCCAGACTCAGATGATGTCATTTTAGTAAAGCCCCACTGTGGGAAGTTTTGCTCCAAATGGACCCTCATCTGTGGCTGAGGTTTGTCTGTCTCTTTTTTGAGCCCCTCAAGGAGCCTTTCCATTCTCTCAGCCAGGGAAGCTCTTCCCTGTTGACCTCTGTCCTTGGGGATTCTTGGTGCATTTTTCAAATACTTTGTCTCAGGTACCTCCTGGGGCCCCACCTCCTCGGCTCACATCAGAGAACCCAGCCACTTATCTATATGTGCAGGAGGACAAGTCAGCCCATGTTAGCTCTTTGTCTCTCCCACTGAACACCCTTCGGTCACCCAATATGGACGGTTCCTCTTTTATGACTGCCCAAGCTTGTAAGAACAGTTGTAAGACATTCACTGTCCTCAACTGAGACTCCTCCTCATTAGTAACTTATGAAAGCTCATTTTGTACTGTCTGTGAAGACTCCAATATCCTTAAAAGAGAACTATCATGATGAAAATCATATTCTAATATCTTTCACTATGTCACTGACAACACCATTAAGGCACAAATCATTATATTAAAGATACTTCTCACTAATATCCTTTAGTTCTTCCTCATCTTAATTTATACTAGCTCAGCATCATTGCTATACTGATATACCCAACATCCTTCTAATTGTTTTTAGCAAATTTAGCTATCAAGTTCTCAACATTATCAACAAAAAAGGATTTTTGCCCCAAGTCATATGTGGGGGAAATAATGTGTGCATTCTACACTAAAGTTAATTTCATCTTGGTAAGAATAGCCCTGCCCCAAATTCTCTTGGCTTCTTTCCCAAACTCTCATTGCTTCCCCACTTCAGATATTCCTGAGCAGCTCAGCATCCCGTTTCTTATTGAGAGTGGACTTCCAACTACACCGTCTTCTGCCCTGGGGCTGGGAGGGTGGACCACTCCATGCCAGCCTCCACCCTGCTGTGTTCTCTGTTGGTTTACTCCAGCCCTATTTCTGTGTTTACTGCTTGGGTTCTCAGTCCATTTGGAAGAGCCTCCACAGTACAATGAAGGATAGCCGATCACAGTGAGAACCAAGGAAGGTGGACAACAACCTCTTTTCCAGAAATTTTAGATGGCAAGGTGCTAAGTGAGCAACGGAGCCTAAGTCAATGCCACAGCCTGCTTACTGTAACACTTTAAAAAAAAATACACTTTATTTTTTAGAGTAGTTTTAGGTTCCTAGGAAATTGATCAGAAAGTGGAATTCCTGTACACACCCTAACCCAACACATGCATAGCGGCCCCTACTATCCAATCTCTCCAGGGTCATGAATGTACACTGACACAGCATTATCACCAAAAGTCAGTAAGAGTTTTTTGCCCCAAGTCATATGTGGGGAAACAATGTGTATATTCTATGGTAAAAAAAGAATCCATTATCACCCAAAGTTTCAATAAGAGTTCATACTTAGTGCTGTATGTGTGTGTGTGTGTTCAGTCATGTCAGAGCCCACCAGACTCCTCTGTCCATGGGATTCTCTAGGCAAGAATACTGGGGCGGGTTGCCATTTCCTACTCCAGGGGATCTTTCCAACCCAGGGATCGAACCTGTGTCTCTTGCATTTCCTGCATTGGTAGGTGAATTCTCTACCACTGTGACACCTGGGAAGCCTGTACATTTTATGGGTTTTTACAAATTTATAATGACATGTAGCCACCATTATAGTATCTCTAAATATCCTCTGTGCTCCACCTATTCATCCCTTCCTCCCTCCAGCCCATCGGTCACTGATCTTTTTACTATGTCCATAGTTTTGCCTTTTCTAGATCATCATGTGGTTGGTATCATACACGCACCAGTGGCCCCCAGACCAGCGAATCCATTACCTTTGTTCCCTCCCTTCCCGTTTTCTCTCCACACAGACTGAGAGAGGGGAGGAATCTAGGGTGGTACGTGGTTACCGAAGGGGTTTTTCTATTACAGGAGCAGGAGTCTGATCCAACTTTCAGGCGCTGGACTCTGACTGATAGAGACATTTTCTCTAGAATATGAGGTGCCCAGAGCTCCTTTTCCCTATGCTGGAGACTGAAATTTTTAACAGGGGACAACTGGGAAAGCTCCACTGGGTATCTCAACTCAGAGCATCAGAGGATGCGGGGCAGCGGACTTCACAGCTGCTCTCACTGAGCATTCAGGCGGTTAATGACCTATTGGGCATTCATGTCAAGAAGCTGATTATATCACGTGTGAGATTAGTCTGTCACCTTTCCTTGAACTGCCCTTGAGTGTGAGCAGCCAGGCATTGCTCTCCTGAAGGTTCTGCCTTCTTGCCTGAAGATGATGTTTGGTCACCCCTTAGCCTACTTCCCTCCAGCTGAATAAACTCCTAGTTTTCCTCACCAGGACCGTGGGTGATATAAATGCAAAGCAAGCTTGCTGGTAATTTCTGAAGACCCCAAGAGGATAACTCTCAGAATGAGACCAGTTCTGATTGGTTGAGTTTTCATTAGCAGAGATCGTTAAGAGCCTGACCCTTGAGGCTCTCTGCTGGTGTGAGCCTCAGATGTGTGGGTGTGTGGTCTTCCCAGATGCTATTAGTTGCTGCTGTCTCTCCATGGTGGTTTACTTTATAAAGATCACTTCATGTTCCTTTTCTGCAGAACCTATTTTTTTTCCTCCAGGGTAATTCCCACTTAAAAATAACGGTGCAACTTTAGTGATTTCATTTAGAGAGGTGATGAAGTGACCATTAACATGTTTAGCAAATTGATAAAAACTCTTCCACAAATTCCTCAAAAAATAAACATTCCTATCTTCTAAAGTTTGACCAGATACAGCCCATGAAGAACTAATCACTTGAATGTGTACTTTTTGTCATTTTATTGCTCCAGGATTCAGTTTTATTCAAGTTACAGTGATAGGCAAAGGTTAAAATATGACCCCAGGGCAAAGAGAGAGGTCATTCACTAAGTCATTGCTATGGGATAGAGGTGGCATATCAGACCATCAAGACCAAAAAGGAGTTTCTGGGAGCAGCAAAGGTTGTCTTCGAAGGATACTTCAACATCAGGCCAGGCTAGGATAAGAGTAACTCGGGTTAGTTGCCCTCTGAGTTGGGACAGCACTTGGAGGGTAGAGCTAGAAGAGCTTAGAGGAGGCAACTGCAGAAGTTTGAGTAAATGTGCAAGGAAGCTTGGATTATGTAACAGTGGACATGAGAACATGGGCACATTCAGGGCATGCTTTGCAGGTTGAACTGAAAGAACCTAATGATGACTTGGATATGGGCAATGAGGGAGAATAGGGAATCAATGGTGACTCTTAGCTTTGAACAAAAATATGGTGGTCAGTGGGCTTCCCTGGTGGCTTAGATGGTAAAGAATCTGCCTGCAATGCAGGAGACCTGGGTTTAATCCCTGCCTTGGGAAGAGTCCCTGGAGGAGGGAATGACAATCCACTCCAGTATTCTTGTCTGGAGAATCCCATGGATAGAGGAGCCTGGTGGGCTACAATCCATGGGGTCGCAAAGAGTTGGACACAACTGAGCAACTAACACACACACATGCACAGAATGGTCCATGAGGATAGCAGTGATATTTAGGGAAGAAGAAGGAAGAGACAGGGATTCAAACGGGAAAGAAATTTGAGGACATTTAAGAGTTGGACAAGACTGAGCAACTAAACTGAACTGAACTGAACCTTTAGGTAAGCAGAAGACACACTACCATTGGAAAGGGGCACAGATTGTTTTGAAGTTCAATATTCTTAAGTTGGGAATCATTTCTGATCTTTTTCCCCCAGTGTTCAGTTAATTTGCAGTAGCTTGTTTGTTCTTTATAAACCTTGCCCTTCTCTGGAGTGTTCTTGTCTTCATCTCTGAAGACAAATTCAGGACTGAAGAGAATTGTTATCCCCGAGTCTGTGTTCACAGAGGAGATTAGGAGTGCTTGAAGACCTTTATGTGTTTCATGCAAGCTATTTCCGTAAATGGAGTCAAGTAGATATTAACCAGTAAATGTCATATGCTAAATGCCAATGATCTGTACCTAAATGGATGATTTGGTATAAACAAAATATAATTGGCAGGCATAGAGACCTTGGGAGGGAATTTGCAGGAAAAAAAAAAATGTCATAGTGGGTTGACTGAGGGATTGAGAGGCAGGAAGCAAAATACACAAAGAAAGAATAGGAACAGACAAGCATTAAGGACGCCAAGGCTCTGAAATCTTTTCCCAATTCCCAATATCCCTGGTGGGATACCACCAGGGTAGTTTTCCTCCTCAAAGGAAGCTCAAACTTTTTAGTAGTCAAGGGGTGACCTCAGCAGAGTGTAATCATATAACTGATGGAATATTGGGGGAGTAATCAGGAAAAACAAGGTAATGTGGAGGGCGCTTCCTACTTATGTACTGACAGAGAGAAGTGTGCTGGGACCATCAGCATAAATCCCAAAGTTCAACATCGTGGGGGCTATAACTCAGGGTCCTGAGAAACTCAGGAATGCGTCTGTGCTCCTTAAGGGACTAGAAGTTAAAGAATGTCTCTCCTGCCCCCTCCTCCTTCCATTGACAGAAAGAGCGAGGGACCCATGTGGTCAGACTCATTTTGTTTCCTGAATCCATCACTTTCTGGAAAAGAAAATATCGGTTATCGCTGTCGAGTTGTGTAGGTCGGGGAAGAAGGGATTTCCTCCTGAGCAGGACGCAGAGAAAGTGGCTAATTGCTTTAGCTGGCTTGCCTGGCTGGTCATCCACCAGGTGGATTTGGGAAAGTGGTGCAAAACAAGGGGCAAAAATCAAAGAGAAAAAGGCAAGATATGTGGATTTGGGCTCTCCCATTGTCACCTCAGACTCTGATTCTGATTGTGCACTCAGATGTCTCTCCTCAGTGAATAGCAATGATAGTTAGGTCATAGATTATGTGTTTGCTTTAAAACAATGTTAAGTAGCTTGCCTTAAAATACTAACTGGAATGTAGCATATTATTTAGATATAGAAGTTAAGGTATAGATACAAATACACAGCTATAGACATGCCATTCAGTGACGCTGTGCCCTTACCTAAAACCCCACCACTGATGACCCCAGTAACGTGCCACACCCATTCCTACCTATCCCCCCCCTGCTATAGTCACTGCAGCCACACTGGTCTCCTTACTGTCCAAACAAAGTTTATTCCCACCTCAGGACCTTTTTATCCGTTAACTCTAGTGCCTGGAAAGCCCTTCTTCCTGATGTTTGCATGTCTTGTATTTTCACTTTTTTTTGGATTTATGCTTAGATTTTCCCTGCTTAGAATACCCTTTGCTGAGCTTCCTGTTTAAATGATCACTGCCCCTCTAGCCTATCCATCTATTCACCTCCTTTTCTTCACAGTGTTTCTCACCCTTGGCATTATCAGGCATGCTGCTGCTGCTGCTAAGTTGCTTCAGTCATGTCCGACTCTGTGCGACCCCATAGACGGCAGCCCACCAGGCTCCTCCGTCCCTGGGATTCTCCAGGCAAGAACACTAGAGTGGGTTGCCATTTCCTTCTCCAATGCATGAAAGTGAAAAGTGAAAGTGAAGTCGCTTAGTCATGTCCAACTCTTAGCGACCCCATGGACTGTAGCCTACCAGGCTCCTCCGTCCATGGGATTCTCCAGGCAAGAGTACTGGAGTGGGGTGCCATTATCAGGCATAGATATCTGTTTACTGATGTATGGCCTGTACCTCTCATTAAACTGAGGGCTTCATGAGAACATGGAGCTAATGGACGTCCCACCCCAGTGCCCACAACATTGCTCAGCACCCGATCCAGGTAGCTTAATAGATTGTTGCTAAATGAATGAATGATACCAAAACAAATGATTATCAAGTCGATGAAACAGATCAATCTCCTCTGTGCAATGAGGGTTTGAGAATCCAAAACATGTCATAATAGCTTTTTAAAATATTATCTGCCAAGATGGAAATGGATAGTCTTTTGAAGATGGGGGTTTGGCTTTTAGCTGAATTTCTCCAGGCTTTGGTTACTCCAAGTGCTCCACTCAGGATTTAAGGCTATGCAGCTACAGCAGTAGGTGAGAATCAGGGTAGATGATGCAGGAGGCAGGGTGATGCTGAGTAGGGGTTTGAGGGCTTTAGACCTCCTCTCATCAATCTCTATCTGTCCCCTTACTTCCCTAGCCACGGAGACTAAGTATTAGTAGTATATCCAGGACAGCTTCCAGTCCAGCCTCTCCCACCTGTAAGTGTCTGCCCCCAACCTCTCCCCCTCCCGACAGGCCCCTCCCATAGGGAGGTTCTGATGAGGCCACTTGGGGGACACTGTAAGTAAGATGGCTTCATCCAGAGAAGTTGGGATAGCCAATGGAACATACCTCAGGGTAAGCAAAGGGATGGGAACCCCTGGGACAGGATACCCAGCCCTTTGCCTCTCTGACTCCTCCCCCCACCCTCACACCCTCTCCTCCACTGAGGTGTCACTTCAACTCATTAATCTTCAGGCTTCCATGGCTTTTTTTGGTAACTGGTCCCATATGTTCGTTACTCTGTGTACAACACATGTCTGTTTCCATTCCTTATTTGCAGTTTAAATTAAAAACGGGTGTCACTCTCCAAGCAAATTGGCTACTGTCCTTTCCCTTCTGTCCCCCGTACCCATCCGGGCTCCAAGGACTCTGTACCAACAGACCCAAGAAGGGTTGACAGGAAGATGCCTTTGAGGTTTTGGCCCTTCTTCTTCTTCCATATTTATTTCATACTGTAGTGTCTATCTACCAAGACTATGCCCCTGGGGAGCCAGATGCAACTGTTTTATTTAACAGATATTTGTTGAGCATACAGGCACTGGCTAGTGCTTTCTTTAGGAAGTGTGCATCAGAGGCAGAGGGAGATAGCCAAGCATGTGACCATACAAATAAGCACATCAATGCTACTGATTGGTACTGTGGGACTCCCTGAGAGTTCAACTTGCTTTTAAGCATCAAAAGTACTTAAGTTTAGTCCTAATGGACACATAGAAGTCAGCCAGGTAAAAATTGAGAAGCTGCATGTGTGAAGGACCTATGATGAGGAAGTGCTAAGGAAATTTAAGACCAGATGGAGGTTACTATCAGAAAAGGAATAAAGAGAAGACTGGGGAGGGAGGAACTGAGAACAGCTAGGGTGCTCTCAGACACTCCAGTGACATTTCATTTTATCCTAAGGGCAATGCAAAGTCATTGGAGAGTTTATAGCAGAAAAACAAATGAGTTGATACAATTAATTCTTTAAGACCATTGCTCTGGCTATTGTATGGACAGTGGTTTGGAGAAAGTTAAGAAGGGAAATGACAACACTTCCCTGGTGGTGCCATGGATGAAAATCCGCCTGCCTATGCAGAGGACATGGGTTCAAATCTTGGTCAAGAGAAGATTCCACATGCCATGGAGCAAATAAGCCCATGTACCACAAGTACTGAGCCTGAGTGCTGCAACTACTGAAGCCCGTGCATCCCAGAGCCCACCTGCAACAAGAGAAGCCACTGAATAGAAGCTTGTGAACCATAATGGAGAGTAGCATACACCCCACCCCACTTCACTGCAACCAAAGAAAGCCCAGACAGTTCAGTTGCTCTGTCATGTCTGACTCTTTGCGACCCCATGGACTGTAGCACGCCAGGCTTCCCTGTCCATGACCAACTTCCGGAGTTAACTCAAACTTGTGTCCATTGAGTCAGTGATGCCATCCACTGTGTCCCCTTCTTCTCCCACCTTCAGTCTTTCCCAGCATCAGGGTCTTTTCAAATGAGTCAGCTCGTCGCATCAGGTGGCCAAAGTATTGGAGTTTCAGCTTCAATATCATTCCTTCCAAAGAAATCCCAGGGCTGATCTCCTTCAGAATGGACTGGTTGGATCTCCTTGCAGTCCAAGGGACTCTCAAGAGTCTTCTCCAACACCACAGTTCAAAAGCATCAATTCTTCGGTGCTCAGTTTTCCTTATAGTCCAACTCTCACATCCATACATGACCACTGGAAAAACCAGAGCTTTGACAAGATGGACTTTTGTTGACAAAGTAATGTCTTTGCTTTTTAATATGCTGTCTAGGTTGGTCATAACTTTTCTTCCAAAGAGCAAGCATCTTTTAATTTCATGGCTGCAATCACCATCTGCAGTGATTTTGGAGCTCCAAAAGTCTCTCACTGTTTCCACTGTTTCCCCATCTATTTGCCATTAGGTAATAGAACCAGATGCCATGATCTCAGTTTTCTGAATGTTGAGTTTTAAGCTATCTTTTCCACTCTCCCTCACTTTCATTAAGAGGCTCTTTAGTTCTTCTTCACTTTCTGCCATAAGGGTGGTATCATCTGCATATCTGAGGTTATTTATATTTCTCCCAGCAATCTTGATTCCAGCTTGTGATTCATCTAGCCCAGCATTTCTCATGATGTACTCTGCATATAAGTTAAATAAGCAGGGTAACAATACACATGGAGAAGGCAATGGCACCCCACTCCAGTACTCTTGCCTGGAAAATCCCATGGATGGAGGAGCCTAGTAGGCTGCAGTCCATGGGGTCACTAAGAGTCGGACACGACTGAGCGACTTCACTTTCACTTTTCACTTTCATGCATTGGAGAAGGAAATGGCAACCCACTCCAGTGTTCTTGCCTGGAGAATCCCAGGGATGGGGGAGCCTGGTGGGCTGCCGTCTATGGGGTCACACAGAGTTGGACACGACTGAAGTGACTTAGCAGCAACAATACACAACCTTGATGTACTCCTTTCCTGATTTGGAACCAGTCTGTTGTTCCATGTCCAGTTCTAACTGTTGCTTCTTGACCTGCATACAGATTTCTCAAGAGGCAGGTCAGGTGGTCTGATATTTCCATCTCTTTCAGAATTTTTGAGTTTGTTGTGATCCACACAGTCAAAGGCTTTGGCATAGTCAATAAAGCAGAAGTAGATGTTTTTCTGGAACTCTCTTGCTTTTTCGATGATCCAACAGATGTTGGTAGTTTGATCTCTGGTTCCTCTGCCTTTTCACACAACACAGCCAAAATAATAATAATAATAATAATAATAATAGAGAAAATAAAGAAAGAAAGAAAGAAAGAAAAGGAGAAAAGCAATGGAGCAGTTAGGAAGCTGACACAGTGACTGAGGGAGGGAAAGTACCCAACCAGGAGATCAACAGAGGGGTGGAAAGAAATGAAGAGAGTTGAGATGTCTTTTGAAGGATATCCTCAGAAGGACTTCTTAGAATTCACCAACCCTTGACTGCATGCTTCAGGACTTCCAGGAAGGGATAAAAGTGACGCCCCCCACTCTCAATCTGTGGCTAAGCCACTGATTCCATTCCATCACATGCTGCTGATGGTGATTCCTGACTTATGTGTCCTCGGCATCCCTGCGTTGGCTCAGCTTGTGGTTCAGGGCAGCTCAGTGAGATCATATATGTAAAGTGTTTGGTTGAGCCTGTAGTACATGCTATTTGGATTTTGACCATTGGCCAGAAAGCTTAACACACCCTTGCCATCACAGCCTCTATGGGGCAGTGTGACCAACTCCTTCTCAGGAAACTTCAACAGAGACTCAGGACCTTGATCTTCTTTGACAACCTTCTCTCCTGCCCTTTCCCAATACTCTCCCTTTCCTGTGACCCTCTGGACACAGTGGCAAATGTTCAGGCATCCTAATATCAACTTCTAAATGAAAGGGGGCTGGAAGCAAGAGTAAATTAAGGAGTGGACAGAAAGGCAACAGTGTCACAAGCCCTGGCCGTTGGTCACATTTCCACCACAGCATCAATTCCCCACCTTGTGTTATGATTACAGAAGAAGCTCCTGAGAGCAAGGACCTAATCTCATCCAGTGCTGTTTCCCCACAGTGCATTAGTACTTAGATGTAAGTGAGTTAATATGTACTAAAATAAAGCCACGTGGATTGGGTGTTACCACGTAAGACATTTAATTTCAGCTGCCTCACTGGAGCCTCACAGATAATGACAGGGTCTCTCTTCTATATGTGAAAAACCTAGGGCTTCGAGGGAGGTGATGCCTTGGCCAAAGTCACATGGAGAGTCTTGTCAGCACCAGAGAAGACCCCCGGGCTGTGATGCAGGACACCGTGCTGGGCACCCACAGGAGGGAGTGTCTACATGGACCACAGTAGGAAAGGGGCCCCTCAGGCCTGTGTAGGATCCTGGTTCAGGCTTATTGTTGTCATCCCAAAGCGATTGCTAGAATATTTCTTTTTGTCTATTTCTGGCCACTGGGCTGTTTACCAGCTTTTCTAGAACTTAGCATGTTGGGAAAGGGTATAGGCTTGATTCAGGCTCCTAAGATTTCGTTCCTGTGTATATGTGATGAAAGATACTATGATAGGAAGTATTTATTTACTCACTTAGTAACTAGCTGAGCTAGAGCAAGAAACCAGATCTGTTCACTCTAAAACCCTTTAATTTCTGCCACCAATGCCTCTCAAACAAGTATCTGCCTAGACTCTGGACACAAGTTGGCATGTCCAGAACAGGAACTCATGAAGGTACAAAATCAGCATGGCCCAGGTTTCTGAAGTATCCATTTTAATACATGACTTAGGGAGAAATCATCACTTTTCTTAATGTGCTGTGGAATCGAATGCAACAGTGATTATATAAGATATTAAAGATGAAATAAAGTATTTATTTATTTTTAAATTTCTTTAAAGACTTTAAAGAAATTCCACAGTGGCCATAAGCACCTTGTGCTAGGCCTGTAGACACATGGTCCCAGTTCCTCCCCAACCGCTGGTCTTTTACTTCTTTCTGCAGTTGTAGGTGCTTTGGTGCGATGGCTTAAGAGGCATCCAGAGACACTGATTTTCCATTACACTCAGCAGCCACTGTTATTAACTGTTTGCTGTCCATTCTGAAAAGAAAAGCTGCTGGTCAGAAGCTGAGTTTCAGTTTCACAATCACAAAACAGCTGTTTCTTATAATATGTGCATTTTCTATGGGTTTATTTTTTCTGTAGATATGTTGGGAGAGGTACGAAAAAATGAAATTTAAGTGTGAGTATTGTCTTTAGCACAGAACATCATGTACCGCATGAGGATTCAGTAATTGAGAGTTACTTGTATTACATGACTTCTTAGCTTTCACAATCATCCTAAGAAATCACAGCGTCTATTATAACCAAGGTCACAATCGCTGCACATTTCATATATCACAGACATAGCAGAAAAGGACCCATAATGATGCCAGGCAGGCATTCAGAGCTCCCTGGAGAAAGTAGCTTTCCCATTAATGTTATATTCACGTGGACACAGACATCAGTTTCTGTATCAGAATGAACTGGGAAGAAAGATAACTTACTCATTTTTAACGGGCTCTGATGTATTAAGTCCTCATCTCTGGTTAACGATGGAATGTGCATTCTGGCAGGGTCCTCAGTGTTAACTAACAAGCTGGAGTTAATGGTGGAATAGATGTGTGGTGTCCAGCCAGAAACCTTATTTCCCCATGTACTAAACAGAATGCCTTGAGAAGAGCAAGAATCACAGTAGCTACCACTGATACTGAGAATGCTGTTTGTAGTACAGAGAAGCTTCCCCCCCTCCCACACTGTTGGAAAATCACTGACTTCTTCCTTTACTTTAAGTTAGCTGGAATCCAGCCTTTCTGAGTTATTTCCATAGAAGCAATTTCACATTGGAATTTTGGAACTAAACCAACATAATGTGATCACCTAGATAGTGACACAAATCTATATAGTTTCTGCCTTCCTGGTTGCCTTTGCTCGTGACTGGTCAGTCCCTGTTGGCTTTTCACTATGAAAGGATGCAATGCTTTGGTCTCAAGTACTAAAGAGTCAGATGATCTCTTGGGCTAAAACCCATAATGCTTAAGAGGCTGTAAGCTCAGTAATATTTAACACTAAAATAATGGCAGGATGAGGCACGTATCGTTAGAATGTACAAGTTCCCATTGCTGAGTGGTGTAGGGGTACAGGGACCACACGTCAGGCTGCCTGCTGTCTTCATTCTTTCCAAAGGCTTCATCCTCCCATTGATTCACTTGGGAAACTCCCCATCAAAATGGATAAGAGTTAGTGGGGTAAGGAGTGGGGAGGCAGTCAGAGAAAGGGGGATGTTAAGGAAATGGCACCCCACTCCAGTACTCTTGCCTGGAAAACCCCATGGATGGAGGAGCCTGGTAGACTGCAGTCCATGGGGTCGCTAAGAGTCAGATACGACTGAACGACTTCACTTTCACTTTTCACTTTCATGCATTGGAGAAGGAAATGGCAACCCACTCCAGTGTTCTTGCCTGGAGAATCCCAGGGATGGGAGCCTGGTGGGCTGCTGTCTATGGGGTCGCACAGAGTCGGACACGACTGAAGTGACTTAGCATTAGCATCACTGTTTAATTTCACTTTATTGATAAAATGAAGAATCCTCATTTCTAGATCCCAATGTGATCCTTAAACATGGTTTAAGCTTAAAACTTGCAGTTTTAAGCTTTACTGAGAGAAGACTTCTTTGCTCCTGATTGGAGAGAATGTAAAATCAAGTGAAAACTACACTCACTTCTAAGACTAGGGTGGTTGGCTCTTGAAACTGTATAGAGGGCACAAGCAGGGGCAACAGGACCCAGGAGGGATGTCACTTGAGGTGACATGGAGTCTGGGAAGTCTTTCTGCCTTTATCTACAAATGATGGGGAAGTCCCAGGGTCTGCTTACTCTCTCTTAGCTACCCCCAGAGGAGCTGGGGTGGAGTTGGTGGACAAGATGAGGACTGAGATTTCCCTGAGGTTTGCAGGGAAACAAGCTGAATCTGGGGCTGTTATGGAACAACAGCATCTGCAAAGTTCTGGAATCAATTGATAACAGGGAAACTGTCAAGATCTACCTAAGAAGGGAAGAGAGCAGTGGCTTGGGCCTTCACTTGCAGGCATGAACAAACTGATGTGCGTGTGTGCTAAGTCACTTCAGTTGTGTCCAACTCTTTGTGACCTTATGGAATGCAGCCTGCCAGGCTCCTCTATCCATGGGATTCTTCAGGCAAGAATACTGGAGTGGGTTGCCATGCCCTCCTCCAGGGGATCTTCCTGACCCAGGGATTGAACTTGCATCTCTTGTCTACCTGCCTGGGAGGTGAGTTCTTTACCACTAGCACCACTTGGGAAGCCCTGAAAATGCTGACCGAGGACTACAGATCTGCCTTCTGGCCCAGAACTGTGCATCTTCTCATTTTGGGAGCTGTTCTTGCTCCTCCTGGGAGTGTTCTGGAATCAGAAGGGGGAGCAGTGGCAAGCAGAGTGTTGTGGACTGAGTGTGTCCCTCCCCACCAAATTTAGGTCTTGAAGCCCTAACCCCTATGTGGCTGCATTTAAAAACAGAGTCTCTGAGGAAGTAATTGAGGTCAAATGAGGTCACAGAGTGGGGCCCCATCAGCAGGATTAGTGTCCTTATAAGAAGAGACATCAGAAGCTCATACTCTCCCTGCAGTCACACAAGCTACACAAAGTTGCTAGTAAACCAGAGCTCTCACCAGAGACTGAACTGGCCGGAAACTTGATGCTGGGTTCTAGTACTGTGAGAAAATAAATGTCTTGTTTTAGCTCCCCAGTCCGTGGCATTTTGTTATGGCAGCCTCAGCAAATGAATGCAGAGAGCCTTTCCTAGCCCTGAGTCTGACTCCATATCAGACTGGAGGCAGAATGCTTCTGGAGAAACGGGTCCTGGTGTAGACTCTGCCTTCTAACCTGTGTGGTCTCTGGTAGGTCACATTGCCTCTGGGACCGGAGATTCCTCATCTCTTAAACTGAGATGAAAGGACATGCTTGGCTTACCCCAGAAGATTACCAGGAAATCAAATTCTTAGTGTAACAACAGCTAATATGTTTTGAACTTTTGTTATTAATGTGTACCAGGTGTTATTCTAAGAGCTTTATGGCCTATAGTTAAATTCACCTTTTTTAGTGTACAGTTCTGAGTTTTGGCAAACAGTCATTTAACTGCCACCACAGAGTTCAGAACGTTGTCATCACCACCCTCAATTCCCTCATACATCTGTAAGACAAGCTCCCACCCAGATTCCCAGGCCCTGACAACCATAGGTTTTCTAGGCCTATAGTTCTATCTTCTCAAGAATGTCATACAAATGGTATCACACTGTGGCACCACAAAGCTTTTCTAATATCAACTCGTTGAATCTTCACAACCATATTCTGAGGTATGTACCATTATTATACAATTAATAGATATGGAAGTGCTATGAAAAAGCAGAAAATGTATACAAACAGAAGGGATTTTCCCACTATTTATGTTATTATTTCATGGTGAACAAAGACAAAACGAATTCTCATTGGGAAAAAATATTCAGAAAATATTTTGACTAACCCAGAAACCACTTGACTTGAAATTAGTGTCACACCCTCTATGACCAGATTGATAAAAGATAATGGAAGATTTTCTAGGCTGTAAGTGACAGCGATTTCAGGTGAGGCAATAATCATTTCCCACTGGAAGAGAGAGGGTGACCAGGCTATCCCTGGCACTCCTCCTGACCCCATTCATTCATGGCTGTGTTCATGGAGCTCTGTTCATTCACAACATCTAGGAAGGGCTGAATCACTTCCCATGAAGTATCCTCTGGTTTGGTAGCCACACACCACAAAAGCACCCATCACTCTTTGTAATAGGAGATGTGATCCTGGAAATGGTCATAAAGTGTCCGCAGTCTGACCACAGCAGTCCCAAGTTCTCCAAGGAGAAGATTTTGCACAAATTGTTTCTCTCTCCCTTTTTTTTTTTTAACTTCCTATTACAGATGCAGTACATAATAAATAAATACATAAGGTCCAACTATTTCTTAAAATTTACGGATATCATGAATTTTTAAGGAACAGCTCAGGAGAAACTGCAGAAACAAAGCAAGTGGGTGTAGAGTGTGATCAGGAGATCTAGGAGTTTCTTCAATATTTAATGCAGCCAAAAGCCTCTGACAGCTAATCATCCCTTAATGGGGTTTGGCCTTTGGCCTGCCTGTTTCTAAGGGAGTAAAATGTTTGGCTTCCAAATGAGTTATCACTCACTCACTAAAGACCACAAGTTGAACGTGGCCTCCCAGGCATCGTTGATCTTTGCTTCTTGAGTTTAGAAGGTCCCACATTAGCTGTATTGTTGTTGTTTAGTTGCTAAATCATGTCCAAGTCTTTGTGACCCCATTGACCACAGCCCACCAGGCTCCTCTGTCCATGGGATTTCCCAACATTGGAGTGGGTTGCCCTTTTCTTCTCCAGGGGATCTTCCCAACCAGGGGAATGGACCCACATCTCTTGTGTTGGCAGGCAGATTCTTCTTTACCATTGACCCACTTTATTCGCCTTTAAATTCACCTTTACAAAGCCAGCTGGGCACTTGCTTTGGATCTATAGAAGGGCTCCAGCCTGCCACCATGCCTCTGAGATTCACAGAGGGGAGATTACCGTGGTTGGAGAATGAGCTGTGGGGAGGACAAGAATGATGCTTTGGGAGACAAAAGAATTAGGCAAAACAAAGGGCACTGTTGGCATTTGAAAGGGGACTAGACAAGTGAAATTTGAGAGAAGATTCAGAGAAAGGGACTCAGATAGAGTGGGAGGGTCCACACTAAAAGGGATAGATGCTGTCAGAGAAGAGGAGACAGTGAGGGAGCAAGGAAGGTGGTAGATGTGTTTTACGTGACGCTCAACAGGAGAATGAGAGCTATGCTTGTTACCTCCTCTCATCAACCAGTGTACCTGGAAAACAGATTGCATATTCCTCTTCAATTTGTACCAGGGATAAAGATACTTTGTGTGTTTGTTAAAAAAAAAAATAATAAGAAAGAACCTAAGCTCCAAAAAATAGTGGATTATTATTGCTGCTGGTCACCAATTCATGTCTCCACTTGCTCAGCAAGTTCTTTGACCTTCCTAAATCCTAGTTTGCCAGTGTAGAAAAATAAATCCATTGAATGTTAAGCGATGGGGAAATTTCCACAATCTATAACCTAGTGACCAAAGAGTATGTACCCAAAGAGTATTTCTTGGGTAAGAAATAAATATTGTAGTTAAACTGATTAGATGTGTCCAAGTTGATTTAAAAATAGTAAAATTATTGATTTCTGACACAAGACAGTTTTACGAAGGCCCGTTTAGGATTTTGTCTGGGATTTGGTGTTTAAACACCTTTCAAACACATAGATTTAAAGGATGCTTAGGTGTAGGTGTTTTTCCAAGAACAGTTTACTTTTTTAACCAGATCATCCTATATACATGTCACCATCAAAATTATGAGGTGTCATACAAATAAATATTTAGAACCAAACAAACAGTTCTTTTTATAGATGTTTTAATGACAGAATCCATTATTTTCCATAACTTGATTTACTTTAGGCAGTATGGAATTTTTTTTTTTCCCTTTATGGCCACTGGCTCCAGACATTGTTCTGATTAGCTTCACTGATTTAAGCAAGTCACAATGATTAGCAGCCTTGATGGCCAGCCAGTCTTTCCTTTGCCATCATTTAACTTTCCAAGTCTAAGTCTCTGTCCTTTTTCTCCAACTTCAGAGGATATGAGATGTCAGTCAGCATCTTACAGAGCAACATTCCCTCATGTTATTCATTATGACATCTTCCTAAACTTCACTCCCAGATCAACTAGCACAAAGTCTGCACCATAGACTCCCCCATCCACTGTACAGATGGTAATGTACAGAATTGTACATTAATGTATAGGATGTACAGAGGAATGAATGGGATTTCATACACAGATTAAAGAGTTTTTATACTCCCTGTGAATACCAGTATTTTGGATTACATTTTATTAAGAAGTTTTGAATTTCACTGAATGGTTCTTATTTGGGGTGTCTATTAGGTTAGGCAGTTTCCAACCATTTAATCTAAGGGCAGTTCTATGACGAGTTTAGAGAAGTTATTGGCAAATGGATGGGAAATTACTGAATGCTGATCTCTTTGAAGGAACATATTGAAAATTCCTCCCCAAATATCAACACTCAGAAGAAACTCGAAGACATGGTCTGCTTACCAACCAATGCCCCCCATGCCTTGCCAGCCGTTAAGTGATCGGCAGCCTTCCCTCTTGGGCATGTGATCCATTAGCAAGAATAGGGAGTGCCCTCAGTATTACCAGAGCTGTGCTAAGGGGTGCTGGGTTCCCTGGCACTTAGAAATATCGCTGAGCTATAGCAGGGAGGATAAGTTCCTTGAAGTGATGGAACTTTAACTTGTCTTTAAGAGACATTCCAGAGCAGGTAGAAAAATAGATCAGACTTTCCAAAAGGCATGAGTAGGTTTGGCCTGGGTGAGGAGCCACAGCTGTTTGCTGGCTGAATTCAGGGCATGAACTGGAGATTGCAGAAGCCTGAAACACAATGTGAGCCATCAGAATGAGCCACAAGGTGTCCTGGGGGAGGGGTTATGTGTATGGCTCTAGATAAGCCACTCCAACTCTCTGAATTTAGGGGCATTATTTATAATATGAAGGCAAGCCGATGTCTACTCAAGAGGGTAATTACTGGGTTCAAGTGAAATCACTGAGCAGAAATTCTTTGTAAAGGTAAGCTGCTGTGTGTTGACAGATGATTATGGTGGGAAAGTAGTGGCAAGTGGTTAATTACAGAGCTAAAATTCCAGTCTCTTGGGTTGAGGAAAATAAAAACTGTAAGCCAAGTCAGCTCCCCAGTTAAGTGGATTTTCCCATGTTGTATCAGCTCTTTCTGGTACATTTAGTGAAGAGCACATTCCTGACCAAGGTTGATCACTGGAAGGTCTCTCCTGGCACCACTGTGTGTCTGGCAATCAGAGCAGTTCTGACTTCCCATGTCATACTTGGGATCACTTTCCATCTCACAAATATTTAAGCAAGAGTGTGGGGGCCAACTGCCAAGTTGCACAACACAGGACAAATATCTCATTGTGTTTGTTGCTGCACAGTATGTGGTGTTGTGAGATCCCAAACCACCCGGTGACTGTGACTGGAATGCGACGGTATTCTGTAACCAGGGTGGCTCTTTCTTTTTATTTTTTGGGGGGCCACTTTTGTGACATGATCCAAACTCCTCAGAAAAGGTGGCAAAACAAATACTCGGATATGTTCTAAGTGGGTTTAGAAAACTCGTGAACCCTGTCTGAACTTTTATTAGAAGCTCCCACCACTGGCCCATTTGACATTAGAACAAGGAGAGTATTATTTATAATGGCATGTGTGAAATCTCAGAGGGGGTTCTTGGAAACATTAGAGTGAAAAATCTGTCCCAAAGAGACTGCAAGTGTAAAATAAATGATCAGATGGGAAAACATGTAAATCAAAATTTGAATCTTTTTTTTTTTTTCTTACTTAAAGGACACAGGAGCCTTTTCTTTGGCTATGAGCAACACAGGACAGAGAACCTGTAAGAGAAGTGGTTGTAATGAGAGGTGCCCTACAGTACCGGTCACTGCAGAGGGAGGACGTGACTGCCCTCTGTGGGAAACCAGTAGTGTTGACTCTTCTTAATGTATCTAGAATGGCTGCTTCCCATTGAGAGAATAAGATAATAAAGGCTCCAGAGAAAGAAGCAACACCTAGAAATAATTTAGTGCATTAAAATTCATAAAGAGCCCTCACAAATATTGTCTGCTTGAGTATTTAGCTTATGATAACCCTGCTGCTGCGTTGCTTCAGTCATGTCCGACTCTGTGCCACTCCATAGATGGTAGCCCACTAGGCTCCTCCGTCCCTGGGATTCTCCAGGCAAGAACACTGGAGTGGGGTGCCATTTCCTTCTCCAATCCATAAAAGTGAAAAGTGAAAGTGAAGTCGCTCAGTTGTGTCCGACTCTTAGTGACCCCATGGACTGCAGCTCACCAGGCTCCTCCATCCATGGGATTTTCCAGGCAAGAGTACTGGAGTGGGGTGCCGTTGCCTTCTCCTTATGATAACCCTAGGAGGTATATATTCTTTATTACCCACATTTTATAGTTGAAAAAACTAGGACACAGAGAGGTTTGGCAACTGGTTAAGTTTATCCAGCTAGGAAATAGTATATGGAGTAGTATGTATTGGAGCCCAGCATTTCATTTGTCGCATGTGGGTTAGTTCCCAGACCAGGGATCAAACCTGTGCCCCTTGCAGTGAAAGTTCAGGGTCTTAACCACTGGACCACCAGGGAATTCCCTATTTTGCTTTTTAAATTGAAGTATACTTGACATATAGCATTCTATTTGTCTGGTGGTTTAGTTGCTCATTTATGCCTGACTCTTGCAACCCCAGGACTGTAGCCTACCAGGCTCCTCTGTCCATGGGATTTCCCATGGAAATACTGGAATGGGTTGCCTTTCCTTCTCCAGGGGATCTTCCTGACCCAGGAACTGAAGCCTGGTCTCCTGCATTGCAGGCAGCCTCCTGCATTGCAGCAGATTCTTTACTGACTGAGCCACCAGGGAAGCCCTTCTATTCTTATACAATATAACTAATTGATATTTGTATGTACTGCAAAATGGTCACCACAGAATAAATCTAGTTAATAGTTGTCTACTTAATATAGGTCAAATTTTTTTGTTTTTGTGAGGAAAACTTTCAGGATCTACTTTCAAATATGCAATATAGTATTATTTACTATAGTCACCATGCTGTACATTGTACACCCAGGAATTATTTTACAGCTGGAAATCTGTACCTTTTGGCCCCCATCTAAAGTCATGAGTTGAGTACTGTCCACTGCAGCACAGCTGGGAACACACAAAGAATACAAAAGCCTGCCGTCTTCATAGTTTAATGTGTCCCAAAGTGGAATTTTTACTGTCTAGTTCTAGGAATGTATGTAAGTGGCTCTTTCTCTCTCTTTCTCCCCTACAAAAACACATTTAAATTAATTCAGTTCACTAAGTTAAACAAAGTTAAATCTATTCTTTCTGCCAAACTCCTGGGACACTTCAAGGGAATTCTGTTCATTGTGGATCGCCAAGAAATAAGGAGGGTTACAGATTATGGTATATTTGACGCCTCTGACCTAGGAACACATGCGGAGAGTGTGTGTGTGTGTGTGCGCGCGCGCACTCAGTTGTGTCCAACTCTTTGCAACTCCATGGACTATAGCCCTCCAGGCTCTGCTGTCCATGGAATTTTCCAGGCAAGAATACTGGCCATTCCCTCCTCCAGGGGATCTTCTCCACCCAGGGAATGAACCCATATCTCCTGCACTGGCAGGCAGATTGTTTACCACTCTGCCACCTGGGAAGACCCTGACCTAAGAGCAGGTGTGGAGAGCTAGCTCTTAATACTTTGAGGATGAGGTAGCCAAAAGACACCACATTGGTCCATAATATCCCTGTCTTCACTTTACTGCTGCTGCTGCTAAGTCGCTTCAGTCGTGTCTGACTCTGTGCGACCCCATGGATGGCAGCCCACCAGGCTCTCCCGTCCCTGGGATTCTCCAGACAAGAACACTGGAGTGGGTTGCCATTTCCTTCTCCAATGCATGAAAGTGAAAAGTGAAAATGAAATCGCTCAGTCGTGTCCAACTCTAGTGACCCCACGGACTGCAGCCTACCAGGCTCCTCCATCCAAGGGATTTTCCAGGCAAGAGTACTGGAGTGGGGTGCCATTGCTACCACAGATCAACTATTCATTGGATGTATTCTTGCCTGGAGAATCCCATGGACAGAGGAATCTGGCAGGCTACAATCAATGGGATCACAAAGAGTCAGACACAACTGAAGCAACTGAGCATGCATTATCTGATTTCAACATTTTTCTAATTCTAATTTCAATATTTCAATTTCAATAATTTCACTATCCCCATAAAAGATAGAGTTATGTCTTTTAACTAAAAAGCTAGGCAGAGACCTCTCACTCCATGTCACTCTGTACCACGTAGCTCCCCACACTGCCTCCCACATTGGTGCTGGGTGTGGGCTTCCAGCACCTGGGGGCCCATACCAGCTTGGTGTCCCCAGTGTTTGTAAGTATCTGAAAATGTTGGTAGATTTCCTTTCCCAAAGTCCTGGGTACATGGGGTTTCAGGGTTGCAGAGCCAAGCGGATATCCATCAGCCAGAAACATGCCCATGTGGCTGCCCCACTATGACCACCAGCATCCCTTCTGCTCAACCTGGGTTGTACAGGTTGTGTTTTGGACATCAACCCTGGTGGTGAGTACCATTATCATTTACAGGCATGTCCAGGCAGCTCCATGAGGGAAATCAGTGTCATTTAACAGTGACTACCTGCCCCTGCAGAAGGAGGAAAGAGTGATGAAATTGAAATCCGATGGAAGGCAACAAGCCCACACTTAGCACCTGAACTTTTGATGCATTGAAATCCTGAAGAGAAAAACTACAGGGGCACCTTAACCCTGTGCCAGCAAGTTATGTCACCACTTGTCAGACCCGTATTTTTTGTACAGAGAAAGGAGGGCACCCTTTCACATGTGTGCTTTCTTGGCTAATAAGAGCATCATTTGAAATTACCAACAAATTAGACATCTCTGACACTCTCCACTCCTTGGACTTCAGAGTGGAGCAGCATTTTTTAGGCACTGTTAGTCCATTTTCTTCCCTTAATGAGTCAGAAATGAGAATTATTACTGTTGTCGCTTGGTTGTGGCAGACTCTTTTAGACCCCATGGACTGCAGCACTTCAGGCCTCCCTGTCCTTTACTATCTCCTGGAGTTTGTTCAAAGTCATGTCCATCGAGTCAATGATGCCACCCAACCATCTCATCCTCTGTCCCCTTCTCCTTCTACCTTCAGTCTTTCCCAACATCAGGGTCTTTTCCAATGAGTCGACTCTTCACATCAGGTGGCCAAAGTATTGGAGCATCAGTCCTTCCAATGAATATTCAGGGTTAATTTTCTTTAGGATTGACTGGTTTAATCTCCTTGCTGTCCAAGGGACACAGAGAATTGTAATTGGGCAGAAACTCTATGTGGCATTGGTCTCAGAACTCAGGGGCTGGCAGTTGTCAGGGAAGTCTAACTCCTGAAGTCCTATGAACTCAACCACTGCCCCAGTGTCAGCTTGGCATTCGGGCAGGTAGTGCTGGGGTTCACCAGCATGAAAAGTGGGACCTGCTACCCATAGGGCTATGGTGTATAAATCTGATCTCGGTTCAAAAATCAGAAAGCCATGATGGGCTACAAACCTATACATGGAATTCTTACTTTTTCTCCAGGAAGTAGGAAATAATAAATCTCTTTGGTCAAAGTTTTCTTCACCTGTGCTAATGCTGTTGCTGTGTAATGCCTCAGCCTTGGCGTTTTTACTAAAATGGGCTTTTCAAAACCCATACTTGTCTCTGAGTTTAAGCTTGCACTCCTCACTGCACTGCAGGCCAATAATCGAGATATGAGTCGTTGGGGCAAGGAATAACCACTTTATTCAGAAGGCCAGCAGACCAAGAAGATGGCAGGCTCATGCCCCAAAGAGCCATCTTGCCTGTGTTAGAATTCAGACTTTTTTATACTAAGAGGGGAGGGGATAAAGTCAAGCATTTCCTGGTTCCCATCTGCCTCTGGAGGGGTGTGTTAAATTCTTCCTCCCAGCAGTGGAGGAAGGGCCTGGTCAGGATGTTTCCTGTGAATTAAACAAAGGTATTTTAGCTTTATGCTCATTAGCTGGGAAGCAAGATTCCCAGAGATGGGCCATTACATATAATTTAAGTTTATACGCAGCATCCCTTTAGTGATTAACTTGTAATAGAATACAAAATGTTCTTCCCTATTACATACTTACCAATTTACTTTTGTAAATCACTTCAGTTGAAGTGCCATAGTAAAGTCTGGAGCTCAAAGACCTGATTTCTTTGTGTCCGTAGCAACCTGAACCTCAGTTGCCTCATCTGTAAAATGGGAATAGTCTTTTCAGCCCTGACCATTGCTGGGTTGTGACAAGGATGTTCAAGACAGCTCTGTGTGATCTCCTGACAGTTTAAAGCATAAGGAAGCTGTGTCTTTGCTAAGGAAACAGAGTCCCTTGGTGGGTCATTTTGGATCCTGAACCCTCATTATCTTGGCCAAAGTTATCTTGTTAATTAGACAATCAAGTCATTCTCATACCAGAAAGTATGTGCGTTTGTGTTTTATACAAGATGAATATCCACCCAATCACCATCTCTGCCCCTATATAGTTTTGAGAAAGAGAATTGCAAACAGTATGAGAAAAAATACTTTGACCACTCTTTGCCCTCTGTCTCTGTTGCTTGAGATGATAAATTGTATTTCCCTTATGCCTTATAAACAGTTAAAATTAATAAATACAAATAAAGGGAAAAAATGCACCCCATCTACCTTCCACACTTTTTCCCCTGATGATGGGAACTTGGTTTCCAGGTGACTGATGCCGTCCTGCTTACCCCTTTTCTGCCAGGTTGGTGGCCACACAATGCTGCCCATTCGCTGGATGCCCCCAGAGAGCATCATGTACAGGAAGTTCACCACCGAAAGTGACGTCTGGAGCCTGGGGGTCGTGTTGTGGGAGATCTTCACGTACGGGAAACAGCCCTGGTACCAGCTGTCGAACAACGAGGTGCGTGTGTGGCAAGCAGCACCAAGATGCCTAGAGGACTGACACTGAAAGATATCCGTGGGCTGGAAGCCAGGAAATGCTCTCCTGTGGCGTCCCTGTGGCTTTGTTGGGAGCAGCACCTCCCCATGGCCTGCCATGTACCTAAGTATCATGGTCACTCTCCAAACATAAGAGTCTGGAAAGAGAAAAGCACAGCATTTGCTGATGTGCCTGTGATTCTCTGGCAAGGGGATCCAGGAGTCATTCCGTGCTGTTCATCTAGGAAATTGATAGCAGATGTGGCATTTTGGCATCCTGAGAGTCCAGCTAGCTTTTTGGTATTATTCCAAGCAGCTTTCAAGCTTCTCTCCTTTTTTGCACATTTCACTGGTACATTACTTCTAGTGAAAAACTCGAGCATTTTGTTTTTCTTTTCTAATCCTTTTGCAATTATGTCTATATTTAAACATTACTTCTTGGTCAGGTACCTCACTTCTTCAGGTCCAAGTCTGTCTTTTATCCAATGCCATTATCCAAAATGACTGCTCATTTCTGTACCCTGGGACTCCCTGGCACAAAAGTGACCCTGGTTCCATCTCAGGCCAGTACAACTGAAACCCACTGGAATTCCAGGGTGTGGTTTGGGAGGGTTCCATCTAGATAAATTATTTCTCCACCACTTTGGTGAAATCAGTGTGACTTGAAAAATGGATATGAACCCATCAAGTTAATCATGATATGCAAACCTAGAACAATTGTTCTCTTCCTTTTGAAAAAAAAAAAAAGAAAGAAACACTAAGTGGGTTTCTATAAAGTAACCCTCTCTTTGCACTGACATTTATTGCATCCACATTGTTTTTCCTCTGGTCTGACCCTGTCTCTGTGCTCTATTCCATGCAGGTGATAGAATGCATCACTCAGGGCCGAGTCCTGCAGCGACCTCGAACATGCCCCCAGGAAGTTTACGAGCTGATGCTGGGGTGCTGGCAGCGAGAGCCCCATATGAGGAAGAACATCAAGGGCATCCACACCCTCCTTCAGAACTTAGCCAAGGCATCCCCAGTCTACCTGGATATTCTAGGGTAGGGTCCATTCCCCCAGACCAGTCCTTCCCAAAGCACTTCCTCAGTTGGGCCAAGAGGATGAACGTCTTTTAACTGCCGCTCGATGCCATCAATCCGCTGTTCTTTGCTCTGACAGTATTAACAACAAAGACACCGAGAAGCTTTCCGAGGGAAGCAACATGTACTTCTCCACCTGTAGACACAGTATGGACTTCTTTTTAGCATTCTCTTTCTCTCTTTCCATCTCCCTTGGTTTATTCCCTAGTTTTGGGGGTTTTTTTCCCTTTATTTTTTGTCTTCCTTGCTTTACAACCCTCACCTTTTCTTTTTTAATCAATCTGGCTTCTGCATTACTATTAACTCTGCATAGACAAAGGCCTTAACAAACCTAATTTGTTATATCAGCAGACACTCCAGTTTGCCCACCACAACTAACAATGCCTTGTTGTATTCCTGCCTTTGATGTGGATGAAAAAAAGGGAAAACAAATATTTGACTTAAACTTTGTCACTTTTGCTGTACAGACACCGAGAGTTTCTATGGATTCACTTCTATTTATTTATTATTATTATTACTGTTCTTATTGTTTTGGGATGACTTAAGCCTGTGTATGAAAAAGGAAAACTTGTGTTCAATTTGGGAAGCCTTTATCTATGGGAGATTAAGACCAGAGAGAAAGAAGATTTATTATAAACCACAGTATGGGAAGAACAAAGACAACCATTGGAATCTACTGGCGTCAGTTTCAACTTAAGAAAACCCAGCCACTGGTAGCTGGGAGGAATGTATCGGGCACCTTCCCCCAAGAACCTTTCTGAGGAGTATAAAGACTGTTGAACCCTGTGCCATGGACTATTCTTTTCCCATCACCGGAAATGCTAGAGTGTAGTACAGAGAAAATATGGCTTCTGGGAGGCAAGATGGCACACAACACGTTCCGACAGTCTCATCTTGTAGGCCATGGTGATGGCACTGGTTTGTTTTGCCGAGTGTTATCCACGGAGCCTTTGTCAAGTTGAGGTGGATTCTCGTCCAGAGATCATTTCAGGGTCAGATGGGAAAGCCAAGGACTTGGAAAAGAGAGGACAAGCTCTAAACTCGGAGGCAAGTTTCTCTTACATTGAACTTTACAGACAGCACTTCCTTCGACCCCTGCCCTCCACCCCACCCATCCATCCAACTGTGCAAGCAAAACTGTGCATGGTCTTCGTCAATTAATACCTTGTGTGCATAAACTACCACTCCAGACATCGTGCCCCCTGATATGTAGAGCAGATCCGTAAAAGGTATAACTTAAATAATTATGGGAAGCTAATTGAATTCATCAGCTGAGTATAAATGTCTCTGGGTCGTATGGTGGTGATGGGTTGTTAACAAATACGGACCCTGAAACTTGGATATCCTCAACGACATCCCACCCACTGTGGGGCTGGGGGAAGGGCAAAATCAACCCCCAAGGGAGAGGAAACCTCGCCCACCCTGGGGGTATCACAGGCATTGATGTTCAGTGTACACAGGCTGAGACCTTGCTCTGGGCTCTGGTTGGGAGAGTGGTTTCATTCTAAATGTACTCCATTGTCAATAAGCCGTTTTGTTCTTTTCACTGCATTTTAAAAAAGTAAAAATTAGGCACAGCATACCAATGGGGGGCTATGCCCAGACTGAGCTTTGGAGGTGTGCTTCTGGGCATAGTCACAGGTTTTGCAAAAAGAGGTTGTAAATTTAAATGGAAATTTACAGTTACCTGGGTGATCACTTATACCAAGGAAGAAAATTTTTTCTGTTCCTCAAGAAAACTTGCTACCCTCTGTGAGGGGAATTTTGCTAACTTGGCATCTTTATAATATGAGCCAGATTGAAAGGGAGTGATTTGAATTCAACTTAGGTCATTTTATTTCATGTTTGTTTCTGAAGGTGCAAGTGCTCTGTTTAGGTTTTGCTTGTGCCCTTAATTACTGGAGCACCTTATTTTCCATTATAGGCATTGAAAGCCAGTTCTCAAAAAATCAAAAGTATCCGTTAACAGAGAACGAAAGGAAACCCAGTAGTATCTGCTGTCAAATGAAGGGGGTTGGACAAGACAAACCCCATAGTCCTTTCAAGTTCTGCACTGGCCTGTGAGACATGGGAGCTGAATTGTTGTTCTCTTGGTTGGTGACAAAAAACCCTCCAGAACACACATAATAATATAAAGAAAGCCATATCTCCATGATATATACCTGCATGTATATATCCTATTAAGGACCCATAGTACTGTTAAAACACTGTGGCACCCTGTGAAGCAGTAAGAAGAGGCAGGTTTGTATCAAACTTCTCTAGATTTCATCAGCAATGACCTGAAAACCTCCACAGGTTTGTCATTCTGTGCAACTGGCCAGCTGCTCTGGGGGAAGAAGCTGCAAGTTACTTGTTTGATTTTAACAGAGAGCAAAGGAGGTAATACTCGAAGGGTTCAGATTAAAGGAGGGCTGTGCAGTTTTGGAGCAAGGATTTGTTTAAAGCAGATGAGAGGAGGGAAGCATTCCCCTCCCCTTTCAGTGTTGTTTTCCTCTGAAGGAAAAAAGCAAAAAAAAATTTTTTCCTTACCTTCTGACTCCCTCAAGGTCTTGAAATGAAAGGTTCTATGCAAGTGCAAAGTTTTATAGTTATTTATATTGCTGCTTATTATTAATTTTTTTCCTCTGTTGTCTCAAGAGTATGTACTGACTGCAGAGACGTCTCACATTGAAAGGATCCCAGATTGCTTTTAAAGTAGCCGAACGAAACACAAACCATCTTCGAGTCTCCACCCTTGTTCCTCCAGAATCCTCTCTTCTCATGCTTATAATGTTAAGAAAAGGGCCAACCTAATTCAGCAGCGCAAAGGTCACAGAATGGGGCCCACCATCAGATGCATTAAAAACTACAAGAGCGGTGACAAACCCAATTCTCTAGCCTGAACTTGGCCTGACAGTTGTTTCCATTTATACATTGTTTCATAGTTTCCCAAGCATTTTTTTTCACATACGGTGACAAATTATTCCCATTTTTTAGAGGTGAGGAAATTGAGACTTGGAGAAGTTAAATGACATGCTAGAACTCTCCAGGCACCCCTGGGACTTAATCTAAGTACTCTTGACTCTGAAGTTCATGATTTGGTCCACGAGAGACTCTCATATATAAACAAACTGTATGAAAGAGAAAGCTGGCTAACAAATTCATGAAGTAGGATATGAAATGAGAAGAGCAAAATGAATTATGTGAGATGCGAGCAGCTGAGATCTCATGATATATAACCATGTTCATAGCTTCAGATAAACCTTTGCACACTGGACCAATGTCATAATCAGGCTTATTTAGGAAACATTTTGAACTAGGCTATAAAAGATGATATCAGAATTCACATTATGTGTTCACATCAGCGCTCCCTGTGATATTTCCACGTATTTATATGTGTGTTATAAATACTTGATTTATACATAGACAAACGCACGTGCATAGTGTGTTTGTGAGCTTATGTATAAATTTATAGGCACACAGTAATAGACATAATTATGAGTAGGGTGCAATATGAATAATTTGCTTAAAATCTGCTGAATAACCAAAACCTTTTTAATGTCATGTTGCTGGTAGTGCTTCCCTTCTCCATGTAGGTAGGACCCCATTACACTTTTCAACTCTGTGCAGTACTGCATGGGTGGGAGACATATTTAAGATAATGTGCTTCCCATAATAACTGAATCGAAGCCATCCCACTACATTGAGTCCTTTTTTCTGGCTCTTTGCAAAGGAAAATGCAGCTGGAAATAGATCTCCTTATGTAAAGTTCCAGAAAAGGAAAATTTATTTTTTTTTAATCCTTTTGCACATTTATTTGTATTATGCTCACCTGTCCCACTGAAACCCCTTTACACTTGTTTTCAGAGGCCAAACACTCCAGAAGAGCACTGGAGTGTAGGGAACCCAGTGTCCTGAAGGCCAGTGGTGAGATCCAAGACCCCTCTGCAAGGTGAATTCCCACATCCTAGTGGAACACAAGAGACAACAGTATACAACGCTGGCCTTTGCAAAGAACCATGACGACAGGATCCCCTGGTCAGGAATAGACTTCTTTTTATTTTTTTTAAGCTTTTCCCTTTTTACATTGGACCTTCTATAATACCAATAACAATAAATCATGTATCTAATTAAATAAATGACTACAGACACACATACCCTCAATTCTCTTGCTCTTTCTTTCCCTTTTTTCCCCCATTTGAGGACTTTTTGTTTCCCATGATGAGCTTCAGTTTGGTCCTATATATCACTGTTACAGAAAATCTCATGAGGGGGAATGCCAGAGACCCAACTCCTCAGATGGCTAAGTGGGCAGTTAAAGCAGTTTCTTCCCAATTCGTGATGGTAGGGTGCAGAGACTCTGAGGTTGAGACAGCAAATGATATTCTAACACATCCACAGTGGGAGGGACTTGGATAGAAATATGAAGGGGTATGTTCTTATTGTCAGGGCTGGAATGGATCACTGCTGCTGTAAGTCAAAGGTTCTCGAATATCCTTAGTTTTTGTATTTTTTTTCCTTTTTTTCTTTTACCTTTATTTATTTATGTATTTATTTATTTATATATATCTTTGCTCCATTCATCACAGACACAAAGAGAAGCAAAAAATAAAATAAAATATATATATATATATATATATATATATATATATATATATATGTCTGTGTGTTGCAGGCAAAACACTGTGAATTTCACAAGAGCAACCAAGCAACTCTTTGCCATCTTAACATTCGTCTCAGGAGACGCAATGGGAAAACATGAGATGCCATTTTTTTTAGTCTATGCATTTTGGGCCAGGTCTGTGTTTATTTCTTTGGTCTGTACCTTAATGAAAATGGTCCTGAGTGAAGGCTGAATGTTCAACATACTGGAGCAAGCAAAATAAAAGCTGCTAATTGCCACAGGTTTGAATTGGGAGAAAAAAAAATAATTGAAGAAAATGAAATGTAAAGGCCTGCATCTTGCAGATTGTATGTCTTACTGTAAAAATGTATAAAACTTCTGGAAGTGTTTCAATATGAGGTCTTTGAATTAAATGTGGATTTTAAATATATAATCCCTGGGCAAATGACTAAATTATGGTGAAATACTGTTCCTTGCATTCATTGATCATTATCTATCCCTCACAAATCTGCCTAGAGATTCAGTCTCTGGATCTGCTTCTGTACATGGAGAGATGTTTGTATATATCCAGGCCATATCTACACACACACACACACACACACACACATTTCAACATCTAAAGATATATTGCCCCTTAAATTGTGACCTGGTATTTGAAACTCTCTTTTCATTTGCTTTATTTTCCTTTTAATGTGACGTCTCTGTACTGATACTTACTGGTTCTTGTTTTGCAGTCTTTTTGGAGGTCCATTGCTTTATTAAGACCCACTGCATCTTGGCTGATTTCAAAGTGACACCAGAATATCAGTGCTTAAAAAAACAACAAAAAAAGTTTTGTTTGTAAATTATGTGACCAGCTTCTCTCAACCTGACATGGAAAGTCTATTGTACTACACTGTATTTAATAAAAATGATGTCTTACAATAAATAACATCCTCCAAAAGAGACACTAAAAGTGACATGATGATTACTAGAATTTTCACAAGGCATGGTGTGCTCTTTGTCTGTCTGTCTGTCTGTATTTTAGATAAGGTCACTGCAGATACCTGCCATGTTCATCAGTTGAAGCAATGAGAGTAAAAGATTCCCCCTGGCTCACCCTTCCATAACCTGACATTTTTAACTTTGATCTTGGATAACTAGAACATCTCTGTCCAATAGAACTTTCTGCACTGATAGAAGTATTTTATCTGCACTTGTCCAATAGGGCTAGTGGGCACTTGACATGTGGTGAGTGGGTCTAAGAGCTGAATTTTAAATTTCATTTCATTTCAATCACTTTACATTTAAAGAGTCACATGTGTCTCGAGACTACCATGTGAAACAGCACGGAACAAGCAGATAGAATCACCAGGATTTCTAACAGATCAGACCTAAGAAACTTACCATAAGAGAAACGTTGTGTATCGTGGTCTAGGGTTGGGGCAGCTCTGAGAATCGTAAGGATTCAGGAACAGAAGTAGCCAGATGGAAATTTTCACATCTTCTCAGCCTCTCCGTTAACCAGTGTTTCCTAAATTAAAGGTGAAGGAAGATAAAAGAAGGGTGGTTTCACGGAGATCTGGCAGCCCATCTTTTCCTGGCCATTAGAGCAGTCCACTCACACTTGTACTTCTCAGCATCTCATGGTCATGTTCCCCACTGTCTGACCGCTGCCTGTCTATCTCCTCTGAGATGCACAGAAGGCACCTGGGCAGCATTCCTACTGGAGGCTTCAGGAATGCAGTTTGACATCCCTGTCCTTAAATCATACTCCTCAGGAGCTTTGTCCATGAAAATGCCTCTCACTGGTTCAGATATATGTTCCTGGAGTGAAAAAGACACAACCAGGTTTAAAGTCAGCAGAGACTTGGGGAATTCAAAGCCATGGGGGGAGGGAATAACTTGTCCAAACATCCCAATAGGAACACGTGTTGTCGCTGCAGCACTGAAGTGTAGATCCCACTCAGAGAAACAGCATTACAGACTGCAGGGTAAACCACTGAGGCCCTGGCCAGTCATAACCCATTTGGATTATTAAAGATCCTCACCTTTACCAGACAATGTTTTTATATCCCTATTATTTGTATATTTATAATTGGCGAGTAAAAGTATTAGTCGCTCAGTCCTGTCTGACTCTTTGCGACCCCATGGACTGTACCCCAACGCAGGCTCCTCTGTTCTCCAGGCAAGAACACTAGAGTGGGTAGCCATTCCCTTCTCTGGGGGGTCTTTTCAACCCTGGGATCGAACCCGGGTCTCCTGCTTCGCAGGCAGATTCTTTACCATCTGAGCCACTAAGGAAGCCCCAATAATCAGTTTGAATTCCAAACCTAAAGTCAAACTTTTCAGAGCCCTCATCTCCTGGTTTGTAGACCCCATCCCATTTTCTCCCTCAAATACACACCTTTAGTTCACCCTTGAGGAAGCATAACTGCTTGGCTGGGAACATGACTTCTGAAGTATTGTGGCTAACAACCTCATTCAAACAGGTGTCCTAACCTTCAGAACAAATTGACTAACAAAACAAGTGCTCAGTGCATGCCAGGGTGTTATGTATGTGTGTTAGTTTCCTGATTTTCCTGTAACAAATGGCCACCAACTGAGTGGTTTAAAACATCTCTCAGTCCCGGAGGCAGGAACCTGAGGTGTGGGTGGGGCCACGCTCCCTCTGGACACACTCAGGGAGACTGTCCTTTACTGTTCCAGCCTCTGGGGGCTCCAGGTGTTCCTTGTGGCCACATCACTCCAATCTCTGCCTCAGCAGCCACCTTGCCTCCTCCTCTGTGTGTCTGTCTTATAAGGATACATGTGGCTACATTTAAGACCCACCCAGATAATCCAGGAACAGCTCTTCCTTGCTCTTTTTTGCCTTATCAGATCAGGTTCCCAGGTTCCAGGGACGACTATGTGGGCATATCCTTTTGGAGGCCTACCTCTAAACCTCTCCAGTATGGTAACTCACCCAGCTCTTACATCAACCCTGAGAGGTGGGTACTATTATTATCCCCAGTTACAGGTGAGAAAACTAAGGCACTGTGACTTAAGGAACTGCCAAAAAATTAGAACAAAAGAAATGGACCAGCAAATGTAGTAATTACTATTTGCCAGAGAAGTAGTCATTTAATCCCTCAACAAGTGAGAAACTCATGAGGTCCCACTGCAGGCAACAGGCAGAATAGAAATGCAGGCACCTGGCTGGTTCCCCGAAGTCCGCAGCTGGAGTTTGGCCTAGCCACGTGTCATGGTGCTTAGGGTCTGGGCTCCAGGCCCCTCAGAGACTGCTGAAAGCAATTCAACATCCCAGCCCTGTTACGGATGGAGTTATGAGGGGGGCTGATGCCAAGATTCCAGGTTCCAGGAGACTAGAGAGTTTCTAGGAAGTTAAACCTGGAGTGTAAGGATTTGGGTCATTAGGGATGGGGTAAGAATTTGGCATGAAGCCAAAGCCCAAATCTGGCATGGTCTTTGGGATGCTTTCCTGGACCCGCTGCTCCTTAACCCCCTTCACACCACTCATGAGCTTCAGGAGGGTGAGCCTGCAGTGGAGACGGTTGCCTAGCAACCAGGTTCTGAGGCCTGCAGTATGTGAGACTACCTCTCTGCAAATCTGGCCATTTCCCCTGTGTCAGCTCTCCCACAGTTAAAGCTACATGAGAGCTAAAGACCCCATCCCTCCTGCCTTCTACAGGTGGTATTGTACAATGAATGTCAGGCTCACACCAAATTCATCCAACAAGCAATGATTTATTATTGACTATGCGGTTGGTGGGCTATAGTCCATGGGGTGGCAGAGTCAGACACAACTGAGTGTCTGAGCATATATAAAATGCAATGTGGGCCCAGAAACTTCCCTTCCCTGACCTTACATGGAAGTCACAGATGCAATGATGTGCTAATGCCAAGACCAGCCTGACCTCTGTTCAGGTGACCTGGGGGTGGGATGGGGGGAGACACGATGGAAGACCCAGGGAGTTCTGGTCACTGAAAGCTGCATTCCTGGCATTAGAGACCTGGGCTCTGCTAGATTCTTCTGCCTCCTTCATGTAGGAACAACGACACTTATCCAACACTTAGAATAAATCCTCAGTCTTCAGAATCAATCACTTCATGTACATACAAAAATCTGCCACATCCCTTATCCTCCTTAGCAAACAGCCTGGTATTGATAATAGCATTTTAAATACCAATTAACTACCTCAATCACTTCTCACATGGGCACCACTATTCATCTATAGGACATCTATTTTTCATTAGATAGATCATGATATCTAATCACTTTTAGTATTACTATATAGGTTGTATTTGTATACACACATCATGTCGTATTGTTGTTTAGTCACTCAGCTGTGTTTGACACTTCCATGACTCATGGACTGTAGCCTGCTAGGCTTCTCTTTCCATGGGATTTTCCATGGAAGAATACTGGAGTGGGTTTCCATGTCCTTCTCCAGGGGATCTTTCCGACGCAGTGATCAAACCTGTGTATCAAACCTGTATCTCCCACATTGCAAGCTGATTCTTTACTGCTGAGCCACCAGGCAAAGCCCTAAAGTCACACAGATACTATAACAACCTGCCTACCAACAACTACAACCTCTCCTTCTATAGCAGGTACGTATGGATTTGTAGATACCAGCCTAAGTGTGGGAAATGCCACTACTTCATTTTCTTTAGATCAGGCTACATTTGACTCAAGTCCACATCCTGCAGGAGCAAAACCAATCTCAGCAATTACTGGGGGTGCCCTCCCTTCCTAGGGTATCCTTTAAATCTCAAGATTCATCGACACCCAGGAAATACAAGAAGGGCTTCCCATTTACCTTCCATCACAATTCAGTGATTCTGATGCCAGAAATGAGAGCTCTGCCTCTAGGACAGACATCCTCCAACACACTATAGCCACCTCGAGGGCCACCACCTCCTGACACTTGATCCACAAGGTATGATGACTATCTACTCTCAAATCGAGTGACAGGCCTTAATTTGGCTTTTAGTTTCCTTTGGCTTGTGGAGATTTTTCTGTTTTTTTCCATTTAGTTATATTTTATCAAGCATGTGTATGTGAACAAGACAGAAGCTTTCTGTACTTGTTTTGTGCTCCATCTTCCTGGAAATCTCAACACTTTCTTCCTTCATTTAGGTGCGGATTCTTTTCATATAGTCCTATTTTTCTGGCAACAGCAGTTCTTGCTGTAGATCAGAATCACGAGGAGAACTTTGAAAAATGCAAAAGCCAAAGCCTCACCCTGAAAGAATTAGTTGCTATTAGTCTGAGTTGGACAAGTTGGACAAGACACTGTTTGGCTTTTATGTGTGTGTGTGTTTGTGTAAACTCTCTAGTTGTTCTAATGTGTAACTAATGTGGAGAATTGTTATTCTAGAGAACGATAAGATTCAGCATCAGAATTTCAACCATCCAAATAGAAACATCCGAGTACTTGACTCCAACAGAAAATGGGTCAGATGGAAAAGGGCCTGGAACTGTTACGAATGCTAGACAGAACACTAGATAGATTTGAAAAGCAGATCATCAATGTCCAAGGAGTTAAGTAGTAAATTACATGTTCTCTCTTCCTGCAAAGCTCCATGGAGACCCATTATGGCCCTGTATTGAAAGCAATCAG